>NC_140581.1:594177470-594789970 GCF_964204655.1 Triturus cristatus | reverse complement strand
TGCCATTAAAACAAGCATTAAAAATGCAATAGGTCTCACCTTTAAGGTAAACCCATTTGCTTTGCTATACAATAACATTAGCAAAGCAAATTGCTTTAACTTAACCAAAGGCGAGACCTAGTGCATTTTCAATGCTTGTTTTCCTTTGTTGTCTTTTTTCCACATAATTCTGTTCTCTGCTAAATACTGAGGTCTTCTGATTTGGCCTGTTCTTGACCTAACAAATCTGCAATTCCTGCTCTTTCCACATACTATTATCGTCATCAGCTCTGCTCTCCTACCCCATAAAAAGAAACCCATTAAGGCCTTTGTGTCTCTCTCTACAGTTATTCCTATCTGATCAGGCCCTTTTGCCACTCTCCTCCAGTTGTTTCCCTTACGGAGTCTTTCAACAGTTATACATTTGTTTGCATATTCAGTGACTGTCATCCTCAGCACTCTGTTCTGTACGCTATAACCCCTTGTCCAATAATTCCTTCTCTACGTGCTGTTTTGTGTCTCCCTGCAAGTTGTTCCTTCTCCCCTTTCTTTGGTGTTCATTTTCTATGTGCTTAACTTGCATAAGCGCTTTCTGCTCTCTGGTTTGTTTCTTCTCTCATCCTTCCTCTCTACCCCTTATTAGGTAATGTGCTTGCTTCTTTTAGAAGTCTTGCCATTTGTACTACTTGAGTGGTCTCCATACTTACCTTTTTGGCATTTCCTAGTATCCTTTCTCTTCCTCCCTTGCTTTTCACATGTTTTTCATCTTCTTTTTCCCCCTCACTTCTCCACAGCCCTGCACTCCTGATTTTACCTTTGTCATTTATCTTAGAGAGTTACTGTTCACCTGGATTCCCCCCTAGAAGCAACTCCAGCTTTTTGCTTTTCTTACCTTTAGCACCAGATACCCATTGTGGAAAAATGACAAATTCCTACATCTGCTCACCATTACTTTTACACTGTTAATGCCCAGCTAGCCTTTACACTTTCTGACAAGGTCCTCAACAGTTTTAGCTCTTAATAATTTAGCCTTGGTCCTGTTCAGTTCTAGCCTTAATTTTCCGTTTTGTCTTCTATATCCATAAGTTATGCTCTGCCTGCTTGCCCCTTTGTCAGTACTTCTTGCACCCCTCATTACCTTTCAGCCTATCTTTTCTGTCTATTTCTCTATTTTCTCAATCACTTGTTGGTGCCCCCACTCCTTTTGCCAATTTCCTGACTACTCACTGCTGATCCTACTGCTGTTCTCGAGAGAGTTGTTGGGAGAAGTGACTGGTGGTGGAGGAGAGGTATGATTGGAATAAGGAGTGTGTAAAAACTGGAATAAAGCTCCTTTGTGAGGTTGAGCTTAAATATCTTACAAGGGTAACAGCAGCCCCTTTTTAGATCTTGCCTGGGTCAGAGCAAGCGCTAGTACATACGCTCTCGCTTGTGAGAGATTGTTTTCAACTAGTGGCTTTGAACCATTTGTTGGCTAAATCTACACAGTTCATTTACAGACGTTTACATTTAGTTGTGTGCTTGAAAAAACCAAATACCATCCTACAGCCTTCCTCAAGCACTCCCGGGAGCCAGCATGATTCACATATCGCCTCACTTTGAAGTCAAAGAAAGAACAGTAAAACCAAGCTCCCTGGCAGAGTGACATTTGAATTCTTTGTTTGAATGCTCAGCAAATATGACCAGATAAGAACAAGATTTAAAGTTCTGTTAACAGATATCGAGCACTGGTGGACTAATACAGTAAATATGGGTGGGGAAGGGACGAGCTCAAGCTGGACAGCCTAACACAAATAGAGGACGTAAATAGAAAGCAAGCAAATGTGAGTAACAAAATACAAGATCAATGTTAAGCAACAGACCTAATGCATTCCCAGGGAAGCTTTGAGTGTTTCCAAGATGTAGTTGGCAAACCAGACAGCTCCGCTATCTGGTAGGCGTCGACCAAAAAGTGCTTCCATTAAATGTGGCACTGCTGTGTTCCTAGTGATTAGGTGGAACTCCTCAAGATGTTGCTGGCAGAACCAAATATCTAGCTTTTGATTAGTGTTTAACATTCCTAAAGTAATCTAGTGACGCACTGTAATTGTTATTTGCAGTTAGAAGAAAAGCAAACAACTTCATTAACTTACTGTTTTCATTTTAGATTGTTCATGAGGAAGTGCTACAGGAGTACCGGAAGATCAAACGGGTTTGTATAGTTTACTATAGCAACACTTATTTTAGCACATCAGTCTTAGAGAAGCTGTTTTATAAGGGCATTGTGTTCTTGATCGTAGTACACTTAAATTGTTGGGTAGGTACAATTAAATAAAATATAAAAAAAAATAGGTATCTTAATTGTTCCTACCAGTTCCCAGCCACACCACAATCGTCAAACGCTAGAGATGATTTCTAAAACTCCCCAGTGAACCACCTTCATTCCTCAAGTCTTCCAGAAGTGACTCCAAAAACATTTTAAAAAAACAATAAATAGTCAACCTCCAAGCCTCCCACCCCCCCCCAATGATTTAAGGTCCTCGAATGGAGAAGTTAACACAAGTTCATTATCTTATGCTTACAGTGACTGCATGTTTTTTGCCAGACATTTCTCCTGTCTGCTTATGTCAGTGCATGTACCGCTTATTCTTCTGGAGCTTATGGTATATGGCTGTCTGGTCACTGGAGTCACCTGCCCATTGATATATTGATATGACAGCATGGCTGTTGGCAAATCTGTTAGATGTGGGCTGGGACATCGGATCCTCGGATTTAGAAGTCTTTGGTTGAGAGGAAGTTGTTTTTTAATGTATGTTGTTTTTTAAGATGTCTGATAAGACATTTTGTGAAATAAGATGTGACTCATTTTGAAATGCGCAATGGTAAAAATGAATTTACTTGCGTGTTTTTAAAATTATTTAAAAGAACCCCTCTTTATGTATCCAGCATCATGGCCTAAAACCCGTTCTAGTTTCCCTTTTGCCTGATGTTCACCCCATCCACTTTGAACCTACTTTCACGTGTTTCAATAGTTCGTATTTTGGTGACACCTGTAAATCTGGGTGTCCAACCCAAGTATCAGGATTTTAAAATTATATATTCTTGTGCGACTGTTTCAGAATGGTACCTGCTTTGACATCGTTTTTAATGAGTGTCTTGTTTGTTTTACCTGTAGTGTCTGCAATTGTAACCTTTTTTTCTTTTATTTTTTTTACAGTCCAGCCCAAACTACAATGAAGAGAAATACAGATGTGAATATCTGCACA
Source organism: Triturus cristatus (assembly GCF_964204655.1). Taxonomy (NCBI): domain Eukaryota; kingdom Metazoa; phylum Chordata; class Amphibia; order Caudata; family Salamandridae; genus Triturus; species Triturus cristatus. The sequence continues at coordinate 594,786,746 of NC_140581.1, read as the reverse complement.
GCAAACTGGCGCACATTAAAAGACTAATAAGTGAATTTGACCAACGGCAGGCAGAGCCATGGCACTAGTACTCTGCTAAGACCATAAGATGTGAATAAACTTAATGTTATTTATTTAAAAATTCCAAATACTTTCCTTAAAGATACAAAAAGTTAAACTTTTGTAATCCAGGAGTTTGGTAAAGGCAACCTGAGTTACTATTTTCTTTTGCTTTCCTGCATATTTGAAGCTGCTTTTTTTGGTCCTTTATTTCCTTTTTTTTTCCTTCAGACTCGTTTGTCCACAAATTATTTGAGGCATTGGGGATCCAGTGTCCTTAATTTGAGTTTGTATTCATTTAAAGAAACTAAATGAAATTGTCTAGGACAAAGTCTGTTTTCTGACCTTTGATGCTCATGTTAACCTTTTGCCTTAAATGGTAGAAGGCGATAAGAAATTTGCACAAAATACAAAAAAACATTGTTTTGGGGGTTAAGGGGACGGAATGGTGTATACAAATCTGGATACCATGCAGTCTTATGTGGAACTGTAACCTATTCCTGCAAGTCTAAACCCCCCACTGCAGTGATTGCCTTAAGGTGTTTGCTTATGTACACTTGGTGTGGTTAATAATTAACTGCACTACTTCTCACTTAAGTCAATCAGTGGGAAGCACACTGTGGCCTACCAGCTTCTCAAAGAGTGCCTGTCTGCGTGCATGGGTTGTGTGGGTGTGAGCATACATGAAGAAAAGCTGCTACTTCGTAGGCCGAACGCTCAGGTTTAACCAACTGATGAGTGTTAAATTAGGGGTATTCGTTAAAGAATTTGCTACTTCTCATATGGAGGAAAAAGCATTTCCATTTCAACTGTGTCCGCTTTACTAACATTGGTCGGGGGGGGGGGGGAGGGAGAGGGAGGGGTAAAGTTGATACTTATATAAAGAGTAAACAGATCTATAGTTTTGGGACAAAATTAAAATAAATGACCGTGTAGGTATCCTATTTATATACTGCTATAAAGTATTTTTGAAGAGATATGCAAAGAAGCTATTGCCTACATAAAATGTATATTTAAAGATGTTTCTCCTGGGTACCAGGAATATAACAAAGAGCAGATGTATTTATAGAGAATACTGTGATCATCCAACAGCACAAACTTTCATTTCATGCAATTTATCTGTTTACTTTCATAATATATATAAATATATATACTATCAGTTATTTTATCAAGTGGGAACATAAGTTATTTGGTCAAAAGTGAGTAGAATTTTTCTGGACTAAAATTCTGCTTCCTTATATAATTATTTTTGTCTTATTTGTCTTCTCAAAGTGCTGCCAATTGTAAAGGGAAGCATTATGTTTACAAAGCTGATTATTGGAATGTTTGCCAAAACTTTGGTAGTATTTTTAATAAATTCTGCTTCCATCATCTTAGATTGTTTTATAAAATCACTGTAAACCAGAAAATGTTCTAAATCTAAGGAAGCCGGCATAAAAAATTTTCGGCGCTCTATTGTAGATTATATTTTGAGGCACTGTTTTTTCTTTACAGCCAAAACTGCCAGTCCATAAAGATGTATTTGCACAAAATCTGTATCGTAAATGAACAGTACTTGAGCAGTCTTTGTAGATTAGATCTGTTGGAAAATTACCAGAATTTACATTAAATATATATGAAGGAATTATTTGTTTTAAAGGTGACTTTGAAATGGGATTTGAATGCTACACTAAAATCGGAATTTAGATTCCCCAAAACCCACTATTGTGTAGCTCTCCAGTTACCTTTTTGTAGCTAGTTACACACGAAATATAGCAGGTCTTTATATTGCAACTTCTGTAAGCTTAGAAGTACATCTGGTGCAAGTAGCATAGACAGGATTTAACATTTGAGTTTACCAATTGCCTTATATACTTAACAGCCTCATTTTGTGTTTTAAGGAAAGGTATGCACGGTTTAGTGTGTGGAAGTGGCCTATAACTGGCAATAACAGGAAAACAGGACTGCATTTGTTAAATGAATGCACACGGGGTGGGACCATTACTTCATGTTGTGCCTCCAGCTAACCATACATTATATTGAATGTGAATCTTGCTGGGGTATTTAGTGGCTGTATACAGACTGGTCTTAGCTGAAGACACCATCCTATAAGTGTATGGCATTTTCTGGTTTACAGGCTGGGTGCATTCGTTAAAACTGGAGATGGCCTTACTGTCTCGAGGTCCTTCACTGCACATTTTTGGTAGACCTGATGAACTACTGTAAAGCCTTAACTGAATTGGCTTGTCCTTAAACTTGTGCATTTCTCAGGTGTTGCAAATTATGTCTGCCTGTCATGTAAAGTAGAGCTGCAAGTCAACATATCTTCTGCTATGCCCAAATCTACATTCCTGTTGAACACAAATTGTAATGGCCTGCGGCTATCAGGTCACTGAGTGTTGTGCTGCTCACCACTTAATTTGCAATTATTTTCTGAAAGCAAGTGAATCTTTGCAATGGTGGTGAAACAGCTTCAGTATTACTACTATGCAGATATCTTTGTAACAATTGCTAAGGAATCATGTTAGGGAAACCTTGTCTGGTTTTAAAATCATTGGCACATAATGCACCGTGTAATCCCATTTTCTCACATTTGTCGTCGAGCGGATCCTGTTAATAATTTAAGGCCAACTTTCGTGGCAAGTAAGAATTATTTGAAATGCTTGTGTAAAATGTGTCAGCAATCATTTCCCTCGCTAATCAGACTTGTTAAATACATTACAGCATGTATGGGCAGACAAACCATGCAGTATTCTCCTAAATGTCGTACTTTAAACTTAACTTTTAAAAAAAACATACTTCTCTATTCTGCAAAGTAGCATACTGTTCTGTTTTGCAACATGTATATTTGGAAATTTGGAAACCAATGCTTAAATGTACTTTTTGGGATAATGTATGCTTGGCATCTCAAAGTAAATGCCAATTTGGCTAGCCAGTTAAAAAAGAAGCTAAGCTTAAATTCACTCATTCCATTTCAAGATTTCAAGTTGCCACTACAATTTTCCAAAATTTATTGTACCACATCAATTTATTTTCATCCTTCCGATGATCTAAATGTTAACTCCTGCCATGTAGGCCTGGCACTTGCCTTTGCTACTGTCTCTGCACATGTGATACAAAATCCACTACTTGTATGCACAATGGGCATAGCTGAAGCCAGCACTTTAAAAGAAACATTCTGTGGAAGGATATCGGCCAGGGACTGGGATTTCTTTAACAGCATTGGAACTGTTAACATGAAGTGACAATATGGTTGTAATCCTTCCATAGTTCTAAGTGTTAAACCATTTCTCATTTGTTCCATTCAAACTGTATTGTTCGGATTCAACAAGGTTAAATGCCACGGGGCATTTTGTTATCTAATGAAATGTGAGCCATTGTTGCCCCAGGTGTTCTATACCAATTTCAGTTGTTATTAAAAAGTTAACTTTGCAAATCTGACATGTTGTTTTTTTCATTAATCTTGATGTGGTGTCTTTTACATATTCTGTAGCTGCCACTAAAGGCATCAGAAATTGATCATGTCAGTTAGGTACTAAAGACCCGTTGAAACGTTTTTCAGCTTTTACTAGAAGGCCAAGTGCATTTACTCAGGAATTCTTGTGGATGATTGGCTGTATATATGCGTGCCCTAACTCGGCCAAAACGCAGCAGAGCTTGGTACAAGGTCAAAGCCGCAGGGGTATCCAACATTTTTTGTACTGAGAGCTACTTATGTTCAATGAAACTCATTTTGAGCTGCTAATATTGTTATATAATTTCAATTTTTTTAATGTATCCTTAGGCAACCAAGCAAAATATTTCTAATTTAATGACCTGGGCTGCACACAGGTGAACTACTCTGTTAGAGAGCTACAGTAGCTCACGAGCTACTGGTCGGATGTCCCTGGTCAAAGGCAAGGATATGGCCAACAAATGATTGCAGTTGTAGGTTGTTTGTTCACTCTTTATGCAGCATCATGATTCATTAACGAGGTGTCTCCAACTCATTTCTGAATTTCAGCAGGGTTGTGGTGAAATGATGGATATGGGGCCATTGTTCTTGATCCTAGTAGTTGCATAGATGAAAAATGCCTGTTGCCTTTTTTTCTGTCTGTACACTTCTTTCTCTCCAGTCTGATAGTGTCCTGACTGCAAGAACTACCAGAGGTGGCGAGCTTATCAGCCAGATAGGCAGGGATGCAGGTTTTAGGGAACCATCATGATGGGGATGATATCTTTTTTTTTCTTCATGCCCTGGATGAGATGCTGCAGCTTGTAGGATGCCTTGTGTTGTCTGGGAGACCATGGAGTAGAGTGTTGACACGATCCAGATATAAGGGTATTCAGCTTGAGCAGCAGTTCTGAAGTAGGGCTCTGGGAGGAAGGGTTTCAGTTTCTTTAGTAGACAGAGCTGGTACCTCTTATTTAGCAGTAGTTAGGAATTTAAGGTCTCCTTTTAAAGGGCCATTTAGACAGAATATTTATTTTGCTGAAACATTAGCAATTGTTTTGTAAATCTGACTCTACGGAGTATGCAGAAATTCAAAGAAAGTGATTTTCGTATTCAATTTGGCTCTTATATTCTAGGTGCCTATTAACTCCTTTGCCCCATTGTTTATTTCCCACTTCTAGCGCTGCCTGTGTGATGCTTCCTTTTGTACCGTGGCTTATATTTACGTAGTCAGTAAATTATACATCTTGTAGATTTCATCAAGTAGTCATTGTGTGGGGAAGCAGAAGAGTGGTGTAACAGTTTAGATCATGCATAGCAGTAGATACTTGCAATGTAATTCGTTAACCTCTAAGGTCCTGCGCCCTTTCCCATGGTTGTTCCTGGGTTTAAATTATGTTTCTAAAATTATTTTAAGAGTCAGGACTGTTGACTTATCTGAAAGATGTCTGTCGCTAGTTTTGATCCTTTCAGTATTCCACAGCATGCAATGTCTTCTAAAAGTGGATTTATTAATATACGTTTTCTTTATTGCTGCAATTTCCTTTGGTCCATACCCACTACTTTAAGTTCTGCCAAAATTGAGCCATGGATAGATCAGTGCATCTGTGGTTACAGAGGAATTTGGGCTGATCACTCCATATTTTAGAAAAGTTTTACTAATGCAAATGCTAAGACGAGGCTGTAAAGGCCAGTGATTGCACAGATAACTGGAACGATTTAAAAAAATCAGGAACCAAAAACCAGGGTCAAGAGACCCCCACCTCCCCCCCCCCCACCCCCCCCTTCTCACTTTTGTAACAATCTGTACATAATCAAGAAAAGCTCTTTAGTGCCTTCATCCCCAAAAATTGTTTTCCTGCAGCTGCACATTGTTCGAAGCTTTCAACCCCAAAAGGGTAGGCTTAGTGCCACTGGCCCTGAAAATAGGGTTAAGGCACCACCAGCACCGTAAGATTGTGAGGGAAAGGCTCGGATGTCTCCAGTGAATTATACTGACCCGTTATGTAATATTTACTCCTAAGCTTTTGTGTCTAAAAATAATTTCTTAATGTCTAATCCCTACGTTGTACAGAGTGAACATTTCCAGGTTGACTGTTTATTCCTAGTCGGTTCCCAACAACTGAAGAATAAATGGTGAAGTTTAAGACCTGTGGAATGGTAACTGCCGATGGGGGGTGGGGGGGGGGGATCTATTTTGAATGTAGAATACACATGTGTTTGCCGGTGACTTTTGGATTTGCCCTGCCCTGTTTGCTGCTGCACAGTCCCTGCCAGTAAATAAACTTAACTCTTACCTCGTTAATTGTAGTGTCGTTACTACAATTATTATGGCGATGATCGGCAGAGGACTGCAGAACCCACGAAGACGATGCAACAACTTGTATTGAAATCATCTGAAAGAGACTGTAGTTATAGATTCCTTACCTTTAGGATTACCCCCAGGAGTCTGACTGGATCCAGAGATTTTTTTCTTTAACAGTACCCCTGTGTCGGTAGCTCGCGTCGTTCTACTCCGCTTCCATCATTGGCGTTGTGGCATTGGAATGATGTTGCAGTGTCTACTTGGTCGCCGGCCCGGCGTGCTGAAGTAAGTTCTTTCTTTCTCCGCGCCAACCTAGTGCAGATCTGGAGAGAGCTTGCCACTTAGTCAATTTTTGACCAACCCTTTTTTGACTTTTTGTCGCCGCCTTTTTCAAATCTATGATTTCATGCACGAGGGATGTTCCTTTGCTGAACCGGATTTGAGCCTTGTGACTCTTGTCACAAGCTGAAGTGTGTCTCATATCCGCATCTCGTGTGCCTCTGGTGCCTGGAACTTGACAACGACTCGAAGTTGTGCTCCAACTGTTGAGATATGATCTGAACTCTTAGCAGGAGTTGTCCTGAAAGCTTTTGGAGGCCCAGCAGTCTGCTCACCTCACTTGAGGTCCCAGTCGGAAAAAAGGTCTGGAGACTGGTCGCAGAGCCACGACCACCATTCGTCTTCAAAGTCTTCGCATTCCTCTGGTAAGTCGAAGTACAAGAAGAAGGCGAAGAAGCACGGTCGCTCTTCGTCTTGCCTCGTCTGTCGGCTGACCCGACGCGGGACCTGGAGTGTGATCGCTCTGTCTTCGGAGCCTGCTTCTGGGATGGCTCCGCGCTTCCCTCCAAGAGCCGGAGCGTCCCCTGCCCAGCTTTGAACCTTCTACAAAGCGCTTCACAGCATCTTTGGGCAGCCTGACTCCGCAGCGCGCCTTTGAGCCCTGCAGACTCAGCTGGTTGCCCTGAGCCTTCTATGCCGGCGGCTCTGGCGCCAGGCGGCCCCCGAGGATCCAGTCCTGGATCCGGATCGATGCCAGTCGAGCTCACTGTACCTTACCCGGTGCTGATTCCAGTGACGACTACCCCGATGTTGTTGTGCCCCCGACCAGCGTCGACCCCAGCCTCACCCCCGACTTGGACACGGTGCCTGATCAACATCAGTACTGGCGTCGGAAGGTACATTTGTACTTCTGTTCCTTCCTGGTGTTCCTTTCCACCCGGAGTGACAACCAGAGGAGGGTGAGGAGGACTTGGAGAGGTCAGTGGACCTTTTGGCTAACCAGCTTGAAGAGCCAGACTGGCGAGAGGGACTGTATGATGCCAGTGGTTTGGATACCTCCCCTGACCTTGGCATGCCTTCTCTCACCACCTCTCCACCCACCCCCCTCCCCCTGCTGTGGCTACAGAGGAGGGAGCTTCCTATACAGTGGTGTTGCGTAGGTCGGCCGAGGCCTTGGGCCTTGAGCTTCCTACGGTGGCAGTCAGGACTAACCTCCTGCAAAGGTGCTTCAACCGGCAGCGACCTCTTCGGAGCCCCTTCTGCCTTTTAATGAAGCCCTCACCGACATCCTTTCAGGCACTTGATTCAAGCCCTCACAGGGGCTCCTGTGGACAGGATGATTGCCTGATGCCACCGCCTGGCGACCCACTTTTCCTCTCCCAACACCTGACCCCGAGAGCTTGGTGGTCCAAGCCTCGTCCTCTAAGGGTGCATTCCCTACTGCTCCCCAGATAGGGAATCTAAGAAGCTGGACCACCTTGGGAAGATGTTGTTCGAGGCAGTTGAGCTGCAGATCACACACTAAGGATAAGATCGCCATCTGGTGTTGGGCTCGGATGATTGCAAGTTGTTGTTGTCTTCGGAAGAAGTCTTTGGTCACGAGATAGGTGACTCATCCTCTGGACAACAGTGCGCATGGGCATCCACTCCATCCTCAGATTGTTTTTTTCCGCCATTGGGTTCAGAGGAACTTTTTTCCGCTCCAGCAGAAAACTTCTAGCAATCACAACAACTCAATAAAAATTTACAACTAGACGTCGAAATCCCATCGGACCGGCTCCGGACGCGGCTGATGGAAAGGACACTCTTTAAAAAAATGCCCCAAATGTGGAGCAAAGTTCCCCCACAGTGATCACCACGAGGTCTGTAATCTGTGCCTCTCGCCGGACCACAACGAATCCAGCTGTCCAGCCTGCGCCGCATTCCGTTCCAAGAAAACCATCCGGGACCGAAGAGCTCGACGCCATATCGTGGCCAAACCGGCTCCAGAACCAGACGACATCTTTGCCCAGGATGTCCCTGACGACGATTCCGAAGACCTCCAGATCGTGTCCGAGGCTGACGATTCTGATCCGGGGCAGCGTGTGAGTACCAGCTCCCCTACCCCAACCCCACCAAAAAAGACATTGGTCAACACCATGCCAGCTGGGCCCAGTCGCGACCCAAAATCAGAAGCCCCGGGCCCGGCTCCGAAGAAAACTAAGCCTGCAGGTGGCTCGGGCTTGAGCAAACCTCACATTATTGTGCCTACAATACCTTCGGCACTGAAGCAGGCTCCGAGGCCGAAATCTCCATCGGCACCGAAACGTCACTCGGCACAGACGTCTCCACCAGCACCGAAACGTTCTTCTGCACCGCTGTCTCCACCGGCACCGATAGGTTCTTCGGCACCGAAAAATCAATCGGAACCGAAAAGTTCTTCGGCACCGAAAAAAGTCCACAAAGAACCTGCCGATCTCACAAAATCAAGATCGGAACCCAAAAAATCGGCGCCAAAGCCACCTTCGCACACTGAGGAACTTTTTCGCCCAGATCCAACGCAAAAATGAATTTACATCAATCCTAAAACCGGACATGTCACAGCTGTGCCATACAAGAAAAGGAAGCTGGACACACCTCCTCCAGCTCCTCTAAAGAAAGACTGTGCCACTTCACCCATACGTCCTTCCTCTCCTATATTACCTCCTATCCCATTCCCCCCCCCACCTCCTTCTCCTCTACCATCTCCTTCTCACACACCACCTCCACAGGATGATGTTGAATGAGGGGGAGGGGGAGACCCGGATTTCCTTAATGATCCTACTGATCCTAGTGATCCCTTTACACTCCCGGACACGGCACCCATAGATAACTGGGCTTACCCTATGCCTGACATGCCTGATCCCACTCCATACCCCTCAAAACCCTCCCCTCCTGATGACCATTTAGGGTTTGGTCAGCTCATAAACAGGGCGGCACTGTTCCATGGCGTCACCATGCACACAGTGACACCTGAAGAAGACTTTCTCCTCGACACCTTTGAGCAGTCGCAAAAAAACGTTCACATTCTGCCCATGATTAAAGGAGTGATAAAGCACGCCACTGAGGTTTTTAAAGACCCTGTTAGGGCCAGGGTTCTTAACCCCCGGATCGAAAAAAAAATACAGACCGGCACCACAGGATCCTGCGTACATCAAAGCGCAACTCCCCTTAGACTCTTTAGTTGTGTCAAATGCCAGAAAGTGGGCAAACTCCCAAACAACTGGAGACACACCGCCCCCAGACAAAGAGTCTAAGCTCTTGGAGGCTTCCGGCAAAAGGGTTGCCGCACAAGCTGCTAACCACTGGCGTATTGCCAATACACAAGCCCTATTGGCTCGCTATGATAGAGCTCATTATGATCAACTGGAGGACCTTTTGCAACACCTGCCTGATCAATACAAATCCCAGGCCAATGACCTCATCCAAGAGGGCAAACTAATATCAAATGCCTCAATCAAATGTGCATTAGACGCAGCGGACACCGCCTCTAGGGCAGTCAACACAAGCGTATTGCTTAGACTCCACGCATGGCTCCGCATTTCCGGCTTTAAGCCGGAAGAACAAACAACCATTCTTGCTCAACCCTTTAATCAGGAGCAACTATTCGGACCCGCAGTAGACACTGCATTAGAAAAAATGAAGAAAGATAATGAGACTGCCAAATCAATGGGAGCATTACAGTCTCTTGTGGAGGTTTCAAATGTTTATCAAAGGATTGAATTAGAGTTTTCGTCGATTTGAAAAAACTTTATTGGTAATGTCGGTTAACATTCATTTCAAACACGTTGCGTTGACAATAGCATGAGCTATGAAATCCCAATGCATTTCGGCCTGAGCCTTCATCAGGGGAAATCTACGAACAGTAAAGAGGATAATAAGTACTATGTTGGAAGTTGAGGAATCGACTGATGGTCTCCCATGCAGTGTAACGTGAGTAGGGTGAACAACGTAAAATCAATCGTGAGTTAGTGAGGGCGTGGTGAGTGAAACGTGGAGATAAGGGTGGCCAGTATTTTATCAACGGATGTGCGTCCGCATGTATGCGGCTTCGTATCAGTGTGGTTTAAGAGCTGAGGTGCCTCAAGGAAAATACATCAAAAGTGAACAATTAAATCGGATCAAACAAGCGACGAATAAAGTGGCGGGAAACTATCATGAGCATGATCATAACGTGACGTTTAGAAATGTTCTTACCGAGTGCTGGAAGCCTCATCGTATCGTCCGTGTGTGGTGATTTGCGTCTAAGGTGATACGGGAAGAGATTTAAAAGCTAAAAGACGCTGAGAGCGTGTAACGTGATGGGGTACCGTCTGCATGGAAATAGGACTGTGGTGATGTTATTATGGAAACGGTGGAAGGAATTATACGTGAAAGTAAAACGGAACGGGAGATGACCGATATGTCATCGCCGGTAAAATGTCGGAAAAAAGTTTATGTGAAAGTGTGAAGAGAGGCGTATATAATTGAGTGAAATGGCTGTGGTGATTGAACACGTGAGAGCAGAAACTTCAGTGGAGAAGGATATATGTGAATAGTTCTGAACCTGAATGGGACATGTGGTGAGGGCGAATAATATATGGTAATAGGGTGATTCATGGTTGATCTTATAGGATATAAACCCGAATATACATGGAAAATTAAATCCTATAGGTCCAAGTAATAAATAATACAGTTATAGGTAACATAAAATTTCAGTACGATCATTCAAACCATTCGGTTTCATCGAGTTTAGAAAATAGATCCAATGATTTTTCTCTTTGTAACAAAAAATTGCGGTTGTCTCTCCCTTCTTTTTTTGTGACAATTTCTAAAATACAGTATTTTAGTTGACTAACATTATGTCCGGCTTCCACAGTCCTATTTCCATGCAGACGGTACCCCATCACGTTACACGCTCTCAGCGTCTTTCTTAGCTTTTAAATCTCTTCCCGTATCACCTTAGACGCAAATCACCACACACGGACGATACGATGAGGCTTCCAGCACTCGGTAAGAACATTTCTAAACGTCACGTTATGATCACGGTCATGATAGTTTCCCTCCACTTTATTCGTCGCTTGTTTGATCCGATTTAATTGTTCACTTTTGATGTATTTTCCTTGAGGCACCTCAGCTCTTTAACCACACTGATACGAAGCCGCATACATGCGGACGCACATCCGTTGATAAAATACTGGCCACCCTTATCCCCACGTTTCACTCACCACGCCCTCACTAACTCACGATTGATTTTACGTTGTTCACCCTACTCACGTTACACTGCATGGGAGACCATCAGTCGATTCCTCAACTTCCAACATAGTACTTATTATCCTCTTTACTGTTCGTAGATTTCCCCTGATGAAGGCTCAGGCCGAAATGCATTGGGAGTTCATAGCTCATGCTATTGTCAACGCAACGTGTTTGAAATGAATGTTAACCGACATTACCAATAAAGTTTTTTCAAATCGACGAAAACTCCAATTCAATCCTTTGAAAAACATTTGAAACCTCCACAAGAGGACCACACCTGTGCCCGGGGGACACACCCCTAGATCCGGGGGGTGCATTTTCACGGTTTCACTTACTCACTCATTTTCGGAGAGCGAGACCCTGGAGCATGAAACAAACTACAAACAACCAATGAATTATTAAGCAGTGCGTGTACCATACACTTTTCTTCCTTTCGAGCATTACAGTCTCCTCAAGCCAGAGGCTCCTTTCGTCGCTCCTTCTATAGAGGGGCCTCCAAAAATGTGGGAACAGACACCTCTTCCACCTTCAAAACATCAGGTCAAACATCCCCTAACAGAGGATATTTTAGAGGAGGTTACAGAGGAAACCATACCAAAGGCCGAGGGCGGGGAAACACCAACACTCGCACCTCTCCAGCCACTAAACAGTGACCTGCCACCACTCCCCCAGGAAGACTTCAACAATTCCTACCTGTCTGGAATTCCATCACAACAGACAGGTGGGTAAGACAAATCATCCAGTCTGGCTACTGCCTCGAACTCATAAACACCCCCCCAAACATACCACCCAAACACCGTCCCATGCCGTCTAACCACCTCACGCTCCTCAAACAGGAAATTCAGTCTTTGCTTCAAAAACACGCAATAGAACCAGTTCCACTCCAACATCAGGGCACAGGAGTATATTCTCTATACTTCCTCATTCCCAAAAAGGACAAGACCTTAAGACCCATACTAGACCTCAGACTACTAAACCAGTATATACAATCAGATCATTTCCACATGATCACTCTCCAGCAGGTCCTGCCATTACTTCAACAAGGCGGCTTCCTTGCCACATTAGACCTCAAGGACGCATATTTTCACATCCCTATGCATCCCGCGCACAGGAAGTATCTGCGATTCGTGGTAGACGGTCAGCACTATCAGTTTACAGTTCTCCCATTCGGAGTAACAACCGCACCCAGGGTATTCACCAAATGCTTAGCAGTTGTGGCAGCATATCTCAGGAGACAACAAATCCATGTCTTCCCCTATCTGGACGATTGGCTCATAAAAGCCAATACTCTCGACAAATGTGTTCTCCACACTCACCGCACTATTCAAACCCTACACAACTTGGGATTTACCATCAACTATCCCAAATCTCAACTACAACCCTCCCATGTACATAAATACCTGGGAGCCACCATAGATACATCCAAAGCCATAGCTTATCCCAGCACAGCCAGGATAGCCAACGTACAAAATCTCATCAAAAAATTTCAAACCCAACACACTCTTCCAGCAAGAGTGTTTATGCAACTCTTAGGCATGATGGCGTCGTGCATCTCCATAGTACCCCACGCACGCCTTCAAATGCGTCCCTTACAGGAATGTCTAGCACAACAGTGGAACCAGGCCCACGGACAACTTACCGATCTGGTGTTGGTGGACAGCCGCTCACTTTGTTCACTGAAGTGGTGGAACACCATCAACCTGTCCAAAGGGCGGCTGTTCTTAGAGCCTCTTCCACAAATTGTGCTGACCACCGACGCATCTCTCACAGGGTGGGAAGCCCACCTCCTTCAACACACCACTCAGGGCAGGTGGACCACTCAACAAAAACAGCTCCACATCAATCACCTAGAACTTCTGGCGGTGTTCCTAGCAATCAAATCCTTCCAAGTCCATCTAAAAAACAAAACTGTCCTCATCCGCACGGACAACATGACCACAATGTATTACATACAGAAGCGGGGGGGACACATTCACTACAACTGTCCCAACTTGCACAACAAATCTGGAGATGGGCAATTCCTCAAAACATCTACCTGCTAGCAGAATACCTCCCAGGGGTTCAGAACCAGGTGGCCGACCGCCTAAGTCGCCACACACAGCAAATACACGAATGTGAATTACACCCCAAAGTCCTACTCCCATTCTTCCAAAAGTGGGGACAACCAGACATAGACCTGTTCGCCACACAAGAAAACGCAAAATGCCCAACCTTCGCCGCCAGGTTTCCACACCCACAGTCAAAGGGCAATGCGATATGGATGAACTGGTCAGGCAGATTTGCGTACGCTTTTCCGCCTCTCCCACTCATTCCATTTGTGGTACGCAAACTGAAACAACAGTCGGTAACTCATCCTAGTAGCTCCCACTTGGGCATGTCAACCCTGGTTCACGACACTTCTGGAACTATCTCTAGTTCCACATCAAAAATTGCGTCTCTCCCCGGATCTATTAACCCAGAACCATGGAGAAATCAGACACCCAGATCCTCAAACACTGAACTTTGCAATCTGGCTCCTGAAGTCTGAGTTCGGGTACCTCAACCTTCCTCCAGACTGTATGAATATCATAAAAGAAGCCAGAAGACCTACTACTAGGGCATGCTATGCTGCAAAATGGAAAAGATTTGCCATTTACTGCACTAACAATGACATACGTCCACTGGATGCTTCCATCCAAAACATCATTTGCTATTTACTACACTTGCAAAGATGCAATTTAGCGTATTCCTCTATACGTCTACATCTAGCGGCATTAGCAGCCTACTTGCAAAATAGACCACCCTCTTTAAGGTACCAGCCATTAAAGCATTTATGGAAGGTCTTAAAAGAATTATTCCTCCAAGATTACCACCTTCCCCAGTGTGGAACCTTAATATTGTTCTAACAAGGCTCATGGGTCCCCCATTTGAACCAATGCACAAATGCGAACTGCAGTTCCTAACATGGAAAGTGGCTTTCCTTGTCGCAATCACATCCCTGCGAAGAGTAAGTGAAATACAAGCCTTAACTCTTGAAGAACCCTTCCTACGACTACATCGTAACAAAGTGGTTCTTTGGACAAACCCAAAATTCCTCCCCAACGTCATCTCCCCTTTCCATCTAAACCAGTCAGTCGAACTGCCAGTCTTCTTCCCTAATCCAGACCCAGTAGCTGAGAGGGCACTTCATACCTTAGATGTTAAAAGAGCCTTGCTTTATTACATCGACAGAACCAACCCTTTTCGAAAAACCAAGCAACTGTTTGTTGCTTTCGCTCCACTACATAAGGGCAACCCTATTTCCAAATCGGGTATAGCCAGGTGGATAGTTAAATGTATCCAAATATGTTACCAAAAAGCTAAACGTACTCTTACAGTTCCCCCTAGGGCGCACTCCACGCGTAAAATAGGGGCTTCTATGGCATTCTTAGGGAACATCCCCTTAGAAGACATTTGCAAAGCAGCCACATGGTCTACTACACACACCTTCACTAAGCACTACTGTGTCGATGTGCAATCCAAACAACAAGCTTCAGTAGGCCAAGCTGTCCTAAAAACTCTATTCCAAACTGCTGCAACGGATACAGGTGACCACCGCTAGGGGAGACACTGCTATATAGTCTATCCTTAGTGTGTGATCTGCAGCTCATATGCCACGAACGGAATATGCTACTTACCAGTATGCATCTGTTCTTGGCATGTAGAGCTGCAGAACCACACACGCCCACCCGCCTCCCCGGGACCTGTATCTGTTCCAGCATTGTCTTAATTAGACACTACACATGGACATCCTTTCTCTTTATTTCTTATACACTCCATTTCCCATCATGGCGAAAAACAATCTGAGGATGGAGTGGATGCCCATGCGCACTGTTGTCCAGAGGAGGAGTCACCGATCTCGTGACCAAAGACTTCTTCCGAAGACAACCTGCAATCATCCGAGCCCAACACCAGATGGCGATCTTATCCTTAGTGTGTTGTTCTGCAGCTCTACATGCCAAGAACAGATGCATACTGGTAAGTAGCATATGCCTTCTTCTGCCAGCGTAGCGCTGCGGTCGGTAAACACTGCATGCCTCACCCGCACAGTGTAGAGAGGCAGTTAAGTTCACCATCAGATGTGGGCTGGTTACTGCCGACTCTCTGGGCAGAATGGGTTCCACGTCAGTAACCTTGAGGCACTACGCCTAGTTGAGGACGTCTGGTTTATCCAATCCACCTTGCTGGACTCTGTGCTCAAGCATTCTAGGGCTACAGCAAAATTCTTGGGCCTCGCGGCAACCTCTCGCCCCACCCAGTCTGCCTTTTGCCCTTTTTGTGGTTACGGAAGGGGTGCTCCACCACGTTCAGCCCAGTCCAGCCACCAGTCCACGCATGCTACCCAGCCTCTGCGTGGCTACGTACCCCAGCGATGTGGGTCTGGGGGCCAGTGGGTGGACCTGTCCACCCGTAACCCCCCCCCCCCTCCCCCCCCCCCCCTGCAGCAGCCTCCAAGCCCTCCTAGTCTGACCTTTCAGGACCACGAGATGCCAGTGGGCGACAGTATTTGCCATCACCTCCCCCCTGGCAAAATAGCACGTCAGACAGGTGGGTTTTGCAGATAGTCCGAAGGGGTTACTCCTTCCCCTTTGAGACTACCCCTCCCTCCATACCACCATCTTCCTATCGCATGTCGGAGGATCATGTGGCTCTTCTCCACCAGGAAGTTGCGGCTCTCTTGGCCAAGGGAGCTATCAAAAGAGTCCCTGTGCCAGAAGTAGGTCATTATTGTTAATTACACTACTTTCTGGTACCCAAGAAGGACAAAGGCCTGTGTCCTATCTTAGACCTCAGGGCCCTCAACTGCTTTCTCCGGAAGAAGTTCAAGATGCTCACATTGCCTCAGGTCCTGTCTGCCCTCAACCCCAGAAACTGGATGGTAGCTTTGGACTTGCAGGAGGCATACTTCAATATTCCCGGCTTGCCAGCCCACAGTCGTTACCTACAGTTCACAATAGGCCACAAGCTTTTCAGTTCACTGTGCTCCACTTTGGCCTTACGAGCACCCCTCAGGTGTTCAGGAAAGGGGTGGCGTTGGTCGCAGTTCATCTGCTCAGATGAGGGGTTCCAGTCTTCCCCTATCTCGACGACTGGCTGTTGAAGGTGGGATCGCCCCAGGTTGTCATCTCCTACCTCCAGACTACGGTGGACCTCCTGCACTCTCTGGTGTTGACTATCAACTTTCCGAAGTCACACCTGACTCCCTCTTAGAAGCTCCTTTTCATCGGAGCAGTTCTGGATACAGCACAGTTTCGGGCTTATCCTCCCGAGCAGCGGGTCAGGATATTTGGGCTATGAGACAGATGTTTCCACCTCAATCCCAGATTTCGGTGAGTGACTCTTAGGCTCCTGGGCCTTGTGGCCTCCTGCATCCTGCTGGTGGGTTATGCCAGTGGCATATGCAGGCTCTGCAGATGGACAAACTCAGCCGTTGGTGCCTAGTAGATCACGAATGGCATCTTCACTCAGTTAGTGCAAGGTCTCTTTCAGTGGTGGGGAGAGCCTTGGTTATATCTGTTGCCACTGAAGAGAATGCGCAATGTCAGCAGTTATGCGCTTTTTGTCGCAAGTGGAACTGTTGCCTCCTGTACACCTTTCCGCCTGTACCACTTCTTCCCACAGTGCTGAAGATCAAGTGTGACCAGGCCCAAGTCATTCCTGTGGCTCCGGACTGGGCACGAAGAGTCTGGTACCCCGAGCTCCTGAGCATGGCCATTGATCCTACGAACAGACTGCCCCTTCAGGAGGATCTGTCGCAGCAACAGGGGATGGTCCTCCACCCGAACATGTCCAGCCTCCACCTCGGTGAGTGTAGATTGAGCTGCGATAGTTGACAACTTTTGACCTTCTGCTTGAAGTCTGTAATGTCATCTTGGCAGCCAGGCATCCCCCCACTAAAATGGTATACGCCTGTAGATGGAACATGTGTGGCATGGTGCAAAGCAAAGGCTGTATGTCCCCTTTCTGCCGCTCTTTAAGAGGTTCCCTTGTTCATACTTTCCTTGGCCTAGCAGGGCTGTGGTCTGGGCACTCAAAGTTTATCCTGTACCTATTTCTGCTTTTCTACGGCTACCATATCAGCGCTCTTCATTTAAGTCCCCTATTGTGAATTTTTTCTTTAAGGGCCTTATTCCTCTCTTTCCTCCAATTCCTTTCATAATGCCTCAGTGGTTCTTGACTCTCGTTTTAACTTGCTTTGTGTACCACAAGCCTCTTCACAACTATCCTCCTAGGCTTCTCATTCTAAAAACTGTGGTCCTTGTTGCCATCACCTCTGTTAGGATTTACCAAAAAAGGAACCTCCAGTTAGGCTGTGTGCGCATTCAACCAGGGCTACGGCAGCGACCACTGCATTGGCATGCATAGTCCCACTTCTTGACATCTGCCAGGTGGGCATCTATGCACATGTTTACCAGACATTACTGACTGGACAGCAAGGTCTGAAGGGATGGCTATTGTGCCCGTTCTGTCCTCCAGGACTTTCCGGTGTGAACTTAGTTTGCAGACCCTTCTTTGGGGTTGGGATTACCAGGCTAACTATTCAAAGGTAAGGAATCTGTAACTAACTTATGTCTCTTACAGATGCATTGTTTCTGAAGGTAAGTAACTTGTTGAAATTAGCCTGGATTGGGTCATGAGGTTGCCAGTGCACCAGGACTTGACAGCACTGGGTCAGGTATTCCAAGGTGCAGGAGGGGGCGAGAAGGCACGGACAAAGTAGTGCTTAGTCTAAACAACACATACCCTACCATGTAACACTCTAAAGAGGCCAGTAGCCATGGGAGGATACAAATGAAGACATGGTCCTATTAAGGAGGGACTAAAAAGCCTCCTAATCAGACAGCAGCATTTACGAAGGACAATGACAAGAGCCAATTAAAAACATGGGCGGAGACTGGGCATAGCTTCCACCTAATACTTCATTAATCCATGCCTCGCAAAGCGAGCAGCGCATGTGCGCAGCAGCTATTGGCTCGACCTCAAAAAGGAATAAGGCCAAGCATAAGGAGGTGCTACACTGCAAAATGGAGCAGAGTCATACACTGGGGTAACATGAAAGGGATTACTAAGGGCTTGCCACAAGACACTACAGTAGTCCAGTACTGCACATCATTTCTAGAGGAGAAACCTTACTGCACCTGCCTGGAGGTACACTTGGCAGCCCTAGGGGCGTATACCTGGGAATTAATAGGAACATTTTTCTTCACTGCAGCTGTCATCAGAAGATTCCTAGAGGCAGCAAAGAGAATAGAACCTCCAAGGGCATGCCATCACCTATGTTGAAACTAAATAAGATATTGACTCAACACAAACCATGCATGACATGACTCTAGCTTTTAAGTGATTTGCAGTCATGTTACGAAGGAGAGTTTGTGACCTCCAGGCCCTTACAACAAATGAACCTTACCTGCAAATACATAAGGGAAGTAGTGGTGAGGAAAAAAACCCAGTTTATCCCAAAGGGGTTATCCGGTTCTCAAGTTAACCATGCCATAAACTTAACTACATTCCTCCAGCAGCCTAAAACTCAAATCGGGGAGAGCCCTACTGATGTTGGAAGGGCAATTATGTTCTATTTACAAAAAAACAGACCGTAGCCTGATAGCTTGACAGATGTTTATGCAAGTGGGGCAAATCTTTTCTTTTTAACCTCATTTGCACCAAGAAGCCAAGGTTTATCCAGTTCCTAAAGTAAATGTGGGATGGATTGACCAGACATTCAACAAAACAGTGGGGTATGACCCTGGTAGGAAAACCAAGGCCACACAATAAAGGAAGTAACAATCTCCTGCCTCGCTAACCTATCCTTAAATGACATCTCCAGCCGGTTTTGTGGTATTCCATGCGCATTTACTGTGTAGACATTCAAGCCAACAAGGAGGCTCGGATGGGACAAAAGGTATGCAAACACTTGTCTGCAAATACACACTCTAGTAATACAAGCCTCCCTAGGAAAGAATACCACTACAAAAGCAATGCAAGCATATGAATCCAGAAAAATTTCACAAAACAAAATGATTAGTTATTGTAGTAGTTTTGCAACCTGAAGAAATTTATGGATCCCCAGAGGAAACCGTAGAAGGAATTTGCGTAAAGTGGATGAAAAAGATTCTGAAGATGGTGACTTTTGTTGTAGGGTTTCCAGTGTGTATGTCTGATGTCATACTAGTAGGGACACTGGATCGTATGGATGACTGCTCTACAACAACAAAAAGATAATGTGCTAAAAAACTGTTCTACACTCAAAACTAGATGGCAGAATAATGCACAGCATGTTAATCCAGAAAATTCTTAAAGCCGCAAAACTACTCCTACAGGTAAGTATCCATTTTGTTGCAGTACTTCACAGGGCAGCACATGGATATGTTCGTTTCTGTATAAGACATACAAAAGTTTTCTGTTGCAAATTTTAGGAGCCGATCAGATGGATAATTAGTTTCTGTGTTGGAACGTTCCTTTTACACAGTTGTGTAAATGATATTCGCATTACAGTAGTAGCTTCAAGAATTAATTTTAAAGGGCTATCCCATGAATGACTTCCCGATATGCATCACAACACCAGTTGTTAATCAAATCCACATTTTGTTGTTGATCGTTAGTAATGCAGAACCGGGTAAAGAGAACAGTTGTCTCTTTGTAGGATGGCACCTTTAAAAAATATCTACCAACATCCTCGTGACTCGCGTTTGGAGTCCGACGTGAGGAGGTCATGTACGCGGATCGGCGGCTTAGTTTTTCTTCGAATACAGATTGAAACTCATCCCACAAAATAAAGTAAAAGTAACGAAATTCGGACATGCATTCAATACAGAATTTTCTCCGCACGCCACAGAATTAGTGTGGCCTGGAATTATCGCCCCACTACAAATCTACAAACACCGATGCTTTTCAGCCGTGATCAAGTCGCATGTATGATCTACTGAGGTGACGAAACACGTGTTGGCTTGGGAACTGCATATTGACTGAAACCGCGAAGATCCATTAAATCATGGAAAGAAAGAAATAGATTGTTTATTTCTTTGTACCTTTTCATGTTACTTCTTATGAAAATTGTCTGATAATCTATGTGTGCTTGGGTTTCTAATGTACGTTTCTTTGTTGCTTCAGCCACAAAATTTAGAGAGGCAGGTGGTTCTCTCTAACCTTTAAGCACCTTTGAAATTAGAGTTATTATTTGTAATACCTGGTGAATTAACCTTGAGGCGCCTTTTCCTACCACCTATACCACCATTTTCATTGTTACTACAACATCCTCGTGTCTGCTCAATAAAATATTCAATGAGATATGGTGGAGCTAGAATGCCAGCATATCTAGGTACATAATCAGATCTGCTTTAGATAAGGAGAGTAAGAGGGAGAGGTTTGCACGGAGGAGCTACTTTTTGGTATGGCTCCATCTTGAAGGGTTCAACTGGCATAATACACCCCTGCTCTTTACTGGGAGCTAGGAGTCTGTACAACATCTTCCCCAAAAATACTTGGGGGCAAAACATACCTTCAAGAATGGAACTGAAAAGCATATGCAGCTTTAAACGTGTCGGTGTAACGGGCACTTTATCAAAACAAAATGACAACATGCTTGGTCTTAAAGCATGTGTAATTTTTACATTACAAACAAAAGCGCAAACTGGGATTATTAAAATGCTTTGCAGTGTAACAGGAGTTTTTAGGTTGCAGCTCTATTAAAACAATGGATGATATGAAACAAACATGAAAAAAGAAAATGGAATTGGCCACAAAATACCTAGATGCTACAGAATCTTGCACCGTAGACTAGAGCTAACAGTAAGCAAAACTTAAGAATTTGTTCTGAGACCTGCCATGAAATAGTAGAAGACATGTGGATGCTGAAGGCAGATGGTAAATCATTTCTTAAAAAGGACAAAGATCAAGAAGCCTTCCGAGAGTTCAGCTGTGACTAATTAGATGGATATAAGAACAGCATTAAGCACAAAACTACAGCAACCTTGAATGTGTACACGTAAGTTATGCATGAGATGAGTTTAAAAAAAAAAACTCACTGAAGTCTGAAAATTAGTAACTATTGGTAATCTAATCTAGAATACTTAAACACATTCAAATGTATTGCTGAATAATGCAAGAATTTGTATTTTGAATGTTCATTGTCATAATTTATTGTGGTGTTTTCTGACCTTGAGAGAGGGTTGAAGTCAGTGTGTGATTGGTAAAAGATTGTGTACTATAATTGTTTACTGCCCAAAAAATCAATACGAAAATAATGGAGAATGATTGTGTTAATGCTTCATTTATAACAGCTTGGCCTAATGTTGCTAATATGACCAAGAGAGAGTGATGACATTATCATGCCACATGGGTACATCTATGACATATAGACCATACACATTTTTATGTTGTAATTTGGGAGGAGTATGAATAGTATATATTAGCATTTCGTGGACAAAAATGCACTTGTGACTTAGCAAGTCACAATTGTTCTACATTTTCTTGACTACTTTCCATACAATTCTAAAAAATTACATGGCAATATATATATAAAATGGATACATTTTAAAAAAGAGGCACCCTAAAATGGTGCACTAATCTGTCTGCTGTCCATAACGGTTTAAGAAACTCCAGAATGCAAAACCTTATTTGCATCATCGTAAGACACTTTACGAACTATAATTTGCTTAACAAGTAGGACCATGTACTGTTGAGTCCTCCAGAACAGTCGGTCCGTTTGAGTTGTAAAGGTAGATTACAAACTTGCAAAGCTGAGTCAGATCATTTATAGAACTTCAAAAGCCGAAGACTGCAGAGTCTTACCATAAGAGAATACCCCAGGCGTCAGACTGGATATGGAAGTTTTCCTGACAGTGCCCCTGTACACCGGCAGGTGACGCCATGTGGCTGTGCTTTGACTTTGTTCTGCTCTTGAAGTGACAGACTGAAGCCACATAAGGTCTGTTCCTTTTCTTCTGTGCCTTCGAACACAGATTGTGAGCTCTGCTCCATTTTTAGGTCGAGCCTAGCTTTGCGAAGCATGCAGTATTCAGTATAGCGTGGAAGCTCCGCCCAACTTTTCATTGGCTTTTGTCTTAAATGCTACCTTCTGATTGGTTTGGGGCTTGTTAGTCCCTCCTCATGACGGCTATGTCGTCATTTGTATCCTTCCATGGCTACTGGCCCCTTTACTTCCAACACTAGTTAGTGCCTTCTTTCCCACCTGCACTTCCGTTTCCAATGCAATAGGTCTCGCGTAAATGCGAGTCCTGTTACATTGCCAAGGCATTCTATTTACCTCGTGTCATTCAAACAGTTGTTGGCCAGGTTGTCACCGAAACAATAAGGGCTTTCCTTTCATGGAGGCCTGTCGGGGTTCCCTCTTATTCACCAGGGATTGGACACACACAGCAGGCCGGGGACCCGCATTTGCCAAGACTGAAAAGAAAAAACTGTGTACTCAGCACCACTGGGGGCTAGGAGGCAACCAACTGCCGGGGCGCCCCGGCAGGGTTAATAATCCCCGCCGAGGGCCGCCTGAGGTAATTCCGGTCAGGAAATAAAATCACTTCTGAAGCATTCACACAGTGGAGGATTGTTAGAATTGGGAATCTCTGGTTGGCACAGGTATGCACTTGTGACAAGCAGGAACTCTTACTTCTAAGTCAGGATAAGGGGATCACCCTTTCAAATAACCCCTGCTCACCCTTTAGGTAGTGTGGCGCAAGCAGTCAAGACTATTCTCAGGGCGTCATAGGTTAAGCATTTGTGAGCACATACAGTAATACAATGACACACCACAAGTGGACACCAGTCAAGGTTGTATCATAAATAGTTTTCTTTATATAAGGCTTAGCACAAGACAAGAATAACGATTAGAAATGACCTCAGTATTATTTCAAAGTTCAATGTTCTTGTAGAAAGGCTTAAAATACACAAATAGGCTTCTTTTAGTCAATTATGCTTCTTTTCAGGCTCTGTACGGTTCGTACCTGGCTGTGCGACTCGTTGGCATTAAAAACAAGGAAAGTACGAGTCAAACAATCGTTGTGGACTCCGGGGTCCGTAGCGTGCATGCTGCGGTGCGAACAGAACAAAGTACCTTAAGTTCGTGGGGTCCGCGACGGACAGTGCGGGACAAGTCGATGAGTCCGGGTCGTATTCAGATGCTGGTCGGGACGCGGCGTTGATACGGGACCTTCAGGGATACGTTGCGGATGGCCCGGATCAGCTTGCAGAGTCCGTGACGTTCTGTGTTCGAGCCGTACCTTCGGTGTGGATAGGCGGCGACACTTCTCGGTGCCGTACAGTGTACGGGAAGGATCGGTGCGATGCGGCGTCTCTGCTCTGAGCACGGCACAGTGCAGTACGTTAGCAGCGTACGGACCGTACCTGCGGGACAGCGAAGCTTGTGTTCAGCGTACAGGGTTCGGCAGCCAGGGCTGTACGACTCGAATCGGCAGGGAAGGTTAGGTGCGATGCGGCCAGGAGGGATACGGCGCGTACTAATGCTTTTGGATCAGCGTAGACGCACGGTGCCGGGTGGCAAAGACACGGCTTCGCGGCGGATGGAGTACGAGTCGTACTGGGGCCAAATCCAGCGGGACACCAGCAAGAATTGTCCAGGCAACTCAGTTTTGAAAGGCAGATGAGTCCATTGGTCCTGGGACTCAGTTCAGGGGGCAAGCTCTTCTTCCAAGCCCTTGGAGATTGTTGAAACAAAGTGCAAAGTCTCTCTTAGTCTTTTCCTCTCCTTTCTCAGCAAGGCACCAACTGCAGGCCAATCCCCCAGGTCAGGGAAAGTTACTCCTCCTTCAGCTTCTTCCAGGTCCTTCTGGTCAGGCAGAGTTTCTTCGTGGTTCAGTCAGGATCTGATTTCTTAGGAGAAGGGCTCCTACATTTATACCAAGTTTCTTTTGTCTTTACAGGCCAGGGGGGCCTTTGCATAATCCCAGTCCAGTTCTTTTTAGTGAGGAGCACTTTGTTGTTGGGACTCTGGCTTCTTCTTTCAGCAGGCAGGGCAGAGACATCAGACGCTCCCCAGGGGGTGGAGCCAGCATTGTGGTGGCAGAGCACTGTCCTATTCAGAGTCAAGGTGCACTCCTCCCACCCATCCTGGTGTAATCTTTCTATTCACCACCTGGTAGCCCCAGCCTGTCTCCTGGAACTTCCCAGCCCTGTCACTCAAGCTACCCACAAAGAAGCTAGCCCCCCTCCCTCCAGAGGCGGACTGAAATGGTTAGGCACGCAAAGGCTAACTTTCTAAAAGTAGCATTTGCAAACCCAGAATATTAAAATAACCTTTGCTAAAAGATGTATTTTATTATTCTGAGTTCAGGCATACTAAACATGAATTTCTACCATGCTTCCTGAGTCAGCTAGGATTATAGAGTGTTATAATCTAGCAGCTCACTCTGGCCTAAGGAGAGCAGGTAGCCTTACAATAGTGAAAAACGAAAATGGCTGTAATTCACTATTAGGACATGCCACCCACTTCAGGGCATGTCCTACCTTATCCTTACAATGCACACTGCCCTAGGGCCTACCATAGGGGTGACTAACATGAAGGTAAGGGAAGGTTAAGGGACTGGCAAGTGGGGACACTTGCCCAGTCAGCATAACAGTACCAGACTGTATGCAGGTGCTGCAATGGCAGGCCTTAGACACATTTTCCCCGGCTGCTTCTGTGGGTGGCACAAGCAGTGCTGCAAGCCCACTAGCAGCATTTGGATATACAAGCCCTTG
Source organism: Triturus cristatus (assembly GCF_964204655.1). Taxonomy (NCBI): domain Eukaryota; kingdom Metazoa; phylum Chordata; class Amphibia; order Caudata; family Salamandridae; genus Triturus; species Triturus cristatus. The sequence goes on along the minus strand of NC_140581.1, from coordinate 594,761,730 downwards.
GCACCCTTGGTGCACTCTACTAGGGACTGATAGTAAACCAAATAAGCCAAACATGGAAGTCAATTCACATAATACATTTTCCCCATAGGGAGCACTTGCACTGTGGCACTGGAGGGCAGTGGCACAGTGCCCTGAGCAGCTAACACCAGCACAAAAATACGTTGAGGCACAGACAAAAATGGAAGGGTGACCCACGCCAATGGTGCCCGGTCTAACACGTGTCCCCTCCATCTGAAATGTGGGGAGAACTACCCTACCCCAGGGAGTTCTCATCATTAAGGCGGAAAAATCTGGAAAGACCATCAGCGTTGGCGTGGTCTGTACCGGGGCGATGTTCCACTGTGAAATCCATCCCCTGTAGGGAAATGGACCACCTCAACAACTTAGGATTCTCACCCCTCATCTGCATCAACCACCTGAGGGGCCTGTGGTCTGTTTGAACCCGGAAGTGAGACCCAAACAAGTAGGGTCTTAGCTTCTTCAATGCCCAGACCACAGCAAATGCTTCACGCTCAATCGCACTCCACTTTTGTTCCTGGGGAAGTAGCCTCCTACTAATAAAGGCTACGGGTTGGTCAAATCCCTCCTCAGTGATCTGTGAGAGAACGGCCCCTACACCATACTCTGATGCATCTGTCTGCACAAGGAATTCTTTGGAGAAGTCAGGAGCCAAGAGCACGGGCGCCGTGCACATGGCAGTTTTCAGGGTGTCAAAGGCCTTCTGACAGGTGTCGGTCCATATCACTTTTCTGGGCTGCTTCTTCGAAGTTAGCTCTGTCAAGGGGGGCAACGATGCTGCCATACCCCTTGACAAACCTCCTGTAGTACCCTGTGAGTCCTAAAAAGGGCCTCACCTCCGTCTGGGTCTTTGGGGGCTCCCAAGCCAGGATGGTTTCAATCTTGGGTTGTAGGGGCGCCACCTGGCTGCTCCCTACTTGGTGTCCCAAGTACACCACGGAACCCTGCCCGATCTGACACTTGCTTGCCTTGATCGTGAGGCCTGCCTTGCGTAGTGCCATCAACACCTCCCAGAGATGTCGCAGGTGTTCTTTCCATGTGCCACTGAACACTGCAATGTCATCCAGGTATGCGGCGCTGAACTCGGTCAGCCCAGCCAACACCTGGTTGACCAACCTCTGGAAGGTGGCAGGGGCATTCTTCATCCCAAATGGCATAACCCGGAACTGGAAATGCCCATCTGGTGTGGAGAATGTGGACCTCTCTTTGGCCCCATCAGTCAAGGCGATCTGCCAGTACCCAGACGTTAAATCAAACGTGCTGAGGTACCGTGCAGCCCCTAACCGATCGCTGAGCTCATCAGCTCTGGGGATGGGGTGCGCGTCAGTCTTCGTGACTGAATTGAGTCCTCTGTAGTCCACACAGAACCGGAGTTCGGGTGTGGCACCCGGCGCTGCAGCCTTTGGGACCAAGACCACTGGCCTGGCCCAAGGACTGCTGGAGGACTCAACCACCCCAAGAGCAAGCATCTTTGAGGCCTCCTCTTTGATGCAGGCTCTGACCCTGTCAGTTACCCTGTAAGCCTTGTGCTTCACAGATAAGCGGTCTCCTGTATCCACATCATGGACGCACCAATCTGTGATACCAGCAACCAGGGAGAACAGGTCAGGAAACTACCCCAGCAGCTGGCGGCAGTCATCCTGTTGCTCAGGGATCAGGGTGGGTGAGAGGGTAACTCCATCCACTGACCCGTTTCGCTCTGAGGCTACCAGGAGGTCAGGAAGAGGCTCAGACTCCTCCTCCGTCCCATCATCTGTGGCCAAGAGCATGCCCACTTCGGACCTCTCCAAGTGGGGCTTCAGTCGATTGACATGGAGGACCCTCAAGGGATTCCTCGGAGACTGCAAGTCCACCAAGTAGGTGACAGAACTCTTGCGCTCCACAATCTCAAAGGGTCCTGTCCACTTGTCCTGGAGTGCACAAGGCTCCACCGGGGCCAGGACCCATTCCTTTTGACCAGGTTGAAGCTCAACCAGAGTGGCATTCTGGTCGTACCACCGCTTCATTTCCTCCTAGCTGGCTTCCAGGTTTGCCTCAGCAAGTTGCCTGAAACGCCTATTCTGGTTCTGAAAGGCCAGCATGTAACTGTATACATTCTGGGGAGGTTTCCTGGGAGATTGCTCCCAGCCTTCCTTGACCTGACTAAGAGGTCCTCGTACTGGGTGGCCATACAAAAGCTCAAAGGGACTGAACCCCAGAGACTTTTGTGGGACCTCACGGTACGCAAAGAGAAGGCATGGTAAGAGGACGTCCCACTTACGCCTCATGGGTTCCTCAAGACCCATAATCATGCCTTTTAGGGTTCGGTTGAAGCGCTCAACCAACCAGTTTCCTTGGGGATGGTAAAGGGTGGTGAACTTGTACGTCACACCACACTCTTGCCAAAGGGATTTCATATATTTGGATATGAAATTGGTCCCCCTGTCAGACACCACCTCTAGAGGAAATCCTACTCGTGATAAAATTCCCATCAGTGCCTGTCCCACCACGGGGGCAGTCACTGTCCTCGGAGGGATGGCTTCAGGGTACCGGGTGGCATGGTCCACCAAGACCAGGATAAACCTGTTGCCCATGGCTGTCTTGGGGTCCAGTGGCCCCACAATGTCAATCCCCACTCGCTGGAATGGGGTACTGACCACAGGGAAAGGTTGGAGTGGAGATCTCAGCTTCCTTCCACTCTTACCACTTGCCTGGCAAGTTTGGCATGTCCTGCAGTGAGTGTCAGAACTCCTGCGCATTTGAGGCTAATAAAAGTGGGTGACAAGCCTTTCAAAGGTCTTGTCCTGCCCCAAATGCCCTGCTAACGGAACGTCGTGAGCCAGCCCCAGTAGGAAGGCTCTGAACTTCTGGGGTACCACCAGCGCACGGACTGACCCAGGTTCAGCAACCTAAGGCTCTGAGTACAGGAGGTCGTTCTCCCAGTAGATTAAGTGAGTACCAGACTGATCACCATTGGCCTGGGCTGCAGCCTGCTGCCGCATACCCACTAGAGAGGGGCACTGCTTCTGCTCCCTGCAGAATTCCTCCCTGGTGGGGCCTCCTTCTTGCTGCCAATGGGTCATCTCAGGCAGGTCCCCTAGTTCGGCTATCTGTTCCCCCGGTAGGCTCCAGGGCATCCCCCTCAAGGTCTGCTTCCTTCTGGGCCGTGGGAACTTTAGGAGCCGGTTTCCCGTGCCTCCTGCGCCCTCTCCCTAAAGCCGGTTCCTGGGCCTCTCCTTCAGGCTCCAGGGTCCCTTCAACACCCCTACTGGCTGCCATTGACCGGGTGGTCACGCACGCCCAATCGGGTAAACCCACCATCCGCAGGTGAGTCGTCTTCTCCACCTTTTCCCAAGGGGAGCTCTCCAAATCATTACCTAAGAGACAATCAACAGGCATGGCCGCTCTCACAGCCACTTGCAGAGTACCAGAGACCCCCCCCCCCTCCCCCCCCACTCAAAGGGAACCTGAGCCATTGGACACTGACTCTCTGTGTTGTCGGCGTTGAAAACACGGCAGAATGCGTGTGGGACAACCTGCTCTTGAGACACCAGGTGTTGCTTGACAGCAGTCACACTGGCTCCTGTATCTCTAAGAGCCCCCACCCTCTGGCCATTTATGGTCACCCACTGCCCATACTTTTGAGTATTGGGGGGCAGTTGGGCCTCAGCGACCATCTCACTGTCTCCTAAGGAGACTAGGGTCATCTGCACGGGATCCCCCTCCCCTTGAGATCTACCTCCCTCCCAAAGGCTGCACTATTCACCTGCTTGGGGGGTGGAGCACCAGGGGGTGCTGGTTTAACAAACATGGGGCACTTGGGATCCATGGAATAGTGCCCCAGGTTGTTACACTTGTAACATCTGGGGGGCCCTCTTTGAACAGTTACCTGTCGGGGCCCCGGTCGGCTTCGGGGGTGGGGGTGGCTGAGAACCTTTCCCTTGGTTCCCCTGGGAATTACTTTTGGGCCCTCTGTAGAACTCCCTCTGTTTACCCTTGTACCCCCCACTCTTCTGCTGGGGACCCTGACCACCTTTGGCGGGGCCTCCCACGGGACCCTTGTGGACCCTGGTGCAGATCCAGCGGTCTGCCTCCTCAGCAAGCTTCCTAGGGTTAGTCAGCTTGCTATCGATCAGGTGCTGGCGTAGCTCAGGAAAACAATTATCAGACAAGTGCTCCCATGCAATTAGATCAAACAGCCCTTGGTAATCATTTACTTTGCTACCCTTCACCCAACCATCTAGCGCCCTGGAAAAAAAAGTCACATATTCTACATAAGTGGTACCAGGCTTCTTGGTGCATTCCCTAAATCTCTGCCTGTACAATTCAGGAGTTAACCCATACCTCGTCATCAGAGCTTCCTTCATGTGTGGATAGGATGTGGTGACATCAGAGGGGAGATCCAGCAGTGTGTCCCACCCCTCACTCAGGAACCTTCCCCACAACCCCGCTCCCCAATCTCTCTCAGGGACCCGGTGGGAGGACATGGCTACTTCATAGGCCCTGAACCACTGCCCAATATCATCCTGCTTGTAATACTCTTTCACCACATCTTTAGGAATGTGCACCCTTGACTCTGTTAAATTGCTGCCACCAGAGGGAGAGCGGTCTAAACTCTTGGCCTTGCGATCCAACTCCCTCATTTTTACCTCATGCTCCATGGCCAGCCTTTGTCTTTCCATTTCCATTTGAAGTTTTGCCATCTCCACTTCATGTGCTCTTGCAGCACTCCTGTCGGCCATCTCCTCTGGCGACAGGCCTCTGCCAGGCTCAAACACCTTCTGGGGGTATCACCTCCAGCACATTCTCTGGGAACTTGGATTCGTACCAGGCCCTCAGCGCCTTGGTATACTGCTCTTCAATCCAGTTTGGTTAATTCTGTACTTACAGAGGTATCCTTTCAAGACTTCAGTTGTGCACCTCAGCAGTGCCCTCTCCTCCCTATCTATGTCATCAACCCCAGAGAATATAGAGGCCGTCCTGCCTCCATTGACTGAGCTAGGCATGGTTTCTTAACGTGGAGATTCTTCAAAAAATCAATACTGCGTTATCGGTCTGAACTCACGGTACATGAATCACAAATGCAAATTCAAATCCTCACCGCTGACCACCAATGTTAGAATTGGGAATCTCTGGTTGGCACAGGTATGCACTTGTGACAAGCAGGGACTCTTACTTCTAAGTCAGGATAAGGGGATCACCCTTTCAAATAACCCCTGCTCACCCTTTAGGTAGTGTGGCGCAAGCAGTCAAGACTATTCTCAGGACGTCAATGGTTAAGCATTTGTGAGCACATACAGTAATACAATGACACACCACAAGTGGACGCCAGTCAAGGTTGTATCATAAATAGTTTTCTTTATATAAGGCTTAGCACAAGACCAGAATAACGATTAGAAATGACCACAGTATTATTTCAAAGTTCAATGTTCTTGTAGAAAGGCTTAAAATACAAAAATAGGCTTCTTTTAGTCAATTATGCTTCTTTACAGGCTCTGTACGGTTCGTACCTGGCTGTGCGACTCGTTGACATTAAAAACAAGGAAAGTACGAGTCAAACAATCGTTGCGGACTCCGGGGTCCGTAGCGTGCACGCTGCGGTGCAAACAGAACAAAGTACCTTAAGTTCATGGAGTCCGCGACGGACAGTGCGGGACAAGTCGATGAGTCCGGGTCGTAGCTCGGCAGCGTATTCAGATGCTGGTCGGGTCACGGCGTCTGGACACGGCGTTGATACGGGACCTTCAGGGATACGTTGCGGATGGCCCGGATCGGCTTGCAGAGTCCGTGGCGTTCGGCGTTCGAGCCGTACCTTCGGTGCGGATAGGCGGCGACACTTCTCGGCGCCGTACAGCGTACGGGGAGGATCGGTGTGATCGGCGTCTCGGCTCTGAGCACGGCACAGTGCAGTACGTTAGCAGCGTACGGACCGTACCTGCGGGACAGCGAAGCTTGTGTTCAGCGTACAGGGTTCGGCAGCCAGGGCTGTACGACTCGAATTGGCGGGGAAGGTTAGGTGCGATGCGGCCGGGAGGGATACAGCGCCTACTAACGCTTTTGGATCAGCGTAGACGCACGGTGCCGGGCGGCAAAGACACAGCTTCGCGGCGGATGGAGTACGAGTCGTACTGGGGCCAAATCCAGCGGGACACAAGCAAGAATTGTCCAGGCAACTCAGTTTTGGAAGGCAGATGAGTCCAATGGTCCTGGGACTCAGTTCAGGGGGCAAGCTCTTCTTCCAAGCCCTTGGAGATTGTTGAAACAAAGTGCAAAGTCTCTCTTAGTCTTTTCCTCTCCTTTCTCAGCAAGGCACCAACTGCAGGCCAATCCCCCAGGTCAAGGAAAGTTACTCCTCCTTCAGCTTCTTCCAGGTCCTTCTGGGCAGGCAGAGTTTCTTCGTGGTTCAATCAGGATCTGATTTCTTAGGAGCAGGGATCCTACATTTATACCACATTTCTTTTGTCTTTACAGGCCAGGGGGGCCTTTGCATAATCCCAGTCCAGTTCTTTTTTGTGAGGAGCACTTTGTTGTTGGGACTCTGGCTTCTTCTTTCAGCAGGCAGGGCAGAGACATCAGACGCTCCCCAGAGGGTGGAGCCAGCATTGTGGTGGCAGAGCACTGTCCTATTCAGAGTCAAGGTGCACTCCTCTCACCCATCCTGGCGTAATCTTTCTATTCATCACCTGGTAGCCCCAGCCTGTCTCCTGGAACTTCCCAGCCCTGTCACTCAAGCTACCCACAAAGAAGCTAGACCCCCTCCCTCCAGAGGCGGACTGAAATGGTTAGGCACGCAAAGGCTAACTTTCTAAAAGTAGCATTTGCAAACCCAGGATATTAAAATAACCTTTGCTAAAAGATGTATTTTATTATTCTGAGTTCAGGCATACTAAACATGAATTTCTACCATGCTTCCTGAGTCTGCTAGGATTATAGAGTGTTCTAATCTAGCAGCCCATTCTGGTCTATGGAGAGCAGGTAGCCTTACAATAGTGAAAAACGAAAATGGCTGTAATTCACTATTAGGACATGCCACCCACTTCAGGGCATGTCCTACCTTATCCTTACAATGCACCCTGCCCTAGGGCCTACCATAGGGGTGACTAACATGAAGGTAAGGGAAGGTTTAGGGACTGGCAAGTGGGGACACTTGCCCAGTCAGCATAACAGTACCAGACTGTATGCAGGTGCTGCAATGGCAGACCTTAGACACATTTTCCCCGGCTGCTTCTGTGGGTGGCACAAGCAGTGCTGCAAGCCCACTAGCAGCATTTGGATATACAAGCCCTTGGCACCCTTGGTGCACTCTACTAGGGACTGATAGTAAACCAAATAAGCCAAACATGGAAGTCAATTCACAGAATACATTTTCACATAGGGAGCACTTGCACTGTGGCACTGGAGGGCAGTGGCACAGTGCCCTGAGCAGCTAACGCCAGCACAAAAATACGTTGAGGCACAGACAAAAATGGAAGAGTGACCCACGCCAATGGTGCCAGGTCTAACAAGGATAAATGGGGTTTGTCTCACGGCAATGCTAATACGCCTGTTTTAGTTCTTATTTTCTGCTGCAGAAGGCCTCCTGTCTCGTGGGGCCTTGGGCCCCGCCCCGACACCCTAATGCGGAATCAACGGCCAAAAGAAACAAGTTCTACACAGCAATCAAATTAATGAGGTTACTGCGCAGCTCGGAGGCATGTGCGATGAATGTGGACAGTGCCGTTAATTCCCCCTAACGAGGCGCTTCCGCCATTAAAAAGAGCAGGTTGGCAAAGATTTTGCGTCCGTTCGCCTGGCAGCGTGCTCCTTTCTCCACACAGAGGTTGGGTTGTGTATTGGGGACCCCCGCAGAACCCCCAGAGTTTGCCATTCTTAGCTTCCAGGGTTTCAGGATCCACAGAGCCGATACGATTACAGGTTTCATGTGAAAACGTAGGCCCTTGTAAAATGTTGTGCAAGAAAGCGAGATGGAAATGCCGTATCTGTAATTACTGTACAAAACGGCACCTACGTAACGGGTTCGGTATTTGGACACCATGGGTTTTTACCTTTGGAATGGGAAATACCATTAGGAATATGTTTGTGCAGCAATTTCTGTCGGGTTTCCCACAGTCTGCACACTTTCCCCCAGATATATTCCATCAGGCTTTCACTGGCGAAAAATGTCTCAACTGTAGGGGTTTCTGCCGAACTTCAGGCATGTGAGGGGTGCCCTCAACCGCAATTGTGGCTTTATTTCGCTACCAAACTAAGGACAAGATTCCTTTCTTGTATTAGAACCCAGTTCATCCGTGCTAGCCACTGGTCGTGGTTTATGCAAAATACGTTTTACTGGTTCCTCTACCTTCTCACTACTGTGCCCATCAACCTGGACCAGAAGCTAAAAGCATATACAGAATTTTTTTTCTACCAAGCTACAATGCAGTGAGAGCTAGCATGGTCACGGAGTCCCACTCTCCCCAGAAGATACTTAGGAGCTCTTCTACCAATAATCTATTATCTATTCTAAAAAAAAATGGTACCAAAGCCTTAAGTGCACACCACAATTTCCTAAATTGATTTGCTGAAAAACATATTTTATGAGCAGATTCTAAAGGAATTCATGAAATAGCCCAATAGTTCCTGGCCTAGCTGGTTACCCTGGAGCGTTCTTACTCTCCAGCAGTAATTCATATCTGAGTTTATAAGAAAATTGTGCGCTGCTCCAAAGGTCCCACAGCTCAACAAGCCCTTAAATAAACCAGCAGGCCTGGGCCAAGGGTCTCTGTGTCCTTATGACCAGTGAAGCCCTGCCATCTGATCCACTTATTTTGATGCATGAATTTAGCTTGTCTTTGGTATTTATTTAAAATTTTGCGGAGAATACCTGAGCCTACAGTCGTATTAGAATGCTTGATAATGAGAATACAATTAACATCAAACCAGGATATCAAAGCTGAATATGTAATTAACATCAGGGAGACAACATTGAACAAAATATAATGGCTTGATAGACAAATGGTACAGAGTAGTTTAAGTAAAGGCAAAAGAGGTGGGATTTTCAATGTTTCCTGAATGCAGTAAGAGTGTGTATAGTTCTCATCTCGTGGGCAGAGATGCAAAGACTGCATTTCTAGAGACAGATTGTTCCTGTGCGTGAGATGTTTTGCCAGTTTCGGCATCTAAAGTAATCTTTGGCCTCCGGAAATTGTGAGTAGTCTTTGTTCTTACAATGCAGATGCGTACATATTGCCATTGTGCATTTATTTGGAGGTTTTGTAGAGCATTGACATCGCAAGAAAGGTCACCAAAGAGTTTTACACATCAGAGAAATGCTGCTTTCTAGGTGGCGTACAAAACGAAACAAGCATTTGCAATGCAATAGGTCTCGCATCTACGCAAGTTTAAGCTATTGGCATTGTAAAGGACCATGCCAATAGATTAAACTCACATAAATGCGAGACCTATTTCATTGCAAATGCTTGTTTTGTCCGGTTGACAATTTTTTTAAACTCAATTCCAGTGTGCAAGGGAAAAGTGCCCTACCCAATACTACAGGATTTAAACCATACTGTGACTCGTAAAAGGATGGTTATGACTGACCCGCACAAGGTGTGCTTCTTGTGTTTGGGGCACAGCTCCAAAGTTGTGCGAGGAATGTGCCTTCATGCTCCCTAAGGCAATTCAAGACTCTGAAGCAAAGCTGCAAGTCACTGAACAATGACAGAAGCCATGCAAATCCTGTTCTCCTTCTAAGCAAAGGGTGTGGCCAGGTCCCACTCTCAAAAGCCAATCCTACGGTGGGTACTCTTGGCAGTTGTGGTCATCCGGTGAGTCCAAGCGCAAGCACAAGAAGGGAAGCAGGACATCCCTTAACCTGCCACTCTAAAGAGAAGTTGGGAGAACATCAATGTGACACTATCCCACACTCGAGGAGCTGATCCTACAGCTATTCCAGATATGTTTCCCAGTCTGCAGAAGATCGAGGCCTTTATGGAGGTCAGACTGTATTTTTTCCACATACTTCTGGCTCCCTCTTGCGTGCCTTTGTGCCCCAAGCATCTGCAAGTTCCTTCACTCTGATTACCACTGATGGGTTTGTCCTCTGCACCATCTGAGCCCTTGGAACCCACCTCTGGTTCCACACAGACTCTGGTGCGGGCTTCCATTCTGGCTCCAAGAACGGAGTCAGTCCCTTCTTCGATGCCAATCCAGATGGCGCCAAGGAGGAATCACCTACTGACTTCGGTTTCAGATCCCAATCAAATCTGTCTCAACTCTGGCCAAGGTTACACTCTAACCCACTCCAGCGCACCTGGGTCCCGTAAAATCTGATCCATACAAAACACCCCCTTTGCCACAGAGCCATTCTCAGTTGCTCCGCCAGCTTTTCGGTTCCAACCCTGACCAGAGGTTGCTTGTACCCCAGAGGTTGCTTGTACCTAGAGATGACAAGGATGAGATTTACTCTGCTATGATGGCATTCCATATATGGATTTACATGAGGTCAGTAGCATGATACTTCCCCATATACGTCCCTTCCCCCCCCCCCCCCCCCGCCCTCCATTGAGCCACAAATGCCTCAAAAGTACTATAGTTATAAGATGTGCTGTTGTGGCCCTGGACTTCCTTCTGTTGTATTTAAAACTAAAGTGCTTAGTGAAGTTTTTCAGCCTGGGCATCTTCTGAGCCCTTACTATCATTCAATGAAGCCATGACACCCTTTTTAGCATGTAGTCTATACCTTTCTGTTGCCTGCCAGTAAACGCCTGTGTGGCCAGGCAACTAGTGACCCTGATTTGCCTCATGCAACATCTTGCACTTGGGAGGTTGGTTGTCTAAGCTTGCACCAGCAAGGCAGGTCTTAATTTATTCCCCACGCCACCCTCTGAACAGGTAGTTGAAACTAATTGAAGTATTTGGAAAAACAACTGTTTTCCTCACCTGTCCTAGCTTGACACAGTTAGTGCCATTTGTTTACTAGGCCTGGATAAAACCAACTATTTGGCATGTACAGGTAGCAAGAGTGTAGTGCTCCTTCGCCACACACGGATAAGATCCACAGGCTTTTCAGGAGATGTGCAGTGACCCCTCAGGAACATGCCTTTTGATGGATCCTGCTTTTAGGTCTATAGGCAGATTCTGTTGTGGAGCCATTCAAGGAAAGCTAGGCCATGATGCGCTCTTAATGGCTTTCAATTTTTCCCAGGCAGTTCCCTCATCAGTTCTGGTGCTTCAGGGGCTACTCCAGAGGTTTGACATTTAGATAATGCCAGGCTCCCCTCCCCCACTGCAGTTACCTCCGCACTTGAGTGGCCGACGACTGGGATCAGGTGATCACTGTTCAGGTCACCAGGTGCACGGATCCTCCCAGTCCCCCACCGCCCCTCCAGTTTCCCTTTAGCTGCATATAACCACCCAGTGGGGGAGGCATGATCCAACCTTTTTAGGTCTCGCCTACGCAGCGCGCATGCGCTGCATAGGAGACCTTTAGCCGTCGTACAGCTCTTTTTCCAAGCACATACTCGTGCTTGTGGCAGCATACAGCTTGCGGGAGTGCGCAGTGGTGCGCCACAAGCACGAGTGTGTGCTTTGAAAAAGAGCAAACAGCTGCTGCTTAGCGCGCGCATGTGCATTTCCCCCCCCCCACCCCTCCCACTTGTTTACTTCTTCAAGGCTCAAGCCCGCCCAGCTGCCAGAGTTGTCTCCTGTGTGCTTGCATGTGTGGACTCTCATACCTCCCCACCCCACCCCACCCCACCCCACCCCACCCCACCTGTTTACTTCTTCAAGCCCGCCCAGCTGCAAGAGTAGTCGCCTATGTGTGTGCGCGCGCGTGTGCACTCCCCCCACCGCTCCCCCTTATTACAAAAGGTCAATGGATGAGACAGGTGGGCGTAGTTGGTCTCCAGTCAGCATCAATACGATTTACTGTCCCAGCCTCTCTGCTATTTCAGAGGCATCAGCCATTTTTATTTTAAATTGAGAGATGCCACGATGGGCCTGCTGACCACTATTTAGCCCCTTATTAGATTGACATCCTCCTCCTAATTTACCTTTTATTCTTACAACCTATCAGGACAGCGTTTGTGCTCTGCTAATCTGTCCCATAAACTAAACCATCTGTATTCATCAGGGATACTGGGTCTAAAATCGGAGTCGAAATACTGCTCCCAATGTTTCAGGCACAGTCCATTTTCTGAGAGGCACGGGTCGAAGAGTGTTTCTTCATGGCAGCAGATAATTGCACCCAAACCAAGACGAATACTGAAGTTTTTTTTAAATGCGCAACACCACTTTTAAATATCCATTGATCCAGGTTGATGTTCCAATTCTCTGTTTTGTTTATTTAGTGCGTCTTCTTATAGCAACGATGAAGATGATGGAGACCGATACACATCTCTCTTCACCTATGCTTGTTATACATTGGGTAAAGTAAATGGAAAGTAGCAGTGGTGCTTAAAAAAATAATCGTTCTGCATCTAGGCAGCAATGTAGTCACCCCACTTTCCACCATTGGCATCTGGCTTACTTTTTTGATAAGCAGATCCCTTCTCCTACCAAATAGATTATGCACTAGTAAACGTTTTCAGTTTTGTATACTAGACATGAATTTAAAGTTTTCAAGAGCAACAGATATCGCAGAAAGTACCATGCCTTTTAAAATGTGGCAACCCTATCTATAAACAAGCATTAGCATAGCCAATTGGTTTCACCTTTGGGACTTTATAAGTGTTTAGCCATGCAACACTTTATGTTGTTGCACCAAGGATATTGTGCTGGATAACTAAACACTTATAAGGTACCAAAGGCGAGACCTATTGGCAATGCCAATGCTTGTTTAATAGGGTGACATTCCATCCAGAGCAGTTATTCTGGTCTCTGTTTTCCATCACATCCTAACAATTTGTCTTCCAGACCGTCAGACAGAGGTGTCCCATTTCTATGTTTCTTTATGACCCTCTACAGCTTCTGCCCACCTCCAAGCAGCTCTCAGAGGAGCACCTCTCCATTTTACTGTAAGCTCTATTGCCCAAAGAGGGCCATATAGAACATACCAACCTTTTGCTTGAGGGATGGGTTGTTGCTCCTGCTATTTCACAGGCAGAATAAGGATGGAGGCTTTCATCCTATGTTGCATCTTTACCCTCTGAATGCCTTCATGTGGAAGAACAAATTCAGAATGCTCACACTAGCCCAATTTCTGTCTTCCCTGGATCTATGTGAGTGGATGGCAGCCTTAGCCTTTCATGACTTGTACTTTCATGTTCCCGTCTTGCAGTTCCACAGATGGTACCTGTGGTTCCAGGTTGGCCTGGATCATTTTCAGTTTGCCATGCCCCCTTTGGCCTTGAGTGATGCAGTACAATGCTATTTTTACCATAAACGCCGTTACAACACAAGTATTTTTATCACTCATTTTTACAGCAGTTTTTCCCCCCATGCATAGCAAAAATTAATTTTACATTAAAAGCAATATTAAATGATAAAATCTCAACATGTAAAACAACATATATTATTTATCACCATGTTTTATAGTAAGATTAAAAATCTCTATCCAATATAGTCACTATTTCCATATTCAAGGTCAAAACGTTTTTTTAAACCCAAACAATAAAATTGTTTGTGTCGCACATTAACTTGCGAAATGAAGCAATTTAAAACATACATTTTATAAATAGGAACAGATTCAACATAGAAGCACAGTATAAACGTACAGCCACTATTGTCTTTAGTCGACCTCTGAAGGGACAGTATGATAAGCCTGAAACCATTGAAAACTGAAGTTGAGGAAGCAGTACCATGTATCTTTTACATTTGGTAAGAAAAAATAGAACCTATTTTTTCTCTTAATACGTTTCAAATAAAAATATTAATTTTTTCATTTTAAAGATGGCCAATAGAAAATCGGGTAATAGTATTAGGTATAAAATCGGTACACTCTACCCTGCAAAATTCACTGAAGGTGGAAATCAGAGCAAAACCATACTGTAGCAAAATGTGTGTTTTTGTGTGTGTGTCTGTGTGTGTATATATATATATATATATATTCACTTAAAAAACCATAGGTTTCACACATGTTATAGTTAGCTGGACATTTCCCTCGTAAAAAACCAATGAAATTTCTCCGTTATAGTTAGTGCAGGCAACTATAACTCACGCGACCGCAATCCTCTGCTGATGACGTCAGATATTACATCACTGATTACATATGTGTCTTTCTGAAAAATAAATATTTGTATTATATGTATAGTTAAAGATTAATGGAAGAAGACATGGATAAATAGGTGTCTAAATACAGTGATGTAATATCTGACGTCATCAGCAGAGGATTGCGGTTGCGTGAGTTATAGTTGCCTGCACTAACTATAACGGGGAAATTTCATTGGTTTTTTATGAGGGAAATGTCCAGCTAACTATAACATGTGTGAAACCTATCGTTTTTTTAAGTGAATTTGCAAGGTTTTTTAAATGCTAATTCCGAACTATAGCGTGTGTGAAACCTATGGTTTTTTAAGTGAATTTGTACGGATTTTTAAATGCTAAGTTATGTATTTATTAATATTTGTTTTTTTTCAGGTTTTTCACGCGCTGTGGGCACTCGGTGCACCCACGATGCGTTGTGCGTGCCGTGCGCGCACCCCGCGCTTTTTCGTAAAAAAAATATATATATTTTTTTCACCCTTGGGGGTCCTTCAGTGACCCCCTGACAAAGGCTAGGGGGTCAGGAACTGTCCACCCTGCCCCCTTTTCACGTTCTCCACCTTTGTTTTTCACTGCCTCAAACTGCGAGAGACAAAATGGCGGACGACACTTCCTGATTTCGACCGATTTGAATGTTTACTGACATCTAACAACCAATCAGAATTGCGCACGTCACCGTGCGCGCACGGTGCACGCTTATAGATATATATGTACTTTTAACTGAAATTTTCTCAGGAACTACTGAACAGATTGACTCCAGATATTCAAAAGGCACATCCCTGACCTGAGGACTACCTCTCTGCCAAATTTCAAGTAATTCTGTTCAGCCGTTCGGGCTGTACCTTGGACTAAAGGTCCCTATGGAAAAATGCATGGGGAAAACGCGTTTTGGGACCCCCCTTTTTTCTCAGCCCCCGCTTGACTAATCACCCCGAGACTTTCAGGGTAGGAGCGGAGCGCCCCACCTATTTTGAAAAATTTGCGAGGATTCGTCAACCGGCGCCAAAGTTATTCAAAATAGAATTTTCAGATTTCCTATCGAAACACGGTCCTAACTATAACTATCTACTGGCGAGCGCCAGTAGATAATATACATATACACACACATACAAATGTACAAGAAGTATGTAAATAATACCATTTTCTTACAGATTAAAATCAAACAGAAAACTATTGTGTTTTTTCCAAAGTGTTTGCCAAGGGCACACAATGAAAATTATAGTTTTGTTGTTGCAGCCATCGAATACAAAAGAAAGAAAAAGAAGAAAAGAAATCCATCACAAAAACTTATCTTTTTATTTCACCTATTGAATACACAGCAAGGTAAATCAAAAAGGTGTCAAAACTTAGCCAGTCTTTCCTGGATTTTCAACAGGAGGAAAGAAGAGAAATAAGAACTGAAAACAACATTCTTGTGTTTTTTGCGATGTAGAACAGTAAAGAAAAAGGTCAAACAGGTAAAATAGCAGTTCTACAATGGAAACTGTTGAATACAGACTACACCCTATCAAAAAAGGGAAACTAGTTGTTAATACCGGTTTGTTGTAAGGGTAGGCACACTGATACCAGGGCTCATTGGAGGTGTGTGGACTATTTCTATGCCCACTGTGGGGGCAGAATGGTTACCCTGGGGAAGAGGGGGGGGCTTTAGAATTAGCAAACTTTTAAACCGTGACTCTTTTCTTCTTTATTACAACAGTCGCCTAAAAAAAATCTACTATTTAGTACTTAGCATAAACATCTGAACATTAGAAAATAGTGAAACTGATGTTTGAAGGAAAATGTCATTTATCTCTTTTAAACACTCGTGAGAAGTTGTTCTCTCAGAAAATCCTCTTGCTGTTTACAGAAATTGTCCATGCTGCTAAGGATACCTGCTCCTCTAAAATTATTTAAAAAAAACAATGGTGACTTGCTCTTTTGAGACTGGCTGGTTTTCAGGTGCTGCGGCTTGCCTTACAATATAGTTACATTATAAGAAGATTGTAATTATATCGCGAACATGTTCGGAAACCTAGGCCAGATTTTCAATCCAGCAAAAGATCATAGTGTCGTTTCAGTCAAGGCTTTCATAAACAAAACCACTGGATTAAACTAACTTTAGTAGGGAAAAGTTGAAAACATTGTTTGTCTATGATATTTTGTATGGAAGGCTGATCTCTCAGAATTGTAAACGGTGACATTTCTGATCTCAGAAAAAAAATATATATACATATATATATTTCCTTTCCTTTCATCGTTTGTAAAAACCCGATACCAAGAGTCAGCAGTGTTTTACAGCGATGCAATTGTGTACTATCTGTGTATCACCTGACATTGAGACATAAGAATGAGTTTCAATTAAAACTCTAAATGTATTGAGCGCAACCACCTGAGCTTAAGGATAGGTTTTATTTGTACCACCAGTAGTTCCACGGAACAATAAAGATTTTGCAGAAAACGTTTGTTTGAGGGCTCCCGGAAAAGTAACTCAAATATATACTTGACAATCTAATAACAAATGTCTTGCTATGATGTATTGCCAGAACACTTGATGCATATATTATACAGACCAATACAGAAATCTGTCAATCTTTCAGTAGAATGCTGCATAGCAAATTGCTGTGAGGGAGGCAGCAGTGATTGGTCCCAGGCTCTACCTGCAATCTGGAATAGCTACCATTCAGACAGTTTTGGAAATTAGAAACCCAGAGAAGTTGAGAGAAGGAGATCTGCATGAACCTTATTGGGATTTGGTACCAAGAATATTGCATGAACGGCTTAAGAATTTTATCACATGGTGTGGAAAACACTGAAATTTGCATCCTATGTTCTGACTCTTCACATAATAAAAACTGTCCCTCTCGTATGGGTGGGCATAATGTAGGGTCAACTCAACACCTATGTCAAATGAGATATTCAGTAGAAAATTGCCATGGGAGAGGCTATAGGATTCAGACCTGAGGTCATTTTGCATCCTGCACACAGACCTTTTTGAAAACTGAAGAGACTTGAGAAGCCAGGAAGGTGTGCATTGTGCGGATCCCCCCCCACTCCTTGTTACCTGGAATGTTCAGCTGATTTTTAGCTATGGCTAGAGTTCCCTGTTATAACTATTTGTGGACTCCAGTGGTGTTTTATAGCGTTTTCCTCATCTTGTGACAATCGGTGGTTATCAAGTGTTTATACATGTTGAAGACCCACCATTTGCAGGAGGCTGGGTTTTTCCTTTATTTACAATGAATTGTGCATTTATTGCTGTGCAAGCATTGTAAAATGTTCCTTTTGAACTACTAACTTTACTGGATTTATTTAGCAATATTAATTCGATAGGATAGCCATTTTGAAGTGCATTACAACTATGTAATGTTAATTGTGAATATGATTACACATTTCTGAGGCTAGATTGCCTCAGAAATCAAGTTACCTTGTGGAACTCTTAATCTATGAACACCCCCTCAAACAACTTCATTCTGTTTACAAAGCAAATGAAAATGTCATTATGTTAATTTAAAGCAATTGGCCTGTTTTTCTTGTAACAAAATGAAGAAATTCTAGCAAGAAAACAAACCTTATGCATAATTGAGTGTGAGGCTAGCGTAATCAAAATGCACTAAAGCAGTTTTTTGTCGTAGAGTCAAAAGCCAAATTCGTTATTTTGGTACATGCAGGCCAGCTAGTGCAATGCAGGTAGCATGGCCTACCAACGCAACAGAGTGAGAAACCTTACATTGCAATTATAAGGTTAGACTGTTTTGCAAGGCACAATGGTGTGCACCCTCTCTCTCATTGACTACTGAAGGCATGTTCTTTTATCATATTTAGTATCCCCAGGAATGTTCATATTCCCAGAATGCAAATTATTTTTGGGAAGTCTGCCACTGTTGAGAGACAGACAGACAATCGGCCTGAAAAGGAAGTCTACCAAACAAGGCAAAGCACATAAAAATATCACCAACAGGCCTGCTTTAATGTAAGACCAGTTGTGCATCGCACCTAGTGGTTGGTGGAGCTACAGATAGCATCACCTCGTCCCCCAAAACATCAAACAGACCTACAAATATGAAAAACAGGTTGCCAAGATGAAGACTGGTAGCGACAACAGCAGGCAATGGAGCTTGAGTGCCGTGGTGGGATACTGGTAATCAATGGCGAGAAGACCGTACAGTAGGTCATTGCAGCAACGGGCATAAAGGATGACTTACTAGTTCAGCTGTCTCTGATTGATGAGGTAGCAGCGGTGGCCACAAAGGGAGATGGATTTAAGCACCAACAACTTTCAACCTGCATCCGAGCCTTTCTTGCTGGTGTCTGTGCCCAACCACATTACAGGAAGCATCAGAATGGTGTAAGACGCCTCTTACTCCTTCGCTCCCGCGTCTGCGCTGCTGCATACATGAAATATGTTGGTAATTTCCGGTTTCAACTGAACAGCCGTATGTCTTGCAGTTGTTTTTTTCTTCTTCTAGTGTTTGTTGAACCTGCAAACTGGAAGATTAAATTGTGCATTAAGGTGAAAAGGGAAGGGTACAGTCAGATTTCCAAAATGTTGTTTGTATGTTAGCTTAGCCTCAGCTCAAGGAATGGAAAATCTACCTTCAAATAGTAGTAGTAGATTAGCTTTATTCGATTTTTGTTTCATAAAAGCAACAATTCATATATATACATATCATTACAATAAATAACATTTAATTAAAACAGTATTAAATCAATTTCAAACGAGTTCGCTAATCTCCAAGTTCCGTTTTCTAAGAACACTTTTTAAAAAACCGGACATAACCATAGTACAGGTAGCATTTCCCAATTGCTGCAGACTACCTTCAAATATAATCAACCAAGTTATTCAGTGTCGCATGGGATCTAGCTTATGTTTGCTCTATTCACTATGGCATCTTTTTTAGGTGGTAATCCAGGAGTAGGGGTGCCCTGTTTAGCATTAGGTTTTGCAGTTTATAGAGGAATGCTCTTCCATTTGAGGGTCAGGCACGATGAAGTAGGTTAGACAGTCTGTTCTCATGCGGTTGCAATGTGTTGTCTGGGGTAGTGATTCATCGCCTGTGCTTGTTCTGGTCTCCCGTGCCTACTCTATGCACTGCACCATCCTGTTAAAAGCATCAGTATGCTTTAGCAAGAGGCTCTCTGCTGTGGAGAGCATTCTGTGAATGTTGTGATGTTTAGGATCCAAGTTGTTGAAGAGTTGAGCGAGCGTTGAGGAGGCTTATATTAGCACTTATGTAAGCACTGCTATTTCTCTGATATCTCCTGTTGTGCCATGACCATCAGTGAAGGGGTGAGGTTCCACAGCTTTTCTCTGGCATTGCACTGGAGACTGATTGAAGATTATTATCGTCCAGTTCCATTGAAGCCATTCAAGAGACATAGGACAATCTTGTCAATAGCTGGTGCTGAATGCTAGACCCTGTGCACCACACCTCCTTCGTATTCCTGTGATTCCCATGCTGGGAGGCCATTTTGTGTTGCTGAAAGTCTTCATAAGAACAGCAGGTGCTTCTTTGAACATCACTGCACTCCGGGTGTTCAGAGTGGCCTGCTCCTGTTGGAACCTAAATTAGTCACTTCAACCACACCAGAGCCGGCATGGAGTTACACAGATGAGGGATAGAATGGACAGCAAATAGAAAGGTGGCAATATGCAGCAACGCATGAAATGTGGACAGAGAAGCGAATGGATTATGAAAAGTCGAAGAAGGAGAAAAATAAAATGGATTGGAGGCAAGTTGTTAGGAATTAAAAGAGCTAGAAAAGGGTGGGAGGGAAAACGGACGGAATACAACAGAAAGCTCTTATATAGAGAGAAAGAAGAAATACAACTCAAAACAAAGAACAGGTGGAACAGAAGCCCCCAAATGGAGTGAATATGGAATAGGCGCAGAAAAATAAAAGGGAAACGAGATCAAATAAAATATTGCAGCCAGAGAAGGATAGGCAATGAAGAGAACCTGATTAAGAATGAGAAATAAGTGTAAAATATTCTAGATAGTACAATTTAAAAATATACATGCAATGCCTCAGTGCACTAATGCACCCATTCCCGAAAACTGAGTAATGTGCAGGTCACAAATTCTAATCCAAATGAGAAATATCCGGTATTAATGCACCAAATGCAGAGACTTGTTTGTAAAATCATGGAGCTAATCTTTGTGAACTAAATCAGTGAGTTGGTGCACTTGATGTAGAGATACAATGGTCCCAGTTTCTGAATCCGAGTGAGACATCTCCCTCGAAAGCGTGAACTGACCTTACCAGCTATTTATGAGTGGAGACATTTAGAAAGAGTTAATGTTAAAAATAAATCGGATGAAACATTTATCATCAAACTGCCCAATTGCTTCTCTTCAAACCATTTCAAACTCAATCCACCGAAAAGTCCTGAATTTACTCCATGCACTATCCAGCTGTCTCTATGCCGAGCTTCCCAATAGGACCCAGTTGTTGTATTGAGCATACGTTGAGTATGGGTTGTCTGATAATGCCTTGACCAGCAGTGTAGACAATGAACCACAGAGCGTGCATGTTATACAACATGACGCTCAGAAAGGCAACTGTGAGTTCCTAATCGGCATTAGCTACCCACTAATGAAACCAAGGAGTGGGGTATTCCCTACAGATAAATTGTCAGTAGTTAGCTTTTTCTATTGTCGCCATTTTATACGGCCACCACAGGTTGTTTGCCATCGTGCTGAAAACCCCAAAAGGGCAGTAGGCAGACACGGAGCACGCTACTAAAGATCCCTTAGTGACCCCCATTGGGCAGCACACCAAAGAAGCCCAACTCTAGTCACTGAGGACATATTTTCGGAATGACCTTAGAATGTGAACAGGCGATGTGTGTCTTAAAGGCGCACGAGGTTGAGTAGACGTATACTAATAGCTAGGAATAGGCCTCCATAGCACATATCGAACTGAATTACCAGATAGAGCGGCCTTCGTGGGTGGGGCGTTTAGAGCATTTGAGATTTTCATGAAGGAATGGTTAGTCTTCATGCAGATGTCCCAGAGGAGTGGCTTTCAAAGCGTTGGTCATTGCATATTTATGGTTCTGTCTCAGTTTCAGCATGTAGCAGTGCACTAGAGACAATTGTTAACTGTGCACAATAAGCGTCTTCTGGTGAGGTGTTTTGTTGTGCACGTATTTTGGCCTTTCAATAGATACATTTTCATGTGAGGCAGTGAACCTTCAAGGTGACCTGACTATTGATCAGTAGTTGGGGGAATGAGTGGAGGTTTTTGGAGTATCAGTCCCAGGTCGTTTTATAGTCACCAATATGACTGCAACACTTTGTAATACGCTTCTAAGGATTTTTATGTTTTGAGATGTCAAGGTCAGTTGTGATGGCTGCTCCTAGGGAAATGGGGAGGAAATTTAGTTAGCCACACTGTTCTCCGCTTCAATTGTTATGTCGTGGTAAAAGTGGCTCGCAGGTTTTTGATCTTTAGATGCTTACAGGAATTTGGTTGGTGATTCAGTTGACTTCTGGTTTGGAGACCTAGCTATTTAGAAAAATCTTTAGACCTCTTAGTCGAAGTTTAGAAGTATGCGTTCCAACATGGGGCCATATGTAGACAGTCATTTAATCTCCAGGTACCAGGCTTCATCTAGACAACTCAAAAGCAGTGCTCCTGCATGTTGCTAGGTGATGCCCTGTGACTCCGCATTGACACTGTTGTGCTCCAGAAGGTGACTAACAGAGCTGCATATAGGTTCCACCAGTGCTTAATTTGTAAACAATATAGCTGCCAGGGCCTAAGGCAGAGGTCTTCAAACTTTTGGGTGCCGAGACCCCCCTGTCAACATTTTCAGTGGTAAGGACCCCCTCCTGACAAACATTTCTAAACCTGTATGCAGGGCTACTGGAATTATGAGGCAGGTGAGGACCAAATTACACGACAGGCTTGATTAAATTGTGTGGGAAGAAAATGTAAATAATGTTATGTGATGCCGCTTTTTTTGGGATAGAATTGCTTCATTATTTTGACATTTTTTGTACACAGTAACACTGAGGAAAGATTTCACCCCATCAGTGCCAGTTTATAACCAAAATACAGCAATTAACATCAGAAAGATGTCTAGTCAACCTTTGTGATGGGCTTTCCACTCCACAGGAATACGCGCTGCCACATTAGAAGCTCACCTGGCACTGGCCGGGAGCAGCAGGGGTCCCTTAAAACCCTGGCGGTCTTGTGCAGAGTTAAGAAATTTACCCATGCTGCTTTCCTCTCACCCCTCCTTTGCATCCCTCTCTCCTCTCCTCTCCCAATCCCGGATCTCTCTCTCACTTTGCAGGCCATTTTCTTTCACCACTTTTTACAACTTCTGAACTCTCCCCATTCAACTTCTCACTTCACCCTTAATCACCTCTTGCCATTCTGTCTTTTCACTGCCCTCATCTCTAACAGTCTCTAGCATTTATCTCATGGCCTCTCTGGCCCCGTCACCTCCCGTGCCCCTCAGCACTTCTCATTCACCTCAAGTCTCTCCATTCAAATTGTTGTCTATTTGTATCTTACACCTCTCCAGTCCCCCCATTCATCTTTCACATCTCTTCCACACCTTCTTTAACCAATGTCCCTCTCCCCTGTTACCTCAGCACCAGTGCTTAATTTGAGCAGGTGGTTTCCGGTGCGCCGCACTGGCACCTAATTGTGCACACTGGCACTATGACCGTCTGCCACATGGTGGCTCTGTCTGTGTAATTTAGAGATGAGCAGAACAGCTGTTTATTAATTCAATATACATTAAAAACGATAAACTCCTGACATCCATGCCATTCTTATAGCCTTGGGGGCTTGAAATAGTCACACTTGTACAAGTGTTATGATTGGTAGTTGCATAGGTATTGTCATTGGCCGCACTGGCAAGGCAATGGGTGGGTGGTTAAAGTTGGAGTGGCCTACTGTTGAGGTCCCTGGCACATGTTTTGATATAAATTAATCACTGCTCAGCACCCACCCCAGTACTCCCTTTCTTCCCCGATCGCTGCTGTCCCTCACCCATGTCGCATCAAATTACTTTTTAGGTCACAGATCATCTCTCAGCTATCTTTTCTCACAGTTACAGTAACCCTCCTCTGTGCCCTCAACTTTCCCTCACACTCACTGCTTGCGTGTCTGCACTTCACATTTCTCCTCATCCCTGACCTCTTCAATCGAATTCTCTCACTCCCTTGCTGTACTTTCTCATCCTCTCACCTCTCCTCACCGAGCACACAGGTTGGACCTGTAGGCTCCTCTTGGCCTGTGCCACTCTGCTTATTGTTCCCTAATTCAGGAAGGCACAAATTGTCAGTCATGCTGTTTCGGTGCAAGACGAACAGTTATGGAACGTGCACCCTCCTTTGCTTCGCTCCACCAAGAATCTATTATCCTTTAGGAAGATATAAAAACCTGGCTCTATGCTCTGTAGGTCACCCCATTTGGCTGGTTCTCCTTCCCCTTCTGTATGTTTCTCATTTGCCTTCAGGCAGCAGATGGCTAGTAGCCCCAGGACACCTTTTGGTAATAGCAGTACACTACAAATGTAAATAATAATAGTAATAGGCAGAAGCAGGGGAGCCACTAGACCCAAACTTCGCGTGGGCCTACAGTCCCAGGCAGGCCTGTCCCTAGCACTGGTCACACACGGTGCAACAGTCTTTTTTGGTGCCCCCTCCCCAGTTTCCTCCTTCTCCATAAATTCCCTCACTACCACTCACCAACAATGCAGCTCATCTCTCTGTAGCACCTTTCTGACAAACATCAATTTTTATTTATAGCGCTACTCATAGTTTACTCACACTCAGTTCTGTGATCTGCATAGTACATGTTCTTTGTAGCAGGCACATTAACCCTCTGCACTCTGTGGATGACAAGAGTGACCATGTGAGTGCATGATGAGCGATGCAACAGTGTGAGAGTAGGGAAAAAGGAGTGACTGCAGGGTGAGTGAGGTGACCATGTGAATTTGGGTGCAGATGTAAGTGCAGAGTGGGACAATGAATGCATGGTTAGTGATGGGCTTGTTTGAGTGAGTTGCAAATTGAGCAGTGAGGGGGCAGGTGATTGAGGTGTCACATGAGTAGTGTGACTGCAGGGTGACGTACAGGGTGAACAGCGTAAGTGCATTGTGAGTGCAGAGTGATCACTGTGAGTGCAGGGTGACCAGCGTGAGTGCATTGTGATCGCTGTGAGTGCAGGGTGAGCGTGAAAATGAAGTGTGAGAATGAGGAGTGAGTTGTCTGAATGCAGGATTAATTCCCATAACTCAACATATTATTGACGGCGGCGTAGGGTTTAAGATATAAGTTAAACTATTGCTATTATGGCATTAATCAGGGATCGAGGGTGGAGGAAATAAATAATATGCTGATCCAGCAACACACTTCCAGTCCTATGGTTAGGGTTGCCTGCTCATTGTTTTGATGTCCCAGATGGTACAAAAATAAGCAGTCACCTAAAGCTGTATTTTTCAGCACTCATCTGTGCATACTTCGAACAGCAAATATAAATAGAAAGCATTTTTAATTGTGTTCTAGGGCTGCCTGAATGATCCATGACGGATAATTAAAGGGAACAAAGACAGAAAAGTCACATTAGGAATTAATGCATATGGTTTTATTTACAATCCTATTTAGTGTCAAGAGGAGGCCTTTGCAGGCTCTTTAAACATCAAAAGGCTGGTATTTTTCTTTTGGCAACCCTACTTTATATTTCTTTTCATGAAATGCATTCTCACACTACTGCAGTAAATGTAAAATGCCTATTCCTTACATTTGTAGAGTGGGGGCCCAGGGGGTACTGGAACTAGAAAAACAAGCATTGGCATAGCCAATAGGTCTTGCTTTTGGGACCTTATAAGCATTTAGTTATGCAGCACAATACCGTAGCTACTGTGTCATGGGCGCTGGTGCAAAGGAGGAAATATACGTACTGACTGCTGCCTGAATTATGAAGTTCAGACATAATCATAGTTCAGTGTGCCCCTCAGTCCTCTGGGCCCTGGTGCACTACACCTGCTGTACCAATGGAAGCTACGCCCGTCCTCCCCATCTCTATGTGTCCTGGTGCTTTCTTACTATCTTGGACTAATTATAAAAAAATCAGGTGCCCACTGCATTATTTTTGTATCTTATGCAAACTGAAAAACTTTGAAAATTCTTTGATAGGTGATAATAATTCTGGTGTGGCCGGTGGAGGCCGGATCTGTGGGGGCATGGGTCTTTCTTAATGGCATTCTATCCTCACATGTGCGTGAACTGTAGACACTTCTCTCTTAAATCGTAAATATGCTTCTTGAGTGTTTACCAGAGTTGGAAGTAAGGCATCCCTCTCCCCTCACGCATCACACCAGCTCTCGCCATTTCTACCCTTTCACGCATTCCATATACCAGACCCCGATCCAGTTCTCTCCCTCATCCCATTTCCACCGGAGCATTTCCATTCTGTCCTTCCTCAGAGCTGTCCCTTACCTTCAATGTGAGGATGTTAAGAAAAAGCCCCAAAAAAGCTTTAAACCTCCAGCTTGTGAAGAGATTGAGATATTTTTCACTTTCCCTAATTACAAACTCGTGGACCGAAGGAATTATTTGTGAATTGCAACAGGCAAAAGGAAACACCGGTGCATTTAAATGTACGATGCACGTTAAAATTACAACTAATATTGTTCAAGTAGCTCCAAGTCCGAGTCTAAGATGAGATGCCTGAGCCCACCCTTGCTGTCCTCCGGGTGTCAGATCCGCGGCATCAGAGGGTCCTTCTTCCTGTTCTTGGAAGCAGGGCCCATCCCCCAGTCTGTAGAGTAGAGTGACTTCCCCGGCTTTCAGCACTCAGGCCTCCTGACGTGCTCGTGGCCCTCTTGTTATGCATAGGTGTGTGTGCGTGAATGTGGCTGGCATCTTGTGTGGGTTGCCTTCTAGAGTTTCCTCTCAAGCAAGATGAATTTAACATCCCTGCTGCTGAACTGAGGGCGAGGCTTCATTTACAGGATGGGGGAAATAGATTTAGCTTAAATTGTTCCTCAAACGCAATGTGAACAAGCAAAGGAAGGGGGAAAAAAAGATGAGGAGATGAGGAGGCAGCAGGGGAGGGGAGAGAGGAGGGGGCCTGCGCCCGTTTCCCTTGGGGGGGGGGGGGGAACTAAGCCTCAATAACCAGTTTACAAAAGGTATGTAAACATGCAAATGGTCTTTAAAGACCTGTGAAAAACTCAGGCGTGCTGTGCTGGAGATAAGACTGCAGACACAGCCCAGCCGAGCCCACAGCAGCTCGAGCTGAGACACACTACGGCGGGGAGGAGAGGGGCTGAATGCCTTGTTGTTTTATGGGCCTGGGCAGAAGTGTGACCAGGAATGCGCGACCCCCTTTGCAGCACTCCACGGCCCCCCTGGGGGTCGCGCCCCACACTTTGAAGACCCCTGGCCTAAGGTATTTTACTGGAGCTGGCACCATTCACAGCTTCTGTCACTGCTGCCAAATGGCAGTGCTAGCATTATCTAACCCTCACACTTAAAAATGCTTTACATTTTGGACTATTCAGGTCAGCCCAAGCCGTAGCAATGGCCTGGAAGTGCGAGTTTCCTAAATGTTTTAATGCACTGAATTGATGAATTACATTTGTGCGGTGCTCAAAAAAATGGCAAAACTGTCACCATGTGGTGTAATCTCATAAACAAGTGATGGTGTTTAAAAATAAATGCTGTTGCCAAACACCGGCACAATTTAAGAAATGGACCGTTACTTTCTTTCTCTGCTAACAGACACTGATTCTGAACTACACTTCTCTTTTTCTTCACTCTGTTAAGTGATTTTTCCTTAAAAGACTTCCTGGGAACATGGTTAGTGAGCTCTTACTGCTAGTCAAGGAAGACTTACAGGCTTCCTTAGCCCAAACCATTCAGGATGGCAGATGCAGCCAAGTTAGTCATCCTCTTGGTCCTGGGCAATGTTTAGGAAGGGCTACTGGCACCTCAAGCTCTACGCATGGATACGATTCACAGGCTTCTCAGGAGATGTCCAGGTGTCCTTAATGGGCATTCCCCTCGATGTTTAGCGAAAAGGCAGACTGTGTCCTGGAGCATTTTAAGGAGAGCCGAGCCACGGCATAAACCATGGGCCTTTCAGCACCACACAGGCCCCTCTATGTTTTTGCCCTTTTCAGAGCTATGCCAGGGTCTTGGCATATCAAGAGGTCAGTGGTTTCAGCAGACAATGACCAGGCCATCAGGGGCAGCATATATCCCAAGCCCCGCCCCTCCCATGACTACCTTAAAAACCTCTATAGTGCATCCTTAGTGACGCACAACCCTCCAGTAGGAGGCAAGGTTAGTGACTTTCTTTTGGGGTGGCAAAGCATTACATCTGACAGGTGGGTCCTCCAGTGGTGCTACACCCTTCCACTCCTTTTTGACTTGCCAGACCTGTCACCTACATCAGAGCAGTTTTTGGACGACTATCTGTCCATTTTGCTCCAGGAGGTGGAGGCCCCTTTAGACAAACCGAGGGTGCAATCATCAGGAGTCGGTACTGGTTGTTATTTCTCTGTTCTGAAGAAGGATGTAGGCCTTCATCCTATTTTAGATCTTCACCCTATTTTAGATCTTCACCCTCTCAATGCCTTCCTTCACAAGGACAAATTCAAGATTGCCATGCTGGACTAGGTTATTCCTGCTATGGATCCCAGAGCCTGGAGGGAGGCATTGGACCTTCAGGATGCCTATTTTCACATCTCTGTTCTGCTGGCCCTCAGACGCTACCTCCAGTTCAAGGAGGCCATGAGCGTATATAGTTTGCCGTGTTTCCTTTCGGCCTCACCACTGCCCTTCGGGTGTTCACAAGTGTCAAGACTGTGGTCGCGGTGGCCATCTATGAAGTTTGAAGGTACTAGTCTTCCCTTACTTTGCTCACTACTAGGACGACTGTGAACCTATTTAAATTGTTAGGGGCTTTCAATCAACCTGCAGAAGTCACACCGTACTCTTTTGTAGAGGCACCCCTTCATTGCAACCTTGTTTGATACAGTGTGCTTTCAGGTCTTTTCTTCAGACCAATGAGTCCAGGATATTAGGGCTATGAACTTGATATTTCAGCTTCTGTCCTGGGTCTTAGTGAGGATGGCTCTAAGGCTTCTTGCCCTAATTGCCGCCTACATCCTATGTGCCAACCATACCCAAGGGCAAATGTGGGCTCTGCAAAGTTTTAGTGGACCCAGCACCAGGGGAATCTGTCAGATTCCATCCAGGTGTTGGAGGAGACTGCAAAAGACCTGCAGTGGTAGCTGCTCACTTTCAAGTGAACCAGCACAGACCCCTCTCTACCCCATCCATTTCTGATAGTGGTGCAGATGCACCACTTCTGGGTTGGGGCGGCCATCTAGGAGAGGTGGAGATCAGATGTTTCAGGTCGGTGGTGGAGTTCTGGCTCCTCATAAAACTGTTGATGTGCTTGCCAGTGAAGGCCTTCCTACCAACCATCAATGGCAGGGTGGTTCAGGTTCTCACAGACAACACTACTGCCATGTGGCAAAAGCATGGCTGGTGGGGTCTTGGATCCTGTGCCAGGAAGCTGTATGCCTCTGGAACTAGCGAAGCTGTGAGGACATTTCCCTGCTGGCCCACCATAAGGTGGGATCTCTAAACTCCAGGGCACATAAGCTCAGCTGCTGACGCCCAGTGGATCACGAATAGTGGATACTCCAGCAGCTGTATTACTGAAGTGCGCCGGGGGTACAATGGTGTTTGTTCACCCTTGGGGCACTTTGGTATTACAGAAGGGGCTGCAAATGCTTATGCAGCTCTTTCTGTAATACTGATAGCGCTGGTGCACATAATCAATCAGGAAAATTGTAAGCGCACTTCTCACCCTTGAGGGTCTCAAGGCACGGTCGGGGGGGGGGGGGGGTTCAGCATGTCCGTTTCATTCGAAAAGCCAGGTCTTCAGAGCCTTCCTGAAGGGGTTCAGGGAGGGGGCACATCTGATGCTGACGGGGTGCTCGGTCCAGGTCTTGGCTGCGATGTAGGAGAAGGATCTTCCTCCTGCTTTGGCTCTGCGGATGCACAGGGTTTTGGCGAGGAGGAGGTTGGTGGATTGGAGGTTTCGTTTGGGTACGTGGAGGGCGATACGGTTGTTGAGGTATTGGGGTCTGGTGATGTGTAGGCATTTGTAGGTGTAGGTGAGTTTCTTGAAGGTGACTCTTTTCTCGATGGGGAGCCAGTGGAGCTTGCATAGGTGTTGGCTGATGTGCTCCTGTCGGTGGATCCCGAGGATGAGTCTTGCGGTGGTGTTCTGTATTGTCTGGACCTTACGGAGTAGGGACTTGTTGATGCCGGCGTAGAGGACGTTTCCGTAGTCCAGCCTGCTTGTGATGAGTGCGTGGGTGACTGTCTTCCTTGTCTTGGGGGGGGATCCATTTGAAGGTCTTACAGAGGATGCAGAGCGTGTTGAAGCACCTGGAGGTGACGGCGTTGACCTGTCGATTCATGGAGAGGGAGGAGTCGAGTAATGAGGTTCATGGCGTGGTCTGAAGGGGTAGGGGGGCTGCCGAGGGCGGTGAGCCACTAGGTGTTGTCCCACACAGAGGGGGTGGTTCCGAGGATTTCTGTCTTGTTCGAGTTGAACCAGGGTCTGCGCTATCAGAAGGTGTTCCCTCATTTGTGTCGGGGCGTAGCCCCATGCAAATGAAGGAATACCTTTGCCTCAATGCCCGCACTGATTTACAGAAGCAGGCGTAGAGGAAAAGAGGCACTATCAGTGTGCCCCTGATGGCAGCCCTCTGGAGGGCAGAAAGGGGGCCCCATGGACCCCCCAGACATCCCCTTGCAGGCGAGTGCAGTCACTCACTGCACCTGCCTGCAAGGAAATCTCTAATCTCCCTTTAAAATGTGGCGAGTTTGCGGCTGCCCTGGTGGCGGCACATTCATCCTAATACATCGCATTTTTCTTGTATGCGCCAGGTGCACCTTGTCAAAGGTGTGCCTGGTGCAAACAAGAAATAATGCGCTGTATCTGTGATACTGTCCCTGGAGGTGCCACAGGGAGTTTGCTACAATAGAGAGAACACTGGCTTGATCTCTTTTGCCACCACCGAGAGCATGTAATGTTAACACTTTTGCGTGTCATGGTTCTCAAGAAGACTATCCCTTGGAGAAGTATTCCACATGCAGTGGCGCACAAGACTCCTATACACCTTCCCACGACTACGTCACATGCCCAACATTCAGAAGAAGATCGAAAACTACTGGGCCTTAGTCACCCTAGTGGCTTCAGATTGGACCAGGGGAGTGTGGTACCCAAAACCTCTGGGCCTGAGCAGCCATTTGTGATGCAACTCTTGGACTTAAATTTGGTCCTCATTTTCCTTATGTCCATCCTTCTCGAACTATTGCACAGTCATCCATTGCATCGCCTCAGTTTAAAAACGATTTTTCTTATTGCAGTAATATCAACATGCTGTGTCAGTGAGCTTCAGGCCCTCTCAGTGTAACCTCATACAATGTTTGCTCCAGGCCAACTAGTGTTAAGGACTTGAGCAGAGTTCCCACCCAAAATGGTGATGTCTTTTCACGATGGGGAAGCCTTCACTCTTCTGACGTTCTTTGCTCTGCCTCATACCGCAAAAAAGGAAGAGACACTCCATTGTTTTGATCCCAAAAGAAGGCTTGGCCAATACATCGATCATACCAGGGAACATCAGTGAAGTGACCTGGTTCCATAGGATGATGTGACACAGCAGACGTAGACAGTATATATCTTTAGGTTATTTATTAAGATAAGTCCATAGTATAGCCCCACCAGGAGCAGCCTGCTAGCTGCTCAGCCCATCCTCTCAACTGTCTCACACCACACCAACATTCCAGTCATGTCATCATTCCACATGGAACACTCACACTGGCTGAGCAGCTAGTTACAAGATACAGGAGAACAGTTACCCTTATACGAAGATACTACAATATCTCCCTTCTTTCCAATTGACAATAAAACAAAGAATACTAAAAGTACATAGCAACTAGACACAAAATATAAACAAGAGATAAATAGTCCAAATCCCAAGGGTAAAATGAATAAAATATACCACGAAAGGGAACCAGACTATAAAACGAAAGAAAAGGATAAGAAAAGGATGAAAAATAAGAATGAACTATCTCCATCCTCCTCTTATATTAAGACGCAAAAGAGAACATTAAACTCACACACTATCACTAACCTCCTCCTTCAATGAGACACAAAAAACAATAAACTACCAAACGGAGATTGCAAAGACACCACATAAGATAAATGTGAAAGAAAACACAGAAATGCAATAGAGAAACATACAGGAAGAATCACTTCCAAACGAATACACAATGGGTGGATGTCGCCCATCACTAAAACGTAGGTGGGACTAACACCCCCTAAGCTCTGAGTATAAGGGACTAACACCCAAATATACAGAATACAGAAATGGGACTAAAACCCACAGACTAATGCAGCAAGCATAAAAGAAATGCAGCACAGTGAGGCATCAAAAGACAGATACCCACACACACAACCGCTAATAATTAAATGAAGGGACTAAAACCCAACACTAACGTGACAAAGGTGGGACTCACACCCCCTTGAAATGTAGTAAAAAGGACTCATACCCATTACTAATAACATAGGCGGGACTAACACCCCCTGTACACAGAGTAGATGGGACTAACACCCATTACCGAAAACATAGGTGGGACTACCACCCCTTACAAACTGAGTAAATGGGACTAACACCCATTAACAATGACCTAGGTGGGACTAACATCCCCTAAACACTAAGTATAGGGGACTAACACTCATTACCAATAACCTAGGTGGGACTAAAAACCCCTAAACACGAAGCAAATGGGACAAACACCCATTAACCACAAGCTAGGTGGGACTAACACCCCCTAAACACTAAGTACAAGGAGCTAGGTGGGACTAACACCCCCTAAACACTAATTACATGGGACTAACACCCATTAACAAATTTAATAGGTGGGACTAACACCCCCTATAGCCCGACAAGTGAGTCACAGCATGACTAACAGACAGAATAGACAACAACGTGCAGCACAAAGTGACTGATACATGAACACCCATTAAACAATTTAATGGGTGGAACTCTCACCCTCTATAAGTGAGTAAACAGGACAGACTCCCATTACTAATGAAATAGGTTGGACTCTAACCCCCCATAACTGAGTAAATGGGACTGACACCCAAACTCAAAAGTCACACCTGAGTAACTAAACAGTGACTTGCGACATGGAAATAGGGAAAAACCCACTCCAAATAATTAATTGCGGAGTACAACATTCAGAATGACCAATGCAACAAAAAAACAACCCTTAACCACCCCCTAAGAGGAAAATGCAGCTACAGCGTGGAAATGGGACTACAACCCAAACCCACTTAGTGCATACACACTGCGAAAGAGCTACAAAGTTCTGTGAAGACCAGGCTCACAAAAACTTGAAACCATACATGCTCATATATAAGACACTGCAACCACCCCTACAACATGGATAGCAAACATTGAGGTGTGCATAAAACTAAACACAACAGTAACATCAGGTAGGCAGATCCACAAAAAAAATATGACCCTTAAGGAGATGAGCATTACTCCACATAGCTGCGTAACAAGTACTGAGACACGCCACTATTGAATGAGATAAACAAAACTGACAGTCACTTGCATCGGACCTTGAACTTGGGCAGCAACTCAAAACACAGCCTCAACCCTCGGTTGAACGCAGAAACCAAAACGTTTGTGAATACCTGCAGCCAACCAAAACGTTTGTGAATACCTGCAGCCTTGTTTCAAATAAAACGGAATTCGACTTTCACCCAGTGTCTAACATACATCCAGCGATTCCGATGGGTGGTTCAAGACGAAATGCAAGCTTGCTTTTGACTTGCGTGCAGCCAAACATAAGAGATGGAGACACGCATCTGTGAAAGTCTCGAGTGGCTGAGCGAAAATCCAAGATGGCGGCATGCAGCGGCGACTCGCGCAGAGTGGCTCCCAGTGCGTACATGCTGCAAAGCGTCCATAAGCAGAGCTCCAGATTGCCTAGCAACGAAGACCTCGGAACGAAGACCTCGAGGTAATGGTTCCGCGAGACTGAAGAATGCAGGTAGGTGTGCGCGAGCTGTATATGAATTTTAAAACGTAGCGCAACTGTCACCATTAACAGGCCTTGCAGCATATTTGAAAACAATAATGTCCTCTAATTTTAGAACTCCACTTTGATCACAGTGTCGATCTCCATTAAATCTGGCAGACTCTGGGATCCGAACCAAGTTCAACCGCACCTCTGTCAAAGCACCAGTAGACAAAAAAAAACGGGCAGTGGCACACAAATAAATCCCACACAGGCGCAGCACTTGATTCCGCAGGTGCAGCACACACTGGTAGCGGCAGCCCCGACATTGGCTGTGGCATAAGGCAAATTAAAACAGTCACGAGTGAGCCCCACTTTCGCCAAAACACAGCACTTCGCACCAGAGCAAAAAAAGAGTCAATCACTGAATACCTTGGTTCTAGATGCCCAATAGGCATTTGTAGTGGCAAGTAAGCACTGGTTGACAAATCTTCTTCCCACCTCTTTCCGGTGACAACTCCCATAAAACACTCTTCACGATCGTCAAGTGGCCCCCCACGCCAAAGAGACTGCAAATACTGCTCTCACACGACTGTCACAGGGCCAGCAGCTTTTTTTTTTTTTAAAACACCACACTTGATCGCGAAGACGTCCATACAGAGGTTCAGGGACACAACACCTTGAAGTTGAAACAAGAATGAGGCAAAACACTGTGCTGTACTAGGGAACAGCTTGCAGCTCCACTCCTCACTCCAACTGGCACATGGAGGTTTGGGCGACCGGTGTTGTGGTCACTGGTGGGGCTCACGGTGCCAGGTGGTTCCGCCAGATGAGGAGTTTCTTTTCTTTAAGTCCAGTTTCTTCAAGTCACACTAGTTTAGTTACACACCAGTCTATTCAGGTTACACACATGGTTTCTTTTATCCCATCCTCGTCGCCAATTGAAGTGACCTGGTTCCATAGGATGATGTGACACAGCAGACGTAGACAGTATATATCTTTAGGTTATTTATTAAGATGTAAAGTCCATAGTATAGCCCCACCAGGAGCAGCCTGCTAGCTGCTCAGCCCATCCTCTCAACTGTCTCACACCACACCAGCATTCCAGTCACGTCATCATTCCACATGGAACACTCACACTGGCTGAGCAGCTAGTTACAAGATACAGGAGAACAGTTAACCTTATATGAAGATACTACAATCAGCTTTTTTGGGAGGGGGCGTTTCCGAGACAAAGAAGCGCAAAGTGGTGCAGAATCTAGCCATCTCATGGAGGATAGTCCTCTTGTAGATTTGCTTTGTATTGGCTAAGAAACTGCCACCAGAAGGTCTGAAGACTCATTCTATTAGACTAATCACTGCTATCACTGCGTCGGCATGCAGTGTGTGTCCCAGATATCTGTCAGGCTGCTATAAGGGCATCAATGCATACATTTATGAAGCACTACCAACTTGACAGTCTGTTTCACAGGGGTGAGTGAGCATTGTATCTGTTCATTCCTCCGGGACTTTTTAGTCTGAGCAATTACACAGATCCACCACCTTGGGAGGTAATGCTTTAATTTCTATTTACAAGGTGAGATATCTGCAGTTAGAGGTATCCATCAGAAGAGCAAGTTATTCACCATAATTAATGCTCATTCTGGAGGATACTCTATATAACTGCAGGTTTCTCACTGCCCTCCCGCCTCTCCATTCTGTGGAATGGTCTCCTTTCCATCTAAAAATGTCCCACTTTAGAAATCTGTACACTGATTTTTGCAATTAGTTGATGAGCTCTGTATCTGAGGGCGCAGTTGCGTCATGAAAGAAACTGACGTCAACTTGCATGCATTGCGCTTCTATATGGGCCCGCTCGTCACCTCCAGAGTGAAACGGCGTGAACGTGGAGTTGCACAGTGTGACCTACCAGCCACAGTCTGTTGCCTGGGAATGTTCACAGGGTGAGGAATCTGTTTAGCTAGAGCACCTACCAGAAAGAGTATTATAGCAGGTAAGTAACTTGTTCTTCTAACATTCCTATTGAATTTTAGATGTGCTTACATCATCTAGTCTGTAGCTGCAGGCTTTTATGCCGTTTTATTTAACTGGCTAACTCAAGAAGAAATTGTAACATCAAGGAGGTACTTATTTTTTTTTTATTGATAGAGCACGGCATTCATCCCCATGGATATCACGGCGCTAAGTAGCTAGAAATCGTGGAGGGGCTGCTGGTGGGGTAGAAGATCTGTCGGAAATTAGGCCTTGGGGAACATATAGGTTTTAAGTTTTTTCCTAAAAGCTAGGTAGTCAGTCGTGAGGCGTTGGTCTTGGGGGAGTTCGTTCCACTTCTTAGCCGCCAGATATGAGAATGAATGTCCTCCTGCCCTCACTTTCCTTATATGCTTTGTCCTGACCAGCGCTTGATGGAGTGACCATAAGCTCCTTGTGGGGACGTAGAATTCCATTTTATTCTGTAGTGTTCTGTGGCCCCATTGGTGCAGTGCTTTATGGGCATGACCGAGTAGCCTAAACACTGCTCTTTGTCGCATGGGTAGCCAGTAAAGATCTTCAATGCACATTGATGCTGAGCTCAGTCTGCTTTTATTGCACACTAGTTTTGAGCTCTTTGAAGGTAACTGTATTGCTTCATTTATTATCTTAATTGTGGAGACAAACTGTTTTAAACTTCAGGATCAAGGTAATGGGGCTGGGTTGCACTTACTCCTAAACTGTAATATTGGAATTTAAAATTTGGGTGAGGCGGTGTGTGGAGGGAGAGACTGCAGACTTGTAGTTGCAGCACTGCTGGGCACGCTGGAGTTTTAGAAATGTAATGTGCGTACATTAAATTAGGTTAAGTCTGAAATGAAATATAGAGGTCCCAAGGTAGCAATCCAAGACTTAGAAACAAACCTATGGAGCTCATGAAAAACACCTCCTAATTTACATGAAATATTTAGAAAAGAACTATAAGTAGTTAATCCAGTATGAAAATATTTTTTGCATTCTCAATGCGTTGTCAATGTCAGTGAGTTCGGGGGCAAATATCAGGTTTTGGTGAAATCTTAGGGACACTTGGACTTTCCACCTCCGGTAATTTGTAGCACCTGTAAAGTGACTGTGTCTGTCAGTTTATGTATGAATTTCAACACATTCTTTTACAAAATTAATCTTCTAATACTGCAACATTTTCAGGACTCCGAAGAGCCTGTTTTTCGATATTTGGATCTTTCTCACTTAGTGCTATATTTTAATGCACCTCCTTAGGAGGTACTTTGAAACTTGTTGTATCCATGCTCAAATGTCGGAAGGATGAATCCATCCTGCTATGGGCGATGCAACTGAGGGATATTAATTGGGGCAATTAGTGGTATGTTGTAGAATTACAGCCTGCCGCAGAGGGCGATTACAGTTGGCAAAGACCCGGAACCTGAGTTATAGGTCCAAGCTGCAAGTGAGGGCCTACACCGAGAGTGAAGACCTTTAATAGCGGTTATAGCCTAAGGCAGAAAAAAAGCATTGGCATGTTACAGCAGAAGGCATATACCCACCTCTATTGTATCTGAGCCATTCCATTGTCTTCAATGAGCTCTCATTACAATGTTCCAATATAGCCTTCTAGACCACTGCTAAGGGCTTAGCCTGTTGTTAAAGGCCCAAACCGGAATATTTGTCCAAGCCACAGACCATGGCCTATAATTAGTGAGTAGATCTTTAACAGCTGGCATAGCCTGAGGAAGAAGGGCTATTATAACATTTCTGCCACTGAGGATCGAATGTTGTAAATTAAACGGGCATAAACAAAAAGACAAACATTTGAATCTCTGAGCAGAAGGCTTATACTAGACATTGAACCAGAGGCCCTACATTATCTTCAATGGAAATCTCCGCATTTCTATGCTCTAATCCAGGTGTCTCCAACCAGTAAATCGGGAGCTACCAGTAGCTTCCAGACACCTCCAGAGTAATTCACAGCCTTGAGTTCATTTTTAAATTAGCACTTGGTCATGTTTTCCTTTTAAAGTTATGGGAAGGCTGTGTTTATTTTACATGATTATCATCAGGCTGAAGATTGCAGGACCTGATAATGAGCAGTCAAATGTATGACCCAGGCTGGGGCACCTGAGGTGGAAAACTGAAGCACTGAGGTATTAAACTCTTACATAAAAGTATGTTTCTGAATACTTTTGAATGATAACAATTAAAATGAAAAGTTAGCTTAATGATTAAGTTAATTCGTCATTTCAATTTTTTTCCATTTTACAGTGCCGCATTTACAAACAGCAGGCCCCTTGCTCCCAGTGGCCAGTAGACACTTTGCCATAAATCTAACTAAAAAATACAGGGATTTATTTAAATGAGAGAAATTTAAAGTACAGAAAAATGTTCCATATTATGAACATTTTTCATTTTTCTGCACTTTATATTTCTCTCATAAAAAAAAAGAAAATTATTGTATGTTTGTGTTATACATGTCATAGTGCAACATATGACTAAAGTTATACCATTGCTGCAAGTACAGCAGGCTCTCAGTCACCCATGCAAATATATCCCATTCATACGCAGACATGTTCATACATCCCCAAAGACCATGCTCTAACTAACACACATGGCTGCCCTGTCACAGTGCCCCTAGTCAAAGTATTTTATTTAAGGCATAGTATCTGGCTCTATGGATATTATGCTTAAAGTTGATGAAGCAGGCCGTGGAGATGTAGGGTAACAACGCACAAGTTATTTAGCCTTCATTAGCGCACAATGATTTTCACTGATCAGAAGTAGCTCTCACTACAGAAAAAGTTGGAGACCTCCTGCTCTAATCAATTCTTGAACCCGACAGACTGTATGTAACAATGTATTACTTGCCATTAGCAACATTAATTAACATGTGACTATTGTCTTACAGTGAAAGTAAACGTGAATGGTAATATGTGACATTCAGATTTGCTGTTTCCTAAATACAATGCCAGTGTACTATGTCAACTTGTTGTTTGTCCGACATGACATCTAAAAGTGGCATGTTACATCTCTGTGCCACATCAAACCGCACGATGTAAGTCAACTGAAACTCAGCATTGCCTCTTGGAATGCAAAACAAAAGAATGCAAACTTTCCACACCTCATTAATTACCACTGGGCTTGGTTCCTAAGAAGAGAGTCATATATTTCTAATTAGTAGGTGGGGTGATGCCAGCAACTGATCCACTGTGATGACCTCAGCGTTGGCTATGAAATGTGTGATCTCCCTTTCATTAAGTCGTTGGTTAAACATTAATATGCAAGTATCAACACAATTTCTTTAGAAGTCTGGAAAATGCATTTAAGCTATTTCATTGTCGTTTTTGGATAGATTCCTGAACTTATTTACATGGGGATGTTGGAGACGTCACAAGGTGTTTGTGTGCAATAGACTTCATCAGGTCCTTACAGGAGACCATACCATCAACGGCGATAAACAAAGATTGCACATGACATCCCTTCATAAAAACATTGAATAACAAGAAGAGGTGAGAAAGAGGACAGTAAGGGACACAAGACCTTTTGTCTTGTTATTCACATAACCCTCTGGTTGCAGGTGGGGTGCACCTGCACAGGACAGGGAAAAAATATTTTTATTGGATGGGGAAGCTGATCCACCCAGTCCCATTTATCTTTGTTTCACCTATCCCATAGCTTGCCCCCGCCCACACCACCTTATTCTGTGGCATTCAGAAATCTATTAGTCAACCACTCCGTGGCTTTCGGAGACATCCTGCGCATGCTACGAAAGATCTTCCGGTGGATTGCCACCGAGACCAGGAAGACGGTCACCCAGGCCCTCGTCACCAGCCGTCTGGACTACGGCAACTCCCTCTACGCCGGAACCACCGCCAAACTCCAGAAAAGACTTCAGCGGATCCAGAACGCCTCAGCACGACTCATCCTGGACATCCCCCGTCGCAGCCACATCTCCGGACACCTGAGAGACCTGCACTGGCTCCCGGTCACCAAGAGAATCACCTTCCGTCTCCTCACCCACGCACACAAAGCCCTACACAACCAAGGCCCAGGATACCTCAACAGCCGCCTCAACTTCTACGCTCCCAAACGCCAGCTTCGATTGACCCGGCCACGCCCTCGCCACCGTCCCCCGCATCCGAAGAGCCACCACAGGGGGACGGTCCTTCTCCTTCCTCGCCGCCAGGACGTGGAACTCACTCCCGACCCACCTCCGCCTGACCCAGGACCACCTCGCCTTCAGGAAGCAACTCAAGACCTGGCTGTTCGAGCAGTAGCGGACCCCCCATTCCCTAGCGCCTTGAGACCCTCTGGGTGAGTAGTGCGCTATATAAATGCTTTGATTGATTGATTAAGGACGAAGATATGCTGGACAGGTGCTGAACCCAAAATATAGCCCCCACCAATAGTCAAGTGTAGCTAAAGTCCCTTTATGGAATGAATGCAGCTTACATGCTCTCCACAGTGAAATTCATGCAGTCTACCATACCTGAAATCCTTTATGTCCAAATGGTGTGGGTACAGTATGCTGTGGGACTGGGAGGCCTTTTCAGGGTTAACAGTATTATATGGACCACATGGCAACTGCCTGAACAAAATGGTGGTTCCTCTTCTAGCTCTACTTGCTCATTTTGTGGACGTAAACAACTGTGTGTTACCTAGTCCTAGGCTCTGAGCTCAGAAACCTTATCAATGTCTAGTGGGTTGAAGAAATACGCAGGGGTATCCCGCCACCAAACTTCGCCCTTGCTACATGAACCACTACCAACCCTTTTCCCATTTGTGCTGTGCCTAACCACTTAAGACCTTGGCTGAGTCTGATTTTGGGCAAGTCAAGTGAGATGAGCTGACAGTTGATTTTACGCCCTTCTCCAACCTTTTGAGAAAAGCTCTATAGAGAAAAAAAAGCAGAGCGCAGCACTGTCTGGAGAGGGAGGTGTTTGAACGGAAAACATCCCACGCATGGCTCAGGTGAGTATGCACTCTGGCGCGGAGTTCCTCAGATAGCAAGACTAATATTTTTGCCATCAGTGTACATGACAATCGTGCATGTGTGCCAAGGGCCCTCTATTGCATGTAGTGTGGCCCAAAGCTGGTTCTGTTATTTGGGAAGGTATGCACCATTTTTCTGAGCATGGTTGTCGCCTCATGGGCTGTAGATGACTGACCGTGTTGACAGTGAAAATTATATCTGTAGGGCAAGCCCTTTTGCCTGCGCACTGAGGGTTACCTACTGGTCTTCTCTCTTTAAATTGTCATTGTCAGACTGTCCCATGGAACCTGGACCTGTGCTCCTTCCAGTAGGCAATTGGTTGGCGCAGGTATGTTTCCCAATGTATGTTGCAGCCCTAGGAAACTATTTTGGATCTCCTGTGTGTGTGAGAACGTGCCAGACAGCAGTCTAATTTGCTGAGCTTCTCCAAAGCATTCCTGATGTCATTTGTAGAAATCCAGGGCCTGAAGGCCCTTTGAAGGACCTTGCCTCTTACTGTTCCATTCTTTTCCAGAACTGTTAACCCCACCAGTCTGAGTGGTAGATGAGTGGGAAAGCCTCTCTCTCTGTTGTTCCTTTCATTTTGCATTTGCATGACATGGAACTCCCAGCCCTCACTCCTCCTTCCTGCTGACTCTAGAGGATGAAGACAGTGGCTTAACCAGTCTGGGAGGAATATGCAAATGTCGCAAATGTCAGGAACTACCTGAAACCAGTCCCAGGGCTGGATCTGTAGAATACACAATGCTGGCCTATAAACTTGGCATCCATAAGAGACAGAAACCGCTAACTATTGACCAATGTCAGGGGTCACTGAGTGCCAACCTCCCTTTGCCTGGTTTGATAGCAGAAACTTTGAAGCTTTGCAACCTTCTAGGAAATTCGGCTTGCAGTTCCTAGAGGGAAGAAGCCCATTGACTACTTAAGAGGAATACTGGAGGTATCCCTACATGAAGAAACCCTGCCTAAAACAGAAGGGTTTTGAAGAACTGGTCCTTTGTAGCCCGGAGAAAGATCAGCACTGCCAAACCTTGTTGTGAGGCCTTGTGACCCTTGTTT
This sequence comes from Triturus cristatus, assembly GCF_964204655.1. NCBI lineage: Eukaryota > Metazoa > Chordata > Amphibia > Caudata > Salamandridae > Triturus > Triturus cristatus. The sequence goes on along the minus strand of NC_140581.1, from coordinate 594,720,450 downwards.
CCCCCGAAGGGCGTCCAGCAGTGAGGCAACTCGCCCCCCAAACCTTTACTTGCGTGAGGTACTTCATTTCCCTCTGATCAGGCTGCAGAGGGTTTGAGGGTTGGATCAGCGGGGTGTTTGGGGGGACTCAACCACAGATGAGTGAAGTGGCTCTGAAGGACAGACACTCGGAAGAACTGATTGACAACTTGGATCTAGAAAGATTTGTAACTGCGATCAGGGGTTTCATCATCAGAAGAAACCATGCCTATGTTGGCTTAGCACTGCCAAAGATCACAACCACATTTAGCGGTTCCACCTCATCAGAAATCGTCACTGCAGCCCGGATGGACGTTTCATTTGTTTGGATGGCAGGAATGGGCTATGGTCCCGAGGAAGATTCATTACCCCTTCTATCCATTATCCCTTCTAACTAAAACGGATGAGTGTGACCTCGGCTAACTTGTGCAGCTTCTCCTCTCTCGAATTGAAGGTGCATACTGCACCACTACTGCTTCAGTGGGTGATGCATTACAGGGCCCAGCATGTCTGGGGACTATTCATGTGTTCCTGCTTATATGTGAGTGAGTGCATTCCCCAGCAGTAGCTGCACTCAAAACATGTGGTGGAACATCGACAGAAAAGGAACTGTTAGCAGAATAATACTGGGAGAAATCTGATTTTACTACTCTAAAGATAATTGTTTCACCAGCTCTGTCCTTCGTGATGTGAAAGGAAATTGCGCACCACCAGATCTTGGGGCAATCAAAATTTGTTCCGTCTCTAATCTTGTGGTGTTCCAGGTAGAATTCCAGGAAGAACTCTACAGCCTTACTGACTCCCAGTGTAAATTGTCCATACTATTTCAGCTCTCTATTTTGCATGTGTAATATTTTGCTCTGGTCTGCAATTAAAGTACTCCGTCTCTTAAAGTAATAGCACTGGCTGGGCAAAGATTTATTAAGTGATGTTAGTTGCTTGAATCAGGGATGGCTCCTTCGCAATAGCATAGGAGCATCGCCCCACTGGCTCAGAGCCAGCAGCTAAAAATAAAACAATATTTAATTCTAGATTTATTTTTAGGCAGCTGGCTCAGCCAGCGTGTGCAGGGAGTGGCAGGGCCGGGGCATGGGAGATGGGAGGAGGAGTGCTATGTGCGCTCTCTAAGTGTCCATATGTGTATGGCCAGCCATCTCAGGCCGGCTAAACACACATGTGCACTTAGGATTCTCTAACCCGCCCATATTAAACAGCTGGGCTGGAGAAACCCCACAGACTCCCTGACCTGAGCGGAGCACCTTTTCAGCCCGCTCAGACCTATCCCTGTACTGCTCTTGAGCAGCACAGGGATTGGACAGACAGTCTGTGATGTAGTCCCAGTGTCTGCTGAGAAAAGGAAGAACCAACATGGAGGCATGACGTGGGAGTCAACCGGCATCAGGTAAGTTTTAACTTTAATTTTTTTATTGTTATTAAACTCTCCCCCGCCCCAACGCTCCCCCTGCATCTCCTCCCCCCCACCCCATCCCACTACTTTTTTAATGTGGCGGCTGCCGCTGGCTTGAATGTGACTATACCCCAGGGCATCTCCCGGATTAACCCTTGGGCTGCTCAACTTTGCCACCCTGAGAGTCAAGGGCTAAAGGAGTGTACTTGGTGCTAAATTATGAGTTTAACATTAAGGTATATCCACTGGACTCCAGAGATAAAAGGCTCCCATTGTTACAGTTGGAGCCTAGAAACCCTGATTGCCCTGGGACTCCCTAAAAAGAAGTAATTAAAAAATGTAAGGAAACGTGGGTTTTTAGCTAGTTTCCTCAAAGCAGGTTTCATAATAACCATTCCAGCTAGTGGTTGTACTTCCTCTGGACTCAGAAGTAGACATTATCCTCCACTGTATAGAAACTTTTGCCTGGCATAAGACCTGGTTGTTAATGTCAAATACTAGAAGGAAGCCCTGCTGCTGTGAGCTTGAATAAAAATGAATCTGTATTGCCTGGAGTGGAGTGGAGCAACCCACCAACCAGTAAGAACCAGAAACAAAGCCTAAAGGATTGAAGGCTGTAATGTCCAGGAAGACCACTACCCAGGAGTTATGTGGACCTTGCAGCCCAGTTGGTCAACCCAAGAACTCCAGAGCCAGGGTCAAACTGGCCGTACCCGGCATAGGGTGTTTTCCCGGGAGGCTGGAAGGGTGGGGCCGGTTTTGTTACAAGGGGCAGATTTTGCATTTATACTGTAATATCGGACCCCAATAACAAAATCAATAAGCAACTTTTTCCAGCCTCCCCAGGGCCAGGCTGTGCTCACCCTGGGTGTTGGTCGGAGAAAATTGCCGGGGGTGCTTTTGGTTCCCAGTCTGGCCCTGTTCAGAGCCATCAAGATGTCAAAGTGTAGGGAGCATTCTAGGTCTGCATATTGTAAATCGTATTTATATAGTGCTTACTACCCCATACGAGGTGTTGAAGTGCTTTGTGGTGAATAGAACGCTACTCAGAAAACCCCAGATGAGATGTAAATAGGTAGTAGTGGGTAATATGTATCTCGTTTTCCTTTGTAGGGTTAGTTGTGGTAAGTTTGTGCTTTTACAATCTCATGTATTTACTCTGGCATTTTGAATAGGGATAGATTAATTGAGATGGACTAGAAAAGGGAAGAAGTCAGATTTTATTAGGAGTGGTAGACGTGTGTCTGTTAGTTGCATAAATAGGATAGGAGAGAGAAGAGTTTGGGAGTCCATAGTAGTCAGAAAGGTTTGAAAAAGTGGCAACCCTAGTTATGAGAGACTGTAGCAACCTAGAACACCATGGGGTTTCCCTCCAGGAAGAACACTGAGAGCCAGACAATGGGGCTTAAGGGACAGCCGACAAGGGAAGGTCTGTCCCCCGAGTGTTTTGGGGCTATTGGTACCAACCAGAGAACTGTATGAATAGTTGGGCTTCTTTGGTAGGGAGGGGCAGCAGGGAGAGGACAAATAGCAATGTCTTGGGCTACCAGCCACCATTTTAGCAGAAGATGACTCAGTTGCTGGCAAGGTGTTATTTTTCAGGCCTGATGTCCAAACGTGGGAGTGCAGTGAGAATGGAGGATCCTTGCATTTCAGAAGCTATCCAATTATTAAACTCTGCATGTTAGGATGACCTGCTAGCAAATGGTGTGCAGGCAGGCCATAAAGTGCGGGCAGATGAGGTTGCTGCTGAGAACCTCAGAAGGCGTGGCGGTGCAGTGTTGGCATGCTTGCCACCCCGCCCGAAAGTGTAGAAACTAACTGAGTCTACCCTAGCCGTGTCTACTCTAGCCTGAACCTCTGAGTGGCAGGGAAAGAATGGGTGGCAATAAGATGTTGCAGGGAGGTGCTGGGGGAACATAGGCATTGGCGGCTCATGCGGCTGCGAGGCAGAGCAGAGGGAAGGGCAAGTCAGAGTGGGCCTTTTTGATGGTTTAGTTGTAGGTTGGAAAGCAGCACAAAAATACTGATGCTAAGTATATGTTTTAAGATTCTGCAAAGGACTAAATATGATGCTTAAATAGAACTTTATGAAATAGTCCATCTTCATTTTTACCATAGTTTTGCTGTCTTTGTTTTCTTTACTTAGCAGCCTGGGATCATTAAGACAGCTGAAGAACATATCCTAAAGTGCTATATTTTTATTTTTGCTGTTAGAAGTACTGATAAGGGGACAAAATGTTCCAGCTTTAGGTGATTTTTGTACCTGCTGGAACATTAAAGTACTGGTCATGTCAGTAACAAAAAAAAGAATAGTTGCCGTGTGGCAACCCTACTTCTAATGCTGCCTCATTTTCCTTATTCCTTCTCCGCCTTCACGGCATTGTAGTCTCCATGTGGATCAGTCTTCCTGGTCTTCAACTCCTGAAGTGCAAGACTGAGTCTCTCTTTTGTGTTTATATACTCTGCTCCCTCCACCTCTCCTGTAACTCTTTCCTCTTACTCTGTCCTCTTTCCTTTCATTTGTTCTAGTCTGCCTTCCCTTTCTAACTTATTTTGCTTAGCTCTGGCGTTAGCCAAGACCTTTTTAATTAAAAAAAAAAACATCTATATATATATATATATATATATATATATATATATATATATATATATATATATATATATATATATATGTACAGTATACATATTTAAGGGGGCTTTCAGCCAGTTTTCATCATCCATTGACCTGTTGGTGTGTCATTCACATTTTGTTTCTGCCCACTACAGCATACAGCATGGTGCAGGGGTCCATCCCACTTCAGTCACTGGATAACTTCAGTTTGAGTGACTGCATTTTGCTCTTTCACATCAAGCACATTCACATACATGCTAATCCCCTTCTGTGCCAATGTTATTTTTAATTTATTACTTTGATGTTACCTTAGAGTGTTGTTTAGAGTCTGATGTGACAGCAGGACGTTTTACATGATGTTAGCATAGGTCACATTCCATCGGTTATCAGCTCCTGTCCCCTGCCAATGCATTTGCAATTTCCTTCTGGAGGGTTCTTTGTTTACTATTTGTCTGCTGGTATTTCACAGCATAACAGACTGTGTACATTTGAAACTTTTCTGTATTAAGTTACAAAAGCTTCAATATTATACATGTGAATTCATAAGTGGAGAATTCTTCAGAACATGTTTAATCTGGGCTCGGTTTCAGCAATGGTTCTTTACCCAGGAATAAAACCAACTTTTATCATGTTTAATGTTCAGCTTTTGTAACAGCTTTTATAATGCATTCATTCTTTTTATTTTCTTTCCTTTTTACTTCTTTCTCTCTTAACTTTTTTCTTTCCTTCCTTCTTTCTATTCATTCATTCATTCCTTCTTTCTTGCTTTCTTTTTTCTTTCATTCTTTATTGCCTTCCTGGTTTATTTTTTCTTTATTTCTTTCATTTTTTCTTTCTTGTTTTTTTTCTCTCTGGTCTTTTTCTTTCTCTATTGTCTTCTTTGTCTTTCTTTCTTGCCATCATTCTTTCCTTCTATCTAGCTTCAATTCCTTTTCTCCTTATTTTGTGTTTTCATTCTTTCTGTCCTTCTTTCTTGCTTTCATGCCTTCTTTCTTGCTTCCATTCAACTTTCTTGCTTTACTACTTCTTCCTTCTTTCCTTCCTTCTCCAACCTTTCTTTTTTCTTCCCTTCCTTCTTCCTTTTTTCTTTCCTTTTCTTTTTCATTTGTTCTTTCTTTCTTTCTTTTCTTTCTTTCTACCTTTCCTTCTCTCACTCCTTCTTTCCTTCTTTTTACCTGTTTCATTCCTTCTTTCAATTATCCTTTCCTGCTTTCTTGTTTTCTGTCTTCCTATTTTTCTTTCTTTTTATCCATTCTGGCCTCCTTTCTTTCCTTGCCTTCTTTCTTACATTCTTTCATTTCATCTTGCCTGCTTTCATTCCTTGTTGCCTTCTTTCTTTTCTTCATTCCTTCCTTGTTTCCATCCTTTCTTTTTCTTTTTCTTTTTACTTTCTTCTTTCCTTCTCTCTTTCTCAAAGGTAAGAGGCTGGACACCAATGGCACAATGATTGGATGTTTTAGGTCTGTGTTAGCCAACATCTTTTGAGTTTACTAAAATTATGTGCATGCCAGTTACTTATAGGGGTTTTCAGCATCACTTCATCTGTTTGCCTGTGGTTGTGTCTTTCACATTTTTCACCAACCCACTTGAGCATGCATTGCTACTCAGGGTGTTGTCTGTGCTGTGTGATAGTATTCATGGGTGCTGCCCAGTTGTCACCCCACAACACCAGCAGAGTTAACTCTATTTCCCTTACAGGCACCCCAAAAGCTGTGACCATATACTCCATTTGATTTGCAGGCTACAGTGGGATTTGAGGATGTACTGAAGATTTTGAGGGTCCATGGATTCAAGGATCTAATGCAGGATTCAAGTATCCCAGGATTTGAGGAACTACTGTAGGATTTAAGGATCCCAAAGTCTATAAAAGCCACACACAGGGTGTGGCCAGGTACTTGCCTTTCCTTGATGATGAAAAAAGAAGCCTCTTCTTGGGCTCTGCTCTTCACTTGTGGTCTTCTACTTAAGCTCAGCTCTTTACCTGTGTTTTTGGATCTCCAGTCGAGATCATCTTCAAGCTAGATTTGGGAAATATCTTCCTAGAAGTTTTCTGTTTGCAGCTCCTCTTGAAATTACTTTTCCAGCATCACCTTAATGACTTTCCTTGCATCCATGGAATGATTTGATCTCTCCCAGTATGGTTAGTGATAGCTAGGGAGGATTAAATATTATTTATTTAGATTGTGGGGCTGATGTTGGGACCCATGTTGTCCGCTGCACTTACCTACTGGAAGTCTGTCATAGCCTCGAAGTTGTGCATTGAAAACTATCTATTGGGCCCCTTGGCTTCAACAAGATAAATGTACTATGCAACTGATAGGTTGAATCTTTACCATTGTGCTTCAGTTACAAGAGTAACTTTTGTGTATGTCTAATTTCCTGTGGAATATTATATTTTGGCAAACTCCATGAAAATGAAAAACTGGCTTGAATTTTAAGTTGACATAACAGCAGTGAGTAACAGTAGTCTTGTGTTTTGTCACTCATGTGAGATTGCAGAAAACATGAGAGAACCTCCACCTGATGAGACGATCTGTGTGACTACAAAAATACAACTCTTGTGTACCTTCTCTCATATCGCAGTTCCCTTTACTCTCTCTGCAGCATCAACACGGGGCACTGTATTGGATGTGTTCAGCACTGTCAATTGGGAAGGAGACTGGTGGGTTCCACTGCATTCCAGCAGCAGCATTTGGTCTACATTTTAGTAGACCAAATTTTAGTATTGACTTGTACAGGCGTTCCAGGATTTTTTTATTTGAAAACAAATAATGAAATTGGGAATTGGCATTCCTGTGATTTTCCCAAAAACATCTAAATTATCTAAAAAACAAAGATTTTGAAAATTGTTTTTACCCACCTTTTATTGTCCTTGCATTGACTTCCTGGGTCAATAAACAGAAGGTGAGCTCTCCTGCTCTGTGTGGCCTGTGACACCACTGTAAACTTTATGGAGGCAGAACTCACCTCCTCCTGCCCCCTACCTTAGTATCATGCGTCCTCCTCCCTCTATCACTTGTTTTGGCCCCCAACCTTTCTGGTAGTTGTCCTCCTGCTGTCTCCCTGGCCTCTTGTTTTCACCCTCTCCCCATCAACCTTTCTCTGGCAGTCATCCTCCCGCCTGCCATTGCCCTAATGGCCCTCGCCTCCGTCACTACTTTGTGTGTCCTCTCAGCCTCCTCCTTGGTGGTTTACCTCTTTTCTACTACTTCCCTCATCTTTTGTTCACCCCTTGTGACTCCCTCCATCGCATTTTAACTTTTACTGTCCCTCCTCTGCCACCTTTTGTCCAACCTCCACCCCAACACTTCTCTCTTCCTTTGCACCAACCTCATACACCCCTAAGCAACATAGAATAAAGCTATTACAGTAGCCCCTCTACCTTCTCCCCCAACTTATGTTAGGATGGGTGGAGGGTGGTATAAAAACAGTTACTTCCAGCACCATGTATTTCACTTTGTTATGATGATGCCAGAGAGAGTGCACATTTTACATCAAAATCTGCACTTTTTCTGGTATCATACATCCCTCTTCTCAGCTCACGCTTGCTACAAGGTCCTAGTTTTCTGGCGGGGCCATGATATCTTTGTGGCTTGTGGTTTTCTTTCTTCCTTACTAATCACCACCAGTTCTTTCAGATAGATGCCTGAAGATCGTCATAACTCACCAAAACCTGCAGATTCCACGAGGGAACCTTCCAGTCCCCATCGTCTTGAACTTTTACATGAAGATCCAATGAACTCCTTTGCTGAAGGCAATATCAAAATTCCCCAATAGGCCGACATTACACAACCTTACGTGCAAGCCGCCTCAGCGCTTGACATGCAATGGCTCTGGCACTACCACCCCCTCATTGAGTCCGGGATGTCCACCACCTTCCTCATACCCCACCAAGACATGATTACTCCTGTTTTCAAACACAAACAACTAGTCCAAACCTGGCTCAATGACATGAAGAAGGGCAGCTTCAAAACCAAACTATACACTGACGCTAGGTCACTCTGCTCCACCCTCACTATCAACTTGTTCCTCAAGGAACATGTCACAGAGAACCAGATGGCATGGAACTATCCCTCCCTCATGAAACCTGTAAAACTGTAACTCCCTGAAAGCAATTCTAAACTGCTATCCAAGCCCTGATACCCTTACACCTTACTCCACGGGCACCCAGACGCAATATGGCCGCCCGGAAAGGCATCCTCCACGGCACACGATGCCTCATCAAGGTCTGTGGAAATTCAACCATAACATGCCCACCTAGAGGGAAACCTACTGCCTGTTTTGTGCATACCGGTATCGTCTTCAAGACCAGCTGCATCATTTACAAGGCTATCATGAAGAGCTTCCCCATCTGCTTGATAAATGAAGCATCTCTGTCAGATCAAGACACACCTGCCAAAGGTTTGAAAAACAAAGTTATGATGATTTTTGGGCCACGTTCCAGTCCATCGTTTTTGTGCCCACCAGCCATGCGCATTCTCCATACTAGAAACTAACAAATTTAAAGAAAGAAAACACCAAATTTAAGTTTGAAAACACCACTGACAATCTCGAGCAACATCCTTGTAACCATCAACCCTGCAGTTGGCCACTCGTGCTGGACACTGATCCATTACCTCTGACTAGTTTTGTGCTTTATCAATAACCACATAATCTAAAAGAACAGGCCCTTTCCCTCAACAACATCTCCGAAGAAAGCTCTCCTACCTAGCAGCCATGATACGGCTGCTGCTACACCTATACAAGGCCAGGACTGTACCAATGAACATACATCTCTTGGACAGCACCCGGACATGATTGGCCTGGCCAATGAAAATCCTACTTGTGTCTGCCAGAGTGAACCTGAGGGATTTTGACGGGAGCAAGCAAGAATGAACCAATCTGACACGCATGCGTGCAGATGAGGCCTTCCGATTTCAATGGAAAGCGGCAACCATGCTGAGCATCTTAGTAAACATTTGACAAGTGCCTTTTAAGCTACTGGGGGTAACCTGTAGTACTAATACTGACTTAATGCTACAAGCCTTAGGACCTCAGATCATGGGTTCAAATTGTATGGCTGAAGTATATATCCTTTACGCCAACTGAGCTGGGCAGTTTACTACTCTCTAATGAATTAGTACAAATTCTGAAGTTCTGTTTTCAAGAGTTAGTAAGTTCTTGACAGTTGCAGAGTCAGTGCAGAAATGACACCGAGTAGCTTATACCTACCCTAGTTGTGCACTAATTTCGGATGTCGTTTAGAGTGTCATGGCCTGCACGAGGGACAGTAGTCACTCGGGGCAGTGCTCTTTTGGAGAGACCCATTTCTTCATTTGAATATTCCAGTGGAGAGGGACTTCTATCGTGGAACTTGTGACATGATTCTTCCTTCCGCAACAAAACATACTCGGTCAGTCAAAACTGTTGAAAGGCAGCAGTGTTTTTCAGCCCGACCTAACAACAGGGAAATTAGCAAACACCTACAGAGTTGAGACTTTACACGTATTCAGGAAAAAATAAAATGATAATAACTGACTGATATAATTTTATTTTTCCCCTTGCTCACCTGGGTAGGGGTGGGGCTGCTCTGCTCATAGAGCAGGGCAGGAGTGGTTTGCCCACTCCAAGTGCGCAGGACGCTTCGACCGGCCGACTCGGGACGGTCAAACCGTCATGCGCACTTTACATGTTCTCCATGTAGGCTGCATTACAGCCTGCATGGACAACATGTCCAGCCTCCCATTTTCTGGCTGAGCACCGATCCATGGCACTTAGACCAATCATGATTGGATTTCGGGAGGATGCCCTGGAAGCGGACATAAGAGGACCCAATGGAGGCGGCAGCTACGGCAAATGGCTGCGGCGGGCAACTGCGGCAGACTGGTAAGTGAGTATTTTAATTTTAATTAATCCCTCCCTGGGGTCCTGTCACACCGCCTTCACATACCCGCTGACACTGCAGGTATTGACAAATCGTCGCAATAATTTGTCGCTCTCAATTTAGCATACCTTCGTTTATTCCCATAGTTATCCCGGAGATTTATGGGGATAGCAGGAATTGGTGATACTATCACTACCCATATCCATGCTATTACTTATCAGTTTTTAAAGGGGACTTTTATGTGGAAACCATTTCTATGTGTTTTTACTCACCTAAAACTCGGGACAATCGTTTTTCTGGTGCCATCACACATGACCTTCTCATAATGTGGAAAAGAAGTACCACATACATTATGCATCGATAGAATTTTAATCAGCAAAGTGGAGAAAAATGTGTGGTTACCACTGACACCATATTTAATATGGATTTTGTACGTTTCTGATGATGTCTAACTAAGTCAGTCTGTGCCATAAAAGTAAAAAAGTAAAAGATGAGGTGCTTTTGCACATGAACCCAAACTCCATATCTAGGTCTTTTTTCACCTACGCTTAAATTATCAATTTAGGGTTGATGTGCACTCAAAAATCGATAGGCCCAATTTAGAGGTTGAAGGATGGAGTAAAGGCAGTCTGGGTGGAGGAGAACATTATGCCCTCCACCCTGTCTGTACTTCGACTGGCAAATTTAGTGTAGAGTGTGTGAACTCTATGGGCTTGTACGAACTGCCATCACAGCAGTTCATACAAAGCCATTTAAAAAGTTGGCGTTCGTCGGTAATTGGTTAGGGGCGCTTACACCAAATATTTTCAGAGTTTGTTTTTGGAAAAGTAAAAACTAATGACCTTTCCTCCGACGGCATGGGGCAAATTTTTTTTTTTTTTTTACTGTCCCTCACTGCCAGGAGTATGCAGAGTAAAAAATGAAAAGCTTTACATCCTTTCCTACTGAATAGGGCAGAGGGTCCGATGGCTTCCCTCCAACAGCCATACTGCCTCAGGCTGGAGGAAGGTGATGCACCTGGAGTAACTTATTGGAGAAGCATAAACTTGGCAGTCCACCCGGATCAAAATTCGGTAGGTGAACCGATAGTTTGGTAGACAGGATACTCCGTTACCAGAGAACCATGTCTGCCAAAGTGTAAATGGGGCCCTATGATTTTTGTAAATTTAGGCATATACCCTATAGAATTTCACAAAATCAGAGGCTTAAGCCTGTAACTTTTAAACGTCATATTTTCTTTGTGACTGGGCACCCGACACTTTAAAGTGTCCTCTTTGGCATATAAGACCTATATTTCTGAGAAGATTGTTCAAACAGAGGACAAAATATGCAGTTGCGCAGAGCAAAAATGAACACAGAGGGACAACTAATATCATGTAAAAAACAACAGAACCTTCTTTGTTGCTGTTATTCGAAAAAAATAAGTTTTCAAAATGCTAATTGTATTCCTAACTCTCAAAGCGGCTGGGCAGGCATGACCACATTAAACTGAATTAGCTACTATCTAAATAATTAGGCAGTTTAACAGTACCCCGGACATCCTGTGTCATATAGACAAGTGCTAATTATGTGCTAGCAGAAAGGTATCACGTTAAGATTGCAGATGTATTTTATACTGTCCTATGGTTTACTCACAAAAAGCAAAGCCATGTGATACTGTTGAAACCCTGTGAAAAAGTATTCCAGCCCTTCCAAGCCCCATGCATCAGGGGTTAGTTGATGCATTTTAATGCTGGTGTCCGCATCACTACACTAAAATGCATTAGTCACACATCACTAGCGCCCCCTAGGCCACCCCAAAGGTGCCCTGAGCTACAAGTAGCAGCAGTGAGTGCACCAGCATTAAGCTCGCTATTCAGTGTGTGTGGGCTGTCTTAATACACCTTCACGAACTGAAGATGGACACCCCGGTAGTTGATTGGAATTCATTCATATTAACCCCACAGTGCTATATTTACTAAACAAAGTGCTCGGTGCCAGTATGTGTAGTGTGTTTCCCAGCTCAGGAACATACTGATAAACTATGCCACACGGGAGCTGCAGTTAAGCATCACTTTATTCTTCAGCATACACCCACGCACTGCACATCACATCATACTTCCCAATTAATCACATCCTAACTCCTCCCCCATAATATGTAATTCTTCTATAGAGTCCGCCCAGAACCACAAGGGTCCTAGTACGCATAACATCAATATGCTATATCTCCCCTTTGTTAAATAAAAAGCAGCAGACATCACTAAAATCACATTTACTCGAATTATCGGTGAGGCACTGTGCCAGCTCAGATGATCGAGGTTCACCCTGATTGGGCAACGGTGATATGAGCTTAGGGGCTTGAGCCAAACCTGCTGGTGGGGTTGCCTCACGAGCCATTGAAGGACTTGACAAGTGTTACAGTAGGTGTTTAAAATGTGATGTGTCCCTAGTGATGGATTATCTAGGATTATGTGCTGCTGCTGGAGCAGAGTTTTCTGTTGAAAATTTATCGAGTTTTAAGCTCCAGTTTCGTTTATATGTTTTGACTAAAATTATTAATTTAAAGACATTAATTCATAGTTGTTTTGTTGAAGTCGGACTAACCAACATTACTAATGAGAGAAAACTACTCGTGGGAATGCATATATGTTGCTTAATAATAATGTGCGGTATTAATTAAATGAATGTTGCAAAGTGCTATTTGTTTAAAGCACGAAACGCTTTTGAAATAACGTGTACTAATGCTTTATTGTGTTGCAAGAGGCTAGATAATTACATACACATAAGGGTATTAGTGCGAATTAACACTGTTTTATCATTATGCTGTGGTAACGTTGTTTTGTGTCTCTTTTAATTAAGATGGTCTGTTTTGGCCTAAACAAGATGGCTGCCATTTACAGCCTGCGCTCGAGTGAGTGAATTTTGATGGGAGGCCTTGCTGAATATGGTCGAGAGTCACCTGAACGCAGCCTTTGCCTGGTTAGAAAATCTTCCGTGAGGACAGCAGCCCTGGGAACGATTCCAGCTGGCCTTGGACAAGGATAAAGCACAATGAACATTGTCCAGTCTGCGGTGACTTTGCTAAGATATCAAGGAAGAACATTTACGAAAGTAACATTTGCAAACTCGAGTTTCCTTCTTCCGTCTTTTTATTTTTGTGATTTTTCCAGAGCGGAGGTTTTCTAAATGTAACCGAGAGACTTCCTTTCCTGCTCGCTCTGCTCAGTGGCTCAACGGATATCTAATTTTTGTTTGTAACTTTTGTTCGCAACATTCCCTATAAATATGTTAGACTAGAGAGGGTCCATGTTGGTTCGTTCATTCGTTCATTTTTTTCTTTCCTGGTGATCATCGCGTTTGGACGTTACCCATACTGAGGACGGCAGCTCGAGAGACTTTACTGAGAAACCTGTCCTGACCCTTTTAGCTAGAATAGGTAACTATGAGAATAATGATTTCGCTAATGATTGACTTTTGATTTGAACTAATTTAGATAAATAAGCATTTGATTGAATTACAGTGTCGGGTGTTTATTCCTTGTCAATTATTGAGTACCAAATGTATTTCTATGTTTAAAATCATGACTCAGGACAGTAATCTTATGGTCTCATTGACCTCATTGTAGATGCAGATTGGTTCTCCTATATTCGGTGTGGATAGAGTAATAGTGTGAATTTAGTGTGATGGGCCCTAGCGTATGATGTGTGTTTGTGCGTGTGACTGTAGATTTTCTCTGTCCGTGGAAGCAGGGAGATTTTGTATGCGCCGATCTGCAGCAGTTTCCTGGTAGCAGTATGATGGTTTGATTATTGTCTTGATCAGATTAGATTGCTTGTACATTGGCTTTTGATTCATTGATTATTGATATATGTACTAATACTATATGTTGAAGTCATCGTATTGAGTTTTATGTAGTGCTTCTGGAACTTGGGAGCTGGTGACAGTTCCGTAGTAGGGCAGAGGGAAGTGTGTGCTGCTCTCGGGAAAAACGGGATTGTTGGAATTACCTGTACGTATGCAGGAAGAACGTGTGACAATTGAAGTTGCGCGTCACATTGTCTGGGTTCGGAATTAGTGACATTGTCATGTGTTACTATTAGAGATATCTTTTCTGGTATAAAAGGAGTGTGTATGGTAGCGAAGGTTATCTGTGAAACTCTGGTCATAAGTCCCAGGGATCCGTAAGGTTCGCCGTTAAAGCTTATCGCGGGAGAAGTAATAGGTATTCTCTGAGCTTGTCTGAAGGACTGGGCAGAGGTAAGCGCTGCTTGGTTAACGTGTGTTGTAATTCTGTAGTGGGACAGACTGTTCGCTGTTCTCGGGAAAGGCAGGATTCTGTGTGCATGTGCTACATTTTCTGGTGTAAAAGTGTGTGAATGTATGAGCATTTAGTTGATTGTAAGACTCTTTGGAGCAGTCCTAGAGGAAACAGTTAATGGATGCATGTTAGAAGGGCAGAGTAGAGGGATGTGCTACTGTGTCAACGAGAGTATTAATTTTGTAGTGGAGCAGAGGTAAGCGCTGTTCTAGAGAGAAGCGGGATTCTTGTGAGAAAGAATTTTCTTTACTATTCTGTGGTTAGCGAAGCAGACAATGGAGATGTTTATATGTTGTAACTAATAGATTTTGTGGAATTTGAAACGAAGTCTACTGAGAAGGCTTTGTAAAGGAGGGGTAGACGAGTGACAGGAGACAGGAGCAGAAGCGACTGCAGCGACTGCTGACGTCATGCAGACCGTGCTCTGATTGGGTAGTGAATCAGGACAGTGCTCGCGCTAGGATTGGTGCGTTAGTGTGAGCCGCGCAGGGATTGGAAGGAGTACAGAGTGACGTAGACGCTCCAGGATTGGTGCGTTGGTGTGAGTCGCGTTGTTATTGGACAAAAGATCGTAATTGTACGGAAGGGATTAGAGAATATTGGTAAACATTAAAATGTATTACCAACCGGAGGAAAAGAAGAAAAGATCCATGTTCGGTAAAATAAAAAAGTGGTTCGACAAGGATAAGAACATAATAACCAGAGAGGGTGAATTGCTACCTCCGACGAAAACTCCTGCATCCTTCATGGTTGCGAAATATGGGTATCATACCTGTATTTGGTTAGATAACTGGGTTAGGTATACTAAGGAAGATGGTGTCTTAGCGTTCCCGGAACATGGTTCATTTAATTTGGCTGTGTTGAGAAATTTACGGGAGAAAATGATGTGTCTAGAGCCTAGACCAAGGCCGACACAGTTCGAGGCATTGGTGGAATGGGAAGATGAGGTACATGAGCGAGAAAAGCAGAGGAGTGGAAATAATTATAAATACATTTTTGGGAGAAAATATGATCGTGAAACTCATCATGATCGAATGAGGAGATGGCGAGATGCTAGTATGTCAGAGGGATTATATCCTATGAGGACAGTTGAAGAAGCGGAAGGAAGGAAAGGTGCAGAGAAGGTGCCTGATGCAGAAGTGAGAAGGTATGGAACTAATGATTATGAGGATGAGGTCTTGGATGACATGATTTACAAGGGACCACCTCCGTATAGACCAGAACCAGAAGAAAGTACGTCAGCTGCTACTCCTGTAAGAGATACTTTGCGGATTATTAAAACTGAGGTTGTGACACCTGATTTGAAAAGTGGTAACTCTTTCGCGGAAAGGGAGAGAGAGAGCGAGCAAGAGAGAGAGCATCGAGTTAGTGACGAGAAAACAAGAGAATTAGCCAGAACCACAACTGAGCTGACTGAGAAAATTAGAGAGCTAACGAAAAATCTTGAAGCTGTGACGGTACCTGTAACTATTGGTCCGGTTGTGCCTATTTTTGATAAGCAAAGAATGGGTGAAAATGGTTTGACAGTTCCTTATGTTGGAAATGGTTTGGTTGGTACTTGCTCTTTGGAGGAATCAGGAACGAGAACAGGAGGAAATAATTTGAGTCAATTGAGACATGACACTTGTAGTGGAGGATTAGATGTACAGCCTAATTCAGGATTGAATACTGGTTGTTTGGGAGGAACAATTCTGGAACCACAGAGGGTGACAGAACAAGTGAGTGCAGTGAAAAAGTCTACTGAAATAACAGCTGAGGATTTGAATGATTGGTTGAAGGTTCTTCAAAAGAAAGATAAAGATTCACAAGCAATTGATGTAGCCAGGTTGCGCATGGAATTAGAGGAGCTTATTGCAGGGACAATTCCTACAGATATACTCAAAAATCATCATGATGGGGAGTTGTTATTCATGTGTAAAAGCATCACCTGGAGGGCTAAGAGTACACATGACAGGTTAAGGGCAATAGCGAGTGAACAAGGAGTTGACATGGATAAAGTGAAGGTGTTACAGAGGTCTTACAGGATGGATTTTACAGACAAAGATATTGAAAATCTAAATGGTGCTGGCAGAACAGGACAGATTAAGGAAATGATTGCCTTATTACGAAAATGGGGTGATGTAGAAAAGTGGAAGGATAGATGGTACAAGAAAAGGGAAGATTCAGTGGACAGGACTTATTCAGCTTTCCCTGTGAGAGAAAAAGAGAAAACAGTGGATGCTTATCCTATGAGAGAGATTCCTGGAGGTGGATATGTACATGTCCCATGGACTAGACAGGATATTTTGTCATTTACGAATGATTTCCCTCGACTGAGAGAAAAGCCCGTCGAGTGGTATAGGCAGGTAGATAGGTTTGTGAAATTGTCAAAAGTACTGTGGATTGACCTGAATAGTCTGTTCGATATAATTGTTCCAGCAGATTTGTGGGCTGAGTGTAAAATAGTTGTAGATTGGCCTGCAAAGGAGTATCCCAGAGATCAGAAAACAGGAGCACCAGATCCAGAGGTTATGAAAAAGTATGATCAGGTTATTGTGTTCCTGAAAAATAAAGTACCCCCAAAAGAGACAGACTGGGTTAAGATAGATTGAACACATCAGGAAGCAAAAGAATCAGTTCATGCTTTTTACGAAAGGCTGATACTGGCTTTTAAACAGTTTAGTGGAGATGAACACCTGGGTGACAAGGATTTGAGTCATTTTGTATACAGATTTGTATATGGCCTGAGACCTGGAATAAGTGAAAGGATACGTGAACATACAGTGGATTGGCAGAGTAAAAAGATTGATGAAATCCTGAGACATGCAAAGTACTTCAGTGATGAGATTGAAGCAAAACAGAGAAAGCTGAAAGAAAAGGCAATGTGGGCACAGGTGAAGGTTGCTGAAAGACAAGAAGCACAGTTGATGGAACAGGCAAATAATCCAGGAAATAGACCCAGATATGCAGGAAAAGGAAAGGGGAATTTAGAGGAGGCCAAAAAGAAGTTCCCTTGTCACAACTGTGGACAATTGGGGCATTGGAGATCCGAGTGTACCAATCCACCATTAGTGAGTAATGAAAATAAACCATTAAATCAACAGGTGCAGAACGAGGGGTGTAATCAACAGCAGCAACAACAGAAGGTTGTCAGACAGCAGAGCCAAGAGCCAAAACCGCCCTTGCCGCAGAATAGAGGGTCCCAAAAGTATAACCAGGATTCAGGATTCTACAATGATGAGCAGGTAAACAAACCGAGACGTTCTAATCTGGTACAACAGTACTGGTTAAAGAATGAGGGGAGTGAGTCTGAAGGGGACTATTGACGGTGCCGAAGAGAGGAGGAAGAGTGCATACTTGGTGCAACTCTAGAAATAGACCAGGCAGGACCATTTGTAGATGGGAAAATAAATGGGGAGAGTGTTACTTTTTTGGTAGACACAGGAGCAACAAGATCAACTGTCAGGTCATCAGATATTAGAAATCTTCCTCTCTCGGACGAAGCAATCCAAGTAGTTGGTGTAGCCAATACACAGATTAAGACTCGTCTTACTGAACCAGTAAGGGTAAGAATAGGGAGATTTTCTGACATGCACAGATTTGTTGTCTGTGACACTAGTCCAGTGAACTTGCTAGGTAGGGATCTATTGTGCAAGATGAATTGTACCATTTTCTGTACTCCGGATGGAATAGCTTTTGAGACACCGGATGAGGATGTCTTGTACCGGATGACTCTGGATAATAGAGAGAGTGAGATTGTTGGTACCTATGCTGTGTTTAATCCGGATGATTTGCCTCAGGAGTTGAGACATACAGTGAAAACAGCAGTTTGGGATTTTACTGGAGAAGATGTGGGATTGATGAATAATGTAGATCCAGTGAAGATTTCAGTGAAAGAGGGGATTGTTTATCCTAATATTCCTCAGTACAGATTGACACCAGAAATAATTGAGGGAATAACACCTATGATTGACAAGATGATTCAACAGGGTGTTTTGAGGGAAATACTGAGTAGCCCGTGTAATTCACCAATAATGGGGCTGAAGAAACCTAATGGGAAGTTCAGGATTGTACAGGATTTGAGAAAAGTTAACAAAATTGTGGTGGCATGTTGTCCCATTGTGCCAAATCCTTCAGTGATTTTGTATCAGATTCCCCACGATGCTGAGTGATACACGGTAATTGATTTGTGTCATGCTTTCTTTTCAATTCCATTGCATCATGACAGCCAGCCGATTTTTGCATTTCGGTTTGGCCAGCGTATTTTAGCATGGTGTCGTATCCCACAGGGGTATACAGAGAGTCCTTCGATATTCAATCAGTTATTGAAGAAATCATTGGAGAGTTTGATCATGCCTGAAAGCTCGGTACTAGTGCAGTATATCGATGACTTACTTGTGGCATCGAAGACACGTGAAGCTTGTGAAGTAGATACCATAGCTTTACTGAATCATCTGGCAGATGGAGGGTTAAAGGTATCTCCAGCCAAATTGCAATTTTGCAAGAAAGAGGTGCATTATCTTGGACACAATATTGAAAAAGGTCTGAGAAAGGTGACCGATGACAGAATCAAAATTATCAGAGGAATGAGAGCACCAATGACCCAGAGAGAAGTGAGGATGTTTCTGGGGATGGTGGGTTATTGTCGTCAGTGGATAAGTAATTTCTCGCTGATAGCAAAGCCACTGATTAAGTTGACAAAAAGTGAAGTGAGAGACCCATTGGAATTGGATGGAGAACAAATGGCAATATTTGAAGAGCTGAAGAGCAGAATGTGTGAAGCCCCTGCTTTGGGAATGCCAGACTATGAGAAAGAGTTTGAGTTGTACTGCAGTGAGAGAAATGGGTGTGCACTTTCAGTGTTAATTCAGAAACATGGACAACTGAGAAGGCCGATTGCGTACTTCTCGTCGACACTTGACCCCGTAGCTGTGGGTTTGCCAGGTTGTCTGAAAGCAGTAGCTGCTACATGCAGGAGCTTTGAACAGAGTGAGGGTATAATAATGGGATATCCTGTAAGGGTATTTGTACCTCATGATGTGGCGATTCTTTTGACAAGAAGCAGAACTCAGTACATGTCACATAGTCGATTGACTAAATATGAGAAAATCATTCTGGGAGCATCAAATGTGACTCTTGAGAGATGTGTGAATGTGAATCCAGCGACACTTTTACCAGATGCTGATAATGTGAATGTGGGAGATGATTGTTTGGATGTGCTTGATTACTGCACAAAACCAAGACCAGACATAAGAGATTTACCATTGCCTGAGGGTGATCATGTGTTGTTTGTGGATGGATCATGTCTGTGGACTGATGATGGTGTGCTGAGTGCAGCATATGCAGTCTGCAAGGTTTCAGAAGTTATGGAAGCTTCGCCTTTGAAAGGAGTGAGATCTGCTCAAGTGGCTGAATTGGTGGCATTGACAAAAGCTTGCAAAATTGGGAAGAATTTGAGAGTGACTGTGATGACTGATAGTCAGTACGGATTTGGAGTCGTTCATGACTTTGGCCAGCTTTGGCTACAGAGAGGTTTCTTGACGTCGAGTGGGACTCCAATAAAGAATGCTGAAGTGATTGGAAAATTACTTGAGGCGATACAGCTGACTAAAGAACTAGCAGTTGTAAAGTGTGCTGCTCATGGACAAGGAGATGATTTTGTTACTCTTGGTAATAGATTTGCCAATGACATAGCGCAGTACTGTGCGAAAACAAATCAATCGATTAATAGGGCACGAGAAAAGGAAATGTCTTTTTGTTCTGTGATGTTTACTAATGTCCTAGAAACGTGGGATGAAGTGAAACAGTTGCAGGATGAGGCAGGAGATGAGGAAATGAGAGATTGGATCAAGGCAGGTTGTGCCCCAAGAGAGACAGATCATGTTTGGATCTATAGAGATGGTAGACCAGTCATGCCTAACTCAATGCTGTCGACAATGGCAAGAATGTATCATGGCCAGGGACATTTGGGAAGAGATGCGATGATAAGGTCTTTTAAGCAGACCTGGTACAATGCAAAGTTCAGGTTGATTGCAGAAAGCATCTGTCAGAGATGTTTGATTTGTCAGCAGTTCAATACTGGGAAAAAGACAGTGGTGAGTCTAGGAACAATAGGTAGAGAAGGAGGTCCTTTTACCAGAATGCAAATAGATTTCATTGAAATGCCCCAAGTGAACAAATTGAGGTATGTTCTAGTGGTAGTCTGTTTGTTCTCGAGATGGGTGGAGGCCTATCCGACTAGGAGAAATGATGGAATAACAGTTGCAAAGTTACTGTTAAGAGAGTTGATTCCTAGGTACGGGTTCCCAGTGACAATTGAGTCAGACAGAGGTGGACACTTCTATAATGAGCTCATGGGTTTAATTTGTGAAGCATTGAGCATACAGCAGAAGCTACATTGTGCATACAGGCCAGAGGCTTCTGGCGTCGTTGAGCAGATGAACGGCACAATAAAAAACCGAATTGGTAAGATGTGTTTAGCCACTGGAATGAAATGGCCTGATGTCTTGCCTCTAGTGCTGATGACCATTAGGTCTACTCCAGATAGAACCACAGGTTTGAGTCCGCACGAAATCTTAATGGGACGTGCGATGAGACATGCATTTGTGCCTGTCAACAAGTTGATGACAATAACTGATGACATGATTTTGGATTACTGTAAAGGCCTGGCTGACGCAGTTCATTCTGTGTTTCACCAGGTTGGAGGAGACGCTACCACACTTGAGAAGAAGCAAGCCCATGATCTGAGTCCAGGGGACTGGGTGAGGATTAAGTTACAGAGAAGAAGAAATTGCTTGGTTCCAAGGTGGGGAAGGCCAAGACAAGTCATTCTGACTACGACAACTGCAGTGAAGTGTGCCGGTGTGAAAAACTGGGTGCATGCTAGTCATACTCTGAGAGTTCCTAATCCAAAAGAAGGGACTGGTAAGGAGTATTTTGAAGAGTCAGATTCGAGTGATGATGCAGAGACTGAACCAGTGAGAAGAAAGAAGAATCCTGAAAGAGGTGAAGGAGAAAGAGAGTCAGGTGATTCTTTCTTTCCAAGAGAGGCTTCAGGGGAAACATTGAGAGTCTCAGAGGAGAGATCAGATTCTGTAGGAGTGCCTGAAGTTCTAACAAGCAGTGGAGAAAACAGAAGAGAAAAGAGAAATTCCACAGAGACTACTCTTGAATCAGATGAAGAGGTTGAAATTCCACTTGAGATTACACCTGAAGGAGCAGGGTCAGAAGAAGATAGAGAGGGACAGATTGCGGAAGACCCCCGAGGAGGTGTAGGGAACATTCCTGATGAGCTAGGTGAAGGGACAAGTAGACAGCAAGAATATTGCGTGTCGGAGACCCGAGGAGGGACAGAATTAGGGAAATCTCAATCAGTAGTGGAAAAGACTGTGGAGCGAAAGAAAACTGTTGAAGAACAAGAGGCAAATGAAACAGAATCAGATGAGAGTGAAAATGAGAAATCAGAGGGTCGAGTTCTGAGAAAGAGAACTTGGATTGGAGAAAGGAATAATGAAGAAGTGAGACCAAAGAGAGTGATAAGAGGAGATCTTTGGCCTAATAACAAGATAAAGAGACTGAGGTACAGACTGACACGAGTAAATTCATCGAAAGCTGAACAGGTGAACGAGGTGTCGAGTCAGAATCAAGCAAAAGGTGAAAAACAAAAGATCACAAAAGAACCAGAGGAGATCAAAAGAATCAGAAAACCTAACCAGAAGTATAGGTCACCGGAATGGACGTATGTGGCACTGTCTGAAGGTGAAGAGGCAGAAAGTCAAGGAAATCCAGAGGGGACCATACGAGAAGTGGTTGAGGAGAAAACTGTTGGAATCCTGAAAGTAATCTTGACTGACATTGGAGAAGAGTCAGATGCACAGGATGTTGTTGATGATCTGATACAATTTGATGTTGCGGAAGAAGAAGTGAAAAGTGACGAAAATCCAAATTGAGTGAACTGGAAGAGTCACTTGGAAAAAGTGAAAAGAGAAAATCTGAAATTAGCTGTTTGGAATAATCTAGTGTTCTAAATCTCAGTAGTGGAGTAGAAGAGGCTAAGTCAAAAGACACTGCCAAAGTAGTAAAATGGCTAACACAGAGAATAATCAAAGTAGATGTGCCTTTTTGAAAAGATGGTGTAGAATGTGCTGCTGCTGTACTGGATTATTAATGCTATTATGGGGTGTACTAGCTTTACTAGTTGCTTTTAGAGTTACAATAGATACTTTTGGAATACATACTGAGAATGTGACTAATGTAGAGAAAAGTTCACAAAAAGTAGTTCCAACTAGAATTAGTAACATTTACATACATAAAGATAGGTCAATTAATGATTTTTCTAGTAATGTTTTTTCAAAATTGTTGTACGAATACGTAAAAACAATGGAAGTTAGGGATTGCTAAGTATGTATGCAGTTACCTGCATCCGTTTCAGAGGGTGTTACTTATCACCATTTACCAGCTACGTATGGAATTTCATGTAGTGTATTAAGTAGTGTTTTTTATTTGTTAGGGAAAATAGATTATGAAATGTCTAACAAAGATAACATTTTTGGGCAATTGCCTATAAATAAAAAGCTAAATCCAGCTAAAGAAGCTAACATTTTTGGTGAGATTTTTATTGAAAAAGAAGAATTAACATTAGATTATATTTTTAAGAACAATTTAACTTGCAGTTTGAAAGAAGAGGAGAAAGCTTTCCTAAACATGGTAGAAGAAAGGAGAATAAGCATGCATGAAAAGGCAGGGAAAAATAAAGCGAGTGAGACTATTTGGGACATTGAAATGGGAAAGGAGTTGAAGAATGGGGCTAGTCCAACTTTAGCTTTAGATGCACCACAGAAGGGTAAATTATGCATTACCAGAAAGAAATCTCAATATGATACATATTTTGTTGGGACTAGTGAGTGTCATGATACATACTTCATTGCAACAGGATGGGGTTTTAAAGGTGGAGAAGATCCAGTTTTCCCAGGAGTGTATTATGTTTGTGGGAACAAGGCTTATTACAAGTTGCCTGACCATTGGTATGGCACGTGTTATGTGGGCCTGGTCTTTCCAAAGATTTTTCATATAGATAGGATAGAAGATGTAGAACACATTAATTTACTAACACGTTTTAAGAGAGAAACTTGGTCAGAGATAGTGGGTGATATTTTTGGTGCTTTAATTCCAGCAGTGGGAATTTCTTTAAATGCATATGGGATTCGGAAACTGTCAACAGTGGTGGATCGCTTATCGACAAGTACCGCTGGAGGGTTTCTTTTGGTAAATACGGAGATGATTGCCGTACGTGCCATGTCTATGCAAAATCGACTTGCCCTTGATATTCTATTGGCCAAGGAGGGTGGAGTCTGCGGAATGCTGAAAGTTCAACATTGTTGCACTTACATTCCTGACGAAAGCAAAGACCTAAAGGTCTATATCAAAAATATTACTGATTTGCATGAAGAATTAGTACCACTGGAAGCTGAAAGTGTCTGGACTAAAATAGCTAATAAAGTAGTTGCTGTTAAGAGTTTTATTGCTAAGATAGGTAGTACCTTTAGCGGTAGAATATTATTTCCTTTGACATGTGTAATTGTTGCTTTACTGATTCTAAGATTGGGGTGTTTGTGTTGTAAAAACAGGGGAGGGAAAAAGAGAATAATTAGAGGAAAAACTGACAAGAAACAAAAGAGGTCAAAGAGAGATCCGCAAGAAATAGAATTAGAAGAATTGAGGGAGAGTGTTTATTTGGAGTCAAAGAGGGATGATGTGAGGGAGTCTGGTGTTTAATGTTGTGTCATAAAAGACATTTCCAATTTCTCCTAAAAATTGGGACTTAAATTTGTTTTTTGGGTTGGTTTTGTGGTTTTTGTGGTGATAAGATATCACCAAATGGGAGATTGCTGGAGCAGAGTTTTCTGTTGAAAATTTATCGAGTTTTAAGCTCCAGTTTCGTTTATATGTTTTGACTAAAATTATTAATTTAAAGACATTAATTCATAGTTGTTTTGTTGAAGTCGGACTAACCAACATTACTAATGAGAGAAAACTACACGTGGGAATGCATATATGTTGCTTAATAATAATGTGCGGTATTAATTAAATGAATGTTGCAAAGTGCTATTTGTTTAAAGCACGAAACGCTTTTGAAATAACGTGTACTAATGCTTTATTGTGTTGCAAGAGGCTAGATAATTACATACACATAAGGGTATTAGTGGGAATTAACACTGTTTTATCATTATGCTGTGGTAACGTTATTTTGTGTCTCTTTTAATTAAGATGGTCTGTTTTGGCCTAAACAAGATGGCTGCCATTTACAGCCTGCGCTCGAGTGAGTGAATTTTGATGGCAGGCCTTGCTGAATATGGTCGAGAGTCACCTGACCGCAGCCTTTGCCTGGTTAGAAAATCTTCCGTGAGGACAGCAGCTCTGGGAACGATTCCAGCTGGCCTTGGACAAGGATAAAGCACAATGAACATTGTCCAGTCTGCGGTGACTTTGCTAAGATATCAAGGAAGAACATTTACGAAAGTAACATTTGCAAACTCGAGTTTCCTTCTTCCGTCTTTTTATTTCTGTGATTTTTCCAGAGCGGAGGTTTTCTAAATGTAACCGAGAGACTTCCTTTCCTGCTCGCTCTGCTCAGTGGCTCAACGGATATCTAATTTTTGTTTGTAACTTTTGTTCGCAACATTCCCTATAAATATGTTAGACTAGAGAGGGTCCATGTTGGTTCGTTCATTCGTTCATTTTTTTCTTTCCTGGTGATCATCGCGTTTGGACGTTACCCATACTGAGGACGGCAGCTCGAGAGACTTTACTGAGAAACCTGTCCTGACCCTTTTAGCTAGAATAGGTAACTATGAGAATAATGATTTCGCTAATGATTGACTTTTGATTTGAACTAATTTAGATAAATAAGCATTTGATTGAATTACAGTGTCGGGTGTTTATTCCTTGTCAATTATTGAGTTCCAAATGTATTTCTATGTTTAAAATCATGACTCAGGACAGTAATCTTATGGTCTCATTGACCTCATTGTAGATGCAGATTGGTTCTCCTATATTCGGTGTGGATAGAGTAATAGTGTGAATTTAGTGTGATGGGCCCTAGCGTATGATGTGTGTTTGTGCGTGTGACTGTAGATTTACTCTGTCCGTGGAAGCAGGGAGATTTTGTATGCGCCGATCTGCAGCACTGCAACCATATGTCCCTTGCATGCCACGACCTGTAAAGGATCAGTGGCAAAAGCAGTATCTGCTTTTCATCTTCTTTTCTCTTTAACCAGTACCCAGTCTCCTTTGTAAAAAACTGTCTCCTGTGCATGGCAACACTGATCTGGCTATGTTTTCATTTTCCTTTTTCAATTCATGTTGATGTCTTGAACCTTGTCAGCATTTCACTGCTCGATCCGGGGTCCATTGATTTAGTTTTGTTCTGATGGCTCTCCCAAATAGCAAGGTGGCTACACTTTCACGAGTTATGGTTTGAGAAGTTGATTGATAAGCCCCAAGCCCCAAGGGCCTGGCACAGGGCTTGGTTCAGATTGATTCCCTCCATGGATGCTCATTGACGGTACCCATGAATCGTTCATCTACACCATTGGCTTGAGCCAGAGGGGTGTACTCTTTTGGTGTTTGACGTCGAATGGGACAAGAAATTCTTTGAACTCTTTGATTTTAAAGAGTGGGCCATTGTCAGATTTTAGGATACTGAGGATACCCCACATTGCAAAGATGTCATCAAGCCATTCTATGACTTTGAATGTTTGTCAGTGGGTAAGGTGAGTCTGGCTGTGGTGAGGGCCTGCGAACATTTTCATGTATTCCTCTACAGAAAGATTCACTGTCATCACGGATCATCAGGCGTTGCTTCCAATTTTTGGAAACCTGAAGGCTATAATTCTCCCTTGCATCAAGAGGCGAGGGTTAAGACTGCAAATCAAGTCTACAGTGCTGCTGAGCAACTGGGAGAATGTCTTCATTAATATGTCGCTTTGCTTTCATTTTCTTGACTTTTCCCTAGCCGTGGAACAATGTCAGGAATAGGCTCGTTATCTCAGATTGAGCACAGAGGTTGTAGTTGAGGGATATCAACCCCATGTCACCAGCGGTGGCAAAACTGAGCAAACAGGCGCTCAACAAAGTCCCTTGTAGAACATGAATGGTGGCTTGCACCAATGTCTTTTTGTGTCACAAAGTCGTGATGAACGACCCTTAGCTTGGCAATGGCTCAGAAGTGGCCCAGGAATATACCTAAATGCTGACATGCAAGGCACAAGGGATAGGATGTTAACCGTTTCCACTTTCACAATATTAATTGACGCACCACTGTCTATGATGAAATTTATTGGGGGATCTTTCACTTTTAATGTGATTTTGGGCCGGTGCCCAAATTAAGTTTGTTGCTTTGTTTGGTGAACTTTCTTTGAACTGCGATCTTCTATACAGGCAGCTGACTCCACATTTGCATGCTGTCCTTTGATAGCTATCTACGCTCAACCATCTTCTTCAATGGTGCTCCATAGTGATGTCTAGGAACAATTGTATGATGAGCTTGAGGACGATTGATCTTGTCTGGTTTCTACTTGTCAGAGCTGATGTTCCTTTTTGGTTTTAGGGGCGTAACAAGAATGTTTCTGAAACATTCTCATGTCCAACGTTTCTTTTTGACGCAATTGATTTTTCTTTGATTTTGCAAATTTATGAAATGGTCATCTTTCCAACAACCTTTGCAGTCTTGGCCGATGGCTGGACATTTACCTTCAGAGATAAACGAAAATCCGCATCAGAAGCATAGCTTTGTTTTCTTTGAAGATGTCAACTTACGTGCATCATATTTATCCTTGTGTTTGCTTTTCACGGTTAATGTCAATTTATTGTGTGCTGTTCCTGCTTCCATGTCAGCAGCTTGGTGGTCTGCTCGTTCTTATGCTCTTGCAGCAATCAGCATTTTCTCTATACTGTATGTTTCTCTCAACATGCACCTTCTAAACAAATCTGAAAGGCACCCATCAATGACTCTGAGGTGCATAGCTTGTTCGTCAGTGAAGTCACAGAACTTTCAATGTTTAATGAGTGCATCAAGTCCTTCAAAAACTCGCCCATTGTTTTGCCAACCTGTTGTCGTGCTTCGTTGAAGACATAACTTTCATAGTTGATGTTGGACTTGGCCCTTCTGGCAGGTTCACCTCTGAACTTTTTGCTTTTACTGGTGACCTGGTGGCAGTGATTGTTGGTTTTTGCGCACTTTCCCTGTGGCCCAGAGGAAAGTGCGTGCGCACTCTGAGTGCATGTGGTGAGATAGGCCTGCCCTCCCATAGGAATGCATGGGGAATGTATGTGTCCCTGGTAGTTCCTGATGCGTGGGGTGTGCAGGGTAGAGTCTGGTATGTGTGGACTCGTGTGATGAAATGCTGCACGATGATGTGTGCGGCGTGCATGTGCCTAGTATGGAAGTGCCACTTCTAGAAGTGTTACAACAAACAAATGATGGACGGAATGCTGACAATGCAGACATTCTCCCCCAGTCAAGAGATCTGGGTTAAATCCATCGTTCTTTTGCCCACTACGCCACCCCAGTTTAGACATGGCCATATGCAAATCAGTCTTGACCCTGTGCCTCATGGGAACAGTCCAGCCCGAACTGCCAAGCCATGTCTTCCCTGGACCAGAATCAAGCATCCTAGGACCGGTGTCTGGCTATCAGCCGTCATCAGCCAGGATAGCTTGACTCCAGTGGCGTAGTGAGCACGGGTCCCACGTCTGGGAATACCCATCCCACTTAGGGCGAAAAGCGTTACAACAAACAAATGATGGACGGAATGCTGACAATGCAGACATTCTCCCCCAGTCAAGAGATCTGGGTTAAATCCATCGTTCTTTTGCCCACTACGCCACCCCAGTTTAGACATGGCCATATGCAAATCAGTCTTGACCCTGTGCCTCATGGGAACAGTCCAGCCCGAACTGCCAAGCCATGTCTTCCCTGGACCAGAATCAAGCATCCTAGGACCGGTTTCTGGCTATCAGCCGTCATCAGCCAGGATAGCTTGACTCCAGTGGCGTAGTGAGCACGGGTCCCACGTCTGGGAATACCCATCCCACTTAGGGCGAAAAGCGTTACAACAAACAAATGATGGACGGAATGCTGACAATGCAGACATTCTCCCCCGGTCAAGAGATTAAATCCATTGTTCTTTTGCCCACTACGCCACCCCAGTTTAGACATGGCCATATGCAAATCAGTCTTGACCCTGTGCCTCATGGGAACAGTCCAGCCCGAACTGCCAAGCCATGTTTTCCCTGGACCAGAATCAAGCATCCTAGGACCGGTTTCTGGCTATCAGCCGTCATCAGCCAGGATAGCTTGACTCCAGTGGCGTAGTGAGCACGGGTCCCACGTCTGGGAATACCCATCCCACTTAGGGCGAAAAGCGTTACAACAAACAAATGATGGATGGAATGCTGACAATGCAGACATTCTCCCCCAGTCAAGAGATCTGGGTTAAATCCATCGTTCTTTTGCCCACTATGCCACCCCAGTTTAGACATGGCCATATGCAAATCAGTCTTGACCCTGTGCCTCATGGGAACAGTCCAGCCCGAACTGCCAAGCCATGTCTTCCCTGGACCAGAATCAAGCATCCTAGGACCGGTTTCTGGCTATCAGCCGTCATCAGCCAGGATAGCTTGACTCCAGTGGCGTAGTGAGCACGGGTCCCACGTCTGGGAATACCCATCCCACTTAGGGCGAAAAGCGTTACAACAAACAAATGATGGACGGAATGCTGACAATGCAGACATTCTCCCCCAGTCAAGAGATCTGGGTTAAATCCATCGTTCTTTTGCCCACTACGCCACCCCAGTTTAGACATGGCCATATGCAAATCAGTCTTGACCCTGTGCCTCATGGGAATAGTCCAGCCCGAACTGCCAAGCCATGTCTTCCCTGGACCAGAATCAAGCATCCTAGGACCGGTTTCTGGCTATCAGCCGTCATCAGCCAGGATAGCTTGACTCCAGTGGCGTAGTGAGCACGGGTCCCACGTCTGGGAATACCCATCCCACTTAGGGCGAAAAGCGTTACAACAAACAAATGATGGACGGAATGCTGACAATGCAGACATTCTCCCCCAGTCAAGAGATCTGGGTTAAATCCATCGTTCTTTTGCCCACTACGCCACCCCAGTTTAGACATGGCCATATGCAAATCAGTCTTGACCCTGTGCCTCATGGGAACAGTCCAGCCCGAACTGCCAAGCCATGTCTTCCCTGGACCAGAATCAAGCATCCTAGGACCGGTTTCTGGCTATCAGCCGTCATCAGCCAGGATAGCTTGACTCCAGTGGCGTAGTGAGCACGGGTCCCACGTCTGGGAATACCCATCCCACTTAGGGCGAAAAGCGTTACAACAAACAAATGATGGACGGAATGCTGACAATGCAGACATTCTCCCCCAGTCAAGAGATCTGGGTTAAATCCATCGTTCTTTTGCCCACTACGCCACCCCAGTTTAGACATGGCCATATGCAAATCAGTCTTGACCCTGTGCCTCATGGGAACAGTCCAGCCCGAACTGCCAAGCCATGTCTTCCCTGGACCAGAATCAAGCATCCTAGGACCGGTTTCTGGCTATCAGCCGTCATCAGCCAGGATAGCTTGACTCCAGTGGCGTAGTGAGCACGGGTCCCACGTCTGGGAATACCCATCCCACTTAGGGCGAAAAGCGTTACAACAAACAAATGATGGACGGAATGCTGACAATGCAGACATTCTCCCCCGGTCAAGAGATCTGGGTTAAATCCATTGTTCTTTTGCCCACTACGCCACCCCAGTTTAGACATGGCCATATGCAAATCAGTCTTGACCCTGTGCCTCATGGGAACAGTCCAGCCCGAACTGCCAAGCCATGTCTTCCCTGGACCAGAATCAAGCATCCTAGGACCGGTTTCTGGCTATCAGCTGTCATCAGCCAGGATAGCTTGACTCCAGTGGCGTAGTGAGCACGGGTCCCACGTCTGGGAATACCCATCCCACTTAGGGCGAAAAGCGTTACAACAAACAAATGATGGACGGAATGCTGACAATGCAGACATTCTCCCCCAGTCAAGAGATCTGGGTTAAATCCATCGTTCTTTTGCCCACTACGCCACCCCAGTTTAGACATGGCCATATGCAAATCAGTCTTGACCCTGTGCCTCATGGGAACAGTCCAGCCCGAACTGCCAAGCCATGTCTTCCCTGGACCAGAATCAAGCATCCTAGGACCGGTTTCTGGCTATCAGCCGTCATCAGCCAGGATAGCTTGACTCCAGTGGCGTAGTGAGCATGGGACCCACGTCTGGGCATACCCATTTAGGGCTTGGCAGTTCGGGCTGGACTGTTCCCATGAGGCACAGGGTCAAGACTGATTTGCATATGGCCATGTCTAAACTGGGGTGGCGTAGTGGGCAAAAGAACGATGGATTTAACCCAGATCTCTTGACTGGGGGAGAATGTCTGCATTGTCAGCATTCCGTCCATCATTTGTTTGTTGTAACGCTTTTCGCCTTGCCCCCCCACCCCTGCCTTGCTGCATGCAGGGGAGAACTTTGCTGGACTTTGTGTTATTGGCATCCCTAAGCGCCTGGAAGCGCTTTTATTTGCCTTTAGCGCTTGGAGCGCTTTAATTCTGAAAGCCGGTGCCCACCCGGCATCTGCCCCGTTCTGGACTGATCCTGAGGTCCCCTGGCAGGTGCCCACCCTGCCAGGGACATTGCTGTGCTCGTTGGCGGGTGCCCACCCCGCTTATTTAATTATTTAATAGGCGGGTGCCCACCCCGCTCATTGGTTTTGACTACGAGGGAGCCTACCCCTCATTGCTGCCGGGGAGAAAGTCACCGCCACGGTCCTTGTGCAAACAGGAAGCCAGGCAAGTCTTGTGGTGACGTGGGCGGGGCCTCGCCTCAACCCGGAAGCCGACGGGAGCCTACCCCGCGCTCCGGTCCACGAAGCAAGAAGAACGACAGAGAGCGAGAGAGCCCCGAGGAGCGGGAGCTCTCTTGTGACACCCCGCACTGGTGACCGGCCTGAAGCGCTAAGGCCCGCCGCATCTAACGACCTGGGAGCCTGCCTCGCCGGAATGCTACCGACAGCCAGCAGAGAGCGGAGACGACGCGGGAGCCCCCCGAGCAGCAGCCGGTGAGTTGAGCAGGGCTGGGGGACTCCGTGCGCGTCCTGTGGTTGCCGGTCCGCTCCGTCGCGGGGCGCACTGTTGTGCAGAGCCTACTTGGCTCCAGCTTCTGGGGGCCCTATTACGTAGTGTTCTCGAGTGCGAGTAGCACTCCAATGCGGGGCCATAGTTGTTTTAAGAGCCTGTGAGGCTCACGAGTTCCCCGGAGAGGAACTCCAACGAAGGGGGCAGAAAGGTTAAAGAGCCCAGAGGGCGCCAACGTCCCCCAGATTGTTGGTTTAGAGCCTAGAAGGCTCCACAGGGTCCTATTGTTTTCAGAGCCCAAAAGGCTCCAGCGACTTGAGGACATTATTTCTCAGAGCGCCAGTGCGCTCCCACGTGGGTCATAGGTGTTTAATGGCACAGTGGTGCCCAAGGTCATTTCCCCAGCTGCCCAGCATTTAGTGGGCAGCTGCAACGTTTAGGTTGGGGCCCCTTGCGCTTTGCCCTGACTGCGTGCGCAGTCTTGCCCTGACTCGGCTGGACACAGGGCGTCCTAGCCCCAACAAGGCCAGTTGGCCTAGGGACTGCCACAGATAGTGGTTAATGTGAGTTTTGCGCTATTGTTCCTAACCTGCACCTCTGAATGTGATTTTATGCGTCATGTGCCTTGTGTTTACACCTCTGAATGTGTTTATGCGTCCTGTGTAATGTGCTTGTGCCCCTACAGGTATTGTGATACTTAGGTGGTTGTTTTCTCCTAGTACAGGTGGTGCTAGTGAGGTCCTGGTTCCCTGCGCGATATTTTCCTAAGGTGGTTAGGGTTGCGTAGGTCGTACTTACCTATTACCAGTAGTTACTGGTTGTGTGCTATATGTGTTATTTTGTGCTACAGTAATTTTATATCCTATGTTCTAAGTGCTAAGTTCTAAAAGTGTTAATCCCTGACAGTGGTCCATGTGGCCCTGTCCCCTGTACATATAATCCCTTGTAAATTCTGCCCGTGCCTGTTGGCACATTGTAAAGTGTGTGTTTTTATCTAATGTGTTTGGTATAATACAAAGGCTATTTTTATATAATACCTTGTGTGGAGTTTCTTTTGTGGTGGGCCTTGGGTGTTGTTGCTGGGTGCGCGCGCAAACGCTTTACACATCGCCTCCGGGATAAGCCTGACTGCTCGTGCCAAGCTACCAAGGGGGTGAGCAGGGGTTATCTTTGGCGTGTAACTCCCCAGCCCTGACTAGAGTGGTGGTTTCTGTCTGGCTTTGGCGCAAGCCCTGGCCAACCAGAAATCCCATTTCTAACAGTTGACATTTGGTATTGGATTGAACTTGGCCCCCAATTCTTCTTTTACCTTTTGGTATGATTATACATCGGTCTGTGAGTTTTTTTAGTACTTCTTTCACTTCCTCACCTGCAAGATTATTCAAATATTTGATGATCTTCTTGTCATCTTCTTTCTCTAGTGCTTCTATGAAGTCATCAAATGTTTAGATCCGTGAAGCCCACCTGGCACTAAAGATCTGTTTCTTCGAAGTGTTAAAAGACAGTGGTGTCTTCAGGAACACAGCTGCATTTTATTTCACTCTTTCTTCCGCTGCCACGGAGAGCACGTGCTATTCAGATCGCTTCCACCATGCTGTGCGACACCAACAACTTCTGCAAGCACTAGCCTTGTGCTTTGACCAGGGTTGCAGAAAGCTTTATTAGCCCTTGACATTGAGTAAATTTTCCTGTTTCTCATACCTAGTTGTCGCCGTCATTAACTTTTGCATGATGTGAATTATCGTTCTGTATTTGAGGCACTGCACAGCGTCTGTCGATCACCTCATTGGCCGTTTTGGCAGGCATTTTGAATATGCTCCTCTGCAAAGCCTTCAGTCTCTTCTGTGGCCATGTATGGGCTGGAGCAGGGCTATGACTCCACATGCTCTGGTCACACAAAGAATTTCATCTGTGGCGTTCCCCAAGGGTCCTCACTGAGTCCAACCTTGTTCAGCACGTATATGACCCCCCACTCACCTTGTTCAGATCCCATGGTATGAACATAATTTCTTACACTGACAATACTCAGTTGATTCTCTCCTTATCCTCTGACCCTGCCACCACCAAATACAACTTCCACAGGTGCATGACCAGCATCACCAGCTGGATGCGGAACAGGTGCCTCAAACTGAGATACTCATCTTCGGGAGCAACACCTCCTCATGGGATGACTTCTTGTGGCCAGGTGAACTTGGCCCCTCACCCACACCCACAGAGCATGCAAGGAACCTTGGCATCATACTCTCCAGCAACCTCACTATGAAGCAGTAAACGCTGTCTCATCTTCCTGCTTCCTCACTTTACGCTTGTTTTGGAAAATCTTCAAGTGGCTCCCTGTTAGTACCAAATGCACCGTCACCCAGGCCCTCATCACCAGCCGCCTGTACTACGGCAACTCCCTGTATGTGGGGATCACCTCACATCTACTAAGCAGACTACGGATCATAGCAGCACCGCTCGTCCTTGACCTACCTAGGAGGACCCACATCACCCCTCACCTCAGAGCACTATACTGACTCCCCTCAGCAAACGGTTCCAGTTCAAACTCAGAACCCATGCCTACAAAACCCTGCAGAGCAAAGGACCGGCCTTCCTCTACCACAGGGTGAATTTCTACCAACCCATGAGGCAACTGCGCTCTGCATCCCTCTCCCTCGCCCACAAGCCCCTCATCCACAGAAGCAGCAGTGGCGGTCAAGCCTACTCCTACCTGGCCACTAACTCCTGGATTGGCCTTCCCCTCCACCTCTGAATGGCCCTAACCCTGCAGGAATTCATAAATGTTCTAAAACCCTGGATATTCGACTGACATCCCTCAGCAACTGAACACCCCACTGTAGGAGAGTAGGATCTGCTTCACATGGGTACCCCCACTTTTTGCTGGTGTTTCACTGTTTTTCGACCTTAGTCTGGCTGTGGCCCTGCTAATCAGGACCCCAACCTAGCTGCTTCCTCTCTAAAATGGTTTCTAAGTACATTAGGTACATTTCTAATTGGATTCTGGAGTGCCTTATAAGCCCCTAGTATATGGTGTACTATGTACCTAGGGCATAGGTACCTCAGAGGCCTACCAGGGGCTGAAGCATGTATTATGCCACCCCTGGGAAGCACTCCAAAATGACACCACAGGTCTGCTACTGCAGCCTGGGTAAGGTGGTGCTTGCACCCCTTACTGTGGTATAGGCTACCTATATCACTACCTTTACACACACATATAAAACCTATAAGTCACTCCTATGGCAGGCCTTAACAATCCTGAAGACAGAGTGCTTGGTTTTTATGTGAGAGGGTGCCCCTGCATGAGCAGAGTCCCTCTGCAGCATTCGGAGTACCTCCTCTGATGCTGTTTGTGGTGCAGCCTGACCATATACTCTTAGTGCATTATAACCTCGCCGTAAATGCTAACTTTGGGATGGCTGCACGGAAACATGTCGTGTTTGGTGTCAAACACTTTGGAATACTACCCCCTGCCAGTTCTGGCGGCGGGGGTAGCATTCCACCCTTCTAGAGGGAGAGACATGTTCACACTGGTCTAACCCGGTAGGACTTTCTACAGCCCTGGCATCACAAAATGGATGCCTCTGCCACAGACACAGGTCTGGCCTCCTGCTGCTGACCGAAACTCTAGCAGGGGAGGCCTGGACAATAAGTTTCCCATCCCAGGGAGGTGTAACCACCTTCCCAGACAGGCAGATGTGTATTGGAGCTAGGCCGGAGCACTCTCTGGTGCTTTGAAGTCATGCACTGGGGGCACACTTGGTGTCCCTGTGCATAGTCCAGTTCAAACCGGTTGCAGGGGCAAATGGGTATAACCACCCCTCTTTCCAAACCCTACCATAGGTGGGTCCCTAGAGTATGTCCATCCCCCAAACTTAGTATAAGTATGGGAACCCAGTCCTTGCGACTTCAGATTACCCTGGACAAAGCTCTGCAATATATATCCTGGACCTTCGACATTCTACTTTGCTTAGAAGACTGAAGAAATCTCCCTTGGGGTCAAGGAGTGATTACCCTGCCTGGCAGGCTCCAAAGAAGCAACCGACCAGTCTGCATCACTGAAGCTTCCGCTGGACGCCGAAGTCTTTGCATCACCAGAGGTGGATTTCCAGACTTCCCCAAGGCTACCCTGAGTCCACAGCAAAGCTGAGGCCCGTGGCTATCGTAGGTAATGTGGAACCGTGACCCCTGCAGCAACATCATCTTCCTAGTCTTCCTTGAAGTTGTGCTTTGGGCTCCCAGTAGCCCCAGCCTTGAGCGTCTCCTGCACCGAAGATTTCTGGCCTCCACTCCACGAGTGACCCGTGGACCAGTTTCCAGTGCGACCGCTTGAGGTTCCTTTGCAATTGCTTGCCCATTGGCTAGTGGGT
Organism: Triturus cristatus; assembly: GCF_964204655.1. Taxonomy (NCBI): domain Eukaryota; kingdom Metazoa; phylum Chordata; class Amphibia; order Caudata; family Salamandridae; genus Triturus; species Triturus cristatus. The sequence continues at coordinate 594,684,719 of NC_140581.1, read as the reverse complement.
CCCCACAAAAGCAACTCCTCTTCTGATTGGGCTTTCCTGGTTGCTCTCGATGTGCCCCCCAGACCTTGCTGGTCTGCACCGCCATCCTTTCTCTGATTCCAAGTGACTTGCCGTTGTCAAGGCTTGTTGGGTCCAATCTGGTCGCTGACACCACAGCACTCAACATACTTTGTTGGACAGCTCGAATCCAGCTCCTGGTTGTCATCGGTGCCTCCTGGACCTCGTGGCTGAAGAGTCAAGACACCCATCAACTCACCTGAAGCACACGACATCTGTGGGCATTGGTTTTTCGTGCCCTTGGTCACTGGTAAGTGACCCAGACTCTGTCCCCTATGCTTTCAGGTTCCTTCCATCCTAGATCCAGGCTTGGATCGCTTCGGACACTTCTCCTCGTCACAGTAGCAGCACTTCTTCGCCAGCTTCCACTGAAATCGACGACGCGACCCGACCCGACACCAAAAGACACCTGTGCACCCAGCTTCCCTGGGTGAGGTATCACGAGTACTCCGGTGCTCCTTAGAACTTCCTAAGTCCAAAAGGGTTTGGTCCTGACTCATTTCTAAGTGTCCCTAATCTTTAAATTTCCAACCGCGACATTGCACATAGAAGCTAACGGGGACCCGTGGCTGTGTTCACACACTGCACACGGCCCCAATGAGTCACCTGTGTCACTACCTTGGATGGTTCCTTGGGGTCCCAGCAATTCTACAGGCCCTAGGCCTTGTCTCTAGTTCAGTCGGGGTTCTTATACCACTTTATTGGTATATGGTTTGGTACGCCCCTAGGGCCCAAACGTGTATTTGTGCTATTACTGTTGATTGCTAACTTGTAACTTAAGTACTTCGAACTCCTGTCTCATAAAGAGACTAGAGGGGTGTGTTTTATCTTAAATACATATATTTTAAATATATACCTGGTGTGGTTATCCTTTTATTTGGTCATTCAAGAGATTATAGACTGGTAAAACAAGCTGCTTTACATTCCTTCAAGACTTGGCCTGAAGGCTGCTCTCCATAGCTACCACTAGGATAGCTTTCAATAAAGGTTGTCTTTAACCTATCACCATAAGGGGTTGTTTGGACTGATACAAGGTGCCCACTATAACTAGTGGACAGCATATATCAGGCCAACTTCTCACATTGGTGTGTAGCGTGTGGGATTCCAGCTTGCTATTGTTTTACCAGATAATCGCAATTGAATTGATCAACTGAAAACCACTAAAGGTACCTTAGGTACATATAATATCAAGTTTAGTATACAGTAAGTTCTACTGAACTTAGAGTTGTGTGTTAAGGGATAGCACACCCTTTCTACAACTCAAGAGTTTAGTAGGCCACACTAGTGTAGGTAGTGCAATACACCACACCACATTAGTAATGTCTAATCAGCCAGGAACCAGTGGGTCCCTGCCAGAAGCCAGTGAGCTTCTCCCCTATAGATATGAGGATCTCTCCTTTGCATAGCTTAGGGCCTTATGTTCCAATAGGAAGCTGAAGACAGGCAAAAGCCCAACCACCCAGCATCTCATAAAGATACTCAAGCTGGATGATCTCCTAGGGCCTAGTGGGCCTGAAGGGGTAGGCATAGTGGGTGGGGCAGCAGCTGAGGGTGGGCCTAGGGGTGAAAACTCCCCTGACCCCACCTCTACTGCTGACCAGACTGATAACAATGATCAGGATCTGGTGAACCCAGCTCCCCTGGATGAGGATGAGGAGGATGACAACAATGCTCCCCTCTTTGTTCCTCCAGGAAGAGTTGAAAGTAGGGTTAGAAGGGATAGATCTCTCTTAAGGGGATCTGTCCAGTCTACCTCATCTGTAGGGACCACTGTTTCTTCTCACAGAGGGAGGAAACCTCCCAGGAGCGGGGAGAGAGAGACTGCTGAAGTATGAGCAAGATAAGTTCAACTTCAGAAAGCAGCAGATGGCCCTAGATAGAGAAGCCCTAGAGTTCTACAGAGCTAGTAAAAAGGAGGGACTAGAGTCCCTTGGTGGCAGCAATTTCCCTAGACATAGGGAGAGGTCTTATGACCATAGAAACCTAAGTAAGATGGTCCCTCCCTACCAGAGTGTGGATGACATCCACAAATGGATAACTGCCTTGGAGAGGGCGTGTAAAGTACAGAAGGTCCCTCAAGGTCAGTGGGCAGCAATCTTATGGCTCTCCTTTTTCAGACAAAGGTAGAGATAAGCTCCTCACTGTAAGAGAAGAGGATGCTGATGATTACCAGGTCTTGAAAAGTGCACTAATAGATGGGTTTGGCCTAACCACTGAGTAATACAGGTTAAAGTTCAGAGATACCCAAAAAACACAAAATCAAGACTGGGTTGACTTTGTTGACTGTGCTGCTAAGGCTCTGGAAGGTTGGTTATTGGGCAGTAAAGTGTCTGACTTCATAGGATAGCACAATCTGAAAATGAGGGAGCAGATTCTTAATAGCTGTCAAAATCAGCTGTTGCACCAGTACCTGGTAGACTCTGATCTGACCTCTTCCCAAGAATTGGGAAAGAAGGCAGACAAATGGGTCAGAACCAGGGTGAGGCAGAAGGTACAGAACCAAGGTGGTGACCCAAAGAAGCAAGATTCCAAGAACTCTGACAAGGGTGGGGACAAGGGTAAAGACTAGAAGTGTTCTCAAGGGCCCCAAAAATCTTCTTCAAATGGGGAGTCACCGTTTAACAAGGGAAAAGGCCAATAGAAACCTTGGTGCAAAATCTGTAAACAGAAAACTCACTGGACCAGTGACTGCACCAAGTCCAAAGAATCTACTCCAGCCACCATTGCCCCTAAGGCAACTGTTCCCCCTAGTACAGCTACAATAGGGGGTGGCAATGTCCAGAATAAGGGTGTAGTAGGGTTTATCCTGGGTTCTGAGATGGACTCTGGCCTAGTCAGAGTTCCAACTCAGGCTGTGCTTGTCTGTGATGGGGGCATGGATATGTCCCCCTTTGTGAGTCCCAGTAATCTGGGCAAATACAGGCAACAGCCTTTAATAAATGGAGTAGAGACTTGGGCATTCAGGGACACAGGAGCAAGTGTCACTATGGTGACAAAAGGTCTTGTGGATCCTGAGCAGATTATACTTGGTGAAATGTACCAAGTGACCAATGCTAGCAATGTCAGAACAGACCATTCTCTGGCAGTTGTTAACTTCTCCTGGGGAGGGGTAACTTGCTTAAGAAGGTTGTGGTAAGTGCAGACCTACCAGTACAGTGCTTGCTTGGCATTGATCTAGAGACTTCAGCTTGGGCTAAAGTGGAGCTCAGGACACATGCAGAAATGTTAGGGATCCCTGCTCATGTCTTTGCTGTGGCTAGGTCACAAGCCAAAATGTCTAAAGCTATACAGGCCCTGGATTCTGGAAAGATGGACCAGGTGCCTCACAAGAGGAGGAGCAGTAGGGTTAAGGCAGAGCCTTCTCACCTGACTCAGAATGCTGATCAGTCTCCTCAGGGAGATGATCTTGAGCCTGAAGAAGGAACTGTCCCAGAGGAGCTTGAACCTGACCAGGTTGAGTTCTTGGGGACAGGAGGCCCTTCCAGGTCTGATCTGAGCCAGGAGCAGACAACTTGCCCCTCTCTTGAACCCCTCAGAAAGCAAGCTGCTGATGAGGCTGCTGGGAATGCTAGTGGCATCCATAAAGTTTATTGGGATGATGGACTCCTTTACTCAGAGTAGAGACCCCAAGCCTGGTGCATCCAGGAGGTTGGTTATACCTCTGAAGTTTAGGGGCTTCCTATTGACACTAGCCCATGATATTCCCCTAGCAGGACACCTGAGCCAGAAGAAGACCTGGGACAGAATTGTCCCTCACTTTCACTGGCCCCACATGTCTGAAGACACTAAGGAGTTTTGTCGCTCCTGTGTGACCTGCCAAGCCAGTGGCAAGGCAGGTGGCACTACAAAGGCCCCCCTGATACCACTACCTGTGGTGGGGATGCCCTTTGAAAGGGTAGGGATTGACATTGTTGGTCCCATGGATCCCCAAACAGCATCTGGGCACAGATTTATACTGGTGGTGGTGGATCATGCCACCAGGTACCCAGAGGCAATTCCCCCAAGGACCACCACAGCACCTATGGTGGCAAGAGCTCTCTTGGGTGTATTCTCAAGAGTAGGCTTTCCTAAGGAGGTAGTATCTGACAGGGGTGCAAACTTCATGTCTAGTTACTTGACTGCTCTGTGGACGGTGTGTGGCGTGAACTACAGGTTCACCACACCCTATCACCCACAATGCAATGGTTTAGTTGAAAGGTTCAACAAAACCTTAAAGGGCATGATTAAAGGTCTCCCAGAAAAGCTTAGGCGAAGATGGGACATACTCTTGCCCTGCCTTTTATTTGCATACAGGGAGGTGCCTCAAAAGTGGGTTGGTTACAGCCCTTTTGAACTTGTTTGGTCACCCTGTCAGGGGTCCATTGTGTCTGGTTAAGGAAGGATGAGAGTTACCTCTCAAGCCCCCCAAACAGGACATAGTGGACTATGTACTTGGTCTCCACTCCAGGATGGCTGAGTATATGAAAACGGCAACCAAAAACCTTGAGGCTAGCCAGGAACTGCCAAAAGCCTGGCATGACGAAAAGGAAGTACTGACTGTTTACCAAATCGGACAGAAAGTGTGGGTGTTAGAGCCTGTGGCCCCAGCAGCCCTCCAGGACAAATGGAGTGGCCCCCATACCATAGTTGAACAGAAAGGGGAGGTTACCTACTTGGTAGACCTTGGAACCCCTAGGAGTCCCCATAGGGTACTTCATGTCAACAGACTTAAACCATATGTTGACAGGGCAGACATGGGCTTGCTCATGGCTACTGATGAAGGACAGGAGGAAGAGAGTGACACACTCCCTGACCTGCTTTCTCAGAACCCTGATGATGGGTCAGTTGATGGTGTAGCCTTGGCAGGCAGCCTCACTGCCCAGCAGCAAACTGACTGCAGAAACCTTCTCAGCCAGTTCAGACATATGTTTTCTCTGACTCCAAGTCAGACCACCTGGTGTACTCATGAAGAGGACACTGGGGACAGTCTGCCTGTGAAGAATAAAATCTACATGCAACCTGACCATGTCAGGGACTGTATAAGGACAGAAGTACAAAAGATGTTGGATTTGGGAGTGATTGAACCCTCAGTTAGCCCTTGGGCTAGTCCAGTAGTCCTGGTACCCAAACCTCACACCACAGATGGCAAGAGAGAAATTAGGTTTTATGTAAGGGTGGGTGTAATTGGCAAAATGGCCTTTCCCAAAATTTCGCGAAATGGCAAAAAATCTCTGCGAACACGCAAAATTTTGCGTGCTCGCGGAGATTTTGGGCTGATTAATGCGTTACTGAATTTGACCTTCAACTCGGGCACCTGCTTTATTTATATCTGTAAGTGCTTCCTGTTGAGGTTTAATTTTTGTGACAGGAGCATCGTGCCGGAAGGAATCCTGCCCTGCATATTTATCCAAGAAGATGCCACCGTCCGTTTTGAGCAATACCTCTACTCAACTGGAGTACTTTCTACTGGCTAATCAGTAAGTGCTACCTCGGTGGGTAAATGTATAGTGCTTTTCCTACACTACAGCTGCGTAAAGGGCCAGAAGAGTTGTGTTCAGTGACCATGTGTGTCTGTAACTTTTGCCACCGCGCCGATGGGCGCCGGGGTCCCCTGAGTGAGCTGTCCATCATAGTGGGGAAAGGGCGGGAAGACGTTGCACACCGCTGGTGTGTGGGCTGGGGCCTAACTGCGGGGCTTCTATGCAGTTCACATGCCTCTTGTTTATAAAGGGTCAGAGATCGACCAGAGCAGCAGATGAGGAGACAGAACCTCCTGGTGTCAGGAACTACATGGGGATTGCGCTCGAGAAACTCATGGATGCACAGACCTCCATCTAGGATTACAGCAAATTGTTGATGGTAGATATGGGGAGAAAGCACACCTGTCTAGCCTCCACTGTGCGCACAAATCTTTTGTGCTGATTAATGCGTTACTGAATTTGACCTTCAACTCGGGCACCTGCTTTACTTAAATCTGTAAGTGCTTCCTATTGAGGTTTAAAATGACAGGAGCATCGTGCCAGAATGAATCCTGCCCTGCATATTTCCGTTCCGCCGCGGATCGCGGAAGTTTAGACATTTTGAAATTTCGCAATTTCGCAATTTTCGCGAGCGGAATGGAAAATGTCGCCCACCCTTAGTTTTGTGTAGACTACAGGGGTCTCAATGCAGTCACTAGGACTGATGCCCATCCAATCCCAAAGGCAGATGAGCTAATAGATACTTTGGCCTCAGCCAATTTTCTAAGCACATTTGACCTGGCAGCTGGCTACTGGCAGATCAGACTAGCTGATGATGCAAAGCCAAAGACAGCATTTTCTACCCCTAGTGGGCACTATCAGTTTGTGGTAATGCCCTTTGGTTTGAAGAATGCACCTGCCACTTTCCAAAGGTTGGTGAATCAAGCCCTTACAAGCCTGGAAGACTATAGACCAGCATATCTAGATGATATTGCTGTCTTTAGCTCCACCTGGGAGGATCACCTGGCCCACCTGAGGAATGTTTTGGAGGCCTTGCAAAAGGCAGGCCTAACTATCAAGGCTACTAAGTGCCAGATAGGGTAGATTCAGGTTGTGTACCTGGGCCACCTTGTAGGTGGAGGTCAGGTTCAACCACTACAGAGCAAAATACAGACCATCCTGGACTAGGTTGCTCCAACTGCCCAGACTCAGGTGAGAGCCTTCTTAGGTCTGACTGGGTACTATAGGAGATTTGTCAAGGGGTATGGATCAATAGTGACACCCCTGAATGACTTAACTTCTAAAAAGATGCCTAAAAAGGTTCAGTGGACAGCTAGCTGTCAAAAGGCATTTGATGACCTGAAGCAGGCCATGTGCACTGCTCCCATTCTGCAGAGTCCTGACTACTCCAAGAAGTTCATTGTCCAAACAGATGCATCTGAATTGGGGGTAGGGGCTGTACTGACACAATTGAATGATGAAGGTCAGCATCAGCCAGTAGCTTTCATAAGCAGAAGGCTGACCCCTAGAGAGAAACGTTGGTCAGCCATTGAGAGGGAGGACTTTGCTGTGGTTTGGGCTCTGAAGATGTTTGGTCCTCACTTCCTAGTTCAGACAGACCATAACGCACTCTTATGGCTAAAACAGATGAAGGGTGAAAACCCCAAACTACTTAGGTGGTCCATTTCCCTACAGGGGATGGACTTTACAGTGGAACATAGACCTGGGAGTAACCATGCCAATGCAGATGGGCTTTCTAGGAATTTCCACTTAGGACATGAAGACTCAACTGGTCAAGGTTAGTTTAATGTCCCTGCGTTTGAGGGGGGGGTTGTGTAGGAGAGTAGGATATGCTTCACATAGGTACCCCCACTTTTTGCTGGTGTTTCACTGTTTTTTTTACCTTGGCCCTGCTAATCAGGACCCAGCCTAGCTGCTTCCTCTCTAAAATGGTTGCCATGTACATTAGGTACATTTCTAATTGGATTCTGGAGTGCCTTATAAGCCCCTATTATATGGTATACTATGTACCTAGGGCATAGGTACCTCAGAGGCCTACCAGGGGCTGAAGCATGTATTATGCCACCCCTGGGAAGCACTCCAAAATGACACCACAGGTCTGCTACTGCAGACTGGGTAAGGTGGTGCTTGCATCCCTTACTGTTGTATAGGCTACCTATATCACTACCTTTACACACACATATAAAACCTATAAGTCACTCCTATGGCAGGCCTTAACAATCCTGAAGGCAGAGTGCTTGTTTTTTATGTGAGAGGGTGCCCCTGCATGAGCAGAGCCCCTCTGCAGCGTTCGGAGTACCTCCTCTGATGCTGTTTGTGGTGCAGCCTGACCATATACTCTTAGTGCATTATAACCTCGCCGTAAATGCTAACTTTGGGATGGCTGCACGGAAACATGTCGTGTTTGGTGTCAAACGCTTTGGAATACTAACCCCCGCCACTTCTGGCGGCGGGGGTAGCATTCCACCCTTCTAGAGGGAGAGACAAGTTCACACTGGTCTAACCTGGTAGGACTTTCTACAGCCCTGGAATCACAAAATGGATGCCTCTGGCCTATTGCTGCTGACCGAAACTCCGGCAGGGGAGGCCTGGACAATAGGTTTCCTGTCCCAGACAGGCAGATGTGTATTGGGGCTGGGCGGGAGCCCTCTCTGATGCTTTGAAGTCCTGCACTGGGGGCACACTTGGTGTCCCTGTGCATAGTCCAGTTCAAATAGGTTACAGGGGCTACCTGCCCCTGCTCTGACGCGAAACTGGACAAAGGAAATGGGTGTAACCACCCCTCTTTCCAAATCCTCACATAGGTGGGTCCCTAGAGTGTGTCCAACCCCCAAACTTAGTATAAGTATGGGAACCCAGTCCTTGCGACTTCAGATTACCCTGGACGAAACTCTGCAATATATATCCTGGACCTTCGATGTTCTACTTTGCTTAGAACACTGAAGAAATCTCCCTTGGGGTCAAGAAGTGACTCCCCTGACGCTGAAGTCTTTGCATCACCAGAGGTGGATTTCCAGACATCCCTGAGGCTACCCTGAGTCCACAGCAAAGCTGCGGCCCGTGGCTATCGTGGGTGACGTGGAACCGTGACCCCTGGACACGGTAAACTTTTGTAGCATCATCTTCTTCTTGGTCTTCCTCGAAATTGTGCTTTGGGCTCCCAGTAGCCCCATCCTTGAGCATCTCCTGCACTGAAGATTTCTGGCCTCCACTCCGCGAGTGACCCGTGGGCCAGTTTCCAGTGGGTCCGCTTGAGGCTCCTTCGCGATCGCTAGCCCGTTGGCTAGTGGGTCCCCACGAAGGCAACTCCTCTTCTGATTGGGATTTTCTGGTTGATCCAGATGTGCCCCGACTTACCCTTGTGGGGTGAGTCTCCCAGACCTTGCTGGTCTGCACCACCGTCCTTTATCTGATTCCAAGTGACTTGCCGTTGCCAAGGCTTGTTGGGTCCAATCTGGTTGCCGACACCGCAGCACTCGACAGACTTTGTGGGACAGCTCGAATCCAGCTCTTGGTTGTCATCGGCGCCTCCTGGACCTCGTGGCTGAAGAGTCAAGACACCCGTCAACTCACCTGAAGCTCCCGACATCTGTGGGCATTGGTCTATCGTGCCCTTGGTCACTAGTGAGTGACCCAGGGGCATATGTATCAACATCTCCATTTGCGATTCTCAAATAGCGATTTTTAAAGAATCGCTATTTGAGAATTGCAAAACGGGATGTATTTAAAAATTCGCAAAACTTTTGCGATTTCTAAAAATTCCTTAATTGCGATTAGCAAATTGCGAAATTGCACTTAAGGAATACCTTCCCATTCATTTCTATGGGCCAGGAGACCCATAGGAATGAATGGGAAGTAATTCTCAAATTGCGATTCGCAATTTGCTAATCGCAATTTGAGAATAATTTCAAAGGTGCAAGGGTGTCATGATGACACCCTGATGCACCCCTGAAATGAGCATATGTGTGCATATGGCGCACATACATGCCCTAAGGGCATGTATGGGCGCCACGTGGCACTTTGTAAAATTCCAAAAAGTGCATTTTTAACAGAAATCGCAAATTACCACCAACTAGAAGTTGGTGGTAATTTGCGATTTCTTAAGGATAATTCGTAATGCTGTGGTGCGTGTTACATATCATTTAAGAAATCGCAATTTGCGATTTCTTAAATGCTTACGCAAAATGAAGAAATCGCGAAATTAGCGATTCCTTAAATTTGCGATGAGAATTTGCCTCATACATCCCGTTTTGCGAATTTTTAATCGCAAACGCTGTTTTTTGCGAATCGCAGCATTTGCGATAAAAAATTCGGTTGATACATATGCCCCCCAGACTTTGTCTCCTCTGCTTTCAGGTTCCTTCTATCCTAGATCCAGGCTTGGATAACTTCGGACACTTCTCCTCTTCACGGCAGCAGCACTTCTTCGCCAGCTTCCATTGAAATCGACGACGCGACCTGATACCAAAAGACACCTATGAACCCGGCTTCCCTGGGTGAGGTAACATGAGTACTCCGGTGCTCCGGTGGGTGCTAGCCCTAGAACTTCCTAAGTCCAAAAGGGTTTGGTCCTGACTCATTTCTAAGTGTCCCTAATCTTTAAATTTCCAACCGCGACATTGCCCATAGAAGCTAACGGGAACCCGCGGCTGTGTTCACACACTGCACACGGCCCCCGTGGGTAACTTGTGTCACTACCTTGGGTGGTTCCTTGGGGTCCCAGCGATTCTACAGGCCCTAGGTCTTGTGTCTAGTTCAGTCGTGGTTCTTCTATCACTTTATTATCTACTGGCGGTCACCAGTAGATAGTTATAGTTAGGACCTATTTTCCATAGGAAATCTGCAACATTCTATTCCCAATAAGTCTGGCGCCGGTTGACGAATCTTCGTAAAATTTTCCTAACTTTTGGTCAGCTCCACTCCGCTCGTACCCTGAAAGTTTCGCAGTGATTTGTCAAGCGGGGGCCGAGAAAAAAGGGGGTCCCAAAACGCGTTTTCCCCATGCAATTTCCCATAGGATCTGTTGTCGCAGCTACAGCCCGAACCGCTGAATGGAATGACACCAAATTTGGCAAAGAGGTAGTCCTCAGTTCAGACTCGTGCCTTTTGCATAAATGGTGTGAATCTGTTCAGTAGTTCCTGAGAAAATTAGGGTAAAAAAGTTAGTGATATCTATGGCCGGGGAGGATCCGCGGACCCTACCCGCACCGTAAGCGCACCCTCCTGATCGCGCGCTGAATGCTAATTGGCTGTCGAGTGTCTGTCTACATTCGACACCAGGAACTGTTGGCGGCCATTTTCTGCCTCGGTAGAAGCGAGGCTGAAGAAGCAAGGGGAATAAGTGTGTAAAACATATAAAGGGGGCAGAGTGGAAATACTCTGAACCTCCAGAGGAGCTTAGGGGGTCCCAGAAGGACCCCCTGGGGCCGCCTTTAAAAAAAAAAAAAAACGGCGAAATGCGCACAGAGTGCGCGCATCCTATCGCGTTGGGTGCACGGAATCTCTCGCGTTGGGTGCGCGGATCCAAGGAAAATTTTTTTGAAAAAAGACAAGAAATCATTGGTTGTATGACAACTTTCTACACTGAAAGGTAGGTTGTATATTTCTGTTTTTTAAACACATGATTCTTATTGGTTAACAAAAACTGATTGTAAGGAACATTATATATGATAAGCTGATATGTTGAAAAGTCAAGCACACTTGCTGTCTTGATTAGCAACATTGTGTGCTGAACTTGTGACCTGTCTGCTCAGTACAGTGTTCCATGACCTGTTTCTATGGTAACAGGCAGAAGGCAGATTGAGGGAAGGGTTCAAATTTATTTCATTTGGAAAGGGTTGAAATGTTTAACCAATAGAAATGTGTGTTTGCTTTTGAATTTATGTGTGAAGGAATGTGATTTGATGTTTACATGTATATGTGTGGAAAATGAAAGGGAAACTTTGCCATTCTTTGATTTTGCTGAGAGGTGCACAGTGCAGAGATTCTGTATAAGAAAATCTGGTGCGTGACTGATATCTGGTGTGTGACTGACATACTTCTTAATCTACAAAACAACTTGAGAAGGTGAGTTATTTAATTGTGAGGGGATGTATGTAGACTATTTTGATTTTAATCAGACTAATGTATTTCTCCTGCTAAAGTGTAGGGAGTACTTTTTTTCTCTACAATCTTATTGACAGTGCGTGTGCATGTAGAAACCAATCTGTGATAAGCATTTGTGTTTTTCATGTGTTTGCTGTTTTTATATTTTGGTAGAATTAGAAACCAGTAATTGTTTATGAATTTGTGAAATGAGTTATGTTTCTATACTAAAATGTAGTACTCCTTCTAAATGAAGAAATGTGTTTTGGTATAGTGCAAGGGATAGTGTTGTTTGTCGAGAATCACACAGTGAGTATGTGTGCATTTGGGAACCACTGTGAGAGAAGCATTTGGTAACATTGTGTATTTGCTGGCAGATAACTGTTTTAAAACCTGTCATGTTGTCAAGTTTTATTAGCATTAGAAGCCAGTCTTTGCTTATGCATTGATAAAATGAGTCATGCTTTGACACTAATGTGCAGTCCCGAAATATGTAGATTGTGTGCAGTTCCCTTACCACTTCCACTGTAGTGAATGAGTTTTGGTAAACTCCTAGGGATAGTGGTGCTTGTCTAGAATCACATTGTGAGTCTGTGTGCATTTGGGAACCACTGTGAGAGAAGCATTTGGTAACATCGTGTATTTTCTGACAGATAACTCTTTTAAAACCTGTCATGTTGTCAAGTTTTAGTAGCATTAGAAGCCAGTCTTTGCTTATGTGTTGATTAAATGAGTTAGACTTTGACACAAAAGTGCAGTCCTGAAATATGTAGATTGTGTGCAGTTCCCTTACCACTTCAATCAATCAATCAATCAATCAATCAAAGCATTTGTATAGCGCACTACTCACCCGGAGGGTCTCAAGGCGCTTGGGGAGGGGGGGTCCGCTACTGCTCGAATAGCCAGGTCTTGAGCTGCTTCCTGAAGGCGAGGTGGTCTTGGGTCAGGCGGAGGTGGGTCGGGAGGGAGTTCCAGGTCTTGGCGGCCAGGTAGGAGAAGGACCTTCCTCCTGTGGTGGCTCTTCGGATGCGGGGGACGGCGGCGAGGGCGTGGTTGGTCGATCGAAGCTGTCGTGTGGGAGTGTAGAAGTTGAGGCGGCTGTTGAGGTATCTTGGGCCTTGGTTGTGTAGGGCTTTGTGTGCGTGGGTGAGGAGACGGAAGGTGATTCTTTTGTTGACCGGGAGCCAGTGCAGGTCTCTCAGGTGTCCGGAGATGTGGCCGTGTCGGGGGATGTCGAGGTTGAGTCTTGCTGAGGCGTTCTGGATCCGCTGGAGTCTCCTCTGGAGTTTGGCGGTGGTTCCGGCGTAGAGGGAGTTGCCGTAGTCCAGTCGGCTGGTGACGAGGGCCTGGGTGACCGTCTTCCTGGTCTCGGTGGGGATCCACCGGAAGATCTTACATAGCATGCGCAGGATGTGGAAGCACGACGAGGAGACGGCGTTGACTTGTCTGGTCATGGAGAGGGAGGAGTCCAGGATGAAGCCCAGGTTGTGTGCGTGGTCTGTGGGTTTGGGTGCGCTGCCCAGGGCGGTGGGCCACCAGGAGTCGTCCCAGGCGGAGGGTGAAGAGCCCAGGATGAGGACTTCCGTCTTGTCTGAGTTCAGTTTCAGGCGGCTGTTCATCATCCACTCGGCTACGTCTGTCATCCCTTCGTGTAGGTTGGCTCTGGTGGTGGCGGGGTCGTTGGTGAGGGAGAGGATCAGCTGGGTGTCGTCGGCGTAAGAGATGATGTTGAGGTTGTGTTGGCGTGCGATGGCCGCGAGGGGGCTCATGTAGACGTTGAAGAGGGTAGGGCTGAGCGAGGAGCCTTGAGGAACGCCGCAGATGACTTCGGTGGCTTCTGATCTGAACGGGGGGAGGCGGACTCTCTGTGTCCTTCCGGCGAGGAAGGAGATGATCCATTCTAGTGCCTTTTCTTGGATTCCGACTTTGCTGAGGCGCTGCACTAGGGAGCGGTGGCAGACAGTGTCGAATGCCGCGGAGAGGTCCAGTAGGATGAGGGCCGCAGTTTCCCCGTTGTCGAGCAGGGCTCGGATGTCATCGGTGGCTGCGATGAGGGCGGTCTCGGTGCTGTGGTTGTCCCGGAAGCCAGACTGCGAGAGGTCGAGGGAACCGTTCGTCTCGAGGAAGGCGGCCAGCTGCTTGTTGACGGTCTTCTCGATGACTTTGGCCGGAAACGGGAGGAGCGAGATGGGGCGGTAGTTTTTGAGTTCGGTGGGGTCCGCTGATGGTTTCTTCAGTAGAGCGCTGAGTTCGTAGTGTTTCCAGCTCTCTGGGAAGGTAGCGGTGTCGAAGGAGGTGTTAATGATGTCCCGCAGGTGGGGTGCGATGACAGCGTCGGCCTTGTTGAAGGCGTGGTGAGGGCAGGGGTCGGTTGGGGATCCGGAGTGGATGGAGTTCATCGTGCGGATGGTGTCTTCGGTGGTGATCGGGGTCCAGGCACAGATGGTGGTGGTGGGGGTCGTTGGTGCGGTCATAGGGTGCGTTGGTTGTGTGCTGAAGCTGTTGTGTATGTCTGCGATCTTGTTGTGGAAGTAGGAGGCGAGGGAGTTGCAGAGGTCTTGTGATGGGGTGATGTCGTTGTTTCCGGCGTTGGGATTGGAGAGCTCTTTGACGATGTTGAAGAGTTCCTTGCTGTTGTGTGCGTTGTTGTCCAGTCGTTCCTTGAATGCGGTTTTCTTGGTGGTATGGATCAGTTGGTGGTGTTTTCGGGTTGCGAGCTTGAGGGTGGTCATGTTGTCTGGTGTAGGGTCTCTGCGCCAGGCTCGCTCGAGGGCACGGCAGTTCTTCTTGGAACTCTTGAGTTCGTCGGTGAACCAAGGTGCTTTCTTACTGCCGGGTCTGCTGGGTGGGGTCCTCAGTGGGGCGAGGTCGTCTGCGCAGTTGCTGATCCACTTCGTGAGGTTGTTGGCGGCCTGGCTGGGGTTCGCAGAGCTGGCGGGGGGGTATTGGCTCAGGGCTGCGGCGAGCTGGTCGGCTGTGATCTTGTTCCAGTTTCTGCGTGTGACCTGTTGCTGGTGGTGGTGGATTGTGTTCTTTTTGAAGCTGAAGTGGACGCAGCTGTGGTCCGTCCAGTGGAGTCCGGTGGCGTGGGTGAAGGCGATGTGCTTGCTGGATGAGAAGATGGGGTCGAGTGTGTGTCCGGCGTAGTGGGTGGGGGAGGTCACCAGCTGCTTGAGACCGAGGTTGTCCAGCAGGGTGGTGGTGTTGCGGTCGTTGTTGTTCTCCAGGTGGAAGTTGAGGTCCCCGAGGAGGATGTAGTCAGCGGAGGGGAGGGCGTGCGGGCTGATGAAGTCAGAGATGTCTTCGCTGAATTGTGTGCGCGGTCCCGGGGGTCTGTAGATGAGGGTGCCTCTGAGGGTGGTCTTGGGGTCAGTGTGGATCTGGAAGTGCAGGTGTTCGGCGGCTGTGAGGATGTCGTCGGTGTTGGTCGTGATGCGGATGGTGTTCTTGTGGATGATGGCGATGCCTCCTCCAGTCTGGTTGACGCGGTCCCTCCGGGTGATCTTGTATCCGTCCGGGATGGCAATGGCGATGTCGGGCGCTGAGGTGGCGTTCATCCAGGTTTCCGTGAGGAAGGCGACGTCTGGGGATGTAGTGTCGATCAGGTTCCAGAGTTGGACGGCGTGTCTGTGGACGGAGCGAGTGTTGAGCAGGATGCACTTCAGGTTGTTGCTGCTGGTGCTCGGTTTGGCGGGTGCTGGTGCAGTGCAGGTCCGGATGCAGGTGAACTTGCAGGAGTGGCAGCTGAAGGGTCCGTGAGTGCGTCTCGGGGTGGCTCGGTAGCATCCGGGGATCCGGCCGGCGTTGAGTGTGTAGAGGTCGGTAGCGTCGTAGGTCAGGCAGGTGGGCTGGCGTCTGTGGGGGCCAGGGGGTCTGGCGCTGGGCACGGTCCCGGCGCGGACGGGCGCAGACGGGCTTACCTTTGGCGCACCTTCGGCGCTCAATCGGTGCTCCCGCTGCGCGCGTCCACTGCGCGGTCGCTCAGGGGGCGTCATAAGTAAGGAGCCGGGAGGGCGGGTCAGCTGGGTGGCGGGAGCGGGGCGGCCAATGAGCAGGAGGGGGGCGGAGTCGCCGGAGGTCTGTGGCGGGAAGGAGGTCCGAGGGCGGCTCAGCGGCGGCTGGGTCGTCCGGCTGAAAGAAGGAACAGCACACAAGGTAGGGGGAGGGCAACAGGTGGGGGAAGAAGGAGGCAACAGTACCCAGAAAATGGCAAAAACGAAGGCAGCAGATGGGGGAAAAAGGAGTACACAGAGAAGGCAAAATGAAGGCAGCAGATGGGGGGAAGAGGAGTACACAGAAAAAGGCAAAAACGAAGGCAGCAGATGGGGGGAAGAGGAGTACCCAGAAAAAGGCAAAAACGAAGGCAGCAGAGCAGAGCACAGGCAGTCAGCGGGCAGGAACAGCGGTGTGTGGGGACGACCTCACCTAGAGCAGGCTCAGCGGTCGCCGTAGAGTGAATGAGTTTTGGTAAACTCCTAGGTATAGTGGTTGTTGTCTAGAATGACACTGTGAGTCTGTGTGCATTTGGGAATCACTGTGAGAGAAGCATTTGGTAACATCGTGTATTTGCTGACAGATAACTGTTTTAAAACCTGTCATGTTGTCAAGTTTTAGTAGCATTAGAAGCCAGTATTTGCTTATGCATTGATATAATGAGTCCTGCTTTTACACTAATGTGCTGTACTTAAATATGTAGATTGTGTGCAGTACCCTTACCTCTTCTAGACTAGTGAATGAGTTTTGGTAAACTCCTAGGATAGTGTTGCTTGTCTAAAATCACACTGTGAGTCTGTGTGCATTTGGGTAAGGATTGTGAGAGAAGCATTTGGTAACATCGTGTATTTGCTGACCGTTAACTGTTTTAAAACCGGTCATGTTGTCAAGTTTTAGTAGCTTTAGAAGCTAGTCTTTGCTTATGCATTGATAAAATGAGTCCGGGTTTGACACTAAAGTGCAGTACCATGTAATATTCTCTTCACTGTGCCAGAACTGAAAATTTAAAAGTTTTACCCAGGCACTGTCCTAGCAGTAGTCTGATGATTTAGTCAGTTTCCAAATACTCCTGTTGTGAACCATACATTACCACATAGACTGCTTCAAATGTCTATGCAGTATGCATGCAGCCTTCTAACATACTATACACTTGTCTTTCACACCTTCAATTCCCTAGTCAGTATCCATACAGTCCAGCAAACATCCTGTCACTCCCTTTGCACTCCTCTAGTGACCCATTCAGTACCAAGTACTAATCCATCCACTGTGTCAAAAGACAACCACTTATAAATGCACCCAGGCACTCTCCTTGCTGTACTCTAATCATTCAGTCAGTACCCAAGTACTCATGCAGTGAGCCAGGCCTTAGCACATAAACTGCTTCAAATGCCTATTCACTATGGATGCAGTACTCTAATCACCTACACAGTTGTCTTTCACACCTTCAATTCCCCCATCAGTATTCATACACTTCTAACAAACACCCTGTCACTCACCCAGTGTGTCTCCTTATAGTATTGTAATCATTCAGTCAGTTAGCATGTAGTCTTTTAGTGAGGTAGGCTTTAGGGCATGAACTGCTTGAAAGTAGCATGCACTATGCATGTAGTGTTTTAACCATCATCACACTTGTGGGTCAGGGCTTTAGTTTCTTAGTCAGTTTTTGTATAAAATGTGTTTGTACAGTAATGGAATAGTATACATTTGAAAGTTATTAATATACATGTATTTGTTATTTTTTTTTTACAGATACTTTTTTTCAACGTTAAAATAGAGAAATCATGCCAGAAAAAAAAAGAAAAAGAAAAGAAACTCAGAAAGGCGCAGGAGCAGGAGTGTTTGTCATCTGTTTGCACTCTTCTCGTGCAAGATTTTTCGGATGAAGGGTCCTTAGGTGTTTCATCATACTTGCTGTGCCGTACGAGTAATTCTTGTTAGGATCCCCTCGCGACAGCACTCTTTTGCAAATCTTGCACGTGACCAAGGTGGCATTGGTCTTTGTTGGCCCCTCGGGAAAAGTAAAAAATTTCCACACCACTGAAGAAAAACGTTGTGGGCGTGGTCCCTGCTCCAAAAATTCATCCTCAGATTCGTTGAATATTTTAAAGCGGCAAAATTTACAGTTTTTGTAAGTTAAACTTATAAAATGTTGTTAGCCATAAGCATTTTATATATGTGTGATTTGTATCTTGTGGTATTTTACTGAGAATAGCATGTTGGTTTTTTTTTAACAATCTTTCTGATTGTTTTTTTTTTGCCCGCTGTTAAGTGATGAGTATGATTGAAATCACTATTTCTAGTGAAATTCAATATATTCTGAGAACAGCAAAAAAGGCAAAAAAATTACTTTGTGGAAATTATTCTGTGTTGAAAAAATGTATTATTACATGTTATAATTTTTTTTTCCTTTTCTTTCACAGATCCAAATTTTAAAATAAGCAATTTATATGAATTTAGATTGCAATGAAAATCTGAAAAAAATGTATACAATTTTTTATTCCTATTATTGTTAAGGTAAGTTTAACTAAGTCTCAATATGCAGAATGAGGAGGTCTGCAAGAAGCTACAAAGTTGAAACACGTTTCTAAAAACACTCTGTTTATACCTATGTAGTTTTGAAATCTGACCATAATCAGATATCAAGAGATTTGAGGGGTTCATAATATTTCCCATTGTACCTATTGAAGGACCGCATTCATTTCAATCATTCTTCTTTGAACATCTTTGCAGACAAAACTCTGTGCTTACCTTCTATCATTCGCAAGGAATTTTAAAACCGGAAATATGTTACTTTTTGTAACATAGTTATTGCGCAAGACACTCTTACATATTTACAAAGAGAGGAAAAGGCACTCTGTGCACTTTTTATACTCCATGTAAATACAACCTCATTATGCACACCAGTTTGCGTTAAAAGGGTGTTCTATAAGTGTTGTTGTGCATGATTGCACTGAATACTCATAGAACAAGGCACATGTATAGATTTATCAGAAATCATAAATCTCGATATGTGTGTGAATGTTGCACCATTCTAAAATTGGTGTAGGAAAGCACAACAAGGAGAATTGTTTTCATTTCTCCACATTTTTATATCTTCAATGCATGCTGAAATGTTCAGCATACATTGAAGGAGAAAAATGCATTTTCTCATTGTTTTTGTGCAGGAAGGTGTGTCTTTCTGTAGAAAAACGAACAGCACATGACACAGATATCCTTGCACTATGGTGCAAGGGTGCCTGTGTCACCATATGGCTGCAGTTTAAGCAGCCGTGCAGAGAGAAGCATAGATTTGCAACATATTTATGTACATATGTTGCATCCCTGTGCTTCGGAAGTACTACAGCACACTGCAGTTTAAGAGGTTACTGTGTGATGCTGCAGCACATCCTCATAGTTCTGCACTTATACATTCACCATACGCTACTAATGCATTCATTCAGTCAATTACGTACTACACATACATTCATCTAAACTTTCACACACTAACAAAGAAATTTTGCTCTTTTTTTAAACCAGGAAAGTTAGTTCTTAGAAGAACTTTTTTTTTTCTTCTTTCTTCTTTTATATATTTTTGGGGGTTTTTCTAACAATTTTGTGATTTTTTTGGTTTTTCTGGAAAAACAAAAAATAAAACATGAGGAACCAAACAATAAACTTCAGGGAACAAAAAACCCCCAAAAACTAGCAAATGTGACTTTCTTGCCGGCGGCAGATCAAATCGATCGACTGCTCACCGTAGCACAAAGTCGCATTGCACTTAGTGCAGAGCACTTTTAAAAATTGAAATTTAGGACAGATGTCCAAGTTTTGGGCTGATGGATGCACTCTTGAAGTGCTCGGCTGCGATGAGGTGGAAGGTGCAGGAGCAGGAGTGTTTCTCATCCGTTTGCACTCTTCTCGTGCAAGATTGTTTGGATGAAGGGTCCTTAGGTGCTTCATCATACTAGACGTGCCGCACGAGTATTTCTTGTTAGGATCCCCTCGCGACAGCACTCTTTTGCAAATCTTGCATGTGACCAAGGTGGCATTGGTCTTATTCTGCCCCTCGGGGAAAGTAAAAAATGTCCGCACCACTGAAGAAAAACGTTCTTTGCGTGGTGCCTCCTCCAAAAATTCATCCTCAGATGTATGAGGAGATGCAGGTGATGCCTGCTTCCCTGAAGCCATTTTTAGTTTAAACTTAGTCTAAAAAATCTTCTTCTCTGCAAAGAGATGCTCCTCCAAAGAAGGTCAAAGAAGAATGATTGAATTGGGTGGGGTCTTTCAATAGTTAGAACAGGAAGCGTAATGAACCAATCAAATCTAATTTTTTGCAGGTCACATAGGATCCGCGCACCCTGTGCTTATGCAGCACGCACCCAGTGCGCATCCGCGAAATTGAATAAAAAAAATTATAGGATTAGATGTAAAAATATATTAGTTTTAAGACTAGTTTAGAGTTTGTCTTCAATTAATATTCACATGAAATACATATATATATGTTTTTTTAAATGTTAAATATTTTGCGGGATCCGCGCACCTACCGCGTCATAGACGCAGATGACGCATCGCGGAAGCGCGTAAATGTCGCGTTACGTACATCGTACGTGTCGCGTATAGGCTGGGAGTCGCGTACTGGTCGCATTGCGATCGCGCACTAAACACGTACCCAACGCATACCATGCGCAGATGCTATCGCGTAGGGATCGAGAACAGTGCGCATAGGGTGTGCGGATCCAAAAAACATGGAAGAATATATATAAAATAAAGTTTTGAACATATAGTTAAGGAAATATTTAAAAAAATATTAAAAATATGTTTGAAAACCCAATAAAAACAAATAATATTTTTTAATTTTTAAAAGAATTAATTAAAAAAATAAATTTAAAAAATGGTGATAAAAAAGAATTTCAAAAAAACATAATTAATGAAATTGACACACTGAATTTGAAAAATATAGAAATCCAATGAAAATCATTAAACATGATATCTGTAGAGATAAGTTATAGATAGGAATTAGCATTTAAAAAACCTTTGAAATTCACTATAAAAAACATAGGTTTCATGCACGTTATAGTTAGGAATTGGCATTTAAAAAACCTTTGAAATTCACTGAAAAAACCAAAGGTTTCAGGGGCGTTATAGTTAGGAATTGGCGTTTAAAAACCTTAGAAATTCACTAAAAAAAACATAGGTTTCAGGGTGTTCTAGTTAGCTGGACATTTTCCTCGTACAAAACCCTAGAAATTCCCCTGTTATAGTTAGTTCAGCTAACTATAACTCGCGCCCCCGCAATGCACTGCTGATGACGTCACATATTACATCACTCATGACATGGTCAGTGACATCACTGATGACATCTCAAATGACATCACTGATGACATCACTGATGACGTCATCCATGTGATAAATTAGTGCATCTTCTCACACCCTAATATAACCTTTGATACACCGACTCAAAATTTGAGACGGCCATTTTGAAAACCATAGATACTCCAATACCAATAACTATACACCCACTCATTGACTCTTAGGTCTACATACATCTCCACTCACTCACCTGTACAGTCACTCATACTTACAGTCACTCCGTACAGGACTATCATATGCATTTATACACCTATATAGACACTCACACACCGCCAATCATCCATTGAGGTACTGACACACCTAGTCAGTCATGCAAATAATTAATCACAGTCCAATTTACCCACCTATACAGTGAAACACACTCACGTTCACCTACTCATGAAAATACTAACAAATTCTGACGCTCTTATACAGTTACTGATACAAGCACACACACATCCATACAGCCACTCCCGCAATCACACACTCTCACATATAGATAGTTATATACTTTTACACACATATACACTGCGTTTCACATATGTAGTTACTGACACATGTACAACTGAGATATATATTCAATCACTAACACACCCTTACATACAGTCACCCAACCATACAGTCCATCACAGTTGCACTCTTAAAACCATGCACCCATAGAATCACCCACTCACACATCTATGCACAGAGTCATACACACCCTACCCACACAAACACTCAGGCACCCATACAGATACTCAGACAACCAATCAATAACCCATATAGACACTCATATAGCTATTCACAAAACCATGCAGCCACTTATACACCAACACACAGACACATACAGACATTCACACAGTTTAGTCACTAGTCTGCAGTAAGATACATATAATGACTCACTTATAGAGTCAGTTACGCACCTAGAAAATCATCCATTCACACACTTATACACCCACTCATTCTTCAATAGGCCTTTCACTATAAAAATATAAAACAAATTTAAACTTTACAGAAACACAGAGTCATCAGTGATGTCATCAGTGATGTCATTTGAGATGTCATCAGTGATGTCATCAGTGATGTCACTGACCATGTCATGAGTGATGTAATATGTGACATCATCAGCAGTGTATTGCGGGGGCGCGAGTTATAGTTAGCTGAACTAACTATAACAGGGGAATTTCTAGGGTTTTGTACGAGGGAAATGTCCAGCTAACTATAACGCCCCTGAAACCTATGTTTTTTTAGTGAATTTCTAAGGTTTTTTAAACGCCAATTCCTAACTATACCGCCCCTGAAACCTTTGGATTTTTTCAGTGAATTGGTATATGGTTTGGTACGCCCACAGGGCCCAAACATGTATTTGTGCTATTACTGTTAATTGCTAACTTGTAACTTAAGTACTTCAAATTCCAGTCTCATAAAGAGACTAGAGGGGTGTGTTTTATCTTAAATACATATATTTTAAATATATACCAGGTGTGGTTGTCCTTTCATTTGGTCATTCAAGATATTATAGACTGGTAAAACAAGCTGCTTTACATTCCTTCAAGACTTAGCCTGAAGGCTGCTCTCCATAGCTACCACTAGGATAGCTTTCAATAAAGGTTGTCTTTAACCTATCACCATAAGGGGTTGTTTGGACTGATACAAGGAGCCCACTATAACTAGTGGACAGCATATATCAGGCCAACTTCTCACACCCACTGCGCCTGGATACCCTCATGGGTGATAAGCAGCGCATTACAAATCCTGTTTGATATGATTTGACAGATCGCTCTGCATCAATTCTGGGTGCACATGGCACGTATGAGCAGTTTGCCGTATCATTGCAAACTCTCAAGGAGAGCAGTCTTGTCCTCTTGGGCACATATCCCCTACTGGTCACCAGTTGTAGCATTTTCTCCAGCACAAGAGCACGCAGATGAATTACGCCACATGGAAGCTGCAGTTAAGCATTACTTTATCCTTCAGCATACACTTGCGCACTGCACATTTCAGCATACTTCCCACTTAACCACACCCTACCACCGCCCTGCATAAAACTTAATTCCTCTGCCCAGAACCACGAGTATCCTAGTGCTCATAACATCAATATGCTACAGTATGATGAACCATGTGACATTCTGTCAGAGTAGCGTTGTGCCACCCGTAGTCATAAGGATTGTCTGGACAGCCCCTAACCTAGGGTGGGAGGCGCTTGCATTATATTAGTGATTTTTCTAACAACAATGAACTCGGACCAGGCACTGACGCAGGTGAAAGAACACATAAATCATTCTCAGTAGTTGAGTCTGAGTTTTGTCTTGTCGGCATGCGTGTATCCAGATTTGGTGTGACCAGCATACAGTGCCAGGCCCACATGGATTCATTGTGCAGCACCTTGCCTTTCGATATTTTCCAGTAAGGCGTGCCTGCCCTGTGACCACGATGCAGGGTTAGTCATAATTGCCCTGAGGCAGTCACACCAGCACCTCAAGTTTTGTTTGCCTTCTTGCTGCCCGCCAGAGTGGCACCTTTTCCTCAAGTGTCTACCCACCTGACACCAATGACACCACTAAAATCACAGCAGCAGTGAATACATTCTCTCCTGAATTGCTCTGGCCGGGTCATGTCAAGAGAGGAGCCTGTCTGCTGCAGCTGCTGCCTCGCGCTAGAGATCACAGAGTGACAACTCTGAGCACTTCATGTCTGCAGCCAGCAGACTCCTCATGCTGGTCGACTTGCAGAAGCAGCCCTGAGCCGGTCACTCTGAGAGTTCCTACAGCTCCATGCCTGCATCAGCACAACAAGCACCGCCGAGACCGTCACCAGTGAAGCGCTCTGCCTGGCAGACACACTGCCCAGGCACTTGTGAAGTGACAGCGTAGCTGCGTCACGCAATAAGTCTCTCTGACTCTGCACTGAAGTTCACTCTGACCCCTGCAGGCATATATGCTTTAACAATAGTAGGCCGCAATTCCAATTAGTTTACAAGAGAGCGAGGAGGGCATATTTTTAATTTACATTTCAGACAGTGAAACGAAACAAAAATGACTTGGATTTAGGTTAACTGGTTTCATCGACAAAGAGAGAATGAATCGTATGACATAATAATTTGCTATTAATAGTGGTTGCCAATCTCCAACTCTTTTCAGCTATAAAATCCAAGCTGTCAGTATCCCATGATATACATTGTGCTGCTGCTCTGATGCCCTGCACTAAAGTCAGTCTTAAAATAAATATCTGGTGAAATGGATGTCATAAGGCAATAAGTGGGCTGTAGATATCCCCAGCAGCCAATGCAGCCATTGTCTCACAACAGAACAGAAACAAGGAAAGAAAAGGGGAAATGCACTCTCTTACATTATAAAATCTCCATTGGTTAATGCAATAACTGTAGAGGTATAGTGTGTAATCTGAGAGAACTAGAAGTGAGTCCTGGCATGGGGTAAATATGACGTCCCAGCTGTAACTGAAAGCACTGTGATTATGCATATGTCGTTGTATTACACACAGTAGAAGAGATATTGCACTGTACCATCATCTTAAAGGCTGTTGCTTGGTGACCTTTCATTTCAAGGGGTTTGCAGTAGTTGCAAGATTTTTCTAGAGGTTTCTATTGCTCAAAAGTGTGCCATTTCTGGTATTTATCGCATTTCATGCACTTCTTTGCTTGGTTTGAATCGCAAGAACGTGTCACTCAAACCGTCACACATTTGACAGTTGAATGTCACTCGTGAGTGTACAGAAACCATGGAAATGTCATACATAAGCAATCTGAAAACTTGGCAGCTAGGACGCTCCCATATAGCCCCTCCTTTGATGACACATGAGGATGCAGGCACCATACATTAATCACCACGTAAAACTCGCTATCGCTGCTTCAGGGGAGGGTGGAGGACAACAGTTCATCTCTAATTGGGGCTTTTGAAGCCATTGCAACACGAGTGAAAAACCCTTGGAAAGTGGTGCTCGCCACTCCTCGCCACTTCCGCCCCGGGAAGCTTGTGATATTTGTGGTTTTGCTACAATGCTTTGCCAAGAAGGGATGTCCTGTGACTGGCTGGTGCTCTAATGCTCTAATGTATGTTGCAGGAACATTATTCAAAGTGTCCAGATCTTTTTATGTATAGTATATTCTGGGAATTAAGTGACTTGCTTTGTACTCCTGCTTCAGAACACAGAATTTCTCGGAAAAGGGAAAAAATTAGAGTTAAGTTTATCATAGGTGTAACCGTGGGTACAGTACAAATCCTAAAAGACCAGAAAGTCGTAAGTTCGTGGGACTACCATAGCCTGTGCTGTAAGTCATGCTATACTCACCTGATCTTGCCTACTAGTGGGGTAGTGGGTCTGGCCCTCTCCAAGCATGGGGTATTTGTTGGCACTGACCCAGAAACTATGTCCAAGTCTGGAAGGGTAGTGTTTAATTTTTTTTGCCACCCCATCATCCCAGGGTATTGCTAATGTACAGGTACCCCTGCAAAGCTCAGGAATATATTTCGACTTGGCGAAAACCAGTGGTTGGGGTATATTTCCAAAGGTGGGTTTGCATATTTCTTTTTTATTTCAGGGTGTTCACAAATATCATCGAGCATGAAAAAGGTCTGCCTTTAATATGCTCGACCATGATTCTTTTATATTTTGAAGGGAATGGACCATATATGCTCCTCCATTCACATGAGTCTATTTAATGCATGTTCCCAATGCATGTGAGTATTTAATATTACATTGAACATCTGTCAAGCTCAGCAAGGTAGTTTTGAATTTGAAAACATTTCAGCAAAGGACATAAAGTATTAGGACAGCTGAAAAACATGTTATATTTAGCGCTCATATCCATGCTGCCCTAATTCAGCAACTCAGAAACCATATTGCTGGTATTTGCATGGTTAACACAAGTAGTCTCGGCCCGTCCCCTCCCAAACTGTCGAGGTGGGCCGGAGGAGGGAGCCTGGGTTCAGGGGACAAAATAAAAAATGAAATTAATTAAACTTACCTGATCACCGCCGTCTGCTCCATCGCACTTGGACATGCTCCCAGACTGCACTGCGGCAAATCAAGAAGCTGCAGGAAAGCAGTGTCATGATTGGCCTGAGCGCTATGACTCTGCGCTCCCAAGCAGACTGGGAGCCTGTGCCTGCTTCCTCCAGCTTAAGCAACGCAGCTGGGGCTGGAGATAGCTTCACTGCGCATGAGATGTTTGGCCGGACAGAAATGGCAGGCCAAACACCTCATGCACAGTGAAGGGACAAGGGATTGCATTAGCACTTCCCCACCACTGTATCATCGCCCTGGACCTGCCCCCAACACACGTCCTGGGGTGGGTCCAGGTGGATTAAAATTAAACGATAATAAAATGGGTTAGAAACATAGATATTGAATAAAGTGGGACTTAGACAGGATCCCTGGGGTACTCCTTTTGTCAATTCCACAGTTCTGGAGCAGAAAAGGCACAAGTTATTAGTCTGAGTTCTATGTGAAAGGAAACCCAACATCCATTGTAAAGTTGCTCCTTGGATTCCTATTTCTCTAACTCTCCTGAGCAGAATTTGATGTGAGATGGTGTCGAAGGCCGCTACAGCTCAAGCAGTACAAGAAGTACTGCTTGTCCGTTGTCCAGGGACTGTCTGATGTTATCGGTGATAGCAATCAGTGCTGACTCAGTACTATATCTGGGTCTAAAACCTGACAGATAGATCGAGACTGCTGGAGGCTTCGACAAAGTCAGACATGTTTATTAATATGTTTTTCTAATATCTTGCTCAGGAGAGGTAACAATGAATTAGGGCGATAGTTGGAAAGGTCGTCAAAGGGGGCCTTAAGGTTCTTACGTGAGGGTATTATTTGTGTTGCCCTCCACTGAATGTGGAGTTGACCTTTGCTCAGTGACAGATTGGAATAGTGAGCTGTTTGGACAGCAGCGTGGTGGTCTTGGCTGCGATGATGTTACGAGGGGAGCCTGATTTAACAGTAGTGAGTAAGGACTCTACTTCAGCGGGCATGAGCATGGGGAAGTTTTCTAGCTTCTGCATGTTATACAGGGCGGGGAAGTGGTTGGCTATGGGAACCTGGGAACCTGTTGCAAACTTCCATCAGAGGTATTGGTCTGACATCCCGTGGCGAGTGCTGGTGGCATCACAAAGTCCATCATGAGATGGTAAATGCAGGTTGATTCCCGCTGCTGGGCATCGAATGCTGCACTATCCTTCCTTCCCATATCCTACCAGTGGCAGGCTGTTGTGACATAAGTATCTTTGGCACAGTGTCACAGTTGTTTCTGGCTCAGACTAAACGCATTGCCAAAGAAGTTCAAAGGTATGGTTTCACCTGATGCAAGGGTGTGTATAGGCAGGCTTTAATTGTGTACTGTGACGGTGTCTGGGAGCAACACAACATCATTTCAGTATGTTTTTTAGGTTTTGCCAAGCAACAGAAGTTTCGCTGTGCTGTGGTATCTGCTGCAAAGCCTCATGGCACCTCTGGGCATACTGCACTCCATAAATCATTGCACCCCCTGGGCATACTGCCCTCCGTAAATATAAATCAAGACGTTTCCAGTGTGGCCCCAGGTGTGCTATGCACTCTGCCTTGAGTGCACTGAGCTCCCTTTGAAGGGGTCCTCGGGCAGCATTGCTCCTCCACTTCTACGGTGGCTACAAAAACGCTTGGAAAGTGAATACTATACAGATGTCAAGTTTTTGTTTTCATCAACAGGCTTTTGTAGAGTTCACAGTCCTTTTGTGAATAAAAAACATTGCATGTGGAGTCACTGATAAATGTGTGGGTTATTTTCTTCTTTTTGGATTACTGCACAGTTTCCCCTCGCATTCAATAGGTTTCCAGTGAGCTTTGTGGTGTGGTGACCGCTCTCCTCCCCGCCTATTTCAACCGTACACCTCTCACTTTCCATCTCCTTGCTCTTTATCCACTTATGCATTCATCCTCATACTCGTTTGATTCCCACTCACCCTTCTCGCCTCTTGCTCATTCTCTTACCTTCTCCCTCTTGACTTGTCACACCTTTGCCTGCCCACTCTCTGCAATTCATACTGTCCTCTTCTCTTTTTAGGTCTTGCCTTAGACTGAGCATGCATTGTCTGTAGTGAGACATGTTATCTTACAGTGAGCTTAGAACCTGCCCAATGCTTACCATAGGTTTGCTTCAGTGTCACTCTCCTTTGCTTGATTCTTATTTGTTAGCTTTAGGGGCTTTCCTGCCTCTTATTGTGTTTGTTCCACACTTAGAGCATGGACGCATCACTATGTCCTAAGACTGCTCACTTTTTTAGGTACTACTTTTCTTCTCCTTTAAGCACTCTGAGAGTGTATGTGTTTTCTAGTTGTCTCCCTTTTGTTCCTCTTGTTTTCTGTGCTCCATGTTGGTCTCTCACAGTGTGTCCTCCTAATACCCCACGTTGCTTTCTCGCATGTGTGCTTTCTCCCTGCCAGCTCCACATTGCAGTCCTTTGCTAGTTCGATCCCCCGCATCCATGTATAGCTTCTGCCCCATCCAGTGTCCTTGTTTTTCTTCCGCCCACATGCTTTAAAACCCCACACCCCATGGTGCTTCCACCCACCCTCCCCAATGTTACTTCCAACCACTTCCATGCCCCAATATTACTTCCCCCACACACATTTGTTTTAAAAGAGATCTATTGTGCATTTTGTTTCTTCTTGGGTACCTATCCAACTCGTTTCATTTACCCACCGTGACATGAGGGTTGCTGTTTGATGTTTTTGTTTTCTGGCACTTCACCATTTTCTCGATGTTCTCTTTGATGTTTTCTTTGTATACCTAAGGTATTTGGCTGGATTGAATTGAACACCGCGGTGTGTCTCTCCCCCTCCCCCCGATTGCATGTTGATTTAGTGATTCTTCCGGTTGGTGGTACTGCTGGTTGGTTTTGGTTTATCTGTGGACTGACACACCTTTGGGTCTCTTATCTTTCACACAGGAACATTTCAATTCCCTTTGTGGGATTATGCTAGTGGAGCAATGCACATTTGGAATCCTTCCTACCACATTCCAGAAGTGCACTATGTATGCGTACCTGACACTATATAGACTGTGTGCCTTAACTTTATTAATATAAAATGTAGTCTTTAGGATCCTGATAAACCATCCTCACACTATTAAAATGTATTTACTTCCGAAACAAGTAGGGTTTATCTAAACATGTGCACTAATGTTTTCACATTTACATTTAGAATGTAGTTCACACTTACATTTATGTTCATGTATTCCAAGTTATATATCATTTCCTTAAAGTGCAACATGAATCTAATTTAGAATGTATCTACTGACATATTTCACTTGTTTGCAGTTGTATGTGTACATGTGAACATGTATTAAATGTTACGTTTAAGGTTGACTTAAGTATGCCTGAATTTCTTTCTGCATAAAATGTTGCTTTTCCATTTCTGCTTGCGTGTCTTTTTCTTGCAGGTGCATTCACATGGTTGACAGAAATCAAGCACTAGAAGTGTGGGCCATTGGATGTCACACTAGTTTATTATTGTAGTTATTATATGTTTTCTCTATGCTCAACTTCTCATGACCCCACTGCTTTGACGTCACAAACAGTACAAAACGAACAGCAACAAATGAAAAAGAGCATACAATTATATTATCAATATAGCTTAATTTAGAGCTTTGGGACAAGTTCCATGTAATACTAAATCAACAAATAACATCCAATAATATCCCTCTGGAGTCTTGCACATGAATTTCAAATCCACTTTATTGAAGTTTCTTTTACATTTGCACATCTGCCCAGCCAACGCATTTTATCCATGAGGACTTCATCAGGGCTGTAGAATTAAAAACATGAATCAGCCTCTATATAACACATATTCAAACAAAACGGTATTTACAATACATCCAATATACAATACTGAAAATCACTTAAAACACAAATACAGGACTCCCTACCTATATACACTGCTATTTTTAAAAAAATCAGCCAGTTTCTATACACATTCCAATGCGTTAATTTATTAACAGCACAATTATATTTTTTTCTCTCATTACAGGTTTCTTGTTGTTAGTCCAGTCTCTTAATTGACAGGTGTTGTAACAGAGCAATTTGTTCATATGGGAAAAATAAATAATTGAGGCACTCACTTGGGTTATTCTTCAATTTCTAATGCTTCACAGTGTAGGAGAATGTCAGAAAGCAGATGTCCAAGCAAGGTTCAATATATTATATAGAGTGGTAAAATACCCTCTTATTGAATCAACAATATTAAAAATAAATATAACTAATGAAGGAAAGTCAAACGTTTACTACATGTGGAATGCTAAACGCAAAATAATGTTCACAAAATGCCACACCAACCACACTAAATGACACAACAACTTCCAATATTTATAAAAGGCCAATATATTACACGATCTCACCAGTTTCACAGTCAAAACAATGTATACCTTATTTCCGATTATATCTTCAGTGAAAGGCCTTAGTTTTTTCCCCTCTACTATGGCTCACCACCACACCAATTTATTAAAGTCACATTCATTCTAGATTATTCATAAAATAGCAAGGGGTCTGCCATATACTAACCTCACTCATCCGTGTCTGTGTTTCAAATCACAAGCAAACGGCCTGCATCAATTGCTCTTTGCAGTTCCTGAATTTCTACCATTAATCAGTCAATCCTACTCAGGTTGACAACCAGATTCTGAATATCTCCTTCCAGCTAGCTACATCTCCTAATGCTCTTCCTTGTGCTAAATCCATAGCCCTATAGTCCCTTGTTCTGCAAACTCTGAAGGGGACTCTCTCTTCAGTCTGTTGCATAATCCAGCTAATCGGCAACTTCAACCACAAGGTAACATGTGACCCATGTCACAAACAAATGACCTGCATTTCCTGCCGTAAACAATTCATCTAATTCATCCAATTCATAACCCAATTACACCCAGTTTACCATACGGATTCCTAAGATCACTTTCCGGCCAGCGTCACAAATTTATGTTAATGTTTGCTCTACACCCACAGTCATTCAGCCACCTTTTCAGGTGAACTCCGATGTGGGCTTCCCCTTCGATCCATTTCCCAAACCAGCCAATCACAGGCTTGAACAACGAAGTGCGCTCCCATAGTGCATCACATCAATTTATGTCTCAGACAGGTTCCCTCTCTGATCCCCCCAGTTTATCCACCAATCAGAGGACCACACTCTACACGGGTTGCCTATACCCTGCTCGGACAAGATTTCAATAACAAACGGAATGGTAAAAAAACGCAACTAGACGAACCATTGATTAGGCCATGCTAGCAGAAAAATCCGAACATGCCCCGCACACTGACCATATGCGTATAAGACCAGCTTATCTTTGACACCATAACCACCTACATTGCATTGGCGTCATGCCCAGCTTCTCCCCAGTCAACGTCCAGGCAACAATACAAACTAACATAAAAATCACTCAAACACATCAATCCACGATTCTACACCACACGATCCAACCACAGTTTCAAATCAACTCTGTCCAAGATTAAAAGCGTGATACAAATCTGAGCTGCAGCTAATTATTTAAGCCCGGATGACATGCAACAAGTGTGTGACACTTGAGGTTCCTGCTTTTCCATCCTTCACCACACCACACCATTGCAAGAGGATAGAGCTCTGTCTCATGAAATGAAAGCCTCCAACCATGTTTTTGAGTTAATGAGTATCTAGCTCTGTCCCCAAAAAAACTGCATCACATGTCGTTCAGCCCCTCAAGATCCATGGATGTTCATTCTGTTAAATACAATTTGCTTGAATCGGGTGCAGTAATGATCAGTCCACTCAAGTAAGAGGAACTTTGGTGAGCCCTTAATTAACTGACCTTAAGAACCCCTGTTTAATTTGCAATGTCTGAAGTTATACAGGTGTTTGAGATCATCAATGATCTACCAAAAACATGGTGAACATAAGAATGTAATAACCTTGGAAGCATTTCATATGGGTTATACTGGCAAATTCAAAGCAGTCCCCAACCAGAAACTTGTCAGTCTATGGGGTATGTAAACACAAAACTGTTTTTTATAAGACTCATAAAGGTGACATTCATTATGTCTCAATCAATAACACAATGTCCTAGAGTTCACAACAGGTATGGTTAGCACGTAATAATCTCAATTTAAGATGACCATATAATTATTATTAGCTTGATATTTTCTTTTAGTCGTGCTTGATCTCAAACAATATGATCCTCACAATAACCATCCTGTTAAAGATGATCTCATAAAGATAGGAAATGGTGTAACTCATTTTCCCAGTTGAGACCCCTTCCGACAGTCCTTAGTTTACTTATCCTCTTAGCTTCTTCCTGTCTCAATGTGAATTTGTTTATTTGAGAAGAGATCTAACACTGTATTAGTGATAGAGAGCCTGAGAAGAACATAGAGAGCCAGAGTGTTAACTGAAAATCCATGTCCAGTAATGTATCGAGAGTTGTAGGGTACCCAAGGTCGTTTTTGTTCACAGGACTGGTCTGGAGGAATCTATCAATGTTGTAGCTCACAATCTGAGAATGGAAAGGACAACAGAGCCCCTGATGGCGTAAACAAGAGGGGCTATTCAGAAGATTCATGTGGTATTAACTGGTGTTTTCCCAGGGTGATGGTGCCACTATTCCCTTGGACTTTGAGAGTTACAGACTTCTATGTTTTCCCTTTGACTTTTTAAGTGTGGCTCAGGCCAACACTTATTTCCCGATCAGTAGAAGACTCTTGGTCGAGCTTCTGCAATGCTGACGCCTTCCTGCATTTTTCTTTTTTTCTGCATTTCCCCAACTTTTTGAGTCCCTTTTAGACTTAATCACGCTTGATAGTTTAGACTTTAAAATAGATGAGTTTAGACATTACCAATGTTTAGGAAAGAGGATTTGAAACTCTTCTCCGAGCATCAAATCTTATTGTTAATTTTCTGTATTGCTGTGACTGAACTTCTTGTTTGCCTCATGCTGATGCACATTAACTTCTTTAGCAGGTTTGGCTATCATGTTGTTATTCTGTATCTTTACAGGATGGTCTTGAGATTTATTTACATTAACTTTACTGCTAACTTGTAATAACACTTCTTAACTTTATTTTCTGATTCCTAGTCCTCATTGTGTAGACAAATGGGTTACACTGTTAATATGATTGTTTGAATAATGCTAACTCCCTTTACATCTCAGTCGACAAAGAAAGGTCGGATAATCAATGGTAAGAGGTTGGAATAGAACTGGACCAACAGAATGGACTTTCTACACATCTGTGCGCGTGCCTGATTTTTATTGTGATGCATTTTTGCTTTTCGGGCACATTGATGCCTTCATCTATTCGAGGTGTACTGAAACATTCCGATAATTTCTATGACATGGTCACATAGTAGGGTTTACAGAAAGAAGGGAGAGGCAATGCTATAAAGACCAAAGAGTTAATCTCTTTCATTCATCACAGACGATGATAGAATAAATGATTTCTGTAGCCGGAAATGTTCTTAGTCTTTTTTTAATTTCAGTTTTGTATGTATAGCAGCAATACAGCCAACGCGTTTCACCCTTTCAGGCTTCTTCAGGGCAACTATAATGTTTCGCAGAGTCTTCGGCTCGGAGATTCCTGATACTCATTCTAGACACTTTCCAATTTTAGGATATACACTTTTATAATTTAGTATCAGAGTTACTGTAGGTACATATTCTGGTCCACGTTCCTCTTTCCAATTCAGCGGGTCCTACTACCACACCAATAAGTGAATGCGCTCAATCGCCCAATCTTGCAAAATCAAAAAGTTGTTCTTCTATGTGTTTGAGTCCACACCCATGGTAAGTCCAAGGACCTCGAGTAATAGACAGTAATGGCGGCGCTCAATCTACCCCTATTGAGCGTGGAGACTCCTCTTCCATACACTGGTCCGGCGTACGCGATTGGGCGATTGAGCACATTCACTTATTGGTGTATATCTGTTTTATATTTGAAACCAAATTGGTGGCTGGTTTCGGGAGGTGGGCATTTGTTGGACTACTACTGGTTGAAATAACTAATATGTATTAGATATTGTACAAGAACACAAGTAATTGGTGCAGCATCTTATACCCTGCCACTGTTCTCACTGTGTATGTAACACAGTAGAGTTTGCTTTTCAGTTAGTGGCAGCTCTATTTTCCTTTGATTTGTTAATTCTGTTTTTCTCTTTATAGGTTATTCATGTTCATTTGTAGTGCATTGGTCATCACTTATTTTCTTGACATTACACTGATGCTAATTCCTTTATGGGTCACGGAAGGCAGCAATATGTTTTTCTTTCATTGTCTTTTACCCATTTTCTTTTCATTTCTAACAATTTCTCTGTCCTTTTCTTTGGAGAACTGCACTGTGTGTGGCTGAGCTGATGTGTGCTTGCATGTTAAGGTTTTTATCCAGGGTTATCCCAAGGGATTTCATTGATTCAATGATGATGGGTTTGCAATAGAGAGCGTCTAGGTGTTTTATCCATTGCAGTATGAGCGGGGTCTTGTGGGATGGGGAGATGAGTAGGAATTACATTTTTAGGACGGTCAGTTAGAGGTAGTTTTATGACAGTTAGGTTTGAGTTTTCACTAAAGTGTCATTGAGTGTAATGATATATTCCAGGGAGGAAATCTTTAAGTATAGCTGAGTGGCATCTGCATACATTTGGCACTCAAATTTAGCTTGCTCTCTGCCAGTGGTTCCATGTGCAGGATGAAGAGTGTGGGAGGGATGGTGAATACTTGTGGAACTCCAAGTCTTACCAGGGATACGCTTGATAGTAAGCCACTCAATTTGATTTGTTGTGCGCGAGTTTGAAGAAAAGAGGTGAACCATTTTAGTATATTTTCTGACAGGCCCATTCTGCATTCAGGTAGATCTAAAAGGCTGCTGTGATTGACCATGTTGAACGCTGAAGAGAAGTCGAGGAGGATGAATAGGTCCAGGATGAGTGCATCACCCACGATGTGTAGTATGGCTGTACTGTCCTGTGTCCTGGGCTAAATCTAGTATGGAACTTGTCAAACAAGTTGAATTGTTCAATGTGCTGACAAAGCTGGTTGTGTACACATTTTTCCATCGGCTTCTTAAGGAAGGGGATGTTTGACACTGGACAAATAGTATTCAGATCTGTTGTGTCGGCACCTACTGTTCCTGCTCCAGATCCAGACCCTGCTCACAGAGACCCACCCTTGCCTGAATACTCATCTAGGCAGGACACCAAACCCCCCTCTCTGTCTGTGCCCCCTCCCATTGGTCAAAAATGTCCATGCCAGCCCAATCCAAGCCGGAATTCCCCTCCTTTGCCCTTCCCTCCTCCCAATCCAGTTCCATTTCATGGCCTCCCACACCAGCCTCTCAGATAATCCTACCCTCCCGCGACCCGGCCAGCTCCCAGCGACTTTGCAGCTCCTCCTCAGGTTCCTCCCAACCTCCTCTCTACCAACATCAATGCTCAAAAACAATGGGGCAAATGAGGCCGCCTGCCTTCTTGGACCCCCTCACCTGTTCATGTCTGGAAAAGGCGGGTGGCTCCTCAGATGCGGCCCGCTTCTTCCCCTTGCTCATACCCATGGCCCCATCACACGCTTCATGCCTGATGGGCGCTAAAAAGATTTTTTTTAACGACAGGATTGAGAGAGCAAGCAATTCTTCTGGAGAATCGTTTAAAATCTTCAAGGAACTTCTGAAAGCCCCGGTCCCTCCAGTGTTGCATAATAATCCCAAAGAAAAATGTGAGGAACTGGCCAGCTTCTTCCATTCAAAAATAGAGAAAATCTTATCCTCCTTACCCATTATTCCTCAAAGCCATGAACCGGTTACTAGCCTCACAAGTCGCTCGATTGAGCTAGCATCTTTAGGCCCCTTCTCGGAAGAGGAGGTGATAAAAGTCCTGTTGGAGATGAAGAGTGGATCCCCGAGTGACCCAGTTCCCATAAAACATCTTAAGCTCGTGGCTAACACCTTGTCAACTCCTCTGACTGATCTCTTGAACCTTTCACTCGCTCAGGGCACAGTGCCCCAGAGATGGAAAAAGGCTGTCGTGAAAGCCCTATTGAAAAAACCAGGACTGGATTCATCCAATTTGACTAACTTCAGGCCAATTTCACTTCTGCCTGGATTTTCTAAAATTGCAGAGAAGTTGGTCAACCGTCAGCTCTCTCACCACCTTGAGTCTAACCACCTGCTAGGAGATTCCCAGACTGGTTTCCGCCCCGGCCATGGAACAGACACTGCCTTGCTGGCAGTAGTGGAGGAGGCAAGGAGCACTCTAGATACAGGAGGGTCAGTGGCAGTGATCCTCCTGGACTTGAGTGCTGCCTTTGACACCGTGAGTCATCAGGTGCTCCTCCAACGTCTGTCAGAGGTAGGTGTCTCAGGGACGGCCCTGAAATGGTTGGGATCTTTTCTTTCTGACCGTTTCTACCAAGTCTGGGAAGGGTCAGAGCAATCTGCCCTAACCCCTCTTCAATGTGGAGTCCCGCAGGGCTCATCGCTGAGCCCTACCCTATTTAATATATATATGACTCCACTTGAAAGAGTGGTCGCCCCTTCAGGGGTGAAGATCGTCAGTTACGCTGATGATACTCAGCTGGTGGTGGGCCTCACTCAGCTGGCGGAACAACCTGAGGTGTTACACGACTGCCTTGCCAATGTTTATCGTTGGATGTCTATCTCCGCCCTAAAGCTTAATGGAGGTAAAACCGAGCTGATGCTCCTGGGCAATTCCAGCCCCTCCATTATTGCGAGCTGCTGGCCCAGGTCTCTTGGTGACCCACCATCCCCCAAGAAGGAGATCAAGTCCTTGGGAGTATGGTTGGAAGAAGACCTGTCCTTCAGGACTCATGCCAGGAAGACCGCAGGGGTTTGCTTTGGTTTACTGAGATCAGCCCGAAAGGTGCTACCTCTGCTTCCTGATCCAGCAAGGAAGCTGTTGATACGTGGCCTGATTCTATCGAGGCTCGATTATGGGAATGCGCTGTTTCTCGGTGCTCCTGAAGCGACCTTCAAAACCCTCCAACAGGTGCAAAACGCAGCTGCGAGAGTCCTTATGGATGTTCCCAGAAGGCAGTCTGCTGCTCCGGCCCTCAAAGCGCTTCACTGGCTCCCCGTGAAGGAGCGGGTGAAATTTAAAGCGCTATGTACAGCCCACAAAATTTTACATGGCAAAGGCCCCCCCATCCTTGCTAACATGGCCCGTCCTTACAAACCCCCACGTCTGCTGCGCTCGGACCAAAAACACCTTTTGCAGTTAGCGAGAGTAAGAAGAGCTCGTTCTGGGGGCAGGCGTTTCTCTGTGCAAGTGGCCTCTCTTTGGAACTCTCTGCCCCTCAAGATTCGCTCAGAGCCCAAGATCCTACCATTCAGGAAACTTCTTAAGACCCACTTGTTTCCATAGTAGTGATTAGCTGAGTCTCTCCTTCGGGTCTGTTGCGCCGGGATGCTGAGCGCATTATAAATTTCATATTATTATTATTATTATTGATGGGTCCGCCTCCCTCTGCCTCGCCCTCTCAGGTCCAGCCGCACTCTGCCTTCTCCACGCACTGGCTGGCCGGCCCAACAGGATCGAGTGAAGGGCCCGCAACCCTCCCTTTCCTCCCCCACGCTGAACCTGACTTCGGGTGAGGGCCATGCCACAGCTGGCCCGGCCTCCGCCCTCAATGCTGCCATTCCTCTCAGGACCTAGCGGCCATGAAAACTCACCTCATGGGGCATGGCCCCCGATGTCCACCCAGCCAGCGGTGATGAACACACGATCACCAATGCCGCCACCACCCCAGAGGCCTGGTGAGGCACGCACATGCACTCTGGTGGCAATCGGCTGCTTAATGGGAAAAAGGGATATTTCCTGCACGGGAGAGACACTTTGGCCCCCTTGCGAGTTGAGTAGACAACTGGTATGGACTTTTGCCCAAAGGCTGAGGAACTGGTTTACAAAGCCCGCTGTGCTCCCCAAAAATATAGAAAAAACTGTGGTCGGTGGTGGGATTAATCACTGCTGTGAAGTGTTGGGAGCGCTGTTTTATTCCACCCTCTTAATATTTAACTACCTAATGTACTGGATGATCAACATTGTGGTCCATCATTCTAGTGGGATGTGAATGTTGGAGCAAGTTTATGGTTTATTGCTCATATGTTTTAGCTAAAATGATATCTAAAAAAATTATTTAAAAAACATACCACTGCTTTTAACAACTTCAGTTTGAGTCCCACGGCAAACACAGGTTTATGTATATATTATTTATAACATCTTTTTTTCATTTGCTTAAATATAATGACCAATACTTTTCAAGTCAATGGGGCATGTTTACAAGGGCATTGCTCCACCGAAGTGTCACTTTTCCAATGCTCCGGTGGTGCAGTGCCCTGCTCCATATTTACAAGGAGGGACTAAGCCGCTTTGCGTGGCTTAACATGGCCTTGTAAATATGGCCCCCTCGATGTAGCTTTCTGCAGCAAAGGGTTTGTGTATGGGTGTTCCCACGCAACACCCATTGCTTTTTTACACTGCCCCAATTTTACAAAGATCTTTAAATCTGAGGCAGCGCCAAAAACTAATGCCTTTCAAAAGGAGGCGCTAATGTGGCTCAACAAGGGGAAGTACTTTAATTTCTCCTAGTTTTTTGCTCTTTCTATGTGTGCTGCAAGGCAGAAAAACACCATTAATGATTGTTTTTGTACAGGAATGTCTCCCATCCTGCACAAACACAATCATCCCTACAATGAAGGCACCCTTGGACCATGGTTCAAGGGTTCCTGCACTGGCGTTAGGCAGCTTTTTTTTTAGCACTGGCGCTGTGTAGAGCACAGGGGTGCAGCGTATTCTAGTTAATTTGGCACATTCCTATGTTTTTGACATGACTCAGTTTGCTGCAGGTAAATTGCTTGCAGTGCCGTGCTGCTCCATTTCATTGTAAGGAAGCCCCAATGTACGCTAGGGAAAGTGAACAAGCATGGTCTAACTCCCCTGCATTAGACCCTAGCATAGCCTGACTGCATGTAAAACTCTACTCATGCACACACTGGGGCAGATTTACCAGATTCTCACACAGCGCAGTGCAGCAGCTGCAAATTCTTCACTGCATGAGAGGGAGAGAGCAGGAGAGTGGCATATTTACAGAAATATGGCACTCTCCTCCCCTCTTCCCAGCGCTGGTGCAGAAATATGCTGCCATGCACCACGGACACACCTTTGCACCATAGTGCAAGGGTGTTTCCATGAGTCTATCATTGGTTTTGTACTGGAAGGGAAGCCTTGCAGTACAAAATACCATACTCCGACTACCTTGAAACCTTTTTCCACTTTGTATTTGTGCTATACAGTTTAGCACAGATACAAAGTTGGAAAATAAAGAAGAAATGAAAGCATTTCTCTTTCATAGTTCCTGTTTGAAATGGGCACTATTTTCTCATGCTAAACCTTGTCTACCTTTTTAAGTGCATAGGGCTTAGCATCAGAAACCTTGTGTGGTTGCATGGGAACACCCATGCACCACCCATGGTAAGCCCTCTTGGCGCTAAGTAATGCAAAGCAATGCTATGTGTTGCTTGAACTACGTCAGAGTGTTTTCCAGGGCGAAACAAGTTTAGCGCTGGAAAGTAAATTAGTGAAAAAAGATTTAGCATTGTTTTGCATCAGATTTGTGATGCAAACACAGTGTTAAGTCTGACGGGTAGATTTTCAAACATTTTGCGCTGGGTTAGCGCCATAAAACTGATGCTAACCAGCACAATTTGTTTTTAATCCCTTTACTTTCCAGCGCAAAACTTGTTTTGCATTGGATAGTACCCTACAAGTAACGCAAAGCAGTGCGGATCATTGCTTTGCATTACTTAGCGCCAAGGGGGCATTACAAGGGTGGTACATGGGCATTCCCAGGCAACCACCCTTTTGATGCAAAACCCTATCTTCAAACAATTGTAGACAGAGTTTAGTGCTAAAAGGTAACTCCATCCTAAAGGAGGCATTAAGAGGGGAAATGTTTTCATTTCTCCTTTCTTTTCCTACTTTGCATGCGTGCTGCACGGTGCAGCACACATACAAAGTGGGAAAAGTGTTTGAACTTGTCTTGGCATTTTTTTTGTACAGGAAGGCTACCCTTCCTGTAAAAAACCTATGCTAGACTCAGGCACGCACCTTAGCGGTATGGCACTAAGGTGTGCGCCTGGCGCACAGCAGCTGAAATCAACACCAGCGCAAGGGAGAGGGGAGGGGAGAGCCATATCGCTCTAGATATGTCTCCCTGTCACGCAACACAGCTCAGCATTTTTGGCTGTTGTACTGCGTTGCATGAGTTCTTCGAAAATCTGTCCCTTAGTATTCATTTCAACCAGCTAGGGTGGTTTTATGGGGTTCGCTTTTTATTCCAGCAGGTACTAGATGGGTGGCTGCATTCAAGTGAGTATAACTTTCTTTGCTTCCTCCTCAAGCGCGGACAATAAAAAAATGCCCTTTGCTTGTTTCTGTCTGCTATGGTTTAACTAATCAAACTGATCATTGCAACCAGACTAATGTCAGCAGCTGCCACTTTTCGCTATCGTTTTATTGCATGTGCTTCTCCTTTAATGAATGTTGCAAACAATTGTCAGTGATGCTTGCTCTAATCCCCTCAGTTCCCACACACAGAGCAGGGCATACCATTGATTTAATATTGTCCATTCATCAATTGCCCTAGAGACACTGACAAAAGTAACCTGGTCTGACCATTGTATATTGATGTTTTCTTGGGATTCTTTCAGAACTAAGGCTGACACCACGCAAATCCCTCTGGTTCTTATACTATTTCATGGAACAAAGCTGACATTTCTGAGCTAAAGAGAACTCTAGATCGCTCAATACCTATTCTATCAGGCAATGTCCTGAGGATGCATCCTTACCCAATCGATGGCTCTTGGACACTGCTGAGTGTATCGCCTCCAAGCAAACCTACTCCCTCAAAAAGCAGAGATCATCCCCCCTCAGCACCCTGGTTCACTTCAGAATCAGGAGAAGAAAGAAAACAATGTAAAAAACTTGAGAGAACCTGGAGAAGAGGTTCCCAGGACAGAGGCAAAACATCCTACAAAACAGTTCTTAGAAACAATCACTACAGCTTAAAGAAACCAGCCCTATTTGCTTTCTATCCAGATATAATAGAGAAGGCCGAAAACAAGCCAAAAGAAACCTTCAACGTTGTATTCATGGATGCCAAAGTACGCAAACCCTCGGTAGTACTCACCTCAAAGATTGGCCAGGAACTTAGTGATTTTTTGACAACAAAATTATTCATATACAAACTAACCTTGGAGTTTGCGCAGCATCACTCTCCCAGGCCCTTCCTTTGGCCCCTCCTGAATCTCCTCCACCAATTTATTGACGTCTTTACTTCCTCCTAATCAAGAAGAACTAAAAAGACTTATACTATTGCGTAAATCTGGATCCCCACTTGACCGGTGCCCCCTCATATAATAAAACAAATAACAGAGGTTATTGGCCCAGTTTATGCTAGCCCTACACTGTTTAATGTGTACATGTCTCCTTTGGCCACACTGGTTAAGGCATTTGGCTTTACGATAGTTTCATATGCCGAAGATACCCAGCTGGACTTTTAATACGAAGGCAACTCAGAATCCCACAAAGTTACCTTTTCAAATTGCATGAGAGCAGTCCTAGGTTGTCTTAAAGAAAGACAACTACAATGGAATCCGGATAAAATGGAAATCATATTGTTAGGGCCTAACCTTAATCCGGGTGGGGATGGCGCCTGGCCCAAAGATGGACCTCTTGCCTCCCACCCCTCCCCCGCAGCTACAAACCTTGGAGTTATCTTTGATAATTAGGTTTTAAGACCTAGATCTGCTTAGTTACTAGAAACTGCATGTGCATCCTTAAGGCTCTCAGGAAATTCCTCCCCCTTCTTCCATGGGAGGCCCGCAAAACCTTAGTTCGAGGTATGACCCTGTCTTGGCTGGACTACGTGAACGCCTTGTACCTTGGTTTACCTTCATATTTAATCAAGTGGTCCAAAACACCTCAGAGTGCCTCCTTTTTAATTTGCAAAAAGGTACCCCCTGCCCCCCTCTTCACCATACCTTACCCAACTGCACTGGCTCCCTATAAATAATAGGATCATCTTTAAAGCAATGACTTTAGCACACAGGGCCCTTTATAACATTGGTCCCAGTTATCTGAACAATAGAATCACTAAGTACCAGCCCAGCAGAAATTTAAGTTCCGGTCAAGCCCACCTCATATCAGTTCCCTATTTTAAACAAGCATTGAAAATGCAATAGGTCTCGCCCTCGTTTAAGTTAAAGCAATTCTGTTTGTAATTAGGTGGCTTTTTAGCTTTGCTTTTATTAGTATTTTTCAAACTTTCATGTACATAACATGCATATGTATGCATATATGTATATGTATATGTATGCATGCGTCTATATGTGTATTTATATAGATATGCAGATGTATATATGTTTCTATATGTATATATACACATACATATATATAAATGCATATGCATATATATACATATATATAGGTGCATATGTGTGCGCGTAGAGAGAGTTAGAGAGTAGTAGAGAGAGAGGTAGAGAGTAGAGAGCGAGTAGTAGAGAGTAGAGAGTGAGTAGTAGAGAGTGAGTAGTAGAGAGTGAGTAGTAGAGAGTAGTAGAGTAGTAGAGAGTGAGTAGTAGAGAGTAGTAGTAGAGAGTAGTAGTAGAGAGTAGTAGTAGAGAGTAGTAGAGAGTGAGTAGTAGGGAGTGAGTAGTAGAGAGTGAGAAGCAGAGAGAGAGAGTAGTAGAGAGAAAGTAGTAGAGAGTAGTAGAGTAGTAGCGAGTGAGTAGTAGAGTAGTAGAGAGTGAGTAGTAGAGAGTGAGTAGTAGAGAGTAGTATAGAGTGAG
Source organism: Triturus cristatus (assembly GCF_964204655.1). Taxonomy (NCBI): domain Eukaryota; kingdom Metazoa; phylum Chordata; class Amphibia; order Caudata; family Salamandridae; genus Triturus; species Triturus cristatus. The sequence continues at coordinate 594,641,962 of NC_140581.1, read as the reverse complement.
TAGTAGAGAGAGTAGTAGAGAGTTGTAGAGAGTGAGTAGTAGAGAGTGAGTAGTAGAGAGAGAATAGTAGAGAGAGAGTAGTAGAGAGTGAGTAGTAGAGAGTGAGTAGTAGAGAGAGAGAGTAGGAGAGAGTAGTAGAGAGAGAGTAGTAGAGTAGTAGAGAGTGAGTAGTAGAGAGTGAGTAGTAGAGAGCGAGTAGTAGAGAGTGAGTGTTAGAGAGCGAGTATTTGGTTCCTGTTTGCGTGTTTGACTTGAAATTCTGTTGATTGGGTTAGGGATAAGTGGAAGGTAAAGGGGCCTGCTGGGATTTGTGGTAGCCTAATGTTATGGTGCATCCATCTTTTTAGTTTGTTGGTTTTTTTTGTGTGAATCATGAGCCGTTGAAGTAGAGGCAGCCTTCAGTAACATTTTGGGTATAGACATAGCACCTCATCCCATGCAGAGGCGATCTCAACACCAATTTATTGTGTGCTGGAAGAGACAAGCCAAAAATCACCCCATGCTTTACAGCCTGGAAAAAACGCGATCCCCCAGTCCATAAGAATCAAAAAAGCGAAATATGGAAAACGTAGACAACCTGCGTAGAGAATATCCTAAAAACTGATAAATAGCTTTACCAATGGCAACATTCCATCGCAAGACTAATGTCAGACCTGTTTAAGGAGCTTCAATATTTGTAAGAGGAGAAGACAGGCAATTTGTCCACGTTGCAAATCAAAATATCCTCTAAAATGCTAAATAGCTTTACCAATGGAAACATTCCGTGGCAAGACTAATGTCAGACCTGTTTATGGAGCTTCAATATTTGTGAAAGGAGAAGACAGGCAATTTTGTCTACGTTGCAATTAGCACGCGCGCCTCGCGCTAAAAGTAAAAAAGCCATTTGCTTTGCTATACAATACGATTAGCAAAGCAAATGGCTTTAACTTAATCAAAGGCGAGACCTATTGCATTTTCAATGCTTGTTTTAGGATGTAACGGAAGGAGACAACCCCTCAGACGTCACAGCAGCAAAATGCCAGGCGCAGTGGAAGTGACAATACAACCTCTGGTCTTTATAGCATTACATGGATGACCCCTTTTGCAACCTTTAGTCCCAAAGCTGCCTCATATTTGCAGCTGAGGTGCCACAGAAATGGAAGGAGTGTACACTACAAAAAGTAGCCTGGGCTACCAGAGCTCTGCTTAATATTTGTTCCTGTCGCATCTTCATGACCCTCAAGAGCAGGGCTAGAAAAGCCAGTGTCAGGGCCACCACGGGCCAAGCCATGGGTGGCACATGTGTGCCCCTAACTGATGTCTGTGAACAACCACAAATGTGATGGGTGCACAGACCCAGTTCAACCACAGGAAGATGTATACAAGCTCTTTCCCGTTTCTGAGAGAGGGAATGCACATTTGCACAGTTTGTGTACCTAATCAGATATCCACGGCAAACCCTCTTGGTAATCAGAGACAGTTGTAGTTTCCCAGGAGTATTCCTGAAATTCTTTGAAAATGGCGGATTTTTATTTTTTTGTAATCAATATTATTGCGGTCTATCTTTAACCCGTTGCCCGCTCATGATGGAACCACCCCGTCATGAGCCACGGGTGCGCTGTGCTCATGACGGAGTGGTTCCGTCATGCTGCGGCCGTTGGCGGCCGCTCCTCCCACGCGGCTCTAATTCCCCGCCTGTGCGGGCGATTAGCGCAGTGGGTGGAGTCATGACGGAACCACGCCGTCATGAGCACAGCTCACCCGTGACTCATGACGGCGTGGTTCCGTCATGAGCACAGCGGCGCCGTCAACCCCCCCCCAAACCCCCCCAGCGCTGCGGCGGAATTGGCGCCGCAGCGAAGGGGTTAACTATAACTAGAAATAAAAATTTACGGACTTGTGAAATTGTTTTAAAACTATGTGTTAAGCGTATGTGAAGACATTTCTGTATTTTTTTACAGTTACGGGCTATTTGTTTTACTGTGGACCTTAATGTATTAGGTATAATTTTAGGTACAGCCTTACAACGCTTTGGACGTATAAACTAAGCGTACACATGCAGAGTGCACATCGTTGTTTAGTATTCACGATATATGAATTTACATTGTTACCTCCATTAGCTCACAAGTGATGTTACCCCAAATCTTTTACAATGTTACGCAGCAGTAAGTCTGCTCTCGTGGGAGGGGAGTGGGTGCTTTAAGGTGATGAAGTTGTTGAAATACTGTGCACATCCACAAAGTTGTGAGGTTGTAGATGTACACAAATATTTTCTGTGCTTATTTCCATACTTAAAACGATCAGAAATTGACTCTAGTCTAGGGCAGGGATGAGTTCGTGTCAAAGTGGAAGCCAAAAAAAATTGTTAGCAGTAAGGCCAGGGATTTTTCATCATAGGAATAATTTTTTTTCAGTGAAGATTAAACCAATTAGCAATTGTGAATGCCATTGGTAAACATATGCACACACATAATTGTAAACTATACACAATTATGTGTGCAAAACGGTTTACGCTTGCAAGCACCATGGGAAAGCTTCACCTATCACAGCGGCCCACCAGTACTTAAAGAATTGTATGAGAATTACCAAAAATGTGTACTTATACTTCCATGCGTAGGTGTAAACCTACTGTTGCAGGTTTACAGATTTGTATTGCAAATCGTGCAATTTTTTCAAATATTGACAGTATGTGACCGAGGACACTAGAAAACACGGTCCCATAAGAAGGGAACTAGAAGGCATGTTTCCACTACACACGCAGGCACACACACACAGATGCATTCATATACACAGGCATGCACACATACACACAGATGCAGACACATACGCGCACACACAGATGCACACGCACACAGATGCGTGCGCACACACACACAGATGCATTTGTATACACAGGCATGCACACACACACAGATGCAGACACATATGCGCACACATAGATGGACACGCACACAAATGCGCACACACGCATGCACGCACACACACTCATGCACACATACAGATGGCACACACATGGACACAAACACACAGGCACACACACACACACACACATGCATGTTTCCGTGTGCGAGGCTGTGAGAAATAATGGTTCCCAGGACCAACTTAGGGCTCCTATACAGAAGCACCCAACGCAACTTCTAACAAGCATTTGAAGTGGCGGTGGAGGGGGGCAAGAGGGGGCTGGTAAGGCACGGACAGCGGATTGCGTGCGTGGGTAGGGGGGTGCAAAAATTCACGGGAAGGTCACTACTACAAACAAAACGCTCACATGAAACAAACACACCTCACAACATAAGACAAAATGACAGAAGCCCACCAGTATTATGCAAAATGACAGAAGTGCACCAGGATTAGGAGCAAGCCCCATAGGGGAAGTAGGGCCGCCCTCACTTACCCTAAAAATTATATAGTGCTTACTGAGTAATTGAAGGAGGCCGTGTCCCTCTGCAAGTAAACGATCCAATCCCACAGGGCGTGGATCAAAGGAGACAGGATGGCAACAATGAGGGACTGACATGCCTTCAGTGCAATCATTGCACTGCCTTTGGCATAATTCGTGACGCCAAACGACACGCACGAATCACAGCTGAAGGCGGAGCTGGGACGAGGCTTCTGGAATCGTATCGATTCCAAGAAGCCTCGTATGACGAGGGCAGCGCATGTGCTGCCACGTCAGGCCGAGACCTAAAACAATGAGGAACTGACATGCCTTCAGTGCAATCATTGCACTGCCTTTGGCATAATTCGTGATGCCAAACGACGTGCACAAATCACAGACGGAAGGCGGAGCTGGGACGAGTTTTCGGAAATCATATCGATTCCAAGAAGCCTCGTATGACAAGGGCAGCGCATGCGCTGCCACGTCAGGCCGACAACTTAAGGGCTCCTATACAGAAGCGCCCAACGCAATTTCTAACAAGCATTTGAAGTGGCGGTGGAGGGGGGCAAGAGGGGGCTGGAAAGGCACGGACAGCGGAGTGCGTGCGGGGGGGGTGAAAATTCACGGAGGGCGGGCGGGGGGAGGTGCGAAGAAGCATTTGAAATGGCGGTGGAGGGGGGCAAGAGGGGGCTGGAAAGGCACGGACAGCAGAGTGCGTCGTGGGGAGGGGGGTGAGAAAATTCACGGACAGGGCACTACTACAAACAAAACGCTCACATGAAACAAATACACCTCACAACATAATACAAAATGACAGGAGCACACCAGGATTATGCAAAACGACAGAAGCACACCAGGATTAGGAGCAAGCCCCATAGGGGCAGTAGGGCCTCCCTCACTTACCCTAAAAATTATATAGTGCTTACTGAGCAATTGAAGGAGGCCGTGTCCCTCTGCAAGTAAACGATCCAATCCTGCAGGGCGTGGATCAAAGGAGAGAGGGTGGCAGCAATGAGGGACTGACATGCCTTCAGTGCAATCATTGCACTGCCTTTGGCATAATTCGTGACGCCAAACGACACGCACGAATCACAGCTGAAGGCGGAGCTTGGACGAGGCTTCTGGAATCGTATGGATTCCAAGAAGCCTCGTATGACAAGGGCAGCGCATGCGCTGCCACTTCAGGCCAAGACCTAAAAACATGATGTGGTGGGACCTCTTTTTTAGTATGCATTGTCAAAATCTGGAACTGCCTCCCCTTTCAACTCAGAAGCACAGACACTTAATCCATCTTCCACAAATCTCTAAAAACATACTTGTTTAGCTTATAATATCTTATCTCACTCACTCATCTTTTTATCCCCTCGTTGGTAGCTCCAGGACACCCAATTCTGAGAGGCTGTTTGCGCTATGTAAATACCTCTCAATCATTTATTTATTCTATGTGGATATGTATTCTTTGAGCTGTGCATGAGGCTTAGCTACATCTCTAATGACCCGCGGCCTGAATTAAATAAATGTGATGGCAATTCAAAAAGAAATCTATACTTTCTACATAGATGGTAGGTCATTGCAAAATTCGTAACTCGCTATTAGCAAGTGAGACCGACTGACTTTACCTGTTCTTGTTTTATTTACTGCATGAGAGGCTGCGGTGGGATCTGTATGACGCCGCATCCTTCTTTCTTGTTTTCTCCCTATGCTGCAGATAAAAATTCAGTAACCCAAGAAAACGCACCAAAAGACAAAAGGACAAAAAGGCCACAAAATGGTTTGTTTACTCTCAAATAGCGAACATTCTGCACAATATTTTGGGTTGTTTGGTAGGCACACAATGGTTTTATTAGGGCCAAGGAACACCTCATGCAGGTTTTCCTTCTTTTTAAAGTGAGCAACTTGTTTTCACTAATTTAATGATAGCAAAGGATCCGCCAATCTGACTGGATGATTTTGTCACGTTGTGAACACTGTGAAATCGTCAACCAATCAGAAAGTTTTTCTTCTTTAAGTTTGATTGAGACTGCAAACTCCTATCCCCACTCCCTCTTTGTAACTTTTCTCCCCATCCAATCTGCCCGCAATTTGCTTTCAAAATATTTTCAAAGACGCTAAAGATGTTCCTGCAGGAGCGATTAATGTTTACCTGGGTATCAACACCACTCAGTATGGACAGGCCAGCGTTGCAGCACACATTCTGAAAAGTGTAATGGGAGTAAGGAGCTAGTCCTTAGTGAGGGAGGTGCTGTGAAGTCTCTCCCCAAAAACCTGTTGCTAAAAAATAAATACTAACTATGCCCATGTAACAATTGTTTCCAGTTGGTTTCTGCTATTTTGTGATTGATGGGAGAACTTCAAGCAATGTTCAATTTCTTGCTCAGTTTATGCTGTTAGTTTTAAACTTTTACTTATGTTTTTACTTTTTTACCTGAGCACAGTCAAAGTCTTATGATACTTGTGATCGGCTAAGAAGCCTGTGGTGCTTGTGTTCACCTTTTATTCTCAAATGCTAGTTCCTTCCAGTTCGATAAGCCATGTCTATCACAGACAATGTTGTGGATACTAACTTGTACTATTTCTATGGTTCGTTACTGAATCCTGATCTTATCCTATTCTTATAATGTTCTTTTTTTTCACAAGAAACCATTTGCCAGACGTTTTTTCAGGTGGGAAATTCTTAGTTTTCATTGCATATGAGCATTCTCTTTCTGTAGTTATTAGCACAGTTATTAACTGCACCTATACCTTTCTGTTCTTGCTTTCAGGAAGTTAGGGGTCTATTAGGATGGCGGGCGGTGGCACCACCATGGTGCCTGCGGTGGCGTAAAATGCCTTTTTCCGCACGCCAGCAATGGGCCTCACGCCCGCCATATTAGTATGGCCAAACACAGCCCATTTCCCGTCCGCCGCGGTGCGACGTGCACCACCATCAAAGTGTGCCCGCCACCGCGGCGGTGGGAGCCAATAGAGACTCATCGCCATACGGAATGACATCCCGTCCGCTGTAAAAATCAGGATGCCACAAAAAGCCAGTTGCACCGCAGCGGAGAAACCGCCCAACTAGAGACGGCGGAAGCTCGACAGCGGAGCGCGAAACCCGATTCCCGGTCCAGACTGCAATGGATCCAGCTCTTCACGTCTTTCCAGTGCTGTACCTGATACATCATCAGCAACTCACGAACCGTCACGGACGCCGCCGCAGGTACACAACTACACAATCCCACCCACAACCACAACACACGGCTCATGGGCTGATACAGGGTCCCTGGCCACACCAGACACCCTGGTGGGGACAGGAACATATCCACAAGTGTACCCACACAGTTCCTACCTGCCACCAAGTCACCCCTCCGCAGCCAGCACACACATCACTGCGATCTCCAAGTAATATCTCGGTCATGTCACCACAGAGGTGAAGACAAGGGAAAACATGCGCACAATGCAGAAGGCAGGGCCAACGCCAGGCATGGGCAGGGCACAAAGTACACCAGGCCACACCTTCACACTCCACACACTGGTCCCACCCCCCTGAATGGACATGCCATGTGCACACCCCTGTGCACCCACATGCCCAACAAGCTATGTGAATCCACACCCTGCACCACACAACAAATAACTAGGGAGACAGCCACAGAAGGAGTGGCTGCAGATGAACACACAGCACAGAAGCACAGGCCCAGAGCAAGCCACACACCACAACAACACCACATTCATGGCAAGAAAGCTGAGTACAAGCACAAAATGAACACACACACATACAATCAACAAACATCCTATTGGACACACAGCCTGCCAAGTCACACAGACATACCCCACACTGACACACATCCACATACACACACCACATGCCACCAGCAATGGAGCACAACATATAGGAAAGTCAAAGTGAGGTGCACAGAAATGGGAGGCCAAGGAGACAACCAACAAGCATGTGTACATCACATGCAAGACAAGGAACAGAGAACAACACCCTCACCCCATCAAAGCACACATGGCTGGCACAGTGAGTGAACTCAAACCACAGTCACCTCAGTGCAACAACTCAGGGAGACAGCAAGGCAACCCATGTATAGGCAGTGGGAGGAAAGGAAGGCCCTGAAGTCAAACTGTGAACAGCCACACATATGTACACAACAATTTCACAGGAGTATGCCCGCAGCACAACACACCGGGCACATTGACACACTCCATGACTGTCATACACAAGTAGGATTCTCACAAATACCCCCCTCACACCTGCAGCACACAACCCCAGTGCCAGACACACAGAAGGGTGTTAATAATGTCCAGTCAATACACAGACAAACAATCACACTCCCTGGGGGTATCCACAAACATCACACACAGGGATGCCAGAACCAATGTCTGCACAAAAGCAACAGCCAAACGCATAAATCAACAGAAACACACAGAACCACAACAAGACCACACATGACCTGTGCAGCCAAACTGTGGGAAGGCAATGGGAGCACAGACACTACAGGAGTGCACAACCACGTCAGTCAGGAACAATGCACAGACAACATACCACAACACACACAAGAAGTGCACCATCACAGAACAACACAGCCACATCAAACACACAACAGATGCACATGACAATAAATCACATAGGAAACACAGCAGGACATCAGGGGATGCACACCAGGCCAGGACAAGGCAACATACACCCACAGCACTGCATTCACAACAAGCAGTGTGTGCAGACAAAACATAACAGTCCCACACAGCCATGAGTGACACACCATGAACACCCACAACAACAAGCAAAACAGCACACTGACAACATCACACTCAGGAAGTCAAGCAGTACCCCAGCATACACACATACACCTAACACAACACACACAGATGCACAAGTCTGGGATACTAAAGTGAAAACTACTTGACCAGAGGACTGGCCAGCACAGACAGTTGAACTGCACATGAGCAACCATGACTGCTGAACAGTACTACAACAACACCGATAACCAATTCGGGAAATGCTATGAGTGGCACAGTGCTCCTGGACAAAGATCTGCACCACAAAGCACAGTGTCACAAATGAAGTGATGGGGAGGCACACACACAGGCAACACAAGGGGACAGCTGACATCAAAGTGGTGTGCACTTCAATAGTGGACATGGCAGGAGTGCACCATACACAAATAGAGGGAGTGCTGACTCACAATGTCAAGGCAGCTAAAGCACAGATAGGGGATGGTATGACACTGCACACCACATGACACGCTGGAGGCAACAAAGCACCATGTGACAGCAATGCATGAGCACATCACACCCACAATGTCTGTGGTTGAGCAGGTATGCACAGTGAGTACAAACAGTATCAAGACACACGGCTGTTCAACAAAACAAAAGTATGACTTGCCAGTCACAGACTCTGCATACTCACAATTGGCTAAAGCAACAAGTAGGAGTCAGCCAGAACTGCAAGGACACACCAACACACTGCACAGTGCACACAACATACAACTCACACATGTGCACACAATCACAAGCGCAGGCCTGAACAATCACACAAACAGGCACTCCACTCCTGGGTGACACATGTGTGTAGTTGACATTGCATGGGCACACACACATCAACACTCACGACAAATACACCCCCTTCACACTGCTCACTTCTTGACCACACAAATGTACACATTGAAAGTAACCCATGTGACTAGGATGACTGACCATCACAACATGACCATACACCTACACTGCTGGGCAAACAGAAAGTAAAAACACACATACATGATGATCCTGGCCAGCCTGCCTGCCTGCAATCCAGTGGAAAGAATCACACACTGTGCTGGCAGTGCCCACAAACCTGACATGTGTACAATATAGCTAACACGAAGAAAGAATGATAATGATAACGGTATTTCATCGTAAACCACCATCATTGCACCCACACGCATCAGAGTCAGGAGGAAATGAAGACCCTAGCACACCTGTAAAAACTAGAAAAAGTGAGAGAAGCCATTGGCAATGTTGAAGTGGCATACAGAGCATGTGGCACAGTAAACCATATACACACAGGAAAGACTTTATTCAGTAAGGACACTGACAAAACAGACAACAGGAGCAACTGTCTTTATTCACAAATTGCACAGATAGGCCCCATTATAGAAGAAAAAGGAACAAAATGCAGAGCTAGTCCATGAGAAGCTGCACAGGCAGGGGGCAATCAGCAGTGAACGACCAGGCCAGTGGTCAGTCCAAGGTGCAGGGTGAGTCCATGAGAAGCTGCACAGGCAGGAGGAAAACAGCAAGGCCAGTGGCTAATCCAAGGTGCGGGGTGAGTCCATGAGAAGCTGCAGAGGCAGGGGGCAAACAGCTAGGCCAGTGGCCAGTCCAAGGTGCAGAGTATGTCCATGAGAAACTGCACAGGCAAGGCTCGAACATCGGTGAACAATAGGGCCAGTGGGCAACACACAGTGAAGGTGAGGTACATGAGAAGCTACACAGGCAAGACTTGAACATCAGTGAACAACAGGGCCAGTGGGCAGCACACAGTGCAGCTGAAAAACATGAGAAGCTGCACAGGCAAGACTCGAACATCAGTGAACTACAGGGCCAGTGGGCAGCACACAGTGCAGGTGAGGTACATGAGAAGCTGCACAGGCAAGACTCGAACAAGAGGGCCAGTGGGCAGCACACAGTGCAGCTGAGGTACTTGAGAAGCTGCACAGGGAAGAGTCCAACACAGCAGTGAACGGCAAGGCCAGTGGGCAGGACAAAGTGCAGAGTGAGTCCATGAAAAGCTGCACAGGGAATGTGTACGACTGTACCCTGCCATGGTCAGCAACACAGCCAGGGGGTCACGATGGGCAGTCCAGGCCCCGCTGTGGGAGAGACAGGTGTGTGAGGTTGACCAACATTCAGACTTGGCTGTCAGTAGGACTGGGAGCTGGCTGTGTGTCGGACACAGTTGGAGCACTTGACTGGGGAGTGAGAGGCCCAGCTAAGGTAGAGCTATCAGTCGCTTGGGAAACCGGGGGGCTGTTTGGACCAGGTGGTGTAGTGGCACGTGGAGGAGGAGTCATGATGACGTGAGATGCAGTGTGGGTGGGAGATTGTGGAGGGGTACCTTTCCACTTTTTGGGGATTCTAAATGGCTTGCCTGACTTTGGATCAATGGGAAGTGGTGTGGACACAACAGGCACACGCAACACCAAGGCTGCATCAGGTGCAGACACTGGCCTTCCCTCTGGGGACGTGCTGGATCCAGCGGGATGCTTTGCCTGGCCTTGCCTCTGCACCTCCATCCCATGTTTACCAGGTGTTCCCCCTACAGTGCCCTCCTTTCCCTGCTTCACTGGGCTTGGAATGGGAGTCGAGGTAGTGGGTGAATCTGCCTTGGAGCCCTTCTTATGTGTAGCCTTGGCAAGTCCCACCTTCTCAGTGGGCATGGAAACTGTCTGCTTGTCTTTGCGAGACGCTTTTGGGACAGGAGAGTCCTTGGCTGGGGATGCCTCTGAGGCATGTGACCCTGAGGTCTGCTTCTTTGCTTTTTGGGCCTTGGTGTCGCCTGACGGGGTTTTCTCTTTGTGCTCCTGGGTGGCTTTGGTTTCTGTGGGGATGGTGTCTTCGGCCTGGACCACTTGGGCTGCTGCTGCTGCTGCTGTGTGCTACGTGTGCTGCATCGTGACCTTGAGGTCTGAGATGCGTGGTCACTATCATCAGACGTCGCCACTGGCATGGAGGTGGACAAAGGGACTGGAGCTGGACTATGAGATTGTGCCAGTTGAAGGGCTGCCGTCACTGCGGAGGACATTGACTGGACAGTCCGGTGCAGCCCACCCACGTCTGAATGTATGCCCTCCATGACTCCATTGCTTACTCCTGAGGCGAAAAGCCGGGAGGTGTTACTGCCGTTCTTTTTAAAACTGTTTGTTGTGTATTGTTTTTAATATTACTTGCTTATTTGCACAAGTGATCGCTCTGTCACTCACCTTGACTCCCAGAGCAGCTGAATATCAGCTGTTGGGAAACGGAATTCACTCGTTTCTTGGTGCCATTGCTCACCGAGGGAGACGATAGTCACGCCCATCTCTTGCTGGCCACGCCTCCTCCCACGTCACTCGCTACCACTATAACTCATGTGTCAATACCGGAAGCGCAGCGGACGAGCGCAGCGGGCACGCCGATTGCGCGCCGAAGGCGCGCTTAAGGCAAGCTCGTCTGCGCTCGTCCGCGACGAGGACGCGCCTAGCGCCACCAACTCTGCCCAATCCAGCCCTCAATCCACCTGTTACACCCGGGATGCACTGCTCAATCTACGAGGGTATGCGCACAAAGGTAAGCTCACCTTTGAAGAGACTGCTTCTCCCTTAACTGACCTCACCCACAAGGACCTAATCGTAGGAGGTCTCTTGAATGTCAGATCCCTACCTAAGCATGCCACTGAAATCAATCTTCTTATAGACTCACCATCTAGATGTCCTTTTTCTAACTGAGACCTGGACACATGCCAACTGTGAGATCGACTTAGCATCTGCCTGTCCGCTAAACTTCAACATTCTACATCTCCCCAGACCTAAAGGCCGCGGCGGCGGAGTTGGCGTCATCTTCCGAGCCTCCTGGCAAATAAACACCATCGACATTGATCCAGTACCTGGAACTGAGCTCTTTGGTCTGGCCATAAACTGCCACCCAGGAGTCACCTTTACGGTGATCATCTGTTACCGACCGCCAGGGGCATTTTCCTTCCCGCAACAGCAAGCTCTTCTCACGCTCATCACAAACATGGCAACCTCCCATAACAAACTTATTATTCTAGGAGACTTTAATCTCTGGCCCAACGGCAGCCTAGATACAGGACTAGACAACCTTTTGCTGTCTTGTGCCAGCGTAGGGCTTCACCAACTGATAAAGGACCCCACCCACTCCGCAGGCAATCGTCTTGACCTCATTTTCTCGAGCCCTGATCTAACTCAAGTAGGCGACATTCTGCCTATGAGTTGGACGGACCACTCGCTTATTAAATTATACATCACCAACGTCATAATAAGAAAGTCCAAGAATAGCTCTCCACCACAATTCCCTTACCGAAATTGGAAAGCTTTAGAAAAACTCAGCACCACCACCAAAGTCTTCGAAGTGCAGGATAGTTTCTCTCCTACCAGCTCGGTGGAAAACAACTACAGATCCCTCAGCTCGAGAATTACTTCTATCACGGACTCGGTTGCCCCATTAAAACACTGCAAACCCAAAGGTAGAGCTCCTGCACCCTGGTACAATGACTCCCTCAAAACCCTCAAATCAGCCTGTAAACAGGCCGAGAGAAAGTGGAGACACGGATACTGTGACACTAATAAAGCCCTCTGGAAAAATTCACTCCGTGATTACAAATCTGCCATTGCAGAGAGTAAATCGAATTACTACTGCAGCACTATAGCCAACGCTGCTAACAGCCCAAAAAGTATATTTCAAATCCTGGATAATATTATACATCCTGACTGCGTCAAGAACTCTGTCCCACCATCTCAGACCCTTTGTGACAATCTCGCTCTGTTTTTTACGGATAAAATTGAGACCATCATTAACAATCTGGCAACGCCCCCTTCACACAACCACTCAATCCCCCCCGGAGCTGGCTCCACCAACCCTGATCCTTCGAGATCAGCGTGCCCTCCTATGAATAGTCTCCTGGCCTTCCCCCTGATTTCTCAGGCAGAATTTGAGAAACTGGCACGGGGCATTACCTCGGGATCTCCCCTTGACCCTCTGCCCCCAAAAATCTGGAAAGCATGCGGGCACAAGTTATTCCACACCCTTCGGATGATTTGCAATCAATCTCTCGGCTATGGTCTCGTCCCCATCTCCTGGAAGCAAGCGCTCATCACCCCGCTATTGAAGAAACCTACGCTGAATCCAGAATGCCTTTCCAATTTCCGCCCCATATCTCTTCTGCCATTCCCGGCAAAGGTGCTTGAACGTTGGGTCAGCAACTGCCTCTCAACCTACCTTGAGCAGCATCACGCTCTGGACGAATTCCAATTTGGCTTTCGCCCAGGCCATGGCACAGAAACTGCAGTGCTTACTGCCATGGAAGAGCTTCGAATGCGTGCAGACAGGGGCCAAGCCGTGGCCTTGATCTTATTAGACCTGTTTGCCGCATTCGATACTGTCAACCACGCGACCCTGCTTGAGAGGCTGAGAGAGGCAGGGGTCGATGGTACGGCCCTGCTCTGGTTTCATTCCTATCTCAGTGACAGAAAACAGGCTGTATCCCTCCCCCCTTCCAATCTGTCTTCTCCCCTGTCCCTCACGGTGTTCCCCAGGGCTCCTCTATCAGTCCGATTCTTTTTAATGTTTACTTGAAACCACTGGTCACTTTAATTAAATCCCACAACATGACTACAGTAAACTATGCGGACGATACCCAGCTCCTTTTCTCTTGGGAGGGCGAAGATTCCATCTCTTTAGAAGCCTTCCACAACTGCCTAAGAGACACCGCAGGCTGGTTACATCGGAACTCCCTCCAGTTCAACTCCTCGAAAACCGAGGTTCTGTTCTGTCCCGTAAGCCGCATACCCCGCCCTCTGCCTGCCGAGTTTTGACCCCCGGAAAACGTAAACAACCCGCTACCTGCTACCAGCGTTCGCAATTTGGGCGTCATGCTAAATCACCAACTGAGCATGGAAACGCAGGTTTCAAGAACAGTCGCCACCTGCTGAGCCCTTATGCGCTCACTGCGCAAAATCCTGCCTCTACTACCACCATCAGCCCGAGCATCGATAGTCAGGTGCACGATTCTCAGTCGCCTTGACTATTGTAATGCCCTCCTGCTTGAATCCCCTGCGACACTGCTAGACAGACTCCAACGAATTCAGTCGGCAGCAGCCAAACTGGCTCTTGGATGGACCAGGAGATCCTCGACCACCGCTGCCTTGGCCGAGCTGCACTGGCTTCCCTTGAAGCAACGCATTGCCTTCAAAGCCCTTTGCTTGGTCTTCAAGGCATTACACGGTACAGGACCTAGTCCTCTTCAACGTCTGTTCTCGTGGTACATCCCCACCAGAACACTTAGGTCCGCAACCGCATGCCTTGTGAAAGTACCCAGATGCAAGAAGGCCAGAATTGGGGGAAGATCCTTCAGAGTAGCTGCGGCCAAGCTTTGGAACAGTCTGCCTGCCGATATCCGCCAAATCCCTCACCTCCTACCCTTCAGGAAGCGAATCAAAACATGGCTCTTCCCCCACCCCTCAACCCCCGTCCGCCCCTAGTCACCCCTCGACTAAAATCCCAGGAGTAAGCTACCAGCGCCAGGATACCTGCCAGGTGACAGCCGCGCTCTACAAATGTTTTAAATAAATAATAAATAAAATAATGAAAGCAACCACCTGTGCCAATTTTTTGTCGTGGTCTGTGAATGCATTGAGGAGAGCTGTCTGGCCTACACACAGCTGGCACAAAAGGTCCACAGACTCAGCACTGATGGCAGCAGCGGGGACAGGGGCAGGGGCAGCGGTGCCTGGGGAGAAGGACACTCTTCCCCTCTTACTGGTGCGAACACGGGCAGCACCAGAGGAAGTGGCTGGGAGGGTGGGCACTGTTCGCTGTGTGGTGGAAGATGATGCAGAGTCCCCGTTCCCTGTGGTCGCCAACATGGATGCGTCACCACTGGTATCAGATGAGGTAGAACTTTGCGTCTCGGGCTGTGCTTTCTCCAGCAGACTCCGGTCCCCCTCTGAGGTGCTGATCACATCTGTGTCACTGGGCTCCTGTGCAGCCGTTGTGCTTGTTTCCCCATCACTTCTGTCCGTCCCCTGTTCATCCGTGACCACGGGAGATGCTGCATGAGAGAGATAGATGTAGGGTCAGTTCAGTGGCAGCAACAGAACAAACATATGCAAGCAAAGCAACAAAGAGGATGACTAAATCTACATGTTACACACCAACCTGTGCAATAACATTGTGCAAATACACTTTTGTCACTCAAACAGTGCGTCTAAACAAGAAAACCAGGCATAAGTGAGCCTTGTGGTGACCACACAGCACAACAGCCTGCATGTGGCTCCGTTCAAACAGTAACACAAATAGCTCAGACATGAAGCCCACCGCCCAGAATGCTATTGAAATGCCCAGTACTCGAATTCCCTTAGGTAGTACAGGTAGGACATATGCATGACAGCTGCAACCAGCACAAAGGCCACTCACAAGCCACTGCATGACACTACCAACATCACATATCCCAGCGCTGGCACAGGCTTGGTACACATGCAGCCACTCACAGCCAAAGTCAGCCTTCCCAGAATACTCACCCCCACTTTGCTGCTGATGCTCCTTCAATCGTGCATCCAGCTCAGGGTCTGTCATGGCCAAGATGCGGCACATTAGTGGTGTCATGCTGCGCCGTGCTAACCTGCCACTGCGAGGGTGCAGCCCCAGTGTCATCTCCGCATCGTTCTTTGCCAGCCGTGAAATGTCATCCCACCTCTTGTGGCAGTGGGTGTGCCAGCGGTTTGACACACCCAGGGCCCGCACCTTGGTCACAATGGCCCTCCACACGGCCTTATGCTGGTGTACTTTGAGCTACAGGCATGGGAGACAAGAGTGGGAAAACATCAGTGACACAGTGTAATGTAACAAAATCCTTTAGTACAGTAGCATTATACTGACTCATCCCAACTCCACAGATATGTCTTGCAGAGACAGGAATGCATCTCACAGGGTACATCTGCATGTGTGAAGCACACGTAAATGCATGCAGGTGTGAGGGGGGACACAGTACCTGCATATCTCACATACAAGCAGGATGCTAGCACAGAGAGCCATGTGTAGTCTGCCCACATCTACTGTCCATTTCCAGGTAGAGCAAGACATACGTCACATGTCTTTGGGGGGAGACTCACTGTGTCCAACACTGCGCAGGCCTCAACGACCTTGCCCTGTGAATAGCTCACTGTGTCATGGATGCCACATTGAGGGACATGATCTCACTAACCCACACCCTTCTCACAGGGCCAGTCGTGTGCAAACTACAGGGCTGATATGGCTCATTGATGGAGAGTCCTGCAAAAAACACACATGTAACACTCTGTACATTCAGTGATGGGTCCTTGTCAGATTGGGCGGTGGACTGTGCAGGCCAGGTGGGCTCACACTGCGATGGACATCAGGGACCCACACAGCCATTCACACAAGCAATCACTGTCCTGACTCCTGCATTACTAACTTGCTGCATCACTGTATGGCTGACAAGACAAGACATGTCCCTCCAATCTTGATGTGCAGGCAGGGAAACGTGTGGAGTAGGGTACACCCCCCTTCACCCTAGGAAACAGCATGTTAGGCAGTGCATGACCCATCCCCACACTCTCAGGCACATACTGCATCAGACCGACTACATGTGTGCTCCCCCTGCACTCTCACCCCCACTGTTGAAGACTTACCATGACATTTGGGGCACCATATAGCCTTGGGTACTGTGTGAGCACCTCGTCCACCAGGACCTCCAGCTCCTCGCTTGTGAAGGGACTGGCATGATCTTCTCAGTCCTTGCCATCATGAGACAGCAGCGGTGGCAGTGGGTGGTGAGGGGTCTCAGGCAGCAGTCCCTGGAGGCAGCAGCAGGTGAGGGGTCTCAGACAGCAGTCCCTGGAGGCAGCAGCAGGTGAGGGGTCTCAGACAGCAGGCTCTGTGAGCAGTGGCAATGTGGAGCTCTCTCCCACACATATATAGTCCCCTGGTGTCGTTTCTGTGGTTCTAAGCTGCTGCAATTGGTGTTCCATGTCAGCCTTTATCAAAAGCATCCAATGACCGGCTCTGCAGTGGCGGAGCACGCCTACCGCGATTTTCAAAATTGCATCATGCTACCGCGATAGTGGATCCCATTGGCTGTAAGGGCATGGTCCATGGCGGTGACACACCGCAGGGGCCAGGCGGGCGCTACAGCGGTGGTGCATCTTTCAATTGCATCCAATGACCGGCTCTGTGGTGGCGGAGCACGCCTACCGCGATTTTCAAAATTGAATCATGCTACCACAATAGCGGATCCCATTGGCTGTAAGGTCATGGTCCATGGCGGTGACACACCGCAGGGGCCAGGCGGGCGCTACCGCAAGTTGGGTGCCATACAGTTACATAGGTGACCGGGATTTGGGTGGCGGAGCATGCTAACCGCCATTTGGCAATACATATATATCAGTGACTACAGCGATTATGTCCCTGGCATTGGCGGTTACATACCGCAGGGGCCAGGCGGGTGCTACCGCGAGTTGGGTGCCATACAGTGACATGGGTGACCGGGATTTGGGTGGCGGAGCATGCCAACCGCCATTTGGCAATACATATATATCAGTGACTACAGCGATCGTGTCCCTGACATTGACGTGGCACACCGCAGGGGCCAGGCGGTAGCTACTGTGAGTTGAGTGCCATACAGTGACATGGGTGACCGGGATTTGAGTGGCGTGTGACTGGGACAGCACCAATGGACACATCATGCCGTGTCAATGGCCATCTGTCAGTCATCCACAGTGCACAGTGTCCCCATGGTTGATGGCACGTCACAGTGCACACAATGCCAATGTGTCATGTACCCCACTGCTGAGCACACATGCCATGTTTGTGTATGTGATTTCTTAGATTGGCATGTACTCCCTCACATGTCATTTGTGATATTGATGTGCCTGTACACAGGACAGTGTTGTTATGGACTCCCCAATGTGTACACATGTTAAGGGTGTAAAAGTGCAGGGAATATCACTGTGATGTATTACAAGTTGAAGATTGTCCATATGTGCCTGTTCGCTTATGTTTGACCATGCACACACGCTCAGCCTGTGGTCATTGTGTTGTTGATGTGTGCCAGGTTCGACTAACGCCTGTAGGTGTGTCAGGTGCAGCAGCTAGGTGTGAGACAGTGGTGTTGCATTTTTACACCAATGCTGGATGATATACTCCCAGGTGTGCCCATGGTGAACGTGGCCATATCCTTATGTGCATTCTCATATGGCGAGTATGATTTGGATGTACTTGCTGGGTGTCAGTTGACAGGTGTACGATCAGTGTAGCTGAAGGAGTCCCTACATGTCAGCTGGTCTGTAACACAATTTAGAAGACTGTCACTGTTGGCGTTGTGTCCGGCAAAACGTGAGATGCTGTGCCCATCTCATGATGTATTGCATTGACATGTGTCCACTTTCATCTCAACTAGGAGGAGACCAAATCTGCATCGTCCCTTTACGGTGCTGGCAGACATGGAAAATGAGGAGATCATCCGGAAATTCCGTCTGGATAGAGCCACCTTCCAGACCCTTTGTGCTCAGTTGGAGTCCCACCTGCAGCCTCGCCGAACATATCCAACAGCTTTTACCCACACGTCTAAGGTGATGGCGGCCCTGCATTTTTTTGCCACTGGATCGTTCCAGCACACGGCATCCAGCGCAGGTGGGATGTTGCAACCCATGTTCAGCATGGTGCTACGGGATGTCCTGTCCGCCATGATGATCTACAAGGGCACATATATCCATTTCCCTAGGGGGCACGAATTGGCTTTTGTGAAGGGAGATTTGTATCCCCTTGGACAAATCCCCCATGTGGTTGGTGCCATTGATTGCACCCATATTGGGCTTGTACCACCACAGGCACGTGAGCACATCTACCGGAATCAGAAACATTTCCACTCCATAAATGTGCAGGTGGTGTGCCAGGCAGACATGATCATCTCGCATGTGTTTGCCAAATTTCCAGGCTTGGCCCATGACTCCTACATCCTGCGTAACAGCATTGTACCCCAGCTGATGGCTAATCTGCTTCCCGAGCGTGCATGGATTGTGGGTGACTATGCCTAGTCAAAGAGCGTGCTGTGTGTGTGACATGCCGTCCTCTGACCCAGCCACAGTGCAATGTGTATCTGTGTTTGTCACACATAGGAGACTCTGCATATCCCAACTGTCCTTGGTTGCTGAGCCCACTGCGGAATCCCAGGACAGCAGCTGATGTCCGCTACAATGATGCCCATGGGAGGACACGTCGTGTAGTGGAGCGCACCTTTGGTCTGCTGAAGTCATGTTTCCGCTGCCTGGACAAGACTCTGTGGTGGCTGACAATGTTTCTGGAACAGGGCAGTTTTGTACTTCAACAGGATGTGTGTGTTGGCACTTGTTGCCCATTGTGATGTGTGCATATTGGATTATCTTGATGGTAGGTGTTGTGTGATGTCTGTGATGCCACACCCAGACTAGTGAATGTTGTTCTGTTGTGTTTTTCTAGGTGCCTTCAACCTCTCCTTGCCTACATACATTCCATACTCCTGGTACATTGTAATCATGTTGAAGACAGTACATCCTGCAATAAAGGCGGAGCAGACACAACAACATGTGTGTAAGGATTTTTTATTTACAATGGTGACATGTGAGGGGGTGAACATTTACATTGAGGTGATTAGTGGAGCAGTGAGTTGGCAGTTATGGTAGATGAGATAATCGAGTTGCCACCACATTGATGTGGTGACCCAGTCCAACAGACAGATGCCATTCACAAGTCAGTGTGGGGAAGGACAGTCCAAAAAGTCAATGCAGTGGTGAAGAGGGTTGCCATCAGGGCTGGCTCCGTGACTGATGTTTGGCAGGTGCTTTACCTACAGATACTCCCAGGGTTTTCTTAGGACGGCCCCTTCGTTGCTTGACAGGGGGGCACCTGCTGTAGGGCCAGTGGGGTCTGAGGACTCACCCCTCTCTGTGGGCGCAGGGAGGATGGTTAGCTGTCATCCTGCGGCCCTATCCTAATTTTCCGTGCAGTTCTGCTGTCCTGGCGGCGGTTTGATTGTTTTCCGCCGCAAAGGCGACCGCCGTGGATGGGTTTTGGCCATCTCTGCCCACTACAGGCAGTTTTTCTTGGCCTCGTTCCATCGTGGTCGGTGTTTTTTGGCGGTTGATCCTAATTTGGACGGTGGATTTTCCTCGGTGCCGCAGGTGGTTGATTTCCGGATCCATGGCGGTCGGGGTGGTTTTCTGCCCGCCATCCTAATAGGCCCCTAGTTGTCACCTACCTGGAGTGTTCAGGAGATTGCTGTGACTGGCAGGAGACAGGATATGATGGCACTGCTTAGCAAAGCCTTAAGGTCCATGAGTGGTAAAGCCCACAAACTATCAAAAGACTTTAAGGTAAGGCATGCTACCGGGAATACAAAACCACAAGCTATTTCTGAGTTCTTAGGATGTCCTAGGAATTTCCATGAGAACAGGAGTTCTTATGAGGCAAATGTTTTTAGATGCTGCAAAGCATCTGTTTACTCATTTGGTTTTCATCCTTAGAAATGGATTCACGTCAAAAACTTGTAAGCCTTGCTGTGCCCTACTTAGTTTGTGAAATTCTCACGCACGTGTTTGACAGTTTAACTTATCTCATGCTCTATTGGGCCTGATTCTCTAAGGTAACCTACGCTTTTGAGTAACTTTACTACTTTTGGCTCTTCAAAAATAGCCTGATTCACAAAAGTAACTTACAGTTTTGAGTAATTTACACTTTTGTGTAAGTTTACTACTTTTTTGCTTAGTCATTAAATCAGAGTTACTATAAAAAAAAAGCATTGGCATAGCCAATAGGTCTCGCCTTTGGGACCTTATAAGTGTTTAGCCATGCAACAGTGGCATAACTAAATACTTATAAGGTCCCAAAAGCGAGACCTATTGGCTATGCCAAGCAGCCGCGAAAGTGATCGCGATCAAACATCAAAGCGGAAAGTAATCGTGGTACAGCGCGGCGCTCGCGCCCGCGCACATGCACTGTAGCTCTAGGCTGGCCTGGTAGCACTTTTTGGAGCCCTCTCAATAAGTCTCGCCAGACAAGCGCATGCGCTGGGTCTGGCGAGACCTAATGAGTAGTAAGTCCAGCTCCAAACATGGCTAACCAGTGGTACTGCAACATCCTACCATAGGAAATGATGGAGGTAGGGAATTAAGATAAAACCTCAAAGGTAGGAATTAATTTTTTGTTTTAAATTTCGGAAAAATAATTTTAATTTAATGTATTTTCATTTATAAAATATCTAAATCAATTTTAAGGTGATAGTGCTATAGTATATAGTATTTCGTTTTTCATTTAAAGTAAATGTATAAAAAGAATTTACATTAATAGTGAACTTAAAATATTTGTAATATTTATTTTTGGATTAAACAAACTTTATTTCTTTCCCTATACTTTACCATGCCGAGATCTTCACCCCAAATGTGGTGTGCCCCTATGCTAAAAAATAGGGCCAAGTATAGGGAAACAATGTAGTATGTACAAATGTAATATGCTAGTTATTAATATTGTTAAGTGTGGAGAGGGCCATGACTCACAAGAGTTGGAGCCCGTAGTGAGTCATACACTGCAGCTCTACTTTTCTACTTGCATTTTTCATGTGTATTTATTTTAGCAAAACATATTTAACCAGAACTTAGATGCAAGTGAGCTAAATTGGTGTAGCAAGGTAAAAACACACTGAACCGATATGTTGACTATCAGGAAAGTTGGTTCTCTGTGTAAAGTAATTGTTACATGCAATCAGTGATGATTTGTATAGCTCTTTATATATAGCTCCAGTAATGGATTGTCTCCTAACCCCACTCTTTGAATTTCCATGGTTTTTAGGTTTTACCGAACACTTTTTCTTTACCATAGCTGCACTTTAATGGTAGTTTTTTGGTAAGCTTCTGGCGTTTCTTTAAACGTACATTGAGATGTTATAACCACAAGTTAGAATAGCTTCACTTTAACCTTCAGTTTTTTAGTGACACTTTTTTTTTTTATCATATACCGCTTCAAAAAGTTTCCTACTGGATCCAGAGGCCCAGATTGGTCCAAGACTTGTGAACCCCGCTGTTAAAATATAATTATTGTATTTCCAAGGTCTTTTGTCTCCTTCACATGGCCCTAATTCTCTTATTCCCTTTTACCTTTTCCCCACATGGTGCTCAGTGCACTTTATTGGGTGGTGGTGGCCACAACAAAATATTTTCTGCGGCGATCAGCAAATGGATACACAAGTATGTAGCCAGATTCACACTTTAACATTGCACGATGGGAGATAAAGCTGTCTAGTGCAATGCTGTGTGTGAGAAAAATATCAGTTTTTGTGTGGTCACCCCCATTTTTTGTGAACTGATGCCGCTATTTTTTTGACTCTGTGCACTGATACTCTACTAACCAGGTGCCAGTGCATGCGCTCTGACCCCTAAAACATGGTGATGTCCATTAGCTCCTAACTGGCATATTTAACTTTCCTGTAAAACCATAGTATATGGTAGCCACATGATCAGGAAAGGTAAATGTCACCTATGGACTGTGCCATGCACCAGTGTGACCAGAACACCATGTTTCAAGGCATACAACTATAGCCTGGCGGCTGCAGTTTACAACCTGCATCACAACCTGCCAAAATAAACCCATTATGACAGCGCAAAACCTTCTCTTTAAATAGTATTAAGTCACCCATATGTAAACCTTGTAGCCCACAAGATAGGGTGCATGGTATTTAAAAATAGAACATGTAGAAATTTAAAGCTAACATATCCATGCAGTATCTAGTACCCAAAAGTAATTTTTACTGTAGCTAGGCTGGCTGGCCTAAAGAGAAACAAGGGGGAGCTGAATTAAAAATGAATTCTGCTAACTCTGGATTCGGGCCAGCTAGAAATATGTTTAAACCACTAGTTTTATATTTATTTTAAATGAAAACTCAATGAAGAAGTCAGATTTTGAATACAAATTAAGGAAAAGTAACATTTAGAAAGTTACCTCTTCTTTGCCTGTAGCTTCTGGGGGCTAATTTGCATTTGCTCTCTACCAGTAGTCCACTGAGTGTGTACCCCTGATAAAGAGTGGAGACAATAGCTTGGGTGTGGGAAGGTGTTTTCGTTGGAAGACTAGTTGGTGTGTACCCAGGAAATTAATTTACTTCAAAGGGGACTTTCCTGTTATGAATGCTCTTGGAAAAGTCCCAGCTTTAATGCTCTCAGTTCAGTTCAATTTGTGTTTATTTAGACCATTGGTCCTCAAACCTTACATATATGATTAAAATACATCTAAAATTGCATAACCTTAAATACACTAAACACATCTTAAAACACATACAATTAATACTCCCTCCATTAATTAATTAAGTCTGGGTGGCTTAAAAACTCATTTAAAACCAATAAGAAGAAGTGCCTTCACTCTTTGCATGAACTTCCCAATAGCAACGGCAATGTCTAAGTGGCTCATTTCAGTCACCAAAATTACAGCCTGAGCCCTAGATTTTATCTCATATTTCCTAAAAATCTGTCTTAAAAACATAATTCGAAGATCAAGAAACTTCTGGCAATCTATTAAGATATGTAACAAGTCACATGAAGTGTCTAAAGTGCAAATACATCTTCCCATCTTATCAATCGTTGAGCTTTTTACCACATTATTTACATAACACGGGTTTACCCCAATTCTTACCCTTAAAACCTCTCTTCGCAAACGGCAATCGGGTAACCTGTCAACGTAGGGAAAGCATTGTTCATTTTTCCATGCCATAGTCATAAAGTGTACAGAGGTTTTATTCGCAAGGTAGTTTTGATCCTGTGCCTGCGATATTTCGGTCCCCAACGTCCTAAGTACCTTCTTATCACAATTAATCATGTAAGTGATGGGGCACAATTTAACCTTCATCGCACAACACAGTTTCGTCATGATAGCTCTAGTCTCTTTTGCCCATTTTAATTCGCTGTTCTGAATTTCGTTTTTACACCATTGGGATATTTTGGTGTTCTCACCTACCCCTAGGCGTTGCCAAAAACGAAGAAGAGCCATACTGGCTAGAATACCCCATGAAATTAATCCTAATTCAAGTCGTATGGCCTGTACCATTGCCGACAAGGGGAGTGAGAATAGGTTTTTAAAATATTTGCCTTCCTCAATATCCCAGCCCCTTTTGCCGCTCAAGTATAGAAGTTCCGCGCCATACAGAAACTGCGGAGTTACCATGGCAGAATAAGCTTTTAACACTGGTCTATTTGACATCGCACCGTAGGTTTTGTTAAGCAATTTCAAACCGCTAATTGATGTTGATGTTCTTAATTTTAACGCATCTAGATGGGTATGCCATTTCAAAGTTCTTTCAATCCACGTTCCCAAATACCTATATTCTGTAACTGTTTCTACTTTCTCGGTCCCCAAAAGCCATACAAACCCAGCTTTCCTCCGGCCAAATCTCAGGGCTTTAGTCTTGTCCATATTAACCACAAGTTTTTTCTTGGAGCAATAATCGTTAAATATCTTTAGTTTCCTTTGCAGGCCAATTTCGGTCTGATCCATGATCACCAGGCCGTCCGCATAGAGCAAACATGCAATATGCTTACCATCTTGTTTTGGGCTTGCCCCGTTGGCGGTCTTTAGGGTCAATGGCTAATGATTAATGCTCTCAGTCAAGCAGGCAACAAAGCCAGTAGGGGTAACTGGTTTAAAGTGACCAAGGAGGAGGGCACTAATCATTACCCTTGGTTACACCTCTGGGTGTTTAGGCAGGCTCTGCACAAGATGAGAAGAGTTTCCCCATCTTGGATTTTAGGAGTGAAGAGCACTGTGGATTGTTTGCAGTAGGGCAAACAGCACCTGCTGCAAATATGGGGAGGGTTATCCGAGGATATTTTTACTTGATTGGTTAGGGAGGGGACAGGAGTCACCCCTACCCACTAGCTAGTTCCAGGCATAAATGTAGCATTCTAAGGCATCCTCTTCAGGGCACTTTCTGGACTTGTGAACACAATAGCACAAGACCTTCTGTATGTGATCTGAGAAGAGTCCTGGAGGACTGGGCTTGCTCCTTCTTGTACTCTGGTCAAAGAAGTGAACTCCAAGGGACAGTTTGTTGGCCTCCTGTATGGCTACAAGACTACCAAAAGCTGCCAGAGGCCTTTTCTAGAAGATCCCAGCTGACTTGTACCTGGCCAGGACCCTGCTGGTGAGCTTGCTGGAGTAAGTCTTGACCCCCCATGTGCTCTTCCTGAGGTCTTGGAACCCTTGGCTGTGTCTAGCGAGACTTGTGTTGCACACACAAGGATATGATGGACGAAAAGCTGAAACTTTCAGACATTCACCCCCAGTCACAGATCTGGTTTGAATCCAACATTGTTCTTTAGCTCACTTTGCCACCCCAATTCAGACCCAGTTATATGCAGATCAGTCTTGACCCTGTGCCTCATGGGAACAGTCTAGCCCAAACTGCCAAGCCAGGTCTTCTCTCGACCAGAAACATGCATCCTGGGACCAGTTTTGGGGTAACACCCCTCATAAGCCAGTGGCAAAGAGAGCAAGGGACCCACGTCTGGGCATACCGTGCCAACTTAGGGCAAACAAAGCAAACACAAGGAGATGATAGACGGAGCGCTGAAACTTTCAGACACTCACCCCCAGTTACAGATCTGGGTTGAATCGATCATCGTTCTTTAGCTCACTTCGCCAGTGTGGTTAAGATCCAGCTATATGCAAATCAGCCTTGACCCTGTGCCTCATGGTAACAGTCCAGCACGAACTGCTAAGCCAGGTGTTCCCTGGGCCGGAAACAAGCATCCTGGGAATGGTTTCGGGGTAACAATCTAAAACGCTGTAGAGATGGGGCTGGCCAAGTCAATCCTACTGTAGATTCTATATTTGTTTTATATTTCTTTTTATTAAACGGCCGAGAAATGACATTTCTAATCACTGTTGGAAGGTATAATGCAAATTTCAAATGTACATACATAGGTATTGTCATTGTATGATATAATGCCTTGCATAATAGTATAACATCAGCTATGGCGTATTAGGATCTTCAAGAGAAGGGACAATCGACGGGACACAAATATTACCACGATATGCATTCCAGTAGCTCCATATAGAAGACCATTTTTTTGGGCCTCCCCTTGCAGTATAAACAGTTTTTTCTCTAGTCATACACCAATCCATATCGGCCTTCCAAGCCCCCACTTTGGGCAACACCCCCGCCCCCCACAGCTGAGCTAGATTCCTTTTGACCACCATCAAGCCCAGTGTGACCCATATTTTGTCTGTACTATTTAGGTCGGTGGGTTCCCAGACATTCAAAAGACATGTTTTGGCTTCAAGTCCTATGTCTAGCCCAAGGACCTCACCAAGACAGTCATGGACTCCCTTCCGGTATCTCTGGATGTACACACATTCTCAGCAGATATGCATAAATTTACCAGCTAGGCAACATTGCCTTCTACACATGTCTGTTCTGCCCATGCGGACTAGCCGAGACCCCATGACATAGATTCTGTGGAGGATCTTAAGTTGGACCAGTCGGGAGGAGATTGCGACCTAACGTTGGGAGGCCACAGCCTCTTGCCATTCCTCGTCGTCGAGCTCCAACCCATCTCTCTCCCAGTGCTCCCGGACCAGTTTGAGGGGGTCTGGGGCGTTATTAATCAACTTCTTGTAGGTCAAGGATACCACTTTCATTGGCATATATCCATCGAGCAACCTATCCTCAAACTGTGAGGAATCTGGGGCAGATTCTCCCTTTGGTAACCGTGATGTTAGTGCATGTCTCACTTGCAGATATCTGAAGTGTTCTGTGGTGGCCAGTTCATATTCCTGTGGCAGGGTGGCGTATGAGACCATTCCACGCTTTTTCCATAGGTCTCCTATCTTTGTGATTCCAATCAAGTCCCACTTGTCAAAACCCTTCGTGGTTATCAGGGTGCCCAACTGCTCCGCGTCCCACAAAGGAGTAGCCAGTGTAAGCTTCTAATCCCACCCCAAGCTTCTATTGACTGCATGCCATACCTGCACTGAGTGCTTGGTTGGTCCCGTAAGGGGAAATCTTTCGGGCTTAGAGTAGAGGGCCATGTTATAATTACCACCCGGCAGTAACCATTTATCCCAGTAGTATTTTTTGACGTCGGGGAGTCCAATCCCCCGTCTTACCAACTCAAGACTAATTTTGGAAAGGCTATGTGGGGCCGACCATCCCAGAGCAGTTCCCTCTGTAGACTCTCTATCTCTCTGAAATATTGCACTGGGACCAGCTCTGGGAAATTTTGAAGCGCGTAGAGAAAATGTTGTAATGACATCATTTTGAATAGTGCTAACCTTCCCAATAGGGAAAGTGGGAGCGTTTTCCAGTTGGCCACATCTCTCTTCAGTCTCTGCAGTGGTGGGAGCAGGTTACGTTCCTAACTAGTTCTGGGGTCTGTCGTGATAAATATTCCCAAATACTGGAAACCCTCCTTCGCTTCCTGCATAGGACATCCCTGAGGTAGGGGAGGAAACTCGCCACTGAGGACATACAAAAGGGTTTACTCCAGTTGATTGTATATCCGGAAAATTTACCGAAGTTTGTAAATATATTGAGCACTCTGTGGAGCGAGGCCTTAGGGGGTGCGAGGTACAGCAGAATGTCATCTGCATATAGAGAAATCAGGTCCTCCCATGTTTCAGCCCGTAGATTCTATATTTGATGTGGCCAAAGACGGATATTTCATTTTCCCTCTTAAATGTGACTTGCAAATACAACAGATAATGATTCTATAATGTTTCATCATGGTGATGATAGATACCAACACTCAAAAAATTACAGTTCCAGTAGTAAGAGCATTGATCAAGATAGCTATGGTCAGCTATAACATTTCTTCACTTGTATTAATATACCCTCTTGCACAGGATCATATGATCTCTTTGACTCTAGATTTCCTCCAAATAATGGTATGTTGTTGGATGATGATGATGATAATGCTGCTGCCTGGCTTCAAGCTGTCTTCTTGCTCAAAGATACTATAATATTGCCTCTTCCCTGGTATATGATAATGGTTTGACACAGTGAAAATGTTCTTCCTAATATAAGCAACTTTGTGTATTCAAGTCAAATCTAAGAATGATTCTGGATGCTGTAACATCCTATGCTGGTCAACTGTGTTGTAAAACTCCTCCTCTTGATAAAGGAAGTGATGGCTAGATACTGTGTGTGGAGGCGTAACCTCACCATTCCTTGCATCAAAATTGTAATCATCTTTCTATATATTTACCTCTATCATCAAACATCTTCTGATTTTTTTTGTAGGTTCAGAGCAAAGCAGTGTCTACTTGCATTGACTGGCACCTTGGAAGTACTCACTAAGTCTCTTCTTGAACGCTCTTTCTATTACCACTTGACACCTCTTCCAAGAGGGAATCTTGAAATCTGTTCCAAGAGAGAATATCACTACTAATGCGGGCTATCTCTGGCTAAGTATTGTAGGTGTTTTTCAACTAAAGTGTCTATTTCGTTAGCATCAAAAGTTGATTCATTACACTTTTCAAAAACCTCCTGAACAACCAACGCATGTTGAAGAATACATTTGACATCCATGATCCATCCTTCTAGGGCCAACACACGAAGATTTGCCAGAGTTGAAACCACCAGTGTCGACATGTTTTGTCCTTTGGATACAGTGTCCAGTGGGAAAAGAACCCGTCTAATCAGCAGGTCTGAGAAGAGCTTGTGTTTTTGCCTTGTTCAAGATACAGGGCTTAGAACCCCGGCTGTTAGGGTTTAGGATTTCAGGGTCTTATTCTGATGCAGGAGAATGAAGTTATGCTACTTTGGGTGAGACAGTGAGTACAGGGCCGAGAAGTGCACTGCAGTTAAGTGTGCCTGTGGAGGAGGAAGCACACAGGATGCTTATCCATGGCTGTTTTGCAAGGGATCTAATGTGCCTTAGGAGGCATCAATGTGCTTAACAGACTGAAAAGTCTTAACCTTGCCAAAGGATGGGAGCTAAACCTAATCCTTATGACACATGGTCCGCTGAATGAAGCAATGCCAGTGAGCGATACGCAAGACCTCTGAGATGGGGAGGAAGGATTGACAAAGGCGGAGCTTGGTGAGATTTTTGGGACAGTAGGTTTGTTGGGGTTGAAAGGATGCTGAGGGTTGGGGATGTCTGTAATCTGCAGAACGCCATTTGAGTTTTTGAAAGTTAATAATATATCTGTGTCATCAATGTAAAATTTGCATGAATCCATCAGAATGTACACCAACTTACAAAGTCTAGGCATCCGTTTCCTGGACTAACCTGATGCCTAAAAATCAATTTCCTTATTCTATTTATGGACCAGCCTAGCGTGATAGAAACTTCATTGCAGGAGTATCGGTAATGCAGATTTCCTTGAGCGGCCATAATCAGGCATGAGCCTTCACCTAGGAAATTATTAACATGCACAGTTCCTTGTAATTCAAGCATTGCACAT
This sequence comes from Triturus cristatus, assembly GCF_964204655.1. NCBI lineage: Eukaryota > Metazoa > Chordata > Amphibia > Caudata > Salamandridae > Triturus > Triturus cristatus. The sequence goes on along the minus strand of NC_140581.1, from coordinate 594,612,426 downwards.
CTTTTCACGTCCTCTTTCACCACAGAATGCAAAAGGGCTAGTCTGTTTTAGGTTTTATAGGGATGTATTTAGGCAAAGCCACACCAGAAAATTGATTAAATATAATGTAGTCCAATAAATTTGACTCTCTGTACTTTATTGCTCCTAGTAGGCAAGGAAGCATTCCTCCACTACGTAAGCTGGTAATCAAAATATATGGGCACCTGCACAACCTGTTAAAGCAGGTGCTCCAGAACCAGAATGTTAGTCATGCAAAACTGTAAAACGTTTGCACAATTGCAATGCTGATCATTTCATGCATGGCCGCTGGAATTTCTCAGCACTGGAAGGCCAAATTATGGGCCAGGGAGCAATAAAGAAGGTGGCATGGTTGTCTAAATAATGAGGCAACAAATGCTAGTTTATGCGGCACATTATGAGGAGAAATGGAACTGCATAACTTGTGATACTGTTACATTGCTATTGTGACTTTTGCAACACATTGATACACGCTGATGGAAAGCGGATTCCAGTGTTGTAAAATGCAATGGTTTCTTAAGAATAAAAACTGAACACATTCTGCAGATTCAAATCAAAACTGTGGTCATCAATAATTAATAATTTTATCTTGCATGGAGCCAGAGGAACACCACTGTCCTTTCTGTTTTCCAGAATAAGACATATTTGTTTAAAAGGTATACAATAAGGTCTTAGCATTTCTTGTAACAAAGTGTGTGCCTGCTTTATTTGGTACATTTCAGTTATGCTCTCAGTTATTTTCAATTTTGGGGTTGCCCAGTGTTTACATTATCAGGTATCTAGAAACATCTCAGTCATGGAGAGCAGAGAGGAACATTCATATTTATTACGCATGTGTCTCACAAAGGGGCACTTTAAAATGTAAGAAATAAGTATCCACTTTAGTGGACAGACTTGGTGTGTGAAGGACTGAAGTACAGTACACTTTTTCCGACTTGCCTAATACTGATATAGTGCACTTTAATTAATAAACAGCACTGCATTAATTAAATAGGATTGAGAATTAAAATAGGACTGTAAAAAAATGACATCAATAAAACCCAGACTTGCACTGAAACTGAGAGAAAACATGAATTGTATACAGAAGAGGAATTTAAGTTTAAAGAACAAACATAGAAAGAAAACGATCAATACAAAACAAAGAAAGTATAATATATAGGTGTACATTGAATGTACAGCTTTGCATTTATCAACTGCTTTTGATATCTTCTAGGGATTTGAAACTAGTACAGTTTCCAAGACTGGATGAACGATTGATATTTAAAGCGCAAAGGTTACATTTACGTCTCCCTATCTTTGGAAATTGCTTTGATCTTTTGTGGAGCAACCCCAGATAAAAGGAAAATATGGAGCATATCAGCAACAACCGGCGATAATTATCGCTAAGCGCACTTAGCGCTAGGATAATTATCACCGGCTAGCGTGGATTTTTATCGCTGAGATAGCGTGCTATTAGCAACGCTTATCTCAAAAGCGATAAAAATCCTAGCGCTAACTGCCTAACGTGAGATTATCCCTGGAAACCCAGCGATAATCTCACGAAATGTGGCGTTAGCTTGTTGATAGGGACTCACAAACTTAGCCATGATATCCACCTTCCATAGGATATCATGGCTAAATCAGTCCTGAAGCAGGCGTGAGGAAAGTAGCGATAACAGGGGTTATCGCTACTTTTCCTGCCGCTATGCTTCATAGCGTGGGGCTTGATGATAGGAGAAATGTCACTAAGCGACATTTCTCCTGTCATGTTAGGTCAGGAACGCCCACTTTGCATCTCATTAGAGATGCAAAGCTGGGTGTTAAGATTTCGTGCGCTAAAGCAAGGTTTAACGCGTTAGCGTGACCTTGCTAACTAGGCAATAAAATTATCGCCGCTTTTCGGCCGAAAACGGCCGCAAAAGCGACGATAATTTTCTGTCGACGCCTTGTAAATATGCCCCTATATTCTTCCATGGTGCCTTATTACTACAAATAATCCTCTTCATAGGGTTAGATAATCTCCACCAGATAACTCTCAGTTACTTGCACCATCCTATGATCCACTTCGACATTTCTGATCAAGTGAAGGGCACGGCCTTTTCATTGATTGCAACAGGACAAGAAGGAAAACGTCAAGCTGTAGACATGCAGTGGAAAATTGTATTCAATGTTGCTCAGGTGTCAAGTGGTATTGGATCTTGAGAGTTTTAAACTCCAAATTCGTGGAAGCACTACCTGCAAAAAGAACTTAAATACAATAGAGGTCTTCTATGATGCCACATAGCCGAACTGGAGTATTTTTTAAGCTGCACGTATTGCAAGTTATTCACTTATTTCTTTGATGATTTGGTCGACAGGAACCTTGGTTAACTTCTGAATTTGATCCAAGTAATTATCTTGTGTCCTTAGTCCAGCTGTGGTGGTCACTAGGGGCATGCCAAGGGTGAGGTTTCCACTCTTTTAAGTTATGATGCTAAGGTGCCGATTCCGATCCGGGTCGGAAAGCACTCCGACCGAGCCGGATCCGGAGTGTTTTCCGACCAAGCCGGAGTCCTGCAGTCCGACCGAGCGTGTACAATGCGGCCGTATGCTGCCGGACTCGGTTCGGTCGGACTCCCATAGAAGTCAATGGGAGCTGGTCGTATGATGTGTATGTGGGCTCCCATTGACTGAATGGGTACGTCTCGCTCAAGGGCGCCCCCTACAGTGGTTATGCGTCGGTGCCATCTGCACCATACATGCTTGTGTTGGGGAGACCCATAGGTCTCCCCCTGTGTCCGAGTCGTAGGGCTGTGGGTGTCAGGGGGTCCGACGCGGACCCCCGAAGTCCGACTCTGGGAGCTTTTGCGAGCCGGACACTCCGGCTCGCACAGGCTGTCCGACGCGTGCATCGTGCTGGCTCAGTCGTGAATCACATCCATTGCACGCCACAGTTAGCTCCCGACCGAGACGTACGTAGCGGTTTGGACCCGGAAACGACTCGGTCGGTGAATCTCATGTAGCTCGCATCGTACTTGCTCGATCGTACAGCTGTACGGGTCAGACAGAAAACACGCGTACGGCTCGTAGTTTTTCCGGCCGGATCGCGTTCGGTGCCCTTCCGACCCGGATCGGAATCGGCCCCTCAGTATGCATCAGGAAAGCGTAGATGACTTACTAATTCAGTTTGCATCGCTATTTGAAGGCATAGGTTGTTTGAAAGACCGTTTGATAAAGATACATATTGATGAATCGATTTAGCCAGTAGCCTTAAGGCATCAACAGGTAACATTCCACCTCCGGCCAAAGGTGGAGGAAGAATTGAACAAGCTGAAGCAGGATGACATCATTGAGAGAGTGGATGGCCGACCTCTTGAGTGTCTCCTATTGTTGTAGCCCAAAAACCCAAGCAACCCAGAGAAGTTCGAATTTGCATGGACATGCGTCTACCCAAGCTAGCCATGAAACGAGAACAAAATCTCACACCCACCGTGGATGACATAGTGGCTGAAGTTAGTGGTTTAAAATGTATCTCGAAAATGGTTCTTCCTGCTGGCTATCACCAGTTGATGCTGGATCCAGCATCCTGAGTCATCACCACTCTTTCATGTAGGCCTGAGGATGTACAAGCACCTCAGCTTTGAAATCTCCAGTGCAGCGGAAGTCTTCCAGGACATTATCCAGAGTATACTTGCTGGCCTCGAAGAAGTCCTTAATGTCAGTGGTGACATTTTAGTTCACGCCCCCATGTTAGAAGAACACCTAGACCGTCTGAGGGCCGTGTTTCAACGCCTAATGGAAAATGGATTAACTCTCCACAAAGAAAAGTGTGACTTTCTCAAAAAAGTAGCCTTCTTTGGATACCACTACTTCAAAGTCCAGGACATTCAGGCTGCTCCCGCTCCCACCATGGTAACCGGAGTAAGAAGTTTCCTGGGAATGGTCACTTACTGTGGCTGATTCATCTGCAATCTCACAGACCTCACTGCTCCGCTAAAGGAATTGGTCAAGTCCAATTTAGTATGGAACTGGGGACCTGAGCAAAAGAATGCTTTCCAGGCCACGAAATGTGCCCTGTCACCTGACACCACCCTAGCCTACTTTGACCCAACAATGGAATCTGAGCTGTCAGTTGACGCTAGTCCCACAGGCCTAGGAGTGGTGCTGTCTCAATGACAGGGCAATGAGAATTGGGCCCCTGTAGCATACAGCAGTCGAGCACTGAGTGCAATAGAACAGAGATACTCACACATCAAAAAGGATGCATCGCCATCCATTGGGGTTGCTATCACTTTCATATATATCTTTATGGACAGCCTTTCGTTATACACACTGATCACAAACCTCTCATTCCATTGTTCATGGGGTTGTCATCCAAGCCCCCACCTTAAATTGAAAAATGGATTTTTCAATTGCACGACTGTCACTTTACCATGGTTTTCCACCCAGGAACTCAAAACCTGCGGACTATCTCCAGAAATGCCCGTCCTGCTACCTAGAGCGAGGAACTAGAGGCAGAGAAAGTGGTGGAATATGTCAGTTTGGTCGTTGAATGGTCCATCTCACTTGAAGAAATCATTGAAGCCACCAAAACCAATGCATTCAGCTGAGCATCTCTGCTGTGCAATCTGGGAGGTGGAACACCTTACTGGACAAAACTGTATATCGTACGGACGATGCAAGATTAACCTTGACATCCCTGCACAATGTAAGGAACGAGCTGGAGATATTTTCAGAAGGCTGTCTCATGAGAGGACCACGCTTGGTGGTTCATGGACGTTTGCAACAGAGAGTGGTCGATCTGGTGCATTTGGCCAATCAAGGGGTTGTCAAGACAAAATCTCGACTAAGATGTAAAGTGTGGATCCCCAATCTGGATGCCCTGATTTAGCAGGATGTGCATCAGTGCTCTCTCTGCCAAGCTGCAGGTGCTGCTGATCCGCCAGCACCCATCATCACTGAAATCATTCCGCCATTCCCATAGCAGCGAGCCGGTGCAGACTTTGGAAGTCTCCCGGATGGGCAGCATATGCTGGTAGTTATTGATGAGTTCTCAAAATATCCTGAGGTTGAGATTCTGGAATCTATCAAAGCCAACCAGACCATTCCTCTTTTGGACAAGATTATGGCTACTGATGGATTACTCAAAGAACTGCGCACAGACAATGGTCCTCCCTTTCCAAGCCAAACGTTTGCAGAAGATCTACAATCAAGGGGTATAAACCTTCGGAAAATTACACCACAATAGCCCCAAGCAAAAGGAGAAGCGGAGCGTATCATGCGCACTCTCAATAAAATCATCAGAATTGCGTTGGCCAACGGGCAGGATGTAGACTGTGCTCTGTATGGTTTCTTAAGAGAGTATCGGCTGACCACTCACTCCATCACCCAAGTGAGTCCCATGTCCTTGTGCATGAATCTCCCAGTGAGTGATGTCATTCCACTCCTAGAAGTTGTGTCAACCATGTAGAAACAAGTCGCGGACACGCTACAAAAACGTCATCTAAAAAATTAACACAGAACCAAACAAAGCTTCAGCAAAGTAGGAGACCCAGTAATGGTAAAAATCAACCCTCCCAGGGGAAGTTTAGTCTTCCTTTCGAACTTGAACACCATGGAGGGTACAGAAAGTACAAGGAACCACGATCACTGCACTGAAAGATGGTGCGACCATCACCAGGAACGTTTCTTTCTTCAAAGCATGTTCAACTCCTGGAAACAGTCTCCAGGTGGATCCAAGAATCTTGCACGATGCCGAGCTGGCGTCGGAGGATGATTCAGGATCAGTTGGTCAACCTGCCAATCCAGGATCTCCAGGTTTGATGCCCTCACTCTCCGAAAGAGGGAGTACTTGTTTGCTGGAGGAACACCCCCTCTGCCAGCTGATTGAGACATCTCGTCCCAAGTGGAAGAATCCAGAGAGACAGGTGAGGGTGTCAGTCGTCAAGGTGCAGAGAGACACCATCTTCGACCTCATCCAGCGAGGTCATCTCGTTTGAAGAATTTTCTGCTTTATCGAACAGCTGAAAGTGGACTTGTGCTATGTATGAGTATATATATTTTCTTTGTTTTGTTGTTTTGTTTTGTTGGTTGAGGAGGAATGTTACGTTTTGATAGGAGAGCGAGGCTCACCTACTCAACCCTGAGAGTGGTGTTCTGATACCTCCCCCTATGTACGCCAGTCCTGATAGTCACGACTGTGATGTAGGGACGCGAAATGCTAAATAAAGAAACCCGGGGCATGGCCCGAGTTAGTAAGCCACCATTACGAGTGTCTGTGTGTATTCATTTTGTGGCAGTGCTAGTGAATGCTTTGGATCTACTCCTCAGGCTGCCGCACCAGTTCTAGCACACAACACTGGTATTTCAGCTTGCACTGGGGGCCATGTTGAAGTGTTCCTGAACCACAATGTATTTATCGAACTAAATTCTGAATCAGCCAGAAATACAAACAAATCAAGATTCTCAACCGATTCGAATAGTAAATTATAAAAGCACTGCCAGATGTACTTGGATATCTTCTGAAATCCAGTTGATTATGTAGCTACACAGCGGTTTATATATATTTTGAAATAGATCAAAGAATGCTATTTCCTGAGTGCTAGGGCATCACGTGGCCGAAGGAGCAGGCCTGCAGCACATTTAGGGCGTGTCTGTGTATAAACGCATTGCCATGCAAAGGCAGGTACTCACACTATGTTTACAAATAGTAAATGTTTAACATTCAACAGATTTGCATGTAAAGGTCAGCCTACACCAACTGTAAATAAAAACAAATAGAAAAACAGTAGCACAATGGCACACACAACCTTTAGCCTAACTTTGTTTTCTTGTATCTCATCATCACCCTTCTTTGGTATTTCACACTCAAAAACAATGAAAAAATGTCAGGTATTTCGAAATAAATTAACAGACAGGATAACAATTTTTAAAAACATATAAATTAGTAATTTCTTTCTGGCCTTAAAAGCTTGTTTGAAACAGTCACAGTAAGCTTGCACATTATAGAAAAAGCAATTTGAAAAGTAGAACTTGACGGTGTAAGCTAAGCTATTGAGCGCTGCTGACAACAAATTGCAGTAAGACAGACCAGAGTTTGGGGAACCCCTGACATTCTACCCCTCCTTCCCAGTCTACACCAGAGCCTTCATCGGTTTACGCAATGATTACCAAACAGGAAACAGGAAACAAGGAGGTACTGCCAATTGCCACAGCCCTCCCCCTCATCCATTGCCATATTAAGACCCCCAGGAATCCTTAGGAAATGGCACCTCCCTGATCCACAGGTCCAAGGACATCTGAGGTCACTTCTAGACAGAATGCGAATGCGAATGTATTTCTTTTGCAGGCATATCTCAGGGATTAGATCAAAAATTATCACACCAGTAGAACCAGGGCAGCGCACACTCTCTGGCCACGAAAATTGTTGTACGATCCCTTCCTATTGATCGCAACTGGCTTGTGCTTAATTGGCCATATTTTGGAGAGTCCTACCCACAAGCATATCTGGCAACACCATGCATTGATTAAATGCGAAAACCCAGGAGTATTAGGAAAGAGGCCAATTGCAGTGATCATTTAAATTTGCCCTCCACATAAAGCAAAACAGTGCTGAAAAACAAGCGTTTATCATTATCGGTGGCTTAAATTTGACTGACTCACTGGGTAGAGTGGTTTCGTCAACAATAGCCTTAAGGTGCCACTCCTGGCTGAGAACATCTGGTTTCTCTGGTGATATCCAGGCTAATCTCTTGGACATGCCATTTGACGGGACTCGTATTTTTGGTGAGAAAGCGGACTTAGCTTTGGAGTACTTCAAAGAATCTCGTGCTACAGAGAGATCCTTGGGCCTCTTAGCTACACCTCGTGGCCAGTCTAGCTTTTCCCACTTTTGCGGCAATAGAAGAGGCTTTCAACTGCATCAGCCATATCCCAGCTACTGCCCTGTGCAGACTCCCCAAGTTGTGCGTGGATGCTGTTCATTCCCACATCGTGTTGTCTGCCACCCAGCCCTCGGCAGCTGTAGCCTCCAAGCATTCTTAGTTTGGTTCTGCAAGACCACACCACTTCAGTTGGAGGGAGAATTCAACACCATCTCCTCCGCTGGAGGTCCATAACATGGGACAAACTGGTCTTGCAGATCATTCAGGATCCCTTTCTTTCTTTTCCTTCCCCTTCACAGCCAACTCAAGAATGGCTGGCAGAGGATCATCTAGTTTTTCTCCAAGAGGAAGTTGCAGCTCTCCTGGCCAAATGTGCTATAGAAAAGGTTCTGATTTCAGAAGTAGACTGTGGTTGTTACTTCAGCTAATTTCTGATACCAAAAAAGAACTAAGATCTACTTCCCATTCTGGACCTTCGGACTGTCAATCTCTTCCTCAAAAAGGAAAAGGCTCAGGACTTGTATGCTTTAAACCAAGGAAACTAGCTAGTAGCGTTGGATTTGAAGGATGCATATTTTCACATCTCCATCCTGCCTGCCCACAGGTGTTACCTGCGGTTCAAGGTAGGCCATGAGCACTATCTATTCACCATGATACAATTTGGCCTTACCAACGCCTCTCAGGTGTTCACCAAGGTGATGGTGGTGGCTGCAGCTCATCTGCACAGATTAGGGATTTCAGTCTTCTCATACCTCCACGACTGACTGTTGAAGGCGTCCTCACCCCAAGCTGTCATCTCCCACCTTTAGACTATGGTGGACCTTCTGAATTCGCTGGGAATTACTATAAACATGCCAAAGTCACACCTGACTCCTTCTCCCGTTCATCAGAGCTGATAAGGACATAGTGCAGTTTTGGGCCTATGCCCCAGAGCAGTGAGTCCAGGATATTCAGGTTATGATGCCGATGTTTCAGCTTCTAGCCTGGATTTTGGTTAGAGTGACTCTGAGGCTGCTGAGACTCATAGCTTCCTGCATCCTGTCAGTAAATCACACCAGATGGCGTATGCAGGCTCTGCAGTGGGACCTAAAGTTCCAGTGGGCGCAGCATTAGGGGAATTTCTCCGATGTGGCCCAGATCTCAGGGGGAACTGTAAGAGACCTACAGTGGCGGTTGACGAACTGTGATTGGGTCAGAGGCAGACCCCTCTCCCAACCAGATCTCACAATAGTGACAGATGCGTCACTCCTCGGATAGGGCGGCCATCTGGGAGAGGTGGGGATCAGGGGACACTTGTTTCCGGCAGAGTCAGGGCTCGAAATCAAATTGCTGGAGTTTTGGGCGATCTGGCATTGAAAGCATTTCTTCCCTTGGTCGAGGGGATGTTAGTGCAGGTGTTCATGGACAACACCACCGCCATGTGGTACTGCACCAAGCAGGACAGGGTGGGATCATGAACCCTTTGTCAAGAGGCCCCACGTCTCTAGACATGGCTGGAACAGCAGGGCATAATCCTGGTGGTTCAACACCTGGCAAGTTCTCTGAATGCCAGGGCAGACAAACTCAGCCTCGATGCCTAGCGGATCACAAATGGCATCTCCAGTCGGAGGTGGTACAAGGTCTCTTTCAGAAGTGAGGAGAGCCTTGGTTAGATCTGTTTGCCTCTGAAGAGAATGCACAATATCATCAGTTTTGCGCACTGGAGTTTCCTAGGCAGCTATTGCTCAGCAATGCTTATCGTCACATGTGGAGCTCAGGCCTCCTGCACGCCTTTCTGGCCATACCACTTCTGCCCAGAGTTTTCAAAAAGATCAAGAACGACTTGGCCTAAGTCATTCTTGTGGCTCCAGACTGGGCACGGATCTGGTATCTAGAGCTTCTTCGAATGAGCATCGATCCTATGATCAAGCTGCCTCTTACATAGGATCTTCTATTGCAGCAGCAGGGGATGGTCCTCTACCCAAACCTGTCAACTCTCCAACTTCTTGCGTGAATATTGAGTGCTGACGGTTGATAGCTTTCGACTTTCCTTCCGAAGTGTGTAATTTTATATTGTCCGCCAGACAGCCATCCAGTAAGAAGGTATAAGCATGCTGCCTCTCTTTCTGATAATCTTCTCTTCATTATTACCCTTGCCCAAAAGGGCTCTGCCTTGGGTACTCTCAAAGGTTATCTTTCTTCTCTATCCACTTTCTTGTGGCCACCGGATCCACCCTCCTTGTTTAAATCCACTATTGTAAATAGGTTCTCAAAAAGGCTTGTACACATGTTTTCACCTACGCTCTTTATCATGCCACAGTGGAACCCTAATTTGGTTCTCCCATATCTCATGTGTGCTCCCTTTGAGCCTTTACACCATTGTCCCCTCTGGCTGCTTACCATTAAGACAGCCTTTCTAGTGGTGATGACATCTGCCCGGGGGTGAGTGAATTGCAAGCATCGTCATCCACACCTCCCTACATTATCGAATAAGGTGGTGCTTCGCACCCTACCTCATTCCTTCCAAAGGTGGGGACACCATTCCATCTGGGTCAATCAGTCATCTTTTTTGTTCCCCCGCATTCAGGGCCGAAGCCATGGAGGGTCCAGCAGGGCCTGGCCAGTATTTCCTTTTTGCTGTCTCCCAATTGGAATACCAGAAACAGAGTTTCTATTGTTTTAAAACATAGTTAAGTTTGACAGTGCACAGGAACCGAACCATGGCCTCTGTCCTGACGGCTTACCTATACTGAAACTGAAAGGAGCTCAGACTATCCAAAGTAAGACAACCAGACACAGAGAGAGAGAGAGGCAGAGGCAAGGGAAATGGGCCTGAGACTACCCTGTGCAGGCGTGACAAATGATACAACTATTAGTTATGAGTCATCATGAGTTCGCGAGGCCAGATCCATAGCTGAAGTCTCACATACCTAAATGAGGGCACTGCAGCAGGGTGACATGCAGAATGAATACACTGCTCCTGGATCTCATAGCGTGTCTGCACAGCATATAACTAGTGTCTGCAAGGACACGGATACAAGGTGAGTGATGGCAATGCTAGGCCTCTACTCAGCATACATTTCAATTCCTGTATGTGTGAGCATAGCAGTGCACAGTATACAGCAGCATTCTGATCTTCCTCTGCGTTTGTATCATTGATTACTGACTCAGACTACCACCACCACCACCAGCACATGACTGCAGCTGCTCCTTGTTACTTGCAAACAAATGATGGATGGAATACTGAATAAATCATACATTCACCCCCAGTCTAGAGATCTGGGTTAAATCCATCGTTCTTTTGCTCACCATGCCACCCCAGTTTAGACCCAGCTATATGCAAATCAGTATTGACACTGTGCCTCATGGGAACAGTCCAGACTGAACTGCCAAGCCAGGTCCTCCCTGGACCGGAAACAAGCATCCTGGAACCAATTTCTGGGTATTACCCTTCATCAGCCAGGCTAATTTGAATCCAGTGGCACAGTGAGCAAGGGACCCACATCTGGGCGTACCCATCCCACTTAGGGTGAAAAGTGCTACGCAAACAAATGATGGACGGAATGCTGAATAAATAATACATTCATCCCCATTCAAGAGATTTGGGTTGGATCCATCGTTCTTCATCTCACCATGCCACCCCAGTTTAGACCCAGCCATATGCAAATCAGTCTTGACCCTGTGCCTCATGGCAACAGTCCAGACCGAACTGCCAAGCCAGGTCCTTCCTAGACCGGAAACAAGCATCCTGGGACCGGTTTCTGGGTATTACCCTTCATCTGCCAGGCTAGCTTGAATCCAGTGACACAGTGAGCAAGGGACCCACGTCTGGGCATACCCATCCCACTTAGGGTGAAAAGTGCTGCGCAACCAAATGATGGACGGAATGCTGAATAAATCATACATTAACCCCCATTCAAGAGATTTGGGTTAAATCCATTGTTCTCTTGCTCACCATGCCACCCCAGTTTAGACCCAGCCATATGCAATTCAGTCTTGACCCTGTGTCTCATGGGAATAGTCCAGACCAAACTGCCAAGCCAGGTCCTCCCTGGACCGGAAACAAGCATCCTGGAACCGGTTTCTGGGTATTACCCTTCATCAGCCATGCTAGCTTGAATGGATATCTTTTATGGATAGGTTTGACATAAGATGCATAGGTTTGGATATAGATGAGTAGACAGATGGACGGAATGGTGACAGAATGAATGTTGGTTGAAAGGCCGAATGGTTATTATCTGCGGTTGGATGGAAAGATAAGACGATAAATGGATAGATGCTTGGATGGAATAGACAAGCAATCCCTTCTGGGAGGGTCTTGATGACTTGCTTCACTTTCTTGGTGCCTTAAGAGCTTTAGTTCAAAATGGTGAGCATTCAAATTTTCAGGCTACTCCTTTGATGTTGGTCAAAAGCTTAGTACATATTCAGATATACTGCTCTCCTTGTTCTGAATACCATTTTACCTGTCCAAGGAGACTGCATGAAGGTTGTATGGAGCGAACAGATCACTGTTTTAAAACTATCAAGTTAACAAGTTCAGTGCATGAATTTCCTTAACTTGTTTGTAGTTGCAGTGTAATTCAACATAATATTGAGACTAGAAGTCCCATAATTCATGGGAAAAAAGTTACTGAACGAGGTACTCATGCAAGAAACTAGAACACTTCTGGGCGCTGGTGTTTAGTAGAAGAGAAGAGAGGAGCCTTCCCCATGGTAAGTCGGAACAGCCAATTTGTATGTTGCAAGATATTTGTGTATATGATGATCAACTATTAGTATGGCACTCACACACTTTCTGGTATGTGTATACCGCATCGTTTGCCATTAATATGTATAACTGGCAGGTTTCCCAGTTTCATGTGTGATGTGCTGCTCCAGTCCAGGGTTTTTCTTTGAATTCTGGAACTTGTAGGACTGTTTTATAATGGAATAAACACATGTATAAGTCTCAAAATTACCTCCACATCAGCAAATCAGGCATGTACCTTGGAAACTTGGCAGGACTGATTATAGGTAATTCATAGGGCCTTCTGCACATTGCTGGTGTGGCAATGTAGACCAGTAATTAGAATTCTTAACAGCACCCTTTAAGAGCAAACTGCTTTTAACCAATGCATTTCAAACACTTCTGGAGGGAGAACACGCCAGCCAGTGCCAATAATTAACCAATTTTTAGTGGTGTCTCAAAAGACCCCGGAGCTTAGGCACAACACTCTCTTGAATTCCCTGTGAATCTATAAAGAATTAGAACATGTATACCTTTCTGAAACTGATGGGTCACCAGCTTGGTTTTGTGAGTTTTATTTGCTTTTTGCTGTTTTTTACCACTCTCCAGTTCTTTTATTCATTTTAGCCCCCGCCACTCTTAGCTTTTTAAGGGATCTTGCATCCTTTCTTCTATAAAAAAGGACTCTTATTCTGTAAAGCAGTTATTCAAGTGCAGTTAAGCAGGCCTGGGCAACTGCTGACATGGATTAAAGTGACACTTTTATAAATTAGTGGGAAAGGATAGTGAACTATGGTAAGTGATGTGAAAAAGGAAAAACGAAGGCAAAGAACTTGAGAAGTTGTAGGTAGAGGTTGAACATAATGAAAGGAAGTAGCTAATAGAATGAATGAGCTCAATGGGAAGGGAGGCAAATGAAGAAGAGAAGGGCAGAGAGTCTGAGGCAAGATGTTTCCATTTACTAGGCTACATTTTAGAAAATAATTCCTGAGCATGACTTTTCTGTATTTTTATTGTCCTTTCTGTAAGGCAGTATTTCTCGAGCATCTCAAGTTCTTTGTGATCCCTGGTCATAGTGTTAAATCCCTAAGAAGGCCATTCCAACCTTTCAGTTTTCTGGGTTGATAATAGTAACACTTCTTTTTCACACTCTTCCTAAACTCTTACACAGAGATATTAGGCCCTATAGGATGATAAATTATCATCTTGGAGTGGGTCCTAGTGTGGTAGTTCAGTGCAGTAATGTGTCCACTTTGGATGCCTCTGTCTAGCTCTCTGGTCAAATTCCAATGGGCCCTCAATTCAACCTTTTATAAGGCCTGTGAGAAATGTGCCCAATTTACTTTGTGGAAATTTTGCAAAATGCTGATCTGCATATTTTTGCTGTTTTTTTAGCATGAACTGCGTCCCTGTGTCCATTTTGAATGCAAGAGTGTATTTCACACTAAAAAAATCAAAAACACAAAGAACAGCTGCTTGAGTTCTATTCGTTCTCATTCTTCCTGCGCTTCTGTAATCGTATATTTAGCTGAATAAAATCTGAATTATACAACATGGTGTAATAGAGTAATCTTGGGCATTCCATGTAATAAGCATAATGCAAAATGCAGGAAGTTATGTGAGATTATACCATCATAATCAACAGTTCTCCTGGGCTACCTTTTATCCATCCCACATAGGGTAAATAAACACCACTGAGGCTATTGCCATCAGCATGAAGAGACCGCTATGAGAGTTATTGCTCACTTTACAAAACAGACATTTCCATACTATCCTTGTTGAGATTCACTAGACACAAGTTTTAACTTTGTGAGGGTTCATCCAGTGCATCATTAGAATGTTTACCATTTTACACTAATTATCTCAAATGGTCTAAAGATATGTAATCCTGCCACAGCACTAGAACCTCAGACTGACAGGGAAAAAACTGCATGTATGAATGGGTGACAGTCTATGCTCAGGCTATCACTCATGCACAATTTGTGCTGTTTCAATCGCGGATGCACCTGCAATCTGTTAGAGATCAGGAGCCTGAAAACAGAGTTTGCAGCTCTTTAGTAGACCACTGTATATCCACAAACAAAAGCCAATTGCAGGTCCTGCTTCAAGTCTGCAGTGTGATTACTAGTATAGGACGTGTAACACAATCATTCAGCGTATGGGTAGACACATGTGGAATGGCTGGTTTTGTAGGCCCTGTCAATCACACTGTAAATGGCACTGTAAATGGCATAGGCCCTCCCAAGCATCATCATAGGCACCAGTACCAACAAAGAAAATAAGCCCATTAGCTGCTGTTTGAGCTGGAAAATAGCATCATTCAGGGCTCAGTGAACCCCTCAAACCACTGGGCAAAGGTGCCATTGCACATGCTGCAGCTCTGATAACTGTGTCACTACACGGTAAGAATACATAAATATATACATACATAACATGCTGAGGTGTTTTATTGCCCAAAAAGCAGTGTATAAAATCCATATTTCACAGGGAACTATAAACTCTGGAAAATAGTTCTCTGTTCCCTGTGATATATGGGCTTCATTATGATAATGACAGCCCCGACAACTCTGCAGAGCTTCACCATTGCCAGAGCTGCTTGGGTTATAAATTAAGGAAGGACCAAAATAGGCATCTAAATTATGAAGCACAAGAAAAAAAGCAAATTATACAGCATTGTTGTGCACTTGTTTTTATTTTATTTTGAACCATTTGAGCTACAAAAATATGTGGCAAATATGTTTAATCGATTATCATGCAGTATTGGCTGCAGAGAACAGCATAATTCTATTTGCTCCGACCATTCAGCAGTCTGTTCATTGACTGTTGAACAACTTCAGCAATCTTTTTGGTGGACTCTACATACAAAATAGCAACCAGTGGGCTTATTATTTTAATTCCACAATCTAAACGTTATAATTGTTCTCTTCTTTGTTCTGAAGACAAAAAACAAGCAGACAGGTACTGTTCAGTATTTCAGTTACTATTTTCAACATCAATAAAGAATTCCCAGAGAGAGAGAGAGAGAGAGAGAGAGAGAGAGAGAGAGAGAGAGAATTAGAAAGGGAGACAGAGAGAGAATATACATAAAAAGTAACTTTATTTGGTCCAGTATTGCCATCAAGGTGTTCTAGTGGCATTATAAACCTCAAGGCCAATGGCTGAGTGGTTTGTGAATGTTCCTAGACTCTCAAAATGGCTGCATCAGACCCTTTTTAGGTTCTCCTTTGTTTTTACTATTACATGATTAGTTTGTGGGGTTTAGCTTGAAATAGCTTTTTTATTCAAAACTGACCTACCAGGGACACTTGACTGGAATAAGAATGCTTAAGTTCTTTTTGCCTTTCACGAATAAACTGTTGATATGAAAACTGACAATGGTGAATGTCAGTAGCTATAAGCACTTCAGTGAGTGCAGAGTTTACCACATAAATATGAATTTACAGCACTTGATATATAATTTGCTCTATAATGTTCCTAATTCACAGATAGATTAAAAAAACATTCCTAGCACAACTGAATGAAAATGCTGTCAGGGAATATGCTACAAAATTGGATTTTATGTAGTAGAATTTAGATAAACTGATGCATAGTTTTGATGACCGTGCCACCTAACCCTGGTAGTCCTGACAATGTTAAAGTTCTGCAGTGGTTTGGGGTCTTACATTATGATGTTGAAAATTATATTTCTCAGAGAACTGTAAAATATTTTTCATATATACATAGGTCTTCAATGGTCTGTGTATGTCGGTGTGTGTTTGTTTGTTTGTGGGAATGTGTTTGTGTTGGGGGTGTGTGTGGGGAGGCAGGTGTTTGTGTTTGAGGATTCTTATGTGTATGAATATGCACACGTATGTGAAAGGCTGTGTGATGTGACAACCCCTGGTGTAATTTTAGCTCTGGTACAATATAATTGATTCTTGACATATTAAGTGAGTTCATGTCCTGACATAATGATTAGTGACATGCAATATATAATGTATTCATGCGTGGCACTAGTACATGTGAGTACTTGATAAAAATGACAAACCAAGATTTAGACCCCAAACATACATATTCTAAAAGTGAAACATTTCATAACTGTGATAAGCTTTTGTTTCAGGGGATTGAGTATATCCTCATAAAATGAAAAGCATGGATTCAATAACAAAAGAGTGCATATTCCTTAGAAACTGTAAAACTGAGGATTTGGGACAAACTTTTTACATTTTTGACAATCAATTTGAAGCTGATATTTGAATGACAATAAGTACTGTAATCTGAGAACATAGAGTGAATGATTGGTATAAACTGTATGTATGTATGTTCATTGTACATCTATAGCACAACCCGAGAAAGTTTTAGCAGAGCACTGCCCAGGATCAAAGAAAATCATGAAGTCAACAAATGATAGTCGAGGTAGCGGGGTTGTGGTTGGGTAATGCATTGTGATGCAGTGTTCTTTTAAGAGGCGTGTCTTCAGCACTTTCCTAAACTGGATCAGAGTTGGTGATGCCTTGAGGGATGCATGCATGCTACTCCAGATCCTAGGTGCATAGAGGGGAAAGGCATGCTGCCTTGTTTTTACTTTTCTACACATCCTAGTCTGCATTATGATGGTGCCATGCTGGGTCTCAAGACACCCATCAGAGATTTTAAACTGGTCTGCAAGATAAGTGGAGCGTTGGTCGTGATGACTTTGTACATGATGCTGCTAGTTTTAGAGATGAGGCCAGCTTCAAGAGGAGGCAATAAAGTGCCCTCAGGATGGGGGTGATTTGATCTTATTTCTTCAGGCCCTAGATGAGACAGGCTGTGGCATGTGGGATGCCTTAAAGAGTGTTAGTGTGGAGTCTTATAGGCAATGAAATAGTTTCCACCATTGAGATGCAACATTGAAAGTGCTTGAACAGCAGTTCTAAAGTCACTTTCTGAAAGAAACATTTTCCCTTTCTTTAGGAGCAAGAGCTGGTGCCAGTCGATCTTTTTTTTTTTTTTTTTTTGCAGTGCTTTCTTCAAACATGTTAGAGCCCTGTGACCTAATGAATAACACTGTGCAAAATATGTGTCTTTGCTGTGCATACATAACATTGTGAGATTCCTGACAATATTATTTTCCCACTGTTCAAAAAGATTATCTGGTATAACCACTCAGCCCTCCAAATAGTATAGAGGAAATTAGGTTTACAAACTGTGCTTGATTGCTCAGTGCAGTTTGGGGTAGGCATATATGCTCCAACATTATAAAACACCACCAGTCACCACTGTTCCGACATTCTGGGTTTACACAATTGCTATTTTCACTGCTTTCCAAAGACTTGCTCGCTCTGTTGAACCTTTATGCCATCCTGCTTTGATGTTTGCTATATACTGAGCACATAGTGTGTGTATTTGGGAGGCAGTACATTTTGTTGTTGTCCTTCAAATCCTCAAGGGCATAGGTGAGCTAAAATTAGGGACATAATGCTCTGAACGCATAGAAATAATCAGTCTACAAAGAGTGCACGTTTAAGTACAGGCTTGTGTGTGTCTATGTACACTCAAAGCTGTCATTTTGTAAGGGACAGGCTTATAATTTTGGTCATTTGAACATATTGGCAAAGATTAGTAGAGCTGATCCAGAACTGGAAATAAATGGTCAGGATCAGATTTTCACAGCATTATTGTCGGGACCAAGTGGGTACAAGCATATGGCAAGCATATGTTCTGGGTCCCACAGTGCACTGATGCTTTTGACCAGATGTGCTTTAAAATGTACTTGTGACATATATTGTGACATATATTTACCCTACCATTGCTTAGTGAACCAACAGCCACCCCACCTATGACGTCATCTTTAATAAAATCCTGTTTTTACCTGTATTGTTGAACCATGTGTTATTTGCCACCATTTTGCTGAAAAGGTTTGAGCAAGGAACCTCAAATCCATTTAAAAGCCCTATTTAAATGATATCTAATTTTGATCAATATGATTGCTACAGTATGTTTTTTTAATGCAATATGCACACACACTATCATAAAGAGCCCTTAGGAGGAACCCCCAATACTCCTGTACAGCTGGCTTTAACTCTTTTTCAGTTTTGTGTAAGGCAATTGGCATAATATATTCAAGTTGCTTCACTGGGTACAAACGTTTCAAGAAATCATTTGTAATAGCCTCAACCCGCTGAAGTGTCTTTACTGTAACTAATTTTGACTAGCGTGATTTAAAATTAACTATTTGTCTCCTGTTTCCTCCACAACACTTGAGAATCATACCATACCCAAAAATATGCAGTAATATATTTATTGCCAATTTTAAAATATCATTAATTTAAATACTTTTTCAAACAAATTCTGTAGATAGAAAATCATTACTTTACCTCCCTGAGCCACCTCTTGTCATTATATGGGGCCATGCCCCCCCAAACATATACTTTTGGCTACGACTCTGCCCATATTCCTCTAAGGAAGAGGAGCGTCTCCAGTGCCTGAACTCAAAAAGAGCATTTTCTGTATACTACCTTGACTGCACAAAAGAGTTCTGGGTGGATGCCCAACTCCTTGTGGGTTAGAGAGAGAGAGAGAGACCATTATGATATCATGGACTGGGGGCCTCATTCACAAAGACAAACTTACACTTTTGTGTAAGTTTACTCTTTTTCGCTATTCTCAAGAAAAGTTTGCAACTGCAGAGACTCCGCAGTCAGGGAGGAGAACGCGGCACATAAAGAGATATACCTGTGTCTCTTTTTATGTGCGGAATTCTCCACGTTGACTGTGGAATCTCCACAGTTGTAAACCTACTACTGAACCATTTGTTTGTGAATAGTTAAAATGAGTAAACTTAAACCAACAGTGTAAGTTTACCTTTGTGAATCGGGCCCATGTTCAACAATTATGAAACCAAATAAAGAGTTAAATGTCTTTGGCGTTTTGAGGAGGTGATCCAACTACTCCTCATAGAAGACAAATCTTACTCGCTGGAGAAAACCCTAGGTATTTCTGGACTTTTCCTGTCGACCTATCCTTCACCTGCCATGGAGC
This sequence comes from Triturus cristatus, assembly GCF_964204655.1. Taxonomy (NCBI): domain Eukaryota; kingdom Metazoa; phylum Chordata; class Amphibia; order Caudata; family Salamandridae; genus Triturus; species Triturus cristatus. The sequence continues at coordinate 594,592,857 of NC_140581.1, read as the reverse complement.
TAATTGCCATAACGCTGTGGCTGAGCCAAATGGACATAGTAGAGGCAACAGGCACTGTGGCAAATAGCACTAGGCCTAAAAGTTGATGCAGTTGAAGCATAGCCAGCAAGGTAATGACATTTGGACACAGAAAACTAGGTCCAGCTCAGGGAAAAAGGGTTATAAATTACAGATCAATAAGTATAATCTTGTGTTTTTCACATATTTATAACATTGACCACTCATGCCAGTGTCTGAATTGTTGGGTTAAAATGAATCCAAGAAGTACCTGCTTTCAAAATCCACTTTTTCTATAATTCAGCTTCATGTTTTAACTTTCCCAACTTCTCAAATATGTCATCTTAATAAACTACTCCCTTTTAACTGGACGAATAAACAAATGCATTATTTGGCTATACATTCATCAATTTTAACCAATAATCCTTTGATAACATATGAAGCAACCTGCTCATCGTTGTTCTGGGAGATCGATTCAGATCTAGGTAGATGGACAAGTCCAGTCATCTCCTGAATATGGAGGATGAGCATTATTAAAATTAATCTCCTGCCTCACAATCAATATGCTTTACAAGGCTTTTCGGTAAAAGTGCCTGAAAAAAATCATACAAGCCTCAAAAAGGTGTCCCTTCATGCACATAAGTGTCTGCGTTGGCGCTAGGCAGCTTTTTTAGCGCCAACGAAAGGGTATTCCTGTGAACACGACGCATTCTTGCGTTGTTTTAAAAGATGCAATGCAGCGCTGCTAACTTGCTTACAGCGCTGCGCTGCATCATTTCTTTGTGAATATGCCCCAGACTTTAAAATGTATTTGAATTTGGCCCCTAGAGGTTCTTGTAAAATGTTAATTCTCGTCTTCTATGGCTAAAAAGGGTGGCGGTGGGTATTTTTTCAAAATATTGTTCTGTACTTTATAGCTACAAAAATTGAGGACCCTAAAAAAGTTGAACTAGAAGTATCCAGTAAAAAGCCGGCAAGACCTACCCCTCAGACTATGTGAGCTCAGGTCCATCATTAGATCTGGAGATAAGGGATGTCCTGCTTTGAAATTGTGAGACCTTTGCGCCTTTTCACTACAAGTTCAGGCCGTGTGTTTGAGGAATGGAAAACAATAGTTTGAGGTGATTAGATTGGGCACTTGCACTGTCTGATTCCTTTTTAATAGATGCTCTCATCTACACATGTCGTCATTTCATAAAACCCCATAGCAGGGTTTTATAAAAATGCTTCACCAGTTCCTGGCTTCAGATCCTAGGACATACATGCCAAGGGGAAGGGGGGGACTAGGACCCGTATATGAGGACAAGTTGGAAGAGAAAGCCTGATGGAAAACACATTGGGCTGATTCAATAAAGCATTTATAGGACGTAGTACTTTTGGAGTACTCTTTAACGTACTCGGAGATGTTTTTGTGAACAGACCCTGAAACTTCCAAATCTCTATTAGTAATCCCCATCCTGCAGGGGGGCACCAACCTTCCAGGGTGCCCCCCTCATCCTTCAAATGGGCCCCCTGTACAGCTGAAGGCCAATCAATATCACTAAAAGATAACAGGGTGTTGCAATATCCAGACACCCTGTGCATGGGAAGAGCTGCCTGTCTTTGATTTCCTGCAACCTGTCACCTGCTAATTCTCTCTCTGTCCCCCCACCTCCCCCTCTGCCCCTATCGCCGTTGTCGCATCCCTTCCACTACACTCTTAGCGCCTACACGTTTTCTTCCTATTGTCTCTTGCAGTGCTGTTATTGCAGCGCTTGTTAGATTTGTAGCTCTAGCTGTTCACAGTTTCAAAGCACGGGTTTTCACAAGCATACCTGTCTCATAAATCTTCTGCGTTGTGGCACACATTGGAAGTGCTGACGTGGCTGCATGTTAGGACAGCACAGGGGCCGCATGGTGACGCCTGGCAGGGAGTGTTCTTGCGGCTTCAGCAGTACTGGAACTGGAAAGCCTTGGTTTGAGAGCCATTGGAAACTGAAGCAAGACAAAGAGGTTTCGATGTTTGTGCCTCGTACTAGTGAAAGCGTATATGTAACTCAAAGGAAGAAGCATTTTGTTTCTCTGAACGGTGTCCTCTTTCAGCTTTGGGCCAGCTGACCATGCCCAGCTCTTGCTTTGTTGTTTGACAATACACACTGTTTTAGTGATAGTTCAATTGCGTCATCGTTTGTAATCCGTCACTGATCTGTGAGAGTGAGGGATTAAATGTGACAAGTGAAAAGGGCAACTCTGGTCCAGTTCACTTTTGTATTCTGTGCACAGCCCCCTTTAGTTTTGGTGGCATCGGGTGCAACAATCTTAGTGCGCACCCCCAAGTCCCCCCCATGACCTCCTCCAATGATTCACTGGCCAAAGGATTTGTGTGATAAAAGCAGTAATGCGCTGACCCAGCTATGTAAAACACATATCTTTAATTTGCATTTTTGCAGCAGGCACATCTCTGTGCTACTTTATTTACAGCAGCACTCAGACTGCCATGAAGCCTCCTCGATTGTATCGTTTGATTTCCACAGTGGCAACTCTTACTTAAATGCTGTCGTTGAAAGAATCACCAGAGCTCCGTTGTGATTTCCAGGGACACTACCATTGGTGCCCTTCTATGGGAATTATTTTGATACATTTGTGTAGTTTATTAACTGGGGCATTCAGCTGATGGCTGTATGCCCTAGTTTTCTCCACTTCACAAGATTTGGTTGCTATGGCCATGGTTGACTTGGCAGACCACGAGCCTCATAAATCACCCACGCTGATAGAGCATCAACTTTTTATTTGTTGATCCAATATGCTCTCTTTATGCGCTTCCATATTTAATTTATATTTTGTGATTTGTTAGCTGTTCTCATTGTGAGTTCCACATAATTCCACTGCACACCCTGCACATAATTCAACTAGAGATAACTGCAATCAACACAACACAATTCCAAAACAAACAATTCCACTGCAACCCACATATTTCTACTCCATACCACATAATTGCAATCAACGCAATTTACTTCAACATCATGCCACATAATTCCACTCCACTACATGCCACTCCATGCTACACAATGCCACTCCACGTAAATCCACATAATTCCACTCCGTGCCACATAATTACAAACCAATAAAAAATAAAACATAATTCAACTCCTCTCCATGCCACAAAATTCCAATGTACATAATACCACTTTGGTACATAATTCCAATCTACTACAAAACATATAATTACAATCCACACCACACAATTCAACTCCACATAATTCCACTACACATAATTACACTCCAACCTACATTTCATGCAACATATTTACACTGCACATATATCCACTCAATTCCAGATACATAATTACAATCCATTAAATAATTCAACCTCGCAACATACAATATAATTCAACAACATTTAATTCTACTCCACACCATGCCACTTAATACGACTACAAACCATCCCACTTAATTCCGCACAACACCACACAATTCGAGTGCCACACAATTCTGCACCACAACCCATAATTACACTCCACATAATACCACTCAGCGCCACATAATTACACTACACATAATTACACTTTACTCAGTAGAATATAAATATAATTCCACCCACACAATTCCACCACTGAAAATTCCAATACAACCCACATAAATCCACTAAACACCACAAACATGCACTAGACTCCGAACCAAAACATATAGGTAAAATACATTGTAAATTTCAATGTCAATAACTATGACTCTTGCAAATGTGAGATCTATTTCATTGCAAATGCTTGTTGACTACTAGATGTTGGTTTTCAACTCTGACTAACCAGACCTCAGTGCCAGGGCTCTTACCGCTAAAAAGGTAAAAGGTAAAGTCCAATTGTAACCCAATTTGCATGGACTTTAGCACCCCTGTAAGTACCTAGTAAGTAGTACCCCTTGTATATAGGGCATGGATACTAAAGAGGGTCCCTAAGGGCTGCAGCATCTCTTATGCTGCCCTAAGGGACCCACACACAAACTGCATGCAGGCTGCCATTGCAGACTGCATGTCGTGGTGCAAACCATGAGTGAAAACACAACATGGCACACTCACTTTGTGCCAGGTCAAAGTCACTGCATGTATTATAAGTAAGTCACCCTTACAGCAGGCTAAGGCAGGTTGCATTATATTACATATTAGGGTATATTTGCATGAACAGATATGCCTCTGTGCTGTCTAGTTCAATGTACTTTTATGTTGTTGTTTTTGTTAATCTAAACTGAATGAAGAATAATTGTATTATACTATATGGTACAAGTGAACAGGGAAGCCTTCTGAAGTATATTCACTGGACACTAGTTGTTTCTAGTTCCCCAGCTACATAATTGTTTAACGGAAATACTGTTTTTGGTATCAAACACCTTGTTTTAATAAATCTGTACTGGTGCCAGTGCTAGATTTATTATGTCAAGCACCTAGAGGGCACCTAATAGGTGCCCCCTGAAACCTTACTAGTCTTCTAGTGTGCTGGCTGACTGGATCCTTCCAGCCTGCCACCACAGACGTGTTTCTGACGCCCTGCAGATGAGAGCTCATGCTCTCAGGAGGTCTGAAACAATGCCTACTCTGACAGCAGATGTTATTACCTCCTCCAGCAGGATGGCTAATGAATCTACATATTAAGGCAGAAGCTTCAAAGCCTCTGCCCCCTTTGATATGCGACCCCGAGTTCCCGCAGACCTGGGAGATGCCACCCTGAGGCCCTTTTGGCTCCAGAACAGGCAGGAAATTAGATATGCAAGTAGGCATGTTGCACCACCAGGTAGTCACACCCGTAAGGTGGGGTGCCCTGTGTGCTCCACGAATGTAAAAATGGTTCCACCATTTTGATTTTGGTGGAATTATGAGCACAGGAAGTGATCATATAGGGAGTGTAGTGACGCCAAGGGTAAGTAGTCCAATGGCTACTACCCTTCACTCCCTATAACGCCCCTAAATCCAGTATTTAGGTGGTACCCTGACACCATGAAGAGCTGAAAAAGAAGCGAGAACTGTGGGCTACCAGTGGACTTTGGCACCAAACCATACCTGCCTGCTCCTCTCCCGACAATCACAACAACCCAACTTGTCCTGCAGCTGTCCATCCTTCAAAAGCCTCAGTGGGTCATCAGCACTTTGCTAAGCCATCAGCATCTCCCTTGAAGCGGAGGAGCCACTTCCCTGCACCCTGCAGGCACCAACCGCAAAGTCTGGTTCACCGTTTAGCTGACCACCGGGTCCACCGAAGGAACAGCCACCCAGGAGGAGGTCACCATGCTCCTAGAGGTCTGATCTGTCTCCTCCCTAGTGTGAAGATGCCAGGTCCCCCAGGAGCCACCCTGCACCAATACCCAGGGCACTGGACCCCTTGCAGCAGCCAAAGCTTGTTTGAAGTACAATCCAGTGCTCCAGAACTGCAAATACCGAGCATCAAACGAGGGGCATCAGAACCAGAGTCCAGCACCAAGAGTGGCCAAGCTATTCTGCTTTGTCCCCCTTTGCAGGTCTTACCAAGACCCGTGAGTGCCTTTGATGCACAGGCCCAGCCGGCCAAAACCCTTTGCACCCGAGCTCCCCGGTCCGGATCCATGACAACCAACTGTGCCCCATGCTCCTAGGACCCTCAAGAACTGAGCCCCCTGTTGGAAGCTCCTAGACTTGTCCCTAAGCCCCCCTCTGCAGCCTTTTTGTTTGTGGCTCCCATGTTTTTCTACGGTGTAGCACGCAACTCTACGAACCCCTCCGGCACCTCTTTACGGGTGCACACCAGGGCAGGAAATCCCTAAATGCAGGTGGTTCTTTGGACTTTGGCCCCCTAGCACCTTAAGTCCTAAAGAGGACTGCCGAGATTCGATTGCAAATACCTGTATGCAGTATATGTTTCTTTCTCCATAGGAATGCATTACCGCTTAAAAATGCATTTGTGTGATATTTTTAGTTACCCGCAAAAATTGATAAACTGAAAAGTACTTACCCAATTACGAAGTTCTTGGTGAATACATAAATATAATAAAACCTGTTATTTTTCTAAATTGGTCTCGAGTTCCTTCATTGTGTGCCTAATTTATTGACTGTGTTTTCAACAAATGTTTAGCACTACCCTCTGATACGCCTAAACTGTTCGCCCACACAAACATAAAAGAGAGCATTTGGGATTATTAATTTAAGCCCTGCAAGCCAATAAGGGTCATCTGGACTTTCTACAATGTGTACCTCATTTTGGTACACTACATAAAAAGCCAGCTTCCTACAGGTGGCACATTCAGATCATTACATTTAATATTTATGCACACAGTGAGAAGTTGGCCTGATATATGATGTCACTAGTTCTAGTGTACACCTTGTATCAGTCCAAACAACCCTTATGGTGATCGGTTGTAAAGTCAACCTTATAGACCAGCTATCCTAGTGGTAGCATGGACAAGAGCAGTCTTAGGCTAAACTCTGTATGGCATGTGAATGCCAGCTGTTATACCATTACAATCCCTTGAATACCAAATGAAAGGACACCACACCAGGTATATATAAAATTAGAATGTATTTATTCTAACATATACCCTCAGCACTCTTTATGAGTTCAGAGGTCTAAGTACAAACAATTTCTTAAGTAGCATACGTTAAGTTACACAGGAAAAATACAGTTAGGCCCAGGGGCCACGCAAACCATATACTAAGAAAGTGGTATAAGTACCACGTCACGAACAAGGAGTAGGCCTAGGGCCTAGGGAATCGCTGGGGCTACACTACCCTACCCATAGTTAGGAAGTGGGAGGCCCACGGGAAGCGTGTGCAGTGTGGAAACACACACGCGGGTTACATTAAAGTCAATGGGAATGTAACAGTTAGAGATTCTTCAGTCTTCTTGTCGTCGAATGTCGAAGGTCCAGAGTTTCGTGTCTAGTTTCAGTTCAGGATAATCCAAAGTCCTAGGGACTCAGCTCCCACTCTTATACTAATCTGGGGGGCTGGGTTACCTGCTAGGTCCCTCCTATGGTTGGGATCAGGGAGGGGGGTGGTTACACCCCCTTCCCTTTGTCCAGTTTCGTGCCAGGACTGGGGCTGGAGTGCCCCAGCACCGGTTTGAACCGGACTATGCATGGGACACCTTGTGTGCCCCAGGCAGTGTCTCGTTTCTTTCATCCCTCCCTGCCCCAATACACTAAGCCCTGTCTAGGGTGGTGCTAGCACCTCCCAAGGCAGGAAACCTATTGTCCAAGCCTCCCTTGTGTCCGTGGCAGCAGCATCCATTTTGTGATGCAGGGGCTCTGGTTAACTTTAACCGGGTAGTAGGACTTCAACATGTCTTCTCCCTCTAGAAGGGGGGAATACTATCCTCATCGCCAGAAATGGTGTGGGGGTAGTTTTCCAAAGTGTTAGACACCTTACACGACATGTTTTGATAAAGCCAAACCATAGTTACTAAGAAAGTGGTATAAGTACCATGTCACGAACAGGGAGTAGACCTAGGGCCTAGGGAATCGCTGGGGCTACACTACCCTACCCATAGTTAGGAAGTGGGAGGCCCACGGGAAGCGTGTGCAGTGTGGAAACACACATGCGGGTTACATTAAAGTCAATGGGAATGTAACAGTTAGAAATAGGAAGAATAAGGACACTTCCGAAGTAACTAGGAGGAAGCAACTAAAGACTTAGACACTTGGATAGTCAATATCCACTGGAGCACCGGAGTACTCTCGTTACCTCACCCACAGGAGACGGGTGCATAGGTGTGAAGATGTGTCGGGTGTCGTCGCTGGATCCTATGGATGCCTGAAGAACGGATGTTGGCAGGCTGCCAAGTGGAAGATGTCCGGTGGATCCAAGGATGGATCTTGAAGGAAGAACACCTGCAAGCAGAGGGGACAAAGTCTGGGTCACTAGCCAGTGACCGTGTGGAACCAGGAAGGAACCAGGCGATGTCGTGCAGAACACAGGTGATGTCTTGAAGCTTGTCTCTGCAGCTGCGTGGACCAGAAGGCATCGAGGACAACCAGAACCAGGGTACGAGCTGTCCCACGAAGGATCTTGCTGCCGGCAGAGTCGGCGTCCCGATCAGAGTCAACAAGCCTTGGCAAAGGCAACCCACGCGGAGTAGGAAATTCGCTTCAGGTGCAGACCAGGAAGGTCTGAGGTGCTTCTCTTTCACAGGGAAGCAAGGGCTAGTCTGGAGGAGCCAAACCAGCAGTGGAAAGTCAAGGGTTCGTCGTCACTGAGGCTACTAGCCAACGGGCAAGCAACCGGACAGATGCGTCGAGCAGGGAAATGCAGAAGGGCCCCACGCAGAACTCGTGGAGTGTGGAGGGCTGATCTTCGGTGCAGATGGTGCTCGGGGTTGGGACTTCTCAATCCCCAGAGCACAACTTCGAGGATGCCTCAGAAGCTGCGCTGGAAGCTACTCGCCAATTTTCCCAGGTAGCCGGTCCCACGTCTCTCGTTGCCTCCACGGATCTCAGCTTGGCTGTGGATGTGGATCAGGGTCAGAGAAGTCTGGAAGTCGAGGTGCTGGTCAGGCTCTGCAGTCGGTTCCTCGTAGAACTTGGGCAAAGCAAACAGCAGGTCGCTTGTTGGTGCCTGTTTGCACAGGGTGGCCACTCCTTGGCCACAAGGGAGATTCTTCAGTCTTCTTGTCGGCGAATGTCAAAGGTCCAGAGTTTTGTGTCTAGTTTCAGTTCAGGATAATCCAAAGTCCTAGGGACTCAGCTCCCACTCTTATACTAATCTGGGGGGCTGGGTTACCTGCTAGGTCCCTCCTATGGGTGGGACCAGGGAGGGGGGTGGTTACATCCCCTTCCCTTTGTCCAGTTTCGTGCCAGGACTGGGGCTGGAGTGCCCCAGCACCGGTTTGAACCGGACTATGCATGGGACACCTTGTGTGCCCCAGGCAGTGTCTCGTTTCTTTCATCCCTCCCTGCCCCAATACACTAAGCCTTGTCTAGGGTGGTGCTAGCACCTCCCAAGGCAGGAAACCTATTGTCCAAGCCTCCCTCGCTGGAAGGACTCCCAGCAGCAGGAGGTCAGACTTGTGTCCGTGGCAGCAGCATCCATTTTGTGATGCTGGGGCTCTGGTTAACTTTAACCGGGTAGTATGGTGTGGGGGTAGTATTCCAAAGTGTTAGACACCTTACACAACATGTTTTGATAAAGCCAAACCATAGTTACATAACCGCGAGGATTATAAGGCACCTTAAGAGTATATGGTAGGCGATATCATAGAACAGCTATAAGGACATGGTTCCGAAAGCTGCAGACAGGCTCAGCTCATGCTAGAGCACCATCTCACATGTTACCAAGCACTCTGCCTCCAGGATTGTTAAGGCCTGCCATAGGAGTGGCTGAAAGGTTACCCATGTGTCTATATATAAGGTAGGTATAGGAATACTATACCTAAGCAAGGGGTGATTACACGACCTTGCCCCAGCTGAATGATCAGCCAGTTGTGTCATGATGGGAGGCCAGCCAGGGGTGGCATAATACATGCTGCAGCCCCTGGTAGGCCTAGGGTACACCCATGCCCTGGGTACCTAAGGTACACTGTACAGGGCCCTATAAGGTGATCCTTACCAATTGGGTTATGTACCTAAAGTACATATTATGAATTTAGAGAGAGAACAGCTGGGCTTTGGGTCTGATTAGCAGGCCCACAGCCACATCTAAGTCGAAAACCAGTGAAGCAAAAGCAAAAAGTGGGGGTGACCATAGGACGCAGACCCTACTCTCCTACACAACCCCCCCCCCCCCAAACTTAGGGACATTAAACTAACCTTGACCAGTTGAGTCTTCATGTTCTAAGTGGAAATATCTGGAGAGTCCATCTGCATTGGCATGGTCAGTCCCAGGTCTATGTTCCACTGTGAAGTCCATCCCCTGTAGGGAAATGGACCACCTAAGAAGTTTGGGATTTTCACCCTTCATCTGATTTAGCCACAAGAGGGGCTTATGGTCTGTCTGAATCTTGAAGTGAGTGCCAAACAGGTATGGCCTCAGCTTCTTCAGGGCCCAAACCACAGCAAAGGCCTCCCTCTCAATAGCTGACCAACGTTTCTCTCTAGGGGTCAGCCTTCTACTAATAAAAGCAATGGGCTGGTCTTGACCATCTATATTCAGTTGTGAAAGAACAGCTCCCACACCCAACTCAGAAGCATCTGTTTGGACAATAAATTCTTTGGAGTAATCTGGACTTTTCAGAATAGGTGCAGTGCACATGGCCTGCTTCAGGTCATCAAATGCCTTCTGGCAGCTTACTGTCCACTGAACTTTCTTTGGCATTTTCTTGGAGGTCAAGTCATTAAGTGGTGTCACAATGGACCCATAGTTCTTAAGAAACTTTCTGTAGTACCCAGACAGGCCCAAGAAAGCTCTGACCTGTGTCTGGGTAATCGGAGGAGTCCAGTCCTTTATGGTCTGGATCTTGCTCTCCAGTGGTTGAACCTGACCCCCACCTACTAGGTGGCCCAGGTACACAACCTTGCTCTGCCCTATCTGGCACTTAGTGGCCTTGATAGGGAGGTCTGCCTTTTGCAGGGCCTCTAAAACATTCCTCAGGTGGACCAGGTGATCCTCCCAGGTGGAGCTAAAGACAGCAATATTATCAAGATAAGCTGCACAGTAGTCATCCAGGCCTGTAAGGACTTGATTCACCAACCTTTGGAAAGTGGCAGGTGCATTCTTCAAGCCAAACGGCATTACCACAAATTGATAATGTCCTCCTGGGGTTGAGAAAGCAGTTTTGGCCTTTGCACTCTCAGCTAGTCTGATTTGCCAGTAGCCTGCTGTCAGGTCAAATGTACTCAGAAATTTGGCAGCTGCCAATCTGTCAATGAGCTCATCTGCCCTAGGTATTGGGTGGGCATCTGTCCTAGTGACAGCATTGAGACCTCTGTAATCCACGCAAAACCTCATCTCTCTCTTACCATCTTGGGTGTGAGGTTTTGGCACAAGAACTACAGGACTAGCCCAAGGGCTCTCTGAAGGTTAAATGACTCCCAGCTCCAACATCTTTTGTACCTCAATCTTTATGCAGTCCCTGACATGGTCAGATTGCCTGTAGATTTTACTCTTCACAGGCAGACTGTCACCAGTGTCCACCTCATGGGTGCACCAGTTTGTCTGACTTGGGGTCAGTGAGAACATATGTCTATAGGCCTGTAGAACTTGTCTGCAGTCCTGTTGCTGATGGTTAGTGAGGCTGTCAGAAAAGACCACACCATCAACTGAACCATCATCAGGGTTCTGAGTCAGCAGGTCTGGGAGAGGGTCACTCTCTTCCTCCTGCCCCTCATCTGTAGCCATGAGCAAGCCCATGTCTGCCCTGTCAACATATGCCTTTAACCTGTTGACATGAAGCACCCTGTGGAGGCTTCTTGGAGTCCCAAGGTCCACCAAGTAGGTGACTTCTCACTTCTGTTCAACAATAGCGTGGGGTCCAGACCATTTGTCCTGGAGTGCTGCTGGGGCCACTGGCTCCAACACCCACACTTTCTGTCCTGGCTGGTACACAGTCAGCACAGCCTTTTGGTCATGCCAAGCTTGTTGGAGTTCTTGGCTTGCCTCAAGGTTTTTAGAAGCCTAATTCATGTACTCTGCCATCCTTGAGCAGAGGCCAAGCACATAATCCACTATATCAAGCTTGGGTTGTCTGAGAGGTCTCTCCCATCCTTCCCTTACTAGACATAGGGGTCCCCTTACAGGATGCCCAAACAAAAGTTCAAAAGGGCTGTAGCCAACCCCCTTTTGTGGGACCTCTCTGTAAGCAAACAGAAGGCAGGGTAAAAGGATGTCCCATCTTCGCCTAAGCTTGTCTGGTAAACCTTTTATCATCCCTTTTAGGGTCTTGTGGAACCTTTCCACACGCCCATTGCATTGTGGGTGATAGGGGGTAGTGAATTTGTAGTTAACACCACACTCCTTCCACATTGCAGTCAAATATCCTGACATGAAGTTGGCACCTCTGTCAGAGACAACCTCCTTTGGAAACCCCACTCTGGAGAACACTCCAAGTAGGGCCCTTGCCACAACAGGGGCTGTTGTGGTCCTCAGGAAAATAGCTTCTGGGTACCTGGTGGCATGGTCCACTATCACCAGTATGAATCTGTGCCCAGATGCTGTTTGGAGGTCCATTGGTCCAACAATGTCTATCCCCACTCTCTCAAAGGGAACCCCCACCACTGGTAGTGGTATTAGGGGGGCCTTTGTGGTGCCACCTGATTTGCCACTGGCTTGGCAGTTGACACAGGAGCGACAAAACTCCTTGGTATCTTCTGACATGTGAGGCCAGTGAAAGTGAGGGACAAGTCTGTCCCAAGTCTTATTCTGGCCTAAGTGTCCTGCAAGGGGAATATCATGGGCCAAGGTAAGAAGGAAGCCTCTGAAACTCAATGGTATGACCAACCTCCTGGACGCACCAGGCTTGGGGTCTCTAGCCTCTGAGTACAGCAGCCCTTCATCCCAATACACTTTATGGGTACCTTGAGCATTCCCTGCAGCCTCAGCAGCAGCCTGCTGTCTGAGGGGTTCAAGAGAAGGACAGTCTAATTGTGCCTGCCTCAGATCTGCCCTTGAAGGTCCCCCTGTCCCAAGAAACTCAACCTGGTCAGGTTCCAGTTCTTTTAGGACAGTTCCTGCAGGGCTCTCAGAATCATCCTCCTGTGAGGGCTGATTCTCTACCTGAGGCAGGGGGGAAGGCACTGCCTTAACCCGACTGCTCTTTCTCTTGGGTTGTGTCTGGTCCATTGTCCCAGGATCCAGCACTTTTTCAGTGTTGATTTTTTTTGCCTGGACCTAGTCACAGCAAGGACATGTGCATCTATTCCCAGCATTTCTGCATGGGTCCTATACTCCACTTCAGCCCAAACTGAAGTTTCAAGGTCATTTCCCAACAGACACTCTACAGGAAGGTCTGAACTTACCACAACTTTCTTGAGGCCAGTTACCCCTCCCCAGGAGAAGTTAACAATTGCCACACTATGGGAGGTAGTGGCATTGCTAGCGTTGGTCACTAGGTAATTCTCACCTAGCATGATCTGTCCAGGGTCCACAAAGGCAGGAGTCACCATTGTGACACTAGCACCTGTGTCCCTGTAGGCCTGAGCCATCCTATGGTTGATTAAAGGAGTCTGTCTGTACTTGCCCAGGTTACTGGGGCTCACAGTAGAGGACAAAGCTATGTCCCCATCACAGATCAGAACAGCCTGAGTTGGTATTCTGACTAGGCCAGAATCCACTTCAGTTCCCAGGGTTAACCCTATTACACCCTTTTTCTGGGAACCACCACTTACAGCTGGACTAGGGGGTACAGTTGCCTTAGGGGCAATGGTGGTTGGGGGCTTGTCCTTTTTGGTGCATTCACTATACCAATGGGAATTGGACTTACAATAGTTACACCAAGGTTTCTTTTGGCCATCTTTCTTTTTATCCTTTTTGGGACCACCCTCCCCCTGAGCCTTTTGGGGGCCTGGTGAAGACTTCTGGTCTTTTGCTTTCTGCTCATTACCCTTCTGGTCTGCATTTTTCTGATCACCGCCCTGGTTCTGGTTTTTCTGCTTAACTCTAGTCCTGACCCACCTATTTGCCTTCTTTCCCAATGCTTGGGGAGAAGTTAGGTCAGAGTCAATCAAGTATTGATGCAGCAGCTGGTTTTGACAGTTGTTAAGGATTTGTTCTCTCATGATCAAATTATACAATCCTGTATAGTCCTTAAACTTACTACCCAATAACCAGCCTTCCAAAGCCTTAGTGGCACAATCTACAAAGTCAGTCCAGTCCTGTGTCTGTGTCTTCTGGGTATCCCTGAACAACAACCTGTATTGTTCAGTGGTTAGGCCAAACCCATCAATCAGAGCACTCTTCAGGACAGTGTAATTGTCAGCATCCTCATCACTAACTGTGAGGAGCTTGTCTCTACCTTTCTCAGAGAAGGAGAGCCACAAGATAGCTGCCCACTGACTTTGGGGTACCCGCTGTACTTTGCAAGCCCTCTCCAAAGCAGTAAACCATTTGTGGCTGTCATCCCCACACTTGTAGGGAGGGACAATCTTGCTCAGGTTTCTATTGTCATAGGTCCTGTCTCTATCCTTAGGGATAGTGCTGCCACCAGTGGGACCTAACCCACTTAACTTTTGCTCTCTGGCCAGAGCAAGTCTATGTTTGGCAAGGGCAAGTTCTTCCCTTTCAATCCTCAGATTGACTTCCCTCATTCTGGCCTGATGCTCTTTTCTCTGTGGAGAAGTCATTCCCCTGTGAGAAGAGGCATTGGAGCTATTAGAGACATGGGAGTGAATAGATTCCCTGGAAGGGGATCTTCCTCTCCTACCTCTCTGGTTAAGTCCACTTGAGGGTCTGAATGGGGGGACCCCATTCTGACTCCCATGTAGGCTTAAGTTAGCCTGGCTCAGTCTCCTAACTTGGACCTGGCTGTCTACCTCATCTCCTGAAGTCCCTTCTGACTCATCTAGATCAGTGTGGTGAGGGGAGTCTTCTGTAGAGGTCAGACCCTCACTTGTACCTAAGGTACCATCCTGGGAGGCTCTCTGAGCATCATACTCTTCTAAGATCTCCACTAGATAAATGAGGGTAGGGTAGGAACCCTGTTTTAACTTTCTGGAGGTACACAATTGTCTCATCTCCTGAAAAGTTAGGGTATCATATCTGGAGGGTATCTTTCTAGGATATCCCCCTCCTGAGAGAGAATCATCTTGATCTCCTCTCAGAGACATGATCTAGTGAGGGTGTGGTGTGTGCACCTACCTACACTAGTTGTATCTACTAAAACCTCTCTAGTAGTTGTAGTCAGGGTGTGCTAGGCCCTTCAACCTACAACAACTAAGTTCAAACTTAAGATTTTGTTTTATATGTACCTTACAGTACCTAATGTGATCTTTCAATTTGATATCTCAAGATTATAATGGTATCACAACAGCAAGCTCAGATCCCAACCGCTGCTCACCAATGTGAGAAGTTGGCCTGATATATGATGTCACTAGTTCTAGTGTACACCTTGTATCAGTCCAAACAACCCTTATGGTGATTGGTTGTAAAGTCAACCTTATAGACCAGCTATCCTAGTGGTAGCATGGGCAAGAGCAGTCTTAGGCTAAACTCTGTATGGCATGTGAAGCCAGCTGTTATACCATTACAATCCCTTGAACACCAAATGAAAGGACACCACACCAGGTATATATAAAATTAGAATGTATTTATCCTAACATATACCCTCAGCACTCTTTATGAGTTCAGAGGTCTAAGTACAAACAATTTCTTAAGTAGCATACGTTAAGTTACACAGGAAAAATACAGTTAGGCCCAGGGGCCACGCAAACCATATACTAAGAAAGTGGTATAAGTACCACGTCACGAACAGGGAGTAGACCTAGGGCCTAGGGAATCGCTGGGGCTACACTACCCTACCCATAGTTAGGAAGTGGGAGGCCCACGGGAAGCGTGTGCAGTGTGGAAACACACATGCGGGTTACATTAAAGTCAATGGGAATGTAACAGTTAGAAATAGGAAGAATAAGGACACTTCCGAAGTAACTAGGAGGAAGCAACTAAAGACTTAGACACTTGGACAGTCAATATCCACTGGAGCACCGGAGTACTCGCGTTACCTCACCCACAGGAGACGGGTGCATAGGTGTGAAGATGTGTCGGGTGTCGTCGCTGGATCCTATGGATGCCTGAAGAACAGATGTTGGCAGGCGGCCAGGAGGAAGATGTCCGGTGGATCCAAGGATGGATCTTGAAGGAAGAACACCTGCAAGCAGAGGGGACAAAGTCTGGGTCACTAGCCAGTGACCGTGTGGAACCAGGAAGGAACCACGCGATGTCGTGCAGAACACAGGTGATGTCTTGAAGCTTGTCTCTGCAGCTGCGTGGACCAGAAGGCGTCGAGGACAACCAGAACCAGGGTACGAGCTGTCCCACGAAGGATCTTGCTGCCGGCAGAGTCGGCGTCCCGATCAGAGTCAACAAGCCTTGGCAAAGGCAACCCACGTGGAGTAGGAAATTTGCTTCAGGTGCAGACCAGGAAGGTCTGAGGTGCTTCTCTTTCACAGGGAAGCAATGGCTAGTCTGGAGGAGCCAAACCAGCAGTGGAAAGTCAAGGGTTCATCGTCACTGAGGCTACTAGCCAACGGGCAAGCAACCGGACAGATGCGTCGAGCAGGGAAATGCAGAAGGGCCCCACGCAGAACTCGTGGAGTGTGGAGGGCTGATCTTCGGTGCAGATGGTGCTCGGGGTTAGGACTTCTCAATCCCCAGAGCACAACTTCGAGGATGCCTCAGAAGCTGCGCTGGAAGCTACTCGCCAATTTTCCCAGGTAGCCGGTCCCACGTCTCTCGTTGCCTCCACGGATCTCAGCTTGGCTGTGGATGTGGATCAGGGTCAGAGAAGTCTGGAAGTCAAGGCACTGGTCAGGCTCTGCAGTCGGTTCCTCATAGAACTTAGGCAAAGCAAACAGCAGGTCGCTTGTTGGTGCCTGTTTGCACAGGGTGGCCACTCCTTGGCCACAAGGGAGATTCTTCAGTCTTCTTGTCGGCGAATGTCAAAGGTCCAGAGTTTTGTGTCTAGTTTCAGTTCAGAATAATCCAAAGTCCTAGGGACTCAGCTCCCACTCTTATACTAATCTGGGGGGCTGGGTTACCTGCTAGGTCCCTCCTATGGGTGGGACCAGGGAGGGGGGTGGTTACATCCCCTTCCCTTTGTCCAGTTTCGTGCCAGGACTGGGGCTGGAGTGCCCCAGCACCGGTTTGAACCAGACTATGCATGGGACACCTTGTGTGCCCCAGGCAGTGTCTCGTTTCTTTCATCCCTCCCTGCCCCAATACACTAAGCCTTGTCTAGGGTGGTGCTAGCACCTCCCAAGGCAGGAAACCTATTGTCCAAGCCTCCCTCGCTGGAAGGACTCCCAGCAGCAGGAGGTCAGACTTGTGTCCGTGGCAGCAGCATCCATTTTGTGATGCTGAGGCTCTGGTTAACTTTAACTGGGTAGTATGGTGTGGGGGTAGTATTCCAAAGTGTTAGACACCTTACACAACATGTTTTGATAAAGCCAAACCATAGTTACCATAACCGCGAGGATTATAAGGCACCTTAAGAGTATATGGTAGGCGATATCATAGAACAGCTATAAGGACATGGTTCCGAAAGCTGCAGACAGGCTCAGCTCATGCTAGAGCACCATCTCACATGTTACCAAGCACTCTGCCTCCAGGATTGTTAAGGCCTGCCATAGGAGTGGCTGAAAGGTTACCCATGTGTCTATATATAAGGTAGGTATAGGAATACTATACCTAAGCAAGGGGTGATTACACGACCTTGCCCCAGCTGAGTGATCAGCCAGTTGTGTCATGATGGGAGGCCAGCCAGGGGTGGCATAATACATGCTGCAGCCCCTGGTAGGCCTAGGGTACACACATGCCCTGGGTACCTAAGGTACACTGTACAGGGCCCTATAAGGTGATCCTTACCAATTGGGTTATGTACCTAAAGTACATAGTATGAATTTAGAGAGAGAACAGCTGGGCTGTGGGTCTGATTAGCAGGCCCACAGCCACATCTAAGTCGAAAACCAGTGAAGCAAAAGGAAAAAGTGGGGGTGACCATAGGAAGCAGACCCTACTCTCCTACACACACCTCTAGCAGATCACGTGCAGGAGTAAGCTGGCTTCATGGAGTTTCATCTGTGTCCAGTGCCAGTCATGCAGTTTTAAAGAGGGAAAATTTCAGTTGCTCCTATCTAGTGCCTTTGTCCAAGGCCTCAAGGGTGTCTGCCCACTCACCTTCTTCAAAATGAGACTGACAGTCTTGCTTGCCCTCTGGCATTAAGGGCTCGCGATAGTGGTTGCAAGAAAAGGGGAGAGGAGAGGACTCCATAGAGGCCAGACACAACCCCTTTGTATTTCCCCCAGGTGTGGAGGTACGTTAAAACCGGTAAAGCCGACAGGGACCAGGGGCAACCCTTTACCCCACCAGGTAGGTCGCTCCCCCTCCGCACAGCACCGCCTGTGTGTCCCTGCACTAGCTGCCGTTGAGGAAGTTCGAGGCCCTCCACCAACCGCAAGCTACCACCTGCGCCTCATCCCTGGTGGCCAGTGGTAGGCCGTAGGTTTGTTCATCTTCCGCTCTATTGTTTTATTGTATTGCCTGTATTTCATTGTTGTGTCTGTGACTGCTGTTGTTCTATCTTCCCCCGCTGCCTGTTCGTGGTCCGTGCCTCTGTTCCCCTCGCTGTCCCGTGTCTCTCAGCTCGGTTTTTCATTCTGTACCCGTCGCTGTCCCCGTGTCTCTGCCCGGTTTTTCCTTCTGTACCCCTCACTGCCCCCGTGTCTCTGCCCAGTTTTTCCTTCTGTACCCCTCGCTGCCCCCTTGCCTCTCCCGCCCGTTTTTGGCTTCTGTTTCTCAGCTGCCCCGGTATTCTTGTGCCCTGTTTGCCTTCTGTGACACTCGTTTTTCCTGTATTTCTGTGCCCTTTTTGCCTTCTGTGCCACGCGTTTTTTCCCTGTATTTCTGTGCCCTCTTGCCTTCTGTGACACTCGTTTTTCCTGTATTTCTGTGCCCTTTTTGCCTTCTGTGCCACTCGTTTTTTTCCCTGTATTTCTGTGCTCTCTTGCCTTCTGTGACACTCGTTTTTCCTGTATTTCTGTGCCCTTTTTGCCTTCTGTGCCACTCGTTTTTTTCCCTGTATTTCTGTGCCCTCTTGCCTTCTGTGACACTCGTTTTTCCTGTATTTCTGTGCCCTTTTTGCCTTCTGTGCCACAAGTTTTTTCCCTGCATTTCTGTGCACTTTTTGCCTTCTGTGCCACTCATTTTTCCTGTATTTCTGTGCCCTTTTTGCCTTCTGTGCCACTCGTTTTTTCCCTGTATTTCTGTGCCCTCTTGCCTTCTGTGACACTCGTTTTTCCTGTATTTCTGTGCCCTTTTTGCCTTCTGTGCCACTCGTTTTTTTCCCTGTATTTCTGTGCCCTCTTGCCTTCTGTGACACTCGTTTTTCCTGTATTTCTGTGCCCTTTTTGCCTTCTGTGCCACTCGTTTTTTTCCCTGTATTTCTGTGCCCTTTTTGCCTTCTGTGCCACAAGTTTTTTCCCTGCATTTCTGTGCCCTCTTGCCTTCTGTGACACTCGTTTTTCCTGTATTTCTGTGCCCTTTTTGCCTTCTGTGCCACTCGTTTTTTCCCTGTATTTCTGTGCCCTCTTGCCTTCTGTGACACTCGTTTTTCCTGTATTTCTGTGCCCTTTTTGCCTTCTGTGCCACTCGTTTTTTCCCTGTATTTCTGTGCCCTCTTGCCTTCTGTGACACTCGTTTCCCCTCATTTTTTGCACCCTTTCGCCTTCTGTTCCCTTCATCGTCCCTCACCGTCCCCGCTGCTGTGTCCCTGCCCCCCTGACTGCCCACTGCCCATTCGCTGCCCCCGCCTCCTAGCTGCTCCTCCCTCCCACCTCCCCATATATGCCAGCCGCTGCGCGGGCGCGCCACTGACGCGCCAAAGCCAAGCCCGTCTGCGCCCTGACCGTGCCCAGCGCCACAACCCCTGGCCACCACGACGACCACCGCCACTACGACGCCAGCACTCTGCACGCTCTCAACTCTGGACAGACCCACACCTGCTTCAAGGCCGCCCCGAAACACACACATGGTTCCTTCACCTGCCGGAACTGCAGCTACACCAGTCTCAGAGCCGACGAACCACCCGCCAAGAAAGACCCCAACCACCTCCGATGCATACTACTGAACACCTGCTCCGCACACAAACACGCCGTTGAACTCTGGGACCTGCTCGACACAACATCCCCAGACGTCGCCTTACTGACCTGGCTGAATGACTCCTCCACACCTGACATCGCCATAGCCATCCCAGACGGCTACAAGATCACCCGCAGAGACCGCACCAACGGAGTCGGAGGAGGAATCGCCATCGTCCACAAGAACAGCATCAGGGTATCGACTAGCACCGATGACGCGCTCAGCACCGCCGAAAACATGCACTTCCAGATCCACACAGACCCTAACTCCACCCTCAGAGGCACCCTCGTCTACCGACCCCCCGGTCCCTGTCCCCAGTTCAGCGACTCCATCGCCGACTTCATCAGCATGCACGCCCTGACCTCCACCGACTGCATCCTCCTCAGAGACCTAAACTTTCACCTTGAGAACAACAACGACAACAACTCCACAACCCTGATCGATAACCTCGCCAACCTCTGACTGAAGGAACTCGTCACAACGCCCACCCACTCCGCCGGCCACACGCTCGACCCCGTCTTCTCCTCAAGCCCACACATCTTCGTCAGCCACACCCCCGAATTCCTCTGGACCGACCACCGCTGCATCCACTTCACCTTCCAGAAACCCACCACACACCAACGCACCCAACAGATCCCCCGCCGCTGCTGGAGCAAAATCACCGCAGACCAACTACATGCAAACCTCACTCTCAGCCCACCCACCGAACCCTCCAACACCAACGACGCTGCCCACAGCTTCAGACGCTGGATCGAGGACTGCGCCAACACCCTCGCCCCGCTGAAGAAACTCCCCTACAGAGACACCAGCAAGAGGGCCAGCTGGTTCACCCCAGAACTCCTTGACTCCAAGCAAGCCACCGGAAACTAGAGAAGGAATGGCACAGTGAACAAACTCCGGACAGTCATGCAGCACACAAGGACGCCATCTGCAACTACCACCACCTCATCAGGACGGCCAAGAGAACCTCCTTCAAAGACCACCTCAACAACAACGCACACAATAGCAAGGAGCTCTTCAACATCGTGAAGGAACTCTCCAACCCCAGCTCCAACACCAACGACATCCCGCCGTCGCAAGCCCTGTGTGACTCCCTCTCCACCTTCTTCCACCGCACAATAGCAGACATCCACAACAGCTTCAACACCCAGACAGCCCCAACAGACAGCAACACAACAGACCCTCTGCACACCATCGACCACGACCCCCTGCTAGCCTGGCCAGCGTGAGCATCGATGACACCATCAAGACCATGAGCACAATCCACTCCAGCTCTCCATCAGACCCATTCCTGGCCCACGTCTTCAACAAAGCAAGCAGCTCCATCGTACCCCACCTGAGCAATGTCATCAACCTCTCCCTCGAGACCGCGACCTTCCCAGAAGGCTGGAAACACGCCGAGATAAACGCCCTACTCAAAAAACCTAAGGTAGACCCAAGAGACCTCAAGAACTTCCGGCCCATCTCTCTGCTCCCCTTCTCGGCCAAGGTCATTGAGAAAATCGTCAACAGACAGCTAACCCGATACCTCGAAGAAAACAGAATCCTGGACCCTTTCCAGTCAGGGTTCCGCAGCAACCACAGCACCGAGACTGCCCTCGTCGCCTCCACTGACGACTTCAGGACCCTGCTGGACAACGGTGAGACCGCGGCACTCATCCTCCTAGACCTCTCCGCCGCCTTCAACACCGTCTGTCACCACACACAACGCGCACGCCTCCATGCTGCAGGGATCCGAGACAAGGCTCTGGAATGGACCACCTCCTTCCTCTCCGGCAGAACCCAGAGCGTCCGCCTCCCCCCATTCCGTTCCAAAGCCTCCGAGATCATCTGCGGCGTACCCCAGGGATCCTCCCTCAGCCTGACACTGTTCAACATTTACATGGCCCCGCTCACACACGTCGCACGACAGCACAACCTCAACATAATCTCCTACGCCGACGACACTCAGCTGATTCTCTCCCTCATCAAGGACCCCATCACCGCTAAAGCCAACCTCCATGAAGGAATGAAGGCCGTCGCCGACTGGATGAAGATCAGCCGTCTGAGGCTGAACTCGGACAAGACGGAGGTCCTCATCCTCGGCTCCAACCCTTTAGCCTGGGATGACTCCTGTGGGCCGACGGCACAGGGGCAGCCCTGACACCCTCCCACCATGCACGCAACCTGGGAATCATCCTCGACTCAACACTCTCAATGACCAAGCAAGTCAACGCCGTCTCCTCCTCCTGCATCAACACCCTCTGCATGCTCCGCAAGATCTACAGATGGATCCCGACAGATACAAGAAAGACAGTCATCCAGGCCCTCGTCAGCAGCAGACTTGACTACGGAAACGCCCTCTATGAGGGAGCCTCGACCAAGCTCATCAAACGACTACAACGCATCCAAAACGCCTCGGCACGACTGATCCTCGACGTACCACGACACGGCCACATCACCCCCCACTTCAGAAACCTGCACTGGCTCCCCATCAACAAGAGGATATCCTTCAAGCTCCTCATCCACGCACACATAGCACTCCACAAGACCAGCCCAGCCTACCTCAACAGACGGCTCTCCTTCTACATCCCCAACTGCCAGCTACGCTCCGCCGACCTCTCACTCGCCACCGTCCCACGTATCCGAAGAACAACCACCGGCGGGAGATCCTTCTCCCACCTCGCCGCCAAGACATGGAACACCCTCCCACTGAGCCTACGACAGACCCAAGACCTGCTGACCTTCAGGAGGATATTCAAGACCTGGCTGTTCGATCAGTAGCACCCCCCCCCCCCAGTGCCTTGAGACCCTCGCAGGTATGTAGTGCGCTTTACAAATGATTGATTGATTGAATGATTGATGGCCCCAGAGATGCAGGTAGGCCAAACTCCTCTTTTAGCTGTGTGAATGTTTTAATTTCACCAGCAAGATTGAGCTGATCAATGGTATGGAAACCCGCTTCTTTCCACCAGGGACAAGACTGACTGTCTGGCAATACAGATACCTGCGTTCCCACAGATGGGGGCTTTCTCATGGAGTCTTGAGTTTGAGCCCAGCAAGCGGTGCACTCGTTTCCGGGTCCTGCGCAAGGCAGATATTACCTGGTTAGCGGTGTGTTGCCGGCTTGTTCCTGTCCCATACAGAGCGGAGAGTTCCGTCTAGGCTGATAGCAAATGACTCTCGACCTGCACCCAGTGCAGTGGATCGGGCGTGCCCGGCAGCATGTATGCGAGTTGGGAGAGTTGGACTGCAAGAGCATATTGCTCTATGGAAGGAAGGCCTAACCCCCGCTGGTGAGCTGGGCCAGGAGCGGTTTCGAAGAGCCCCATGCAAAGTTCTTGATTTTAGAATCTATGAGGCTCAGTGTGGTAAGAGGTACCTGTATGGGGAGCATACCAAGGGTTTAGAGGAAGCGGGAAGCGTGACCATTCTCACTGCTTGCACTCTGCCCCACATGGAGAGTCCTAGCACTTGCCATTTCTCAAAGTCGCGTTGCATCGGAGTAATCAGCGGGTCACCAGGATGCCCAGATATTTGAGGCGCAAAGGTTGCCAGTGGAAGGGGAATCCATGTATTGCCGCCTTCGTAGTGCCTCACTCTTGTCCCAAATAATTTTGTTACAGCAAACAAACGATGGGCGGAATGCTGACAATGCAAACATTCTCCCCCAGTCAAAAGATCTGGGTTAAATCCGTCGTTCTTTTGCCCACTACGCCACCCCAGTTTGGACCCAGCCATATGCAAATCAGTCTTGACCCTGTGCCCCATGGGAACATTCCAGACCGAACTGCCCGGCCAGGACCTTCCTGGACCAGAAACAAGCATCCTGGGACCAGTTTCAGGGTATGTCACTCTTCTTCAGCCAGGCTAGCTTGAATCCAGTGGCACAGTGAGTAAGAGACCCACGCCTCGGCATACCCATCGCACTTAGGGCGAAAAGTGTTACAGCAAGCAAATGATGGACAGAATGCTGACAATACAAACATTCTCCCCCAGTCAAAAGATCTGAGTTAAATCAATCATTCTTTTGCCCACTACGCAACCCCAGTTTGGACCCAGCCATTTGCAAATCAGTCTTGACCCTGTGCCCCATGGGAACAGTCCAGACCGAACTGCCAGGCCAGGTTCTCCCTGGACCAGAAACAAGCATCCTGGGACCGGTTTCAGGGTATGTCACCCTTCTTCAACCAGGCTAGCTTGAATCTAGTGGCACAGTGAGCAAGTGACCCAAGTCTGGGCATACCCATCCCACTTAAGGCGAAAAGTGTTACAGAAAACAAATGATGGACGGAATGCTGACAATGCAAACATTCTCCCCCCGTCAAAAGATCTGGGTTAAATCCATCATTCTTTTGCCCACTACGCCACCCCAGTTTGGACCCAGCCCAAATGCTAATCAGTCTTGACCCTGTGCCCCATGGGAACAGTCCAGACCGAACTATTTTGTAGCCTGAGAAGGAGCAGAAAGTATCAATGATTTGAAGCAGAAATGTAAGGAGCGATGTAGGTCCTACAAGGTGAGTAGTATGTCGTCTGCATAGAGGTAGAGTTTGGATTCCCCGATGGAGAGGGGAATGCCCGTGACACTGTTCGAGTTGAGTATGGTGGCCGCCAGGAGTTCCATGGCCATAAAAAAGAGAAGCGGGGATAGGGGACATGCTTAACGCATCTATCATTGAATTAGAAATGGGTCCGATATGAAACCCCGCAGTTAACCTGCACTGTGGGGTTACTATAGAGCAGCCGTACCTTGGAAATGAATGAGTCTCCCAGGCCGAAGAGCTCCATGATCTTGAAAAGGTAGTTCCATTCAATAAGGTTGAATACCTTTTCTGCGTCGAGCAAGAGTGCCAGCGCATCAGTCTCGAGGTGTTTGGCCGACCATAACATGTGAGCCAAGGATCGTAAGTGCTTTCTGGAGGAACAACCTGGGACAAACCCCACTTGCATATAGTGCACCACCAAAGGAAGTACCTTACGGAGGTGGGAGGCTAAGATGATTGCCAGTATTTTAATGTCGCTATTCAGCAAAGAGATGGGGCGGTAGCTTCCACACAGCATAGGATTCTTCCTAGGCTTTGGCAGAACGGCAATGATTGCTCTATTTGAGAGGGTGCCCAGGGAGGAAGATTGCTCTGCCTCATGATATGTAGCATGGAGAGTATCGACCACCTCTCCTCCCGTCCATCGGTAAAACTCAACTGGAGATCCATCTTCTCCAGGGGCCTTATGGTAGGGTAACTTGGCAATCGCTAATGCGATTTCCTCTTTGCTGATCTCCTCCTCTAGTAGTTCTCTGCCTTTATCCGAGAGACGGGGAATACTGGTACCTTTGAGGAAGCTCTACTGTAAGGATCCTAGGGCAACTTCATAAAATGCCTACATACATGCATAATAGGAGAGACAGACACATAAATTGATAGACAAAATACAAATAGCTTTTTATTGATACCTTAATAGATATTTTTAATTTTCATAAATAAAAATTGACACAACCACATATACACCACATTCATCTATCTATTGATTCATACTGTCACAAAATATGTACAAATTTATAGAACATTGTAGACGTTCAAAAATTCATGGATGAACAATATATTAGACAAGATTTGATGCATATTTATGACAAAAAATGTCTAGAGATCTCAGATTTGTTACAGATGCAAATATAGATAATTTTCTGTACAGTGTCTTTGTGTCGTGAAACGACTGCTGTTCTTAGGTGGTTTCTAGCAGCGGGGAGAGTATAAACCGCCTCTCCTCCCGTCCATCAGTAAAACTCAACTGGGAATCAATCTTCTCCAGGGGCCTTATGGTAGGGTCACTTGGCAATCGCTAATACGATTTCCTCTTTGCTGATCTCCCCCTCTAGTAGTTCTCTGCCTTTATCCGAGAGACAGGGAATACTGGCACCTTTGAGGAAGTCAGCCATCTTGTCTTTGAAAGCCACCTCTCCTGGGGTATATCGAGACTCGTAAAACTGGGCAAACTCATTCCCGATGTCCTGGGGACTGGTGAGGGTTTCCCCTCTGGTCAAATGTATAGCCGGTATGGCCATGGCAGCCTCCCGCTGGGGGAATTGGGCTGCTGGGAGCCTCCCAGACTTTCCACCCTGCTCATAGTGCCTCCCCGTCATTCTCTGCAAAGCGTATTGTGGTTTGGAGGTGAAGAGGGCGTTGAGCGCCATCTGGGCTTGCTCCAACGCTTTGCGATGTTGTAGGGTGGGGCTGCCGAGTAGAGGTGAGTATAGGTCTGGATATCTTGTTCCAGCTCCTTTTGTTTTGCAGTGGCTTGTCGGTTGGCCTGTGCTGCATCCCTCATCAATTGACCCCTGATGGTGGCTTTTGCAGTGGCCCAGAGGGTTCTACCCGAGGATACATAGCCGTGATTGACAGATAGGTACACTTTGAGGTGCGCTTGTAATTGTGCTTTGCCTTTAGGAGTCCGGTTTCACTGAATGCTCATCTGCCAGGGTTTGCGATCTGGCCGGGTCAATCCTAGTCCCTGGAGTATGAAGACGGGGGAGTGTCCAGAGAGTGCCACCTCCAGTATTTGGGATTCCTGGGTGAATTGCACCACTCTGTGAGAGATGAGGAAATAGTCCAGGCGGGAAAGTGTGCCATGAGTCGGGGAGGTGAAGGTGAATTCCATAGCCGTGGGGTGGCTAAGCCGCCAATGATCCACCAGTCCGTCATCCTCTAGCCCGTCTTCAATCAGGGCCCTGGCTGCAGCATTACACCTATCAAGGGGTCCTGTTCTGTCCAGGACAGGGTCCCTCACTATGTTCCAGTCTCCGCCTATGAGATACTGTGAAGCGTCTATTTCCACCAGGAGGCAGTTTAGCTGAAGGAGGAACTACTCTTTTGCTCCCGCTGGGGCATAAACCGAGCCCACGCAGATATGCTGGTCCCCTATTCTCAGTTTAGCAAACGCATATCAGCCTTCAGTGTCAGACCATGTCTTAAGCACAGTGACCAAGAGAGATTTATGTAGGAGGATCGCCATGCCGCTCCTACACTGTGTATCAACTTGCCCACCCAGTCCTGACGGAGTTGTCAGATTCTAGGGCATTGAGGTGGGTTTCCTGCAGCAGCGCTACATCGACCCATTTGGATTTGAGATAAGAAAGTATTTAGTTTTTTATGTAATGGGTGAGGCCATGGCAGTTCCTGGTGACGGCCCATAAGGGGTGTGTATCACCCATGATGCGAGTCAGAGGTGAATGGAGGATGGCAGGGGTGCACCGGGTGCAGTGAGGGTTGCCTGTGTGGGGTTGGCAGAGCATGGGATAGCACTCTATGCAAAAAGGGAGGAAAGAGGGTTGACGTGGGGGGGATGTGTCCAAGGGGCTGCAGGAAGGGAGAGAGGCACTAGGGAGAGTAAGAGGACAGCGGAGAGAGAGAACAGAACAGGTGCGGCAGGGGGGGATGTGCAGAGGGGTATGGGAAAGGTCGCGGTTGTCACGAAGCCCCCTGGCACTTGGCAAAGGCGACGTGTCCCTGGGACATTAGTAGAGTTTGGGGCAAGGGGAGAGCCACTCTATTGGTGGAAATGACAAAAAGGGCACAGATCAAAGGGAAAGGGCGAATTGGGGGCTGGGGGTGAGGGAGGGCAAGCCTAAGTAGCAGACTTTTGTTGCAGCCTGACCAGGAGGGGTGGGGGAGGTAGGGGAAATGGCAGGTGTACGGTGGCCAGAAGATGCTGTGCAGCGCAGAACCGGGGACTTTAAGCTTTCTACTACGGGTCTAAGTGCATAGGGGTGCTGCTCCATAGGGTTGGGTCTGACGAGGGGTCAGGGCCTTGCCTGGGTCAAGTCATGGGGGTGGCAGTCCGTGGTGGCCTTGCGGAGTGGCGGCCTCTTCTAAGGATAGTGATAATGCTAATAGTAATAATGATGTTAACAATTATGATGATGAGGGGGGTGTACAAAAGAGGTTGAGTGGCAAATGTGGCAAAAGGCGAACGACTTCGGTCCCTTAGGGGTCAGGGTGTATGTGTAGGGCGGATGCAATGGTGTGTCGCTTCACCCGATGTCAGGCCATAACGGACATGGAACTGGTAACATACAGCCTTCTAGGCTCACGAATGAGAGTCAGTTATAAACATGAACAACAAAGTCTTCAGCCTACTTATGAATAACAGCTAACATCGGCAGGTGGCATGTATAAAGCATAAAAACAAATATATCTGCACAATAAACAGTATAGCGTGGGCGATGCTCAGCTGTCCGACGCCTGGTCACCGTCACTCTTCCCAGGCGGATGCCAACTCTGCGGGCCGCCATCGTTTCCAGCATTGGCTACGACATTGGGGCCCTTTCCAGTGACCCTTCCCAGTTATTCCGCCCCCCCCCCCAGCTCGTTTCAGGGGAGAGCGGGATTTGTCTTTCTACTGTTCATGTGGGAAAGCTGCAACAGTTTGTAGGACAGAGGCCTTGTCTTCCTGGGTGCGAGTCAGTATCTCATGGTCCTGACCTCGATTCCTGGAGTCGCTGGTGGTGATCCGCCACCTGCCATCGAGTGCTGGGGAGGTGGAGGTATTATGACCCTGGTCCAGAGCTTCATCTTGGACTGACATGTCTCACAAGTCGAGGCTGTCCAGGAACAGGCGCAGGTCCTCCGGGTTGTAAAAGTCCTTTGAATCTCCATCTTTAGTGATGCAAAAGCGGGCGGGCTCAAAAAGGCCATACTTGATCATTTGGCGCAGTCGAGGTTTGAGGGAGAGAAATGCCTTCCGGCAGTTATTGGTGTCTCTGGAGAAATCTGCAGCCATGCGTATGTCGCGCCCCTCATAGAAGAACAAGCCTTGGGAATGTGCTGCGACCAAAATTTGCCTTACTTGCTTGTGGCAGAGGAGGCAGGCAATGATGGGCCGAGGGCATGTCACCCAGTCTTTCCGTGGAGGGCCAAGGCTGTGGGCTTGATGAAATTCAAGTGCGGGGTTAAAGGTGATGCCCAGGAGTGCCGGGAGGTTGTCTCCCAGAAATGCCCTCGTGCCAGATTCCTCGCTTTTTTCTGGGAAGCCGAAGAAGCCGACATTGTCCCTCCTGCTGCGGTCCTCCAGGTCGACCAGTTGGCTGCAGAGGAAGAGGAGTTCCTGGTCCTGGTCCTGTATTGCGTCTAGGCTTCCCTCTGCAGCAGACCTCCTGCAGTCCAGACCATCCGCACGTATGTGGAATCATGCTATTTCCACCCTAATCGACTTTGTCTCCTCCGCCAGGTTTGATATAGTGGTATCCATTCCTTCCAGCCGTCGGCCTACAGCTGAGATTTCCTGCAGGATACGGTCCATGATGTCAAGCTGCGAGGGGGCAGGAGGAGGGGGATACTCACACTTGGGGCGGTACCCTTCTTGGCCGTGGTGCATGAGTTTGGGAGTACCTCTGTGAAGAGAAGTTACCGTGAGGGCTTGTTGGTCTTGCCCCTGGGCTTGTTAGTGGACATTTGCCTCCGTTCGCAAGGCGATGCCCTTTGGTGGTGCACTGGTACGATGGAGTGGAGCAGAGTGACACCGTTGTTGCCCTTGCAGTAGGCCTGCAATTCCAGGAGTCGAGGCAGGAACAAAGGAGGTGGCCAGAGCATTGGCGCTCTCCTGTGCCTGGTCCGGGGGGCGAGGTTACAGCGTGGAGGTTCCCTGCGAGACCCGTTGGACACTCTGAGGTGGGCTGTGTGGTAGCCCGAAGCCTTCCCCTCACCTCTCACCCGTCTGTGTGGTGCACGCAGTGATGGTGGGGAGCATTACTTCGAGGTCTCAGTTGTGCCTCCATGTCATCTGACGCCTCACAGCACTCAGTTGCATGGTTTGGCTTGTAGCTTCGGGCACTTTCCACCTTTAAAATGTGGGGGGAAAGTAGATGGAGGGGCAGAGTCACCCTGTTGGCCTTGGGGCTTTTCCTCCCTGACGCTGAGTACTTTTCTCCTTCTGCCGGCATCTGGGGCAGGGGGCCTACCTGCCTGGTGGAGAGGGTTGGAGCAGTGCCTCTTAAAGATAATCCGGGGCCTGGGTGATGTATGGATGGTATTACGCAGATGGTTGGTGTGTGTGGCAATCGTCCTGCCATCAGAGTACCCCAATTCCGCTGTTTCATGTCGGGGCCAGGTCCCCAGCTGGTGCAGAGTTAATGATTGTGGAGTGATGGCTGGGTTCCAACACTTGGGCCTGGGCACCCACGAGTCCGGCTGCCGTGCCGGTGAGTTCACGTCTGGGGAGGTATGTGGCAGATGACCTCATTGCCAGGCCTTCAAGTCCTCCACCCACCGCGGTGGCAAGGCCTATCTGTCAACTGGCTCAGAGATCATAGTGGAGGGTCGGGGACCGGATTTCCACGCTGGGGCCAAGGCTGCCAGAGGTCCTGGCCCCTGTGCAGGGTTGTCCCCATTGCGTCACCAAGTCTTCACGCCCCCTAGGGGGAGGAACAGGCTGTCCCCGTGCCGGGTCTTCCCATTTGCTACTGGCAGTCCTCTGTAATCCGCCGATATTGAGGGAGGAGAAGAGGGGTAGAAAGCAAGCGCCAGGCTCCTGCTCTCAGGCCGGACGGGGAGATCGGGGGGAGGGTGTGCAAATCGCAGAAATTACCGTTAGCATAAGCTGAAGACATTTTGTTTGTGGCATCCATTTTAGTTAGCCATGTGCTTCTTCTGTCTTCACTGTTGCCTGCTTTTCTATTCTGCTTGAGTCATCAACTATAGTTAACTCCTTCAGTACTGAGCCAGAGCATTGCGCATGCTCAGATAGGCCTGTAGCTGCTAGAATGCACCTGTCTTAGACTGTAACTGTCAGGCTATTCCAACTGAAGTAAGCAGTACATCTCCCCTCCCACTTTGTTGACCAAGCAATTTCTGTATGCGCATGTTAGTCAATAACTATTCCTGTATATGCCTGTACCTCCCATTTGAGTCTCCATGCTTACTCAGCTGTAAACTGGGTATATAAGGCCCATGACATCTGTATTCTATGAACTACCTCCTACAGTGGTCTGAGGGTACTGTATTGACGTAGTCCCACTCATGAGAGGTTAATAAACGTATTTCTTTGATATTACAGCTTCCGTGCCAATCTTTTCTTTGTTGGTTTAAGAACCAGTGGACAGATAAGGGTGAACCCCTGCACCGGTGGGCCCCTAAAAAGGCTCATTTCCACAAGGGGGTAAAGGGTGCACTACCCCTCCCGATTGTTCCTGGGTGCTTGCTTGGTGCCTTATGTGCCGCCGGCACTCACCTTGGCAGCGTCGGGGTCCATTGTTAGGCTGACATGGCCATGACGGGAAGAGAACAGGGGGCCGGGCTCCTACGCAAGGGCCGAGGCTGCGGTCACGCCTCCCGGCCCTGCATCCGTGCCCAATCGGGAATGAGGATCGGCCCTGGTTTGCAGTTTATCCGGGTAGTCCTTGAGCTTGCCTCTGCCAGGTCGCCCTCTGGTCCGGGGGGAGTATTTTGGCTGCTCCTGGTCACCTCATTAGGACGATGCCTCCAGGCGAAGCTCGTTTCGGAGCGGAGCTTCCCGTTCAGGCGGCCATCTGCATACGTGGCTTAACCAGGCCCCCCCATTTTATGCATTTTTACTACACTTGTTTTGGAATTGTAGCTAATCTTTTGACTTTAACCCTTTCGCTGCGGCGGGAATTCCGCCGCAGCGCTGGGGGGTGCGGGGGGGGGCGGCGCGGTGGCGCTCTGCTCATGACGGAGCCGCTCCGTCATGAGCCACGGTTGAGCTGTGCTCATGACGGAACGGTTCCGTCATGACTCCGCCCAGTTGCGTTGCCCCCCCGCACAGGCGGGGAAACAGCGCCGCCTATGCGGAGCGGCCGCCAACGGCCGTGACATGACGGAACCGCTCCGTCATGAGCACACGGCAACCGTGGCTCATGACGGAGCGGCTCCGTCATGAGCGGGGAAGGGGTTAATGTTGCTTAACAATCTTATTCTCTCAGAACACACTGTCACTTTAATCCACACTGAAGCTGAAACCTGATTTTTACTTCTTATGGACTGTGCTATATATGTTTATGGGAGCTTGAATATAGCTCTCACCCCAAGCTAAGAATCAAGTTCTTTATACTATCTAACTTCATGTTATTGTCTGTCTCTCACCACCACCACCAATGACCACATGTGCTCAAATGTGAGGGGCATTGGTACAAGCGGGTGTAAGGAAAATTGGATAACAGTGAAAACAGAGACACAGGATTCCACACTCTGTGTTATCACCTCCGGGTTAAGAAGGTTCACAGGTTTTAGCAGATCTCTACAAATTAAATACCTTACGTAAACATAACTGTATTTGTTAATTGACGTACCTTAGCAATATATCTGTATTACCAACCCTGTATGCTTCAGTACGTAATTGTGAATCAGTGTAATCTAAACACAAGGGAACAAAAATATCTTGTACACTGACACCTCTCCCTATGTTTAGAAGACCTACGTCGAGCAGAGTCAATATTTATTGTTTTGTGTAGATGAGCAGAGTTTCTACTTGACTTTTGTAGAACAGAAAAAATAAGAAGCACCATTTACATCCTGCAGTTCCCTATTTTTAGCAAAACGTACAGACATGAAATCAAATTCCTTTTACACAAAGTGCTTTGATACAAACACATAAGAAAGCTACTTGTTCCTTAACAGGACCTCTTAGCAAAACAGATAATCCCAGTCTCAAGAGTTCAGAGACTTATAACTCTGTCTCTAGAGTTAAAAGAAGTGTCCAAGAATTAGTTCAGGGTCCATTTTCAATCACACACAACTTCAGGACACTTCTCTGTCATCCAAAATGCCCATAGCACAATCCTTCAGTAAGAAAGAGGTTTTCACACTTGAAATCAAAAATCCATGTAAGGAGATCCTGGTTGCAGCAACATCGCAGCAATCAATCAATCAATTAATCAATTAATCAATCAATCAATCAGGTTTCTTATAAAACGAAACGACTCACCCATCAGGGTCCCAAGGTGCTGGACACTTTGCAGTACCAGGAGAATTATACCAAACGATCCATGATGACCACTGTCTCTCTAGAACATGATTGTTCAAGGCCTTTCTGGGAAACATAGTTCTATGCCAGGGCTCTTCCATGCAGTGCATTCTCTGCACACATGCAGTCTGAATCCAGTTTCAGCACTCTGCAATTACCATCCAGCATTTCCATTGCTGAAAGGCACTCAGCACTGATAACATCATTTTGCTGCTTCCTCGCACTCTGACCTGATTTAATAGTGAGCTGCACCTCCAGCCACACGTCCTGGCAGTGCCCTCTCAAAGGCTACCAATTGAACAGCGAGACTCTTTTTTTTGTCAGGATGCCTTGCATAAAAATCTTGCAACAAACATTGAGAAAAAAGATTGGAAGCTGGTCCCCTTTATCATTCTACAGGGCATAAAGCCTTCCAATCACCATACACTGCCATTTTACTCGTACAATTCTTGAATTCAAAATTCTATGCACTTCATCCTCATTCTCTAAATCGATCTGAGCTAGCATAGGTTGTGAAGCAAATCATGTTTGTGCAGGACAAGGCTTTAACAAGAATGCATGAAAGACCTAGTGAATTCCAAGTCACTTGATTTTCATTCTCCAAACGATCTTGTCTTATTAAGCATCAGCCCCCTCATTCTTTTGATGTGGTCTCTCATTAATAACAAAATCATAGTCATAGAAATGAAAGTCCATCTGAGTTGCCTAGGGGTTTCTTTTGTGTTGATTTCAAAGACTGCACATTTCTGTGATCTATATATACTTCTAAAGTGCATCTGGCTTCTAAGAGATAGTGTGCTTTTTCTGCAAAAGATCTCTTACTGACCAAGGGGCATATGTATCAACATCACCATTTGCGATTCTCAAATAGCGATTTTTAAAGAATCGCTATTTGAGAATTGCAAAACGGGATGTATTTAAACAATTGCAAACTTTTTGCGATTTCTTAAAATTCCTTAATTGCGATTAGCAAATTGCGAAATCGCAATTAAGGAATACCTGCCCATTCATTTCTATGGGCTAGGAGACCCATAGGAATGAATGGGAAGTAATTCTCAAATAGCGAATCGCAATTTGAGAATAATTTCAAAGGTGCAAGGGTGTCATGATGACACCCTGATGCACCCCTGAAATGAGCATGTGTGTGCATATGGCGCACATACATGCCCTAAGGGCATGTATGAGCGCCACGTGGCACTTTGTAAAATTCAAAAAAGTGCATTTTGAAAGGAAATCGCAAATTACCACCAACTGGAAGTTGGTGGTAATTTGCGATTTCTTAAGGATAATTCGCACAACTTGGGTGCTTTTTACATATCATTTAAGAAATCGCAATTTGCGATTTCTTAAATGCTTACGCAAAATTAAGAAATCGCTAAATTAGCAATTCCCTAATTTTGCGATGGGATTTGGCTCATACATCCCGATTACCGATTTTTTAATCGCAAACGCTGTTATTTTGCGAATCGCAGCGTTTGCGATTAAAAAATCGTTTGATACATATGCCCCCAAGTTTTCCTTGCCCAAATGAGTATCACATGCTTTTCACCCTAGACTCAATGAAATACACCATATACCGAATTCACAGTAAAAGTCTTCTAGCAATATCCAAAAATAGCAAAATGTCTCACATTGCAGATATAGGTTGCATGCATTATTGTATGCATGTATGTATTTATCTATATGTGTTTGCAGAGCACAAACCTGAGTAGAGAGCAACTGAGTGCTTAATAAGAATGGAAGCCATCAGTTACAATTCATGATCATTTACATGAATCATGCAGATTTTGAAACATTTTGTGTGCCGATGTCATGATCGTGGATAAGGTTAAAGAGACATACAGAGCCGGGCTCACACACTATAATAAAAGGAAACAGAATCTTACTGCAAAATTCCTTAATACACTTTCATTGCAGGACTTTGTTTGCAGTGATACCTCCACTAAGATGGTTGCAAAAACAACAGTTGATGGACAGAATGCAGAACAATGTCATACATTCACCCCAGTACAGAGATCTGGGCCTAAATCCATCGTTTTTTGGCTCACCATGTGTTGGAGGGAGGCCCACCGGGTAGTCGGGGAGACTATTCCGGGGCACCGTCCTACAGCAAGGTTATAGCCGAGCGCCGCTGAGAAGCCCCCTCGGGGAGGTCTTTCTCCTATGATCGTACTAGGCCCAGTAACACCACCACACAGGACTCAATATCAGTTGCGTGACTTGGTTCTTTATCAGTAGTAATACGTTCAATATTTACAGTGGGATCGAGGGATCCTATAAGAGTCTCAATGTCTGTTGGAGGGATAGGGTAGCGGGACAGTCTTAGTACCAACCAGGTACAGGAGGGCTCTGCGCCAGACCTTGGTGCTGATCTCAGAGCGGCTCGGACGTGGGGAGCCGCGACGGCGTCTGCAGGGCTCGGGTGGCAGTTCCGCTTAGGTCGAGCCGCGACGCAGTCAGCAGGGCTCCTGTGGTAGGTCCGCTTCGGTCGAGCCGCGACGAGGTCAGCTGGGCTCTGATGGTAATGTTCAACAAGGTCGGGCCGCGACAGCGTCAGCAGGGCCCCAAAGGTTCGTGAAGGTCTTTAAGCACGGTGGAGCCGCGACGTCGTCAGCAGGGCTCAAATGGTGGGTTCAGGGTGAGTCTTCTTCCGTAGGGTCAGCCACGATCCGATCAGCAGGGCTCTTGACTCCAGGATACAACTGCTGTCCTGTTGTCGGGTCGCCCCAGATATAGGACGGGAGCCCTTTGATGTCCGGACCCTGGCGCCCGGAGGGGGCGGAGAGGCCGAGTAGGGAGCGGCCAGA
This sequence comes from Triturus cristatus, assembly GCF_964204655.1. Lineage (NCBI taxonomy): Eukaryota > Metazoa > Chordata > Amphibia > Caudata > Salamandridae > Triturus > Triturus cristatus. The sequence continues at coordinate 594,557,387 of NC_140581.1, read as the reverse complement.
CGCCCAGCAGGAGAGGCGCCAGGCCCCAGAGAGCTGTGGGGCGATCGCACCTAGGTGTGGAAGGACGGTTGGGGGTCCCATCGATACTGCCCTCCGCCGGGAGTGGGAAGGGCTCACGTGGTATCCCCTGGGCCAGGGGTTGGCGTCTCGATGTCGGGCCTTGCTGGGACCGAGGCCGGGTAGAGCAGGGTCACGCAGGTGGTCATGTGGAGTGACGTATAATCCAAAATGGAGGAGCCCCGATGTGCATGGGACCTCGTGCGGCTTAGCGCGGGGAAACAGGACCACGCCACGAGGCCGGCTCCCACACCATGCCACCCCAGTTTAGACCTGGCCATATGCAAATCAGTCTTGACCCTGTGCCTCATGGGAACAGTCCAGCCCGAACTGCCAAACCAGGTCCTCCCTGGACCGGAACAAGAATCCTAGGACCGGTTTCGGGGTTTCACCCCTCTTCAGCCAGGATAGCTTGATTCCAGCGGCATGGAGAGCACGGGACTCACGTCTGAGCATACCCGTTCCACTCGGGGTGACAAATGCAAAAACAACAGTTAATGGACAGAATGCAGAACAATGTCATACATTCACCCCAGTACAGAGATCTGGGCCTAAATCCATAGTTTTTTTGCTCACCATGCCACCCCAGTTTAGACCTGGCCATATGCAAATCAGTCTTGGCCCTGTGCCTCATAGGAACAGTCCAGCCCGACCTGCCAAGCCAGGTCCTCCCTGGACCGGAAACAAGCATCCTAGGACCGGTTTCAGGGTTTCACCCCTCTTCAGCCAGGATAGCTTATTTCCAGTGGCATGGAGAGCACGGGACTCGCGTCTGAGCATACCCGTCCCACTCGGGGTGACAAATGCAAAAACAACAGTTGATGGACAGAATGCAGAACAATGTCATACATTCACCCCAGTACAGAGATCTGGGCCTAAATCCATTGTTTTTTGCTCACCATGCCACCCCAGTTTAGACCTGGCCATATGCAAATCAGTCTTGATCCTGTGCTTCATAGGAACAGTCCAGCCCGAACTGCCAAGCCAGGTCCTCCCTGGACCGGAAACAAGCATCCTAGGACCGGTTTCAGGGTTTCACCCCTCTTGAGCCAGGATAGCTTGATTCCAGTGGCATGGAGAGCACAGGACTCGCGTCTGAGCATACCCGTCCCACTCGGGGTGAGAAATGCAAAAAGAACAGTTGATGGACAGAATGCAGAACAATGTCATACATTCACCCCAGTACAGAGATCTGGGCCTAAATCAATCGTTTTTTTGCTCTCTATGTAAGATGTCAGCATAAAGAGTAATCACTGTGACATGTTTTGTTTATAGATACACTTACATGTTATAAGAAATTTATGGACGGTAGCGGATTTGGAGGTATTTGTTAAGCAGGCATTAGTTTGACTTAAAACAAAGTGATATCAGAATATGGCTTAAGATAGTATTCAAAAGAAAAAATTATCAGTTACATTTTCTTTTGTAGACTGGAATACAGAAGTTACGCTTATTGAAAATATGTCTGATGTGATGAAAGCCTCACACCAGCTATTTTTTCTAGGTCCTCAGTCCCATATCCCCCTTAGGTATTCATAATTCAAATTGAATCTGTGTGGTTCTGGATTGCTTTTGGGAGGATTGGAGCAAGCCTTGGTGTAATCATGGTAATTCCACCAAACAAAGACTTCTGGTGAGTTTGCAGAGTTAATGCCAATGTTCATGATTAGGGTTCTCTGAAGAGGTGGGTATTCTGCTGGTGTCTGAATTGATGAAAGGTTAGTGCAGTACAGAAATGATGGAAATGCTATTTCCAGCTACTGAGAGCATAGATGGACAAGGCTTGTCTTCAGATTGTCTCTTTGTGTTTGTCTTCCTAGTCTGGCTTCTGATGTGGCACTTTCCACCTGACATAGTTAATTTCTCTGCCAGGTATGGAGGTGTGTCAGTTCTTGTGACCTTGCATTTCATTCAGCTTTTCTTAAAATGGTGTAAACGTAGAGGGCAAGCATCTGAAGCTCCATCAGGGTTGGAGTGATAAGCACAAACTTGTCTAGGTCTTTGATGGCACGTGCTGCTGCATGTATGATGCTTTTTAGGGTATCCAATATGGTGTTAGTAAGAGCACAGGCTGGGTCCTGTCTACATTTATGTGGAAGATAACTAAAGTATTTCAGTTTCTGGGAGGCAGGGTTTCACTTTCTTCAGAAGGTGAAATTGGTACTATGCTGTCTTGGCCTGTCTTGGCAATGGGTTCTTTGAAGGAGAAGTTGGAATCCACAGTGAAACCAAGTGATTTTATGTTTGGTGTTAGCTGAGAGACGAACGCATCCAAGTTAATTTTGAAGAGCCAGGCTTGAATTTGTGATTGCTTGTCACTATTGGTGACTTATGTCTCAGTCAATTGAAACATCAAATTGTGAATGAGATTGTGATAGTTTTGAGTTGAAGGGTGTTGAGAATTGCAGAGATTTCATGTACAGTTGGTGTCATCAGCATATTGATGGATCTTGACATTGGCGGAGGAGCATCCCCCGCCAGCCTCAATACTGGAAACATTAAACGATAATAAACAGGGGTTTATTATCGTTTTATTTTTCATGTTCTAGTCTTGGCGGCAGGACCATTGCAGGGGCAGTCAAGAGAGGGAGTGGAGGGCACTGGTATCGGTGCGCATGTGTGTATGGACGGCCGTCTCAGGCCAGCCAAACACACATGCGCACTGAGCTGTCTCCAACCACAGCTGCGTTGCAGGGTTGAAGACAGCAAAGCACAGGCTCCCAGTCTCACTGGGAACGCAAATTCTCAGTGCTCAGGCCAATCCTAAAGCCGCTTTCAAACATTAGAGCAGTGTCAGGATTGGCCACAGGGGACACTGGGAGCCTGTGTTGCAGCTGCAGCATGACTCGGAACAGAAGAGCGGCAGGCAATCCTAAGTTAAGTTTTTGTTTTTTCCTTTCCTTTTTTCTGTTTTTCTCCTGTTTTGGTCCCTTTCTTGTCCCGTTCTCCCTCCCCTGCACCCAGCCACTCTGCCAGCACAACAGCCGCTACTGGATCTTGATGCTGCTGTCTGTAATCAGGGTACCAATGAGTTTAAATACAGAAAGAAATCCGAGGTCTACATCGCAACCCTTGATACAATTCAAGAAAGTTGCCACTTAGCAATTGCTCGAACAGTAAATTTAAGAAGTAAGCATGTGGAAAAACAGATACAAAAAAGTGAAGACAAGAAAGAGGTAAGAGAAGAAGGAACTTGATCTAAGGATAATCAGCATCCCATCATTACACTCTGAAAGTGCCCAGTGTCATCATCAGGGGTACCAAACAACTCTTCTCAACAACCTCTTATGTTGAGAAGAGTTGTTTGGTACCCCAGATGATGACACTGGGCACTTTCAAGGGTTGCGATGTAGACCTCGGATTTCTTTCTGTATTTGAATATTTGGAAAGGGGGATTAGGAATCCTCGAAGGTCTCTAAATATTTTCCCTCAGACCCTATTTGTATTTGTTTACCAATGAGTTCATGCAGAACCAATCAGTCACCCACAAAAAAATTAAAGCCGCCTTAATTAATGTAAGCTCACTCCCCAAATATGCATTGGATACATATAACCTAATTGAAAAAAGACAGCTTGATGTCTTCCTCATAACTGAGACCTGGCTTACAGAGGAGTCCTGCCCTGACTTACAGCTGGCACTTCCCCCTCACTATGCCTGCCTGCATTTAGACTGGGTGGGTAAGAGGGGTGGAGGGGTGGCTATCACTCTTAAGAATTCACTAAAATGCACCACCTTTAAGGTGGAGGACATCATAGGTGCTGAAGCCATGGGTGTTATCTACCCTTCAGTGCAATGCTCCTTAGCAGGGGTGCTGCTTTATAGCCCCCCGGGGCCCACAGGAGATTTCCTTAACTCTATTTATCAAGCACGGAGCCTTTCAGCCTTCAACTATTCCAAATTTACTGTGTTAGGAGACTTTAATATTCAGCTGAACAAGCCCTCGGACAATCTAGCAGTTAAGTTGATTGAGTCACCCACAGATATTGATATCACAACATCAATCATGGGTCCCACCCATAAAGCAGGCCATAGCATAGATGATATATTCTCCATTACTACAATAGAGCACAATAAACCACTAGAAATACCCTGGTCAGACCATTTTAAATTACTTTCTCATGGTCTTGGCCGCTCCCAAAAAAACTCAGAACGAACTGAACCCATCCAAGAGAATCATGCTTAAAATAAAATAGATACTCCCCTCCTGAAGGAAACTATTAAAGTAACCAAACCCACACTCTCAGGTACATCACAACAGAAGAGGTTACTGTGAACAACTGGGTCACACAGGCAGCCTCCATAGCTGCCCCAACAACGAAGTCAAGGTCCACCAATCATTTTCAGTCTGCCCGCTGGTTCACCACGGAACTTGTGGAAGAAAGGAAAGGCTGTAAAAAACTGGAATGCCTTTGGAGAAAACACTATAATGAATTGGACAAGAGCCACTATAAAAGGGCCTTAGGCACATATCATGGCAATTTGAAATCTGCACGACACACCTTTTACTCTAATACAATTGCAAAAAGCCAACAATAATAATGCAAAGGAAGTTGTTTTAATTGTATCTAACTTCACTGATCCCAAATATTTCGCACCCCCACTTGAGACAAGTGCATCCCTCTGTCCTCTTCTAAGTGATTTTTTCGAGGGCAAAATGCAAAAAATACAGGACAGCCTAAACTCAATGCACAATACATTGCCTCTGAACATCATTTGTTATCCCTTGCCCATAGCACAGAATAAACTAACACGATTCATAGCCCCTACCACTCTGGAACTGGGGGACTCTTTCTACAAAATTAAATTCGGATCCCTTTGGCATCCCCTTCCTCCCCATGTTCCGATGGCGCTAGGGCCCACTATTGCTCCCATTTATCAAGAGCTCTTCATCACCTCCTTCCAACCAGGCATAGTTCCCTTAGAGTGGAAAAAGTCCTGTGTCGTACCATTACTCAAGAAATTTCAGACCTATATCACTTCTGCCAGGATTACAAAAATAATTGAAAAACAGTGAATATGCAGTTAATGTCATTCTTAGAATACTCTAAGTTCCTTCCCCTCTTCCAATCTTAGTTTAAAGCTCTCCATAGCATGGAGTCAGCTCTTATGAAAATCACAGACTCCATAAAATTCACGCTTGATACAGGATATACATGCCACACTAATTCATTTGGACCCATCAGTGGCATTCAACATGATCTCACATGAGATCTTGATTCAATGCCTTGACCATATTGGGGTAGAAGGACAAGCTCTGGCCTGGTTAAAATTCTTCCTCGAATACAATGAACAAACTGTGGACTTAAACTTTTCTTTTCCGAAGCTAAAACTTTTACATAGCTAGTACCTTAAGGCTAGGCCCTGAAACCCACTCTTTTTAATATATGTATTTGACCCCTTTGGTTTATCACATTGAATCTTTTGATGTGCAGGTTTTGTCCTACTCATATAACACACAACTGCTGTTGACATACAACAAGAATGATGATAAGGTCAAAATTAAATTCTCCGTAAGAGTCACAGCAATAATAGGCTGGCCCAATGCCAACTTCCTACAATGTAATACTAACAAACTAAGGGGCTGATTACGATGGCGGGTGGACTTGGTGTGCCCGCCATTGTAGTGGTGTTTAGGACCGCCTGCCCGACATGCAGCGGTCCCACCGCTGTGATTGGGATGCACCCACTTTTAACATTGCGGGCGGTGCTGCTGGCTGCAGCACCATCCGCATTGTTAAAAGTGCTTGCACTGCATTTCCCTGCACTACGTGGCAGGCACCATGCGGTGCCTGCCACTTGGTGCATGGAAATGCAGGGGGTACCATGGGTACCCCCCAGTGCAGCAACACCCCCCCAAACAAGGAGGGCCCACAATGGGCCCCCAAACCCAATCCCCGCCAGCCTTTCCATGGCTGGGATGTGAACGAGGAATTTGAGAACCTGAGTGGTTTGTTTTGATTTGTTCAGAACATGCCTTAACGCATCAATCTTCTGTATACGTGACACAGTGGTAAACTAAGGGTTGCAAAATTTATGGCGAGTACCAACTGTGTAACCAGACTACTGCCAATTACATGGACTCTGTTCTTTTTCGAAATCCCGGTCTGATTTGCCTAATTTTTATGTGTGGATCATCCTATACATTCTATATGATTTTGTCATTTTTAAATCAATTCATTCCTCGACCAGTCCTTGGTTAATTATAGACCATAAATATGTTGGAATTATTACCAGAACAGAAGAGATTTGTACTTCAATGTTTTGGACGCTCATGTAGTTATTACCTTGTCCTGATGATGACCAATAATGTCTACAACAGTCGAAACGCCAGTGACGCTTTGATGTGGCCGCAAGTGCTGATGGACGCATTGTTATGCACTGTGTTGTTCTTATCTTGTCCTGAACCCTTTTGCTTATGTACAAACCCTTCCCTTTGCCACTTTTTTGATTACACACTGTATTGTTGATTTATTGTTTGTGTACTGTGTTTGAGTGTCCTCTATGTCTTAATATTTCTAATGAAATTAATTTTCTATGAATTGATGTTTTGTTGTATAGGCTTCATATATATCTTTTTTTAAAATAAAATGTGTTCTTCTTTTTCTCTTTTTTATTTTTCTTAATTGATTTGTATGACTTAGATTGTATTATTTTGTGTTTGATATATGTTATGTCACCTTGATCCGCTGTAAGGATTTACAGCATTTGCCCCTGGTTCAGGTTTTCAGGGTAGCCTCTGTTGTCTATAGCCTTTCTGCCTCTTTAAACCCACATCCTAATTTGGTGGACGGTGCCTGCTAGGCACCGCCACCATATTAGTGGCCGTGCTCCGTCCACCAGGCAATTGGTGCGATTGCCTATGGCGGTGAAGCGGCAGACAGATTTTGCGTCCGCCACTAGACCCACCGCCATCCTAATTTAGTTGTGGGTAAATCACTATGTGATGGCGGAAGGACCGCCACTGCCGGCCCGGCGGTGGCGGTCCTTCCGCCATCATAATGACCCCCTAAGATCCTGTTATTTTGAATACAGCCCCTTCCAGGCTGGCTAGGGACCAGGTCAAACAGTTGTGGACCCCCCCAACTGTAGTGGCCAGAAATCTAGGCGTACTAGTGGGCACCCAGCTTTCACTCAAACCTCAGATCGCAGCAATAATTAAAAATTCTTGCTGGATCCTGAGAATGCTGAGGAAATTTCTCAAACTACTCCCCAGGGATGCTCAGAAGATAGTTGTACAGGCATTGATCCTGGTTAGAGTAGCCTACGTGAATGTCCTATACATAGGAATGCCAGACTAAGGGGCATATCAACAAGTGGCAGCGATAATTATCGCTGGCCGCTCTTAGCGTGAGATTGCATATCGCCGGCTATCGCTGGAAATTATCGCCATGCTAGCGCTGTATCAACAATGCATAGCGCATTGGGGATAATTATTCCAGTGATAGCGGTGTTTTCCATGGAACATCACTGGTTTTCCAGCGATGTTCCATGGAAAACTGCAATATCCTTGGTGATAGGGCCTGTGGTCTTAGCCACGCAATCCACCCCCCATGTTAGGTATGCCTTAGTTAGGGATTTAACAGATGTTAAATTCCTGCGTTAAGGCATACTTAACGCAATTTCAAATATCGCTAACCCTTGTTGTTAATATGACAAAGCTGGGTTAGCGATATTTTCCCATGGTGTTTTGTCAGGCACGCCTCCTTTGCATCTCATTAGCGATGCGATGGGAGGCGTGCTGACAAGGGGTGCTAATGCAAGGAAACACGCGCTAGCGTGTCCTTGTTGATAATGCGATAATATTATTAGTGGAGAAGTGTGGCTCAATGGTTCGAGCGGCAGACCCTGATGCAGAGGTCTAGCCCGGGACCAGGGTTCAATTCCCCGCCTCGGCGGGTCTTGGGCTCAAAAAATTCCACGGACCTGATAATTCTCGCCTCGGTGCCATTCCAATCATGGAGTCCCACTCTGCAACTCTGGGCAATAGCTTGCTTAATCTCCACAACGGCCCCCACAACGCTAAGGATGCCTGGCCTCCACCTTGGGGGTGCCCAGGAGTGGACGCCTCCCATGGAAAGCCAGGATGGGTTCCACAGCGGTATTCGTACAAGCGCCTTGAGACCCTTGCGGGTGAGTAGTGCGCTATACAAGTATCAATTTACATTATCGCCGCTTTTCGCCCGAAAACGGGCTCTAAAGCGGCGATAATACTATCGCCGCCCCTTGTTGATATGCCCCTAAATGACTTATAAACTACAAAAAATCCGAAATATGGCCATCCAATTGCTTTTCAGTCTCCCCAAACAAACTTCTCTCACTCAATACCACAAACAACTTCCCTGGCTACCAGGGAAGAAAAGAGTCTTTTTTAAGGCACTAACAATCGCTCACCTTCTACAAAACCAGTCCCCACTACCTCCAAAATAAACTATTCGGCTACTGCCTTCAATTCAAAGAGTCCTTTGCTCTCAATCGGCACATCTGCAACCCATCCTTGCAACAAAAAGGGAAAGGTGGGGCAGAGCTGCCTTCTCAGTCCTAGCAGCTAGGCATTGGACCGATCTTCCTCTCCCCTCAAATGCATTGCATGCTCTGCAAACAAATAAAAACCCACCTTTTCCAGGACTAGATGTCATCCTCCACACTGGCTCGAAGTAGCCGCGCGCTTTACAAATCCCACCATTCATTCATTCGTGCAGCGGCTGATTGCAACCCGGGTATCACCACAGCAGCAGCCAATCATTTTTCAATATAGATATATCCTGTAGAGCATGACAGATCCCCTAAAAGATCTTGCACTTCTCTCTAATATCAGAGCAGAGTTTGAGGATGAGGGCACCAGGGTCGAATGTATTCATAGGCAGTCTTTATATTTTTGACTCCAAGCACAAAGGTCCCATGCAATACATCTTGTTAATGGGATGCTCACAGGTAGGACTGTAAACTTTGGCCAGGCAGATCACTGCCTAACTTGAATCTGGGACAACATAACTTACTTTCCACTAATGACAAACCACTGAAAACAGCACATGCCATTAACAGAAAAATGTGGAGAACAGAATGGTAATGTCTGAAGCATGACGTTGGGAGCTCAACCAATCCAAAGCCAGCAATCCACACCTGGCTTTGCAGCTCTTATTATTTGCATTAGTCCTTGGCATAAATGAATGCTGCTTTGTACCACTCATTGAAGCCTGACCTACACACTGGGAGCTCATGAAGATCTACTAAAGACTGCAAATGGTACAGTGACATCATCGGATCTTTAGGAAGGGGAATTCATAGCACAATGATATGACTGTATGGAAGTGGGAACGTGCTGCATCGGCACACATCTTTCTCAGAGAACTGCAGAGTCGGAAAAAACATGAATAAATAAAAAGAGTTGTGTGTCTTGTGAAGTGCAGTCTACATACAAATAATCTGTCACGTGCAGACATCTTACTAACCGTAAGAGACTTTCCCGAGGGTCTTTGCTTCTTGAGGATGCAGGCCAATACCTTGCATACATGGAAAATAACAAACGTATGACGTATCATTAAAGATCTACGCCGTCGGGCAGGTGAAAACAAGCATGTAAATCTACGCTGGTTAATCCTGCCACGTAGTGACAAAAAATCAGTCTCAAATCGAAACAATACCATTCCGTGACTACATCAAAGGAAAATGTTTCCCTCTGAACTATGAGCAGTCGAATGGAACTTTGGCAAGTGTAGTCCAAGCAGCCCAAAGATTTCTTGGATAGAATAATCTATACCTGATGCTCTGGAATGATTTGTGCATATCCGTCGCTGAGGACAGCAAACTCGTTTTGGAATTGAGCCATTTTTGATTTTGAGTTAAAATACATATCACACATTAACGCTCAGATGTTCAGAGCTGGGTACTGAAATCTGTGTGTAAGCTGCAGACCAGAGGTTCGGATCCCAGCAGGGCCGACTCATTGTTTCATCCGTCTGTGGTCGATAAACGAAGTACCTTTGCATTCGGTGATAACACCGGTAGGTAAAGTAGAACCAAATAGCAAAAACACACATTTCAGAGTCAACACTGGAGTAAATTCCTCTTACCACGGGTGAAAAATATACCAGTATGCTTGGTTTTCTGCATTTTTAACATGTAGAGGAAGAAACAATAGTGTTTCCTAGTGGGGGGGAGGCCATTCGGGTGGTTCTGACTACGCACTGCCATCTCCAATATTTTCCACCCCTCTGAAGACATGAAAGTATTCCCAAACACTTTCAAGTAAGTGTGCAATGGGATAGAAAGACTTCTCCTAACATTCTCAGCAGGGGCGGCTCTAGGCTCATGGTGGCCCTGTGCAGGGAGCGCGGGTAGGGGGCCCCGGAAGAGGGGGTCCGGGCGGGGCGGAGCTCAGGAAGGTGTTTTAATAAAACGTCCAGAAAAGGCGTTAGATGACCAGTAACATGGTAACAGAAAAACTACGTTTACTTTTTGAGTGCTCATCACTTGGATACTTTGTTTTAGAATCTGGGTCTCTGGAGGGACCCCTTTCAACAAGAAAAACACGTTGCGCGTCCGTAAGAGAGTTCAGCCACAAAGCAGTATCCCTCCAATCACATAAATCATATTCAGAACACGGGTCTGTAACATGGTCTTGCTCTTTGGCTTCCTTTTCAATACCAGCATCATCCGTCTGTAAACTCTGAACCTCCTTCAGAATGCCAGATGTTGATGGACCGATGAATGATGTTTCAGTTTCTCTGTCTGAGGGTCTTTTGTAATAATCCTCATCCTGAGTTGGTAATTGCTGCATGTTTGTATCAATTTCAGAGTCACCTTGTTCATTTTCATTGGTCTGCTCATGAGTATCATTCTGCTCATGGATATCATCATTGTTTTGTTCTTCTTTATGGTCGTCAGCGCCTGTTTTACCGAGTGCATCAGCTGTACTCTGGCCAGAGGATTCTCCATCTTTAGGTTTCCCTTGGGTGATAAAGTTCAGGATTGCTCCTTCCTGTGACACTACGAAAGCCTGCTGAGCCACCTTTCTCTTTCGTTTCGAATAACCAGATTTGTGTACTCGAATTCTCTTCATTTTGCTTGCAATGCAGCGGGCGAGGCTAGCAGTGGGTAGGGAAAAAAAGAAGACAATCAGCAGTGGCGGCTGCTGAAAGATTTTGATGTCATTTTTATTTTCTTGCAAAAACAACAGTTGATGGACAGAATGCAGAACAATGTCACACATTCACCCCAGTACAGAGATCTGGGCCTAAATCCATCGTTTTTTTGCTCACCACACCACCCCAGTTCAGACATGGCCATATGCAAATCAGCCTTGACCCTGTGCCTCATGGGAACAGTCCAGCCCAAACTGCCAAGCCATGTCTTCCCTGGACTACACAATGAAGGACCAGCATACCTTAATGAACGAGTGAATTTCCACCAACCTACCAGGAAAATATGTTCCAGAACCATCTCCCTAGCAGCCACCCAATGCAGCCGCTGATAAAACAGTGGAGGCCGCTACTTCTCCCACATGGCAGTGAAGATCTGAAAACCCTCCCCCTGCACCTTAGAGCCTCACCATCGCTCCAGCAGTTCAGGAAGGACCACAAGACCTCGCTGTTCAACCAACAAGCAGCATGATCCAGCAGCATGAATCCCACAACGCCTCGAGACCCTTATGTGTGAAGCAGCTGAGCTTTACAAACCCTGACTGATTGATAGTAATTACCCTTCCCACTACATGTATGACACATTATGAGGACTAGCCACATATGGAAGGTTTATTTGAAGAGTGTTATAAAACTATAGGGTAGATCATGTGACTTGGCATACAAGGTCTGTTTTCTCAGTCCACTAAGAACAGTAGAGCCTGGAGAATAGTTCATGATCTATTTGGGAAGTGACCTTAGCAGGAAGAGAGTAAGCTACCTTGAAATCATGGCACACAGAGACCTGTCTTAGTACGTCACTAACTGATCCTGAAGACAGCCTACAGGTAACCAAAGACTCGTCCACTTTACCACATTGTCAAAAGACAAAATACAATGGGGCAGATTTATGAGCCCCTTGCGCCACTTTTGCGTCACTTTTCCCATGTTAAAAGTGACGCAAAAGTGGCGCAAGGGGCTCATAAATCTGCCCCAATATATTTAATTAAGGTTTCTTGTATAGTGCCATATTCCAGCAACCAGTTCTGCTCGCTTTCAGAGCACCTATTAAACAAGGATTAATTACAGTGAGTCTTAAGGCTATGAAAAGGCACTAGAGGTTCACTGAAGCAAAATTAATGTGCAAGGAACATCCAGTCAGGAGACAACTTTCAAGCAGAAGTACGAATCACTAGCACAGCGTACCAACGACCCCATGGGCCGTGGCATAAGCAAGGAAAATGGCCCCTTTGGCTGCTGCTCAGGAAGTAAAATATAGCAATTATCAGGGTTCAATGGGCCCCTGAGGGTTTTGGGTCTCAGTACCACTGTACTTGCTGAACCAATGGTAACTATGCCCCTAGTATGGACAGAGAAGGCTGCTTCACCAATTGCAAAATGAGGACTAGTTAAACTAGTTTTCTCTGCTAGTCACATGACAAGCTCTGGAATGTAATTAAAGAAATGATCAAGAAGCCAGTCTCCGGGGAGGAGCCTAGCGCGCAACCAAGATGGCCGCGTAGGTGCGAGGCTCCCGAGGACCTCCGCAACCTCCTACGATTATCCTGAAATTATCCTGCCCTGGATGAGGGGACTATGTTGGTGAACCTGAGCTGAGGTGGCACCCGTTTCCCGCTTCCGAATCGGACCTCGGACACCGGAGTGAGCACCGATTGAGGTTTGCGGCCTTCCCCTCGCCGGACCCCAGATTTGCGCTGTGGGGTGGTCCAGTGACAAAGTGAACAACAGCGGCAGGCAGGGCCTGGCGACTCGCGTACCCTGCACTTTCGCATTCACACCCCCTTGTCGTCTCTGCGAGGTTGGGTCGCGGAGCCCTTGGTGTTGGTGTGGCCTTGCTGGGAGACCCTGCCTGCCTGCAGGCTGTGATCCACCCCGCTGCTCTGAGGGGGCCACCCCCGGAGCTCGTGGCCCTGCTTTCCTGCCCTACACGACGTGGCTGGTGCGACTGGGAGACTGGTGGCCATGGCCACGAAACAAGATGGAGACCGGGCAAAGACCAAATCGACCCGGCGTGGCGCCGTCCATCAGGCCAACAGTATGGACCGCTATACCCTCCAGAAGGGATCTCCCGATGGACCGCGCAAGTCCCCTGAGAGCCCTCCTGATGCCCCAGACCTGCCCGCAGATCTGACTCTGCGTGATGTCATGGGCGCCATTGCCGAGATGAAGGCCTCGGTGGGCCAGCGGTTTGATACACTGGCGCAGAAGATCGACTCGGTCCTCGTGGATGTTGGCCTGGTGAGGGCCGATCTTTCCAAAACCAACGACCGAGTAGATTCTTTGGCCCACACCGCATCGGGCCTAATGACAGATGTGGCGGCCTTGCAAACAGAGGTGCGCCGGCTTAGTCAGGCGAGTGCGCTTATGGATCGACGCCTGGAGGACTCCGAGAGTCGGGCACGGAGGAACAACATCCGCATTATCGGGGTGCCCGAGGGACGCGAGGAGGCGGCGGCGGATCTCTTTGTGGAGGACCTGATTGCTACCCATCTCCAGCCACGGGGGCTGAGCAAACTCTTCGCTGTGGAGAGGGCCCACAGGGTTCCCGGGGAAAGGCCGAAGGTCGGAGCCCCTCCGAGACCTCTCATCGCCCGGATTTTCAATTTTCGGGACAGAGACGCTATCCTGCAAACCTCCAGACTGCATGGACCGGTCAAGCTTGACAATATGGAGGTTAATTTTTATCCTGATTTCACCCCAGCGGTCCAGAAGCAGAGACTGAGCTTCCTAGGCGTCAAACGCCGTCTTCGGGACCTAAACCTCAAATACGCCATGCTCTTCCCAGCCAAGCTGCGAGTGGAGGTGGATGGTCGCACGCACTTCTTTGATCGTCCCGAAGCGGCCGGGGACTGGCTGGATACTCTGCCCGGGGATCGTGATCGGGGGGGCGGGGGGGGCGGCGGGGGGAGACGGCACGCTGGATCGGGACTGAGGGTCTAATATTGGGCCTCACTCTGGACGAAAATGATGCCACTTTCGATTCTGCGTCAATTTTTGTAAGTTCCCCTCCTATGGAGGTTGTGTTGGGTCTATTGGGGGTTCTCCCTCCTCCTCTAGGGGGTCTAGTTAGTCTATCTATATATGGGGCGACAGGCACACTGCACGTTGGGGGGGCTGTTCGGGCTCATGCAGGGGTGCAGGGAGGGGGGAGTTCTGTTGGGGTGGGTGGGTAGGGATGGGGTGTTGTTCGTTTTTATCACAAGGCAAACGTATTTTTGTGTTAGTTCTAAAGTGCTCTCCGGGGGACGAATGATGGCTTCTGTATATGATGGGGGGTAGGGAATTAACTTTGTTGTCTTGGAATGTGAATGGACTGGGGGACAGGATCAAACGAGGTGTGGTCCTGCAGTTTTTGAAGCGAATCTCGCCCGATGTAGTCTTTCTGCAGGAGACACACCTCATTGGCAACTCCTTCTGCGCCATGAATTGGCGTGGCTATCGCCTAGTGGCTCACTCGGGCTTCACGTCTGGCTCAAGGGGTGTGGGCATGATGGTGAAGAACTCGCTCCCGTTGGAGATTGATGAGGTGCTCCACGATGACAGGGGACGTTACACGGTCTTGGTGGGAAGACTGGAGGGCAAAGTGGTTGTCTTTGTGTCAGTATAAATCCCACCGGGGCTGCAGTCGACCACCTTTGCGGACCTTGGGCGCCTTCTCCTTGGCCTTCCGGGGGGGCTTTTAGTTGTGGGGGGGGATTTTAATGCAGTGGTATCTGGGACTGTGGATCGTCACCCCCCTAGGGACCTCCCCCGGGCACAGGCGTGGCTACCCGGCCTCTTGGATACATTTGGATTAGTGGACTGCTGGCGTTTAAAACACCCCACGCAGCTGCAGTACACCTTCCACTCGGGAGCCCATGGTAGTCTCTCACGACTAGACTATGTCCTTGTCCCGGCGGCCTATGTTGGGAGGGTGGGAGAGGTGCGCCATTTTCCACGGGGTATTTCGGACCACTCCCCGCTCCTACTGCACTTTGATGTCTTTCCGAGGGGTGAGGGTAGGGTGGTCCCAATCAATCCTTGGTACCTGCGCGACCCCACCATTCGCGCTGCATTGATTAAATCCCTTCAGCGATATTTTGATGAGAATGTGGGGTCCGTGCCTTCGGCTGTACCGCTATGGGAGGCCTTCAAGACAGTACTCCGAGGGGAGGCCCTATCCCTTATTTCCCATGCCCGGAGGCGCGAGCGGGAGGAGGTGACCCGGATGGAGGCTGAAATAGCCGAGTTGGAGGGTAATTTAGAAGGTGGGGTGACGGATGCCGCATTACATGTCCTCCAACTCAAGCAAGCGGCCTATAGGGCCCTCGTCACGGAGGCGGCCAGGGGCCTCAGTAGAGAGCAACAGGGGCGACTGTATGATGTGGGTGATAAGGCTGGTAAACTTATAGCGTGGTTGGACAAAAAAGAGAGAGCGAATCGTGTGGTCCCGCTGATTGAGAAAACGGATGGTGTGTGTGTAACTGAGCCAGAAGAAATCGTCTCCTGTTTCGCTGATTATTTCCGTGGGGTGTATTCCCCGGTGTCTCCCTGCTCGGAAGAGGATTCCCGTGCCCTGCTCAGTGATATCGCGCTGCCGTCCCTTTCCGGGGATGACAGGGTGTCGTTGGACGCCGCTCCCACCTCCGACGAGATCGCCCTCGCCATACGCTCGGTCGCTTCCGGCAAGGCCATGGGTCCGAATGGTCTCCCTATCGAGTTGTACAAGTTGCGACCGGATACGCTGGCACCCCACCTCCGGGCTATGTTCCTGGCGGCACACTCGGTGGGCTCCCTCCCGCTGGACCAGCGTCTGGCTACAATCGTGGTCCGGGTTACATCCTATCGGCACATTTCGCTACTGAATGCGGAGCCCAAGATTCTCGCCAAGGTACTGGCCAATCGGCTGGTCGGCGTGGTGGGCGATTTGGTTCATCAGGACCAGTCTGGCTTTATTCCCCATCGCAACACAGCCCTTAATCTGCGGCGTTTGCGCGGTGTGCTCGCACGTGCCCCGTTCATACGGGAGCCGGCCATTTTGGCGTCCTTAGACGCCACCATGGCGTTTGACACGCTTGAATGGCCATATATCTGGGCGATGCTTGCGAAGTTTGGATTTGGCCCAGGGTTCATCAGTTGGGTCAAATTGCTGTATTCGGGCCCATTGGCGCAGGTGGTGGTGAACGGAAGAGTATCGGCTCCGTTCGAGCTGGGCCGGGGCACACGGCAGGGCTGCCCCTTATCGCCGCTCCTCTTTGCACTTGCCTTGGAGCCCCTGGCGGGGTGGCTGCGGTGGGAGCCTTCCATCCGTGGTCTCCGCTGGACCCCTGAGTATGAGGACCGCGTATCCCTATACGCTGATGACATCCTCTTGTACCTAGCTTCCCCACGTAAATCACTCATAGTACTGGTTGATGTTTTG
Organism: Triturus cristatus; assembly: GCF_964204655.1. Taxonomy (NCBI): domain Eukaryota; kingdom Metazoa; phylum Chordata; class Amphibia; order Caudata; family Salamandridae; genus Triturus; species Triturus cristatus. The sequence continues at coordinate 594,540,790 of NC_140581.1, read as the reverse complement.
CATTCATTCGGTCGTAACTCCGGTCTGGTCATCAACTGGGCTAAATCGTGTGTGTATGTTCTCTCCGGGGAGGCTCCTATCCTCCCGCGGGGCTGTCCGATCCAGGTCGCCCCGCAGGGATTTAGGTACCTGGGTGTCTTCATTACTCTGGACCCGGAGGCTCGGTATGATCGGAACTTGCTTCCCCCCCTCCAGCGTCTGAAAGAGGATGTCGCGCGCTGGTGGCGTTTGCCGCTTTCGCCGCTCGGCCGGGCGGCATTGTTTAAAATGATGTCGCTGCCGCGTTTCCTGTACGCGTTGCAGAACACTATGGACCTCGTCCCAGCGCGCTACTTCCGCGAAGTGGAGAGTTTGCAGCGTCTCCTGTTCTGGGACGGGAGGCCACGTATTGCCCTGGCTAAGCTTACGCTCCCATGGTAGGATGGGGGGATTGCCCTCCCGGATATCAAACGGTACTATTGGGCCTCCCAGCTAGCTGCGATTAATCAGGGCCTATATGGGCCCGCCTTAAACCCGGCGTTTGAAATGGATAGGATGCTACTTCCAGGTGGTGACCATAATCGAGCGCTCTACTCTAGCGCGCCCGACGCTCGCCTAACGGGCCCCACGCGTGTCATGGTGCGAGTGTGGCACGCGGCCAATGCAGCTATGGGGTGGAAGGACCATTTGACCCGGGCGTCACCACTATACGCGTCCGAGCGGTTGGGCTCCTTGTGGACCTCGAAGGGCTTTGAGAAGTGGGACTTAATAGGCATTAGCAAAGTGGGGGATCTCTGGACGAGGGGAGGCTTTAAAACGTTCGAGATGCTGCAGACGGAATTTCAGTTGCAGGGCAGCGAGTACTTTCGGTATTTGCAGGTCCGGCATGCGCTGGGCTCCGTCTTTCCGGACGTTGCCTCCATCCCGGAGTGTACCCCCCTGGAGGATAGAGTGCTGGATGGACACGTCCCTGACAGCACGATCTCACTGATCTACAAAAAACTGATCAACGACCGCTCGGACTTGTTGACGGCCCTTCGTGAGGCTTGGGTAGCCGATGGGCTGGAGCTGGACGACGAGGACTGGATCGCCGCGGTGGCCTCCCCGAAAGAGGTGGCCATACCGGCTCGCCTTCGTTTCGTCCAGCTCAAGATACTCCACAGGGTCTACATGACGGGGCCAAAGCTCCTGCGTATGGGCTATGCTGAGGACGGTTTGTGTAAGCGTGGGTGTGGTGCGCTGGGGACTTTTCTGCATATCTTGTGGGAGTGCCCGGAGGTGGAGGGGTTCTGGCGTGGTGTGCATGAGGTGCTGCGAGTGGTCACGCATGTGGCGCTGTTGCCCGAGGCAAGGAGATGCCTGTTGAATGTGTGGGAGCCTACCGATTACTCGGTGCCGCAGACGTGGTGGGTGACTCTGGGGTATATGGTTGCCAAGCGTGATATTGCCCAGCTGTGGGGATCCCAGAGGCCCCCGACTGTCTCGGCTGGAAGGAACATATGGATTGGTGCATGTTTCTGGAAAAGGTGGTGTATGTGGCGAGAGGTAAGCCTGCGACATGGGTGAAAGTGTGGGGCCCCTGGAACGCCTACCGCGAGGGAATCTGTGCTCCACCGTTATTGCCTGATCCGTCGCCGGCCCCGTCCCCTTAGCCAACTCATCCCCCCGGTACCTGGGCATTAGGTGTACCCAGCCCTAGTTCTGATCTCTCCCCCCTCTTGAGATTCCTATGGATGGCTAGGATCCCCCCTCTAGGGGAGCACGTGTTGCTATTTCCGATTGAGGATTGCCTTGTGGGTTTGTTTGTATTTTTTGTTCTTTAAGTTTAAAATGGAACCGTATAGTGGGGTCTGGATAGTGTGGCTCGCAACGATGTTACCTCCTGTGCATGCTCAGCCGCAGCACCATGTGTTTTATAAATGTATATCGTATGCTCCTTTCATTGCTAGCGGCCGGCCGGAAGGTTGTAGGCCCATATTTGTATATTTTTGAGTCTTGTAATAAACGGTTTCGAAAAAAAAAAAAAAAAAAAGAAGCCAGTCTCCTACCAAGGTCTCTGCAAAAGGACATTAGATTGAGTTAACATGGGTAGGCACTGCCATCCTATTCCAGGCGTCCATCCATAGGTGCTTGCATTTTATGTCTGCCTCAACACCATATAAACAGACATAACCAAATGCCAAGTACATTCGAACACTCGATGTTTTAAAAGATTTGTGCAGGCAGATCCACTCATTAGATCACAAGTATCAGCTTCATACTCTGTTTTCATGATTGGTGATAAGTAATTGTAATCATTTTAATGAATCCTTAACATTACGTCTAACACCTCGTACCCTGCTCTCCTCTTCCCCCCAATACGACCGTGCCTCCCAAGTTACACCTCCAAAAGTCAACATGCCTCCCCTCAGCCACAAGTAAACACCGCCCCTGCACTCCTGACTCACTCTTCCCTCAACATACAGCGCCGATCCGTACCACTCCCTACCCCTGGCGCACGGTGACCACCTCTCTGACCCGCGCCCTCTCAGAGATGAATCGTGAGAGAGAGGCTCTCTCTCACGATTCATCATGCCCTCCCTTCCCATGACCACCAGAATACCTCCAGCTTGCCACCTCACATGGCTTACCTCCACCCAGACCCAAAGCACACACCATCTACAAAAACATCCTCACCCAACCTTCCTCACCCCCATGGGCTGGGATACATTCCTACGCCTGATCTGCCCTCCTCCCCAGGGCTCCCCACACCCTCGTCCAATGGCTCACCTTCCCTCGGGTTCACTCTGCAGTGGCACACGCTGACCTCCTCACTCCCCCTCCCCATGCCCTGACCCTCGGGCTGCTCACCTCGCAGCTGGCACCAAAGGTTGCACACTGGCATGCTATCCTCTGCAAGGCGGCCTTTCTTGCCCAGGGTCTCTAGGCGCGCCGGTGCATGGCCTCGGCCGGTCTCGGTGCTGCTCGCTGCACGCCGGGCACGGGTGCTGCCACCCCTCCTGCCGCCAGTGATGCGTGGTGCTTCTGTAACCCCTTCGCTGCAGGACTCGCGGGCACTGCGCATGCGCGCGCATGCGAGCCTCCAGAGGTGCCAGATCTGGACTATTAAAACAAGCTCGATTCTCCTGGAAAAAAAGTTCTAAACAAGCACAAGACCTACCAGAAGAGCCCGAAACAAGGCCGACCCCACACAAAGACGAGACTGGGTTAGAAAGGAAAAGAGTATAAGAACAACCATTCAGCGTGCATCACATTGGATTTAGCACGCCTCAGTCGTTCATGCGCCAAATCCCTGCCAGGGGCCGCCACGAATATGTATTGTATCCGATTCCTCGTGGTGGCCCCTGGGGTTTGGTGGCCCTGTGCAGGTGCACAGCTTGCACATGCCTAAGGCCGCCCCTGTTCTCAGTTATTCTGGGGTGAAATGAGAAGGATTTCGGAGCATGCGAGAACATTTCTGATGTGACTGCCTGTGTGGGCTTCGAAATCCACGAATTGTGTCATTTATAGTCAAGGACCCTAGGAAATGGATGCCATATGCATATGAAGAAACATACGAAGCATCGGCTGCAGTGCTTAATGAAAGAAAAGTGCCGGGGCCCTCGTCAGGACCCGCATCTTGCACAAGCCAGTGCCGCTGCCAGTGACAGTACCAACGCAGGTGCTAACCACCACAGTCTCCATGTGTGACAATTCGGACTATTCCAGCCTCTCAAAACTATAAGAATGGACTGGGCACTGTGCTTTTTTTTATATCTGATGTAATTTAAGGGGACTTGTCAGGAATGTACCAAGAACTCCTTTATGATTAGGCGAAATGTCGCCACTTTCTTTCCTTTCAGCATTCGAGTCGGTGATCCACTGCTGTGTGCTCGGAGGGGTTTTCACACACTGGTTTCACACACTGGGGCAGACAATAAAACGCGCATCATGCTCAAGTTTCAAATTAATATTTCAAATGCTTTGACATTTATAGACAGTTCAGGAAAAGCCTTCTGAATTTGAATCATACACTGCAAACCCTGCTGGGGAGCTGACCTGGAGGAAACCTCTGCACTCCTCACCTTCATAGCAGGAGCGGCAGATTTAAGATGCTCAGTCATGGCCCAAAGGTGCACATTGAGTCTGCTCTTGAGCAGGTAATAGACGCAAGTTTTTAGTAGCTCCATTACTACTCAGATTTGGGCCTTGTGGCTTGTTGCAGTCTGGACAGATTGTTCCACTGCCACAGAAGACTCTGGTGTTAGGTATAACTTCATCAAAATCAATTATGGATTTGCCAGTATCAAGTAGTGTAACCATGATGCACCTTGCCCATTTTGTTTCCTTGTCATTGGTGTCAGCCGATTGACTTCTCCAACCTTTCCCGCTGTGAGCCTTGGTGAGAGTGCTATTTCCCCTTGCCTTGGACTAGCTTCAGCTGGCTCACTCTGTCTTCAGCAAGCACAGACTCTCATAAAAGGCCGCTTAAAAAATTGGGGTATTGATTGAGGGGATGTAAACTCTTCTCGAGCTGCAGCCACAACTATTGACTGGGTGAACCACAAAAGTCACTAAATTAGCCTATGCTTAACCATCGGGTAGCTTTGCACAAAAGCAGTCAGGCTTAACTTAGAGGTAATGTGTAAAGTATATATGCAGCAAACAAACAGGAATAAAGTGAAAACACAACACAAGTAAAATCCCACACCAATTAAAAAACCTAGAAAAAAATGAAAGAAATAAAATGACAAATAAAACTCAATCAGTAGAACCGGAGTTATGAATGTAATTTTGGTTAAATTAAGGCCGACTGCTATGGAGCAAGGGGCAAGTACACAAGGTGGAATGGGCCCGGTCTTGGCTTACAAAGCAAAACCAAAGGGAATGATGGACGGAGTGTTGGCTTACCTTTGGACTTGGAAGAACTTTTGAAGAAAAGTCCAGGAGAAGGCAGAGGTCAGCAGGGCAAGGTGGCAGGCTGTGTCAGAGGAGGAGTTGTCATCACGGGGAGTGCCGGATGACGTGTCAGTGAAGCTGCTGATAAGATTTCCAGGCAGAGAGGTCATTATTGTTGATGGGGAGCCTGAGCCATCTGGCCTGGCGTAGATTTTTCACTACTGACTAAGACAATTTTTGGGAAGCAAAAACATTTAGCGGGATGGAGCTGTCGCCGAAGAGGGTTCCATGCAGCTGCATACCATCGCTCAGAGGTCTTGCTGAACAGGATATGCTGTTCTGGAGAAGAATCTAACATGAAGTCAGGCCAACTGGTGATGCACCTTGGGCGGATTGGTTGGCAGGTATGTCCCGGCCATCTCTTGGTTCTTCTGGCACTCTTTGATGACATTTTTTCAAAGTCACAATTCTTAGGGTTAGGCAGTAGCAGCACCTCTAACAACACTTCCAAGGGTCCAGAACCTGGGAGCTTCCACCACAGGGGTTTAGAGTCACTATAGCAGATGCCAGGTACAGGGTTCAAGGTCTCTGGAGCTTGTTATGTCCCAGTAGCTCACATAGTAGGTCAGCCAACTAGACCTTAGAGCAGTGATACTCAAAGTACAGCCCGGGGGCCGCTTGTAGCCCTATAGACATTTACATGCGGCCTCCCCGGTGAACAGCAGCATGAGCTGCTGTTTAGTTGCTGAGCACTAATATTCAGAAAGAAATGTTAAATAAATGGGAAAGCATTTATTAACCTGCAAATAAATATTGTCCATTATTTAACATTTTTTTAGACCTCCTTTCAAATTCCCTGACCCACGCAGACCCCCTACCACAACCCTGCTGCCATCAGTGTGGCCCTCGGTCACACCACAGACCATACTTTGTGTCCCCTGGGCAAATGTTTGCCAGTACCCATGTCTTAGAATCACTCTGGTAGTCCCGGACTCAATCAGCAAGGTAGGCTTCAAGCAGCAGGGCCGTCCTTTTGAGAGCAAGGCAGTCCTCAGCTACAGGGCCATCCTCTTGTAGAAGCAGGGCACTCTTCTGGGGACCAAAGGAGGCCTCAAGCAGCTGGGTAGTCGTCTGGGGGTCTAGACATACCTTCTGAAGTTTCCCACTGGTCCAGCTATGAACTGAAGAGGTGGTTCAGGGGGCCCAATATTTATTCCTTGGTGCCAGAATTAGAAGTGGGGGTGACATTCTGGCTACCCCAGCATCCGGTTCTGAAAAGTTTTTCCATTCCTTTGCCAAGGCTTTAAGTAGTCTGGGGACAAAAGACTGGTGTCAGGTTCCTTTGTGTGACTGTTGGAGGTAGCTCTTTGAAATGGAATCAGGGAACAGCTCTGCCCACCCATCCTGGCAGAATGGCCTGTCCTTCCAGCACCTGATCCCCCTCTGTCTCACTGTCTGGGAGGAATGCACAAAGTCCAACAGCTAAGCTATTCACAATCATGTGACCCAGGGCACTGACAACAGGCACCAAACGAGTAGGACGAGAAAATGCCAACTTTCTAAGTGGCATTTTCAAAATTGGGACTTTTAAATTTTACTTTACCACTAAAAAGGATTTAAAATTACAATTCATTATGTGTCCAAACTTGACATTCCTATCGAGTTCTAATAAAAAGCTAGCACTCATCAAATGTAATGAGGGAATCCAATGGAAGAGATAGGTGTTACAGTAGTAAAAAACAAATTGAGGAGTTTTTCATTACGAGGATATTCAAAACTTAAAAACAGGTTGTACTTTTTAACCCCTTCGCCGCGGCACGAATTCCGCCGCGGCATTGGGGGGGTTCGGGGTCAGCGCGGCGCCGCCATGCTCGTGACGGAACCACTCCGTCATGAGCCACGGGCGCGCTGTGCTCATGACGGAGTGGTTCCGTCACGACTCCGCCTGCTCGCATTATTCGCCCGCACAGGCGGGGAATCAGCGCCGCGTGGGCGGAGCGGCCGCAGCGGCCGCAGCATGACGGAACCACTCCGTCATGAGCACACGGCGCCCGTGGCTCATGACGGAGTGGTTCCGTCATGAGCACGCAAGGGGTTAAATACAATGCACCCTGCCTTATGGACTGTTTAGGGCTTACCATTGTGGTGACTTATATGTATTAAAATAGAGGGTTACGACTGGCAAAAGGTTTATTTTGCCAGGCGAAACTGGCAGTTTTAAAACTGCACTACAGGCTGCAATGGCAGGCTGGAGACATGTTTTAAAGTGCTACTTAAGTGGGTGGCACAATGAGTGCTACAGGTCCACTGATAGCATTTAATATACAGCTCCTGGCTAAATGTAGTACCATATACTTGGGAGTTATAAGGAAATTAAATATGCCAATCAGGTGTAAGCCAATTGTACCATGTTTCAAGGAGAGAGCACAAACACATTAGCGCTGGTTAGCAGTAGTGAAGTGCACAGAGTCCGAATGCCAACAAAAATGAAATTCTGAAAATAGGACGGGGTAAATGCAAAATTTTTAGGGGTGACTCTGCGGAAAGGACCAAGTCCAACAAGCCACCTGTAATTCATGTCAGACACAACTCAATGTGGTAATCTAAGCATGGATGGCTCCCTTTATACTTAATTTAAAGTCTATCTGGCAAATGCATCAACAATGCCATTTGCAATTCCTTATTAGCGGAAAATAAGGATTCGCTAATAAGGAATAGCAAAAGGCTATGCATGTAGAAATCGCTTAAAAAATAGCTATTTCCTTAATTGCGACTCGCAAATTGTGAGTCGCAATTAAGGAATACCTCCCCATTCACTCCTATGGACCTAGAGGCCCATAGGAATGAAGGGGAAGACATTCTGAATTTGTGATTCTCAATTAGAGAAACGCAAATTGCTCATGCAATTTCAAGGGTGCCAGGGTGTCAAAAGGACACCCTGTTGCACCCCTGAAATCTGCATATGAGTACATCTTGCACACACACATGCCCCAAGGGCATGTGTGTGTGTAAAATGGAACTTTGAAAAATGCACTTTAGTGCATTTTTCAAAGTTTTTGCAAATTACCATGAAGTTCAACTTCATGGTAATTTGCTCCCCCTATTAGCGAAATCGCTAATTTTTTTACTTTAATGCATTGCATTTAAGGAATCTCAATTTGAGATTCCTTAAATGCAATCGCAATTTAAGTAATCGCAATTTAGAGATTACTTAAATTGCGATTTTTGCATTTGGGATGATGCATCCCAAATGCAAAAATACCGGTCACAAAGGGGCAGATTCTGAGAATCTGCCCGTTTGCGACCGTTTTTTGCATTGATGCATGTGGCCTTAGGTGCACATGCATCAACATACTGAAAAGTGATTCCTTATTAGCGAGAAATAAGGAATCGCTAATAAGGAATTGCATTCCGGAATGCATGAACAGATTCGGTATAATTTAGCGTTTCCTTAAAAATCGCTAAAAATTACCGAAAACTCAATAGCGATTCCTTAAAATAAAGAATAGCAATTTCCGAAATCGGTATTACCTCGGTATTAGCGAGTTCGGAAATAGCGAATTTGCAAAAAACGGGTCGCACAAGAAGCGGGCTGATGACATCACAACCAGGAAGTCATCCAGCCCATCCCTCATTCACTGCCCTGAGGAGCTCACAGGAGGAGGCAGAGCATACAAGCTGAGGCAAGAGACTTCACCCTCTGAACCCATCCACGTCACCTTCATCCAGGATGGACAAGGATGCATGTTAGAATTGGGAATCTCTGGTTGGCACAGGTATGCACTTGTGACAAGCAGAGACTCTTACTTCTAAGTCAGGATAAGGGGATCACCCTTTCAAATAACCCCTGCTCACCCTTTAGGTAGTGTGGCGCAAGCAGTCAAGACTATTCTCAGGGCATCATAGGTTAAGCATTTGTGAACACATAAAGTAATACAATGACACACCACAAATGGACACCAGTCAAGGTTGTATAAAAATAGTTTTCTTTATATAAGGCTTAGCACAAGACCAGAATAACGAATAAAAATGACCACAGTATTATTTTAAAGTTCAATGTTCTTGTGGAAAGGCTTAAAACACAAAAATAGGCTTCTTTTACATAAATATGCTTCTTTCACATAAATACGCTTCTTTCAAGGCTCTGTACGGTTCGTACCTGGATGTGCGACTCGTTGGCGTTAAAAACAAAGAAAGTACGAGTCTAACAATCGTTGATGACTCCGGGGTCCGAGGCGTGCACGCTGCGGTGCGAACAGAACAAAGTACCTTGGTTTCGTGGGGTCCGCGACGGACAGTGCAGGACAAGTCGATGGGTCCGGGTCGTAGCTGGGCAGCGTATTCGGATGCTGGTCGGGTCGTGGCGTCAGTACGCGGCATTGATACGGGACCTTCAGGGATACGTTGCGGATGGCCCGGATCGGCTTGCAGAGTCCGTGGCGTTCGGCGTTCGAGCCGTACCTTCGGTGCGGATAGGCGGCGACACTTCTTGGCGAACCGTACAGCGTACGGGGAGGATCGGTGCGATGCGGCTTCTCGGCTCTGAGCACGGCACAGCGCAGTACGTTTTAGCAGCGTACGGACCGTACCTGCGGGACAACGAAGCTTGTGTCCAAGGCGTACAGGATTAGGCAGCCAGGGCTGTACGACTCGAATCGGCGGGGAAGGTTAGGTGCGATGCGTCCGGGAGGGATACGGTGCGTACTAATGCTTTTAAATCAGCGTAGACACACGTGCCGGGCGGCAAAGACACGGCTTCGCGGCGGATGGGGTACGGATCGTATTGGGGCCAAATCCAGCGGGAAACAAGCAAGAATTGTCCAGGCAACTCAATTTTGGAAGGCAGATGAGTCCAATGGTCCTGGGACTCAGTTCAGGGGGCAAGCTCGCTTCCAAGCTCTTGGAGATTGTTGAAACAAAGTTGCAAAGTCTCTTTCAGTCCTTTCCTCTCCTTTCTCAGCAAGGCACCCACTGCAGGCCAATCCCCCAGGTCAGGGAAAGTTACTCCTCCTTCAGCTTCTTCCAGGTCCTTCTAGTCAGGCAGAGTTTCTTCGTGGTTCAATCAGGATCTGATTTCTTAGGAGCAGGGCTCCTACATTTATACCAAGTTTCTTTTGTCTTTACAGGCCTGGGGGGCCTTTGCCTAGTCCCAGCCCAGTTCTTTTCAGCGAGGAGCACTTTGTTGTTGGGACTCTGGCTTCTTCTTTCAGCAGGCAGGGCAGAGACATCAGACGCTACCCAGGGGGTGGAGCCAGCATTGTGGTGGCAGAGCACATCCCTATTCAGAGTCAAGGTGCACTCCTCCCACCCATCCTGGTGTAATCTCTCTATTCACCACCTGGCAGCCCCAGCTTGTTTCCTGGAACTTCCCAGCCCTGTCACTCAAGCTACACACAAAGAAGATAGCCCCTCCCAGCAGAGGTGGACTGAGATGGTTTAGGCAAGCAAATGCTAACTTTCTAAAAGTAGCATTTGCAAACACAGGATATTAAAATAAGCTTTACTAAAAGATGTATTTTATTATTCTGAGTTCAGGCATACTAAACATGAATTTCTACCATGCTTCCTGAGTCTGCTAGGATTATAGAGTGTTATAATCTAGCAGCCCATTCTGGCCTATGGAGAGCAGGTAGCCTTACAATAGTAAAAATCGAAAATGGCTGTAGTTCACTATTAGGACATGCCACACACTTCAGGGCATGTCCTACCTTATCCTTACAATGCACCCTGCCCTAGGGCCTACCATAGGGGTGACTAACATGAAGGTAAGGGAAGGTTTAGGGACTGGCAAGTGGGGACACTTGCCCAGTCGGCATGACAGTACCAGACTGCATGCAGGTTCTGCAATGGCAGACCTTAGACACATTTTACCCGGCTGCTTCTATGGGTGGCACAACCAGTGCTGCAAGCCCACTAGCAGCATTTGGATATACAATCCCTTGGCACCCCTGGTGCACTCTACTAGGGACTGATAGTAAACCAAATAAGCCAAACATGGAAGTCAATTCACATAATACATTTTCCCATAGGGAGCACTCGCACTGTGGCACTGGATGGCAGTGGCACAGTGCCCTGAGCAGCTAACACCAGCACAAAAATACATTGAGGCACAGACAAAAATGGAAGGGTGACCCACGCCAATGGTGCCAGGTCTAACACGTGTCCCCTCCAGCTGAAATGTGGGGAGAACTACCCTACCCCATGGAGTTCTCATCACTAAGGCGGAAAAATCTGGAAAGACCATCAGCGTTGGCGTGGTCTGTACCGGGGCGATGTTCCACCGTGAAATCCATCCCCTGTAGGGAAATGGACCACCTCAACAACTTAGGATTCTCACCCCTCATCTGCATCAACCACCTGAGGGGCCTGTGGTCTGTTTGAACCCGGAAGTGAGACCCAAACAAGTAGGTTCTTAGCTTCTTCAATGCCCAGACCACAGCAAATGCTTCTCGCTCAATCGCACTCCACTTTTGTTCCCGGGGAAGTAACCTCCTACTAATAAAGGCTACGGGATGGTCAAAGCCCTCCTCAGTGACCTGTGAGAGTACAGCCCCTACACCATGCTCTGAAGAATCTGTTTGTACTAGGAATTCTTTGGAGAAGTCAGGAGCCAAGAGCACGGCCGCCGTGCACATGGCAGTTTTCAGGGTGTCAAAGGCCTTCTGACAGGTGTCAGTCCATATCACTTTTCTGGGCTGCTTCTTCGAAGTCAGCTCTGTCAAGGGGGCAACGATGCTGCCATACCCCTTGACAAACCTCCTGTAGTACCCTGTGAGTCCTAAAAAGGCCCTCACCTCCGTCTGGGTCTTTGGGGGCTCCCAAGCCATGATGGTTTCTTTCCATGTGCCACTGAACACTGCGATGTCATCCAGGTAGGCGGCGCTGAACTCGGTCAGCCCAGCCAACACCTGGTTGACCAACCTCTGGAAGGTGGCAGGGGCATTCTTCATCCCAAATGGCATAACCCGGAACTGGAAATGCCCATCTGGTGTGGAGAATGCGGACCTCTCTTTGGCCCCATCAGTCAAGGCGATCTGCCAGTACCCAGACGTTAAATCAAACGTGCTGAGGTACCGTGCAGCCCCTAACCGATCGATGAGCTCCTCCGCTCTGGGGATGGGGTGCGTTTCAGTCTTCGTGACTGAATTGAGTCCTCTGTAGTCCACACAGAACCGGAGTTCGGGTGTGGCACCCGGCGCTGCAGTCTTTGGGACCAAGACCACTGGGCTGGACCAAGGACTGCTGGAGGACTCAACGACCCCAAGAGCAAGCATCTTTGAGACCTCCTCTTTGATGCAGGCCCTGACCCTGTGAGTTACCCTGTAAGCCTTGTGCTTCACAGGTAAGCTGTCTCCTGTATCCACATCATGGACGCACCAATCTGTGATACCAGGAACCAGGGAGAACAGGTCAGGAAACTGCCCCAGCAGCTGGCGGCAGTCATCCTGTTGCTCAGGGGTCAGGGTGGGTGAGAGGTTAACTCCATCCACTGACCCGCCTCGCTCTGAGGCTACCAGGAGGTCAGGAAGAGGCTCAGACTCCTCCTCCGTCCCATCATCTGTGGCCAAGAGCATGCCCACCTCGGACCTCTCCAAGTGGGGCTTTAGTTGATTGACATGTAGGACCCTCAAGGGGTTCCTAGGAGACTGCAAGTTCACCAAGTAGGTGACAGAACTCTTGCGCTCCACAATCTCAAAGGGTCCTGTCCACTTGTCCTGGAGTGCACAAGTGTCAGTACCGTGATCTTCTATACACACAGGAGCAAAACGCCGCAAGTTCCCAATGCCTCCCTAGGTCTTCCCAGCAACCCGCTATTAACGCGTGTCGCCAAAGAAACCCCAAGGGGGAAAGGGGATGGGACAGAGAAGAGACAATCACTCAGCAACTCTTCTTTCTTCTGCTGAAGCTTTTCTATCTTCTGCTTTCTCTTCTGACTGGTCTGTTTGTCACACTAAAAGAAATGTTCACATTAACTTAATCAATATACTTCTTCAATTCCTGCTCTGTCAATTATGTGTTTCACCTACTAAACCTACCCAGTCTCTGAGTGATCGATGCCTCTCTTCTTGTAATTTGGTGTGTAATGTATTGTCTTCCTTTTGGTGCTGTAACTAAAGATTTTGACATGTGTTAATTCTCCACTCACATTTATCTATGTCCTATGTAATCTATCTTGTCTGGTCTAATGTTCTCCTCACCAGCCTATCTTGAAGGATGTCTTTTATCGAATGCCTTAAGGTAAGTGTGCTTCTTCTCATCTGCTCACGAAGTCATTACATTGTATGAATAAGCCTTATGTAAGCTCAAGTGAAAAAGCGACTCAGCGTTGCATTTACTCTGGAAGTATATTTACACTACTCTCTCCTCTTCTTATCTTTTGTAGGACCCCAAACTGACTAGAACTTTCGTTTGCGGACCTTTCCTTCTTTACATATTTACATTCGGAATATCATATATATATATATATATATATATACAATGGTGCGCGTCTTAATGATTAAGTTCTGACGCAATGTCCACCAACAAGAAAAAAATGCGCTGTGCAAATACTTCTTAGCCTTTTTGGTATTACGACTAAGAGTTGACTGGATACATTTATTTTCAAGTGCTGCTCCACTTTTATTCAGCTCACGAGATAGTAACGGTCTTACTTGGATGTCAAGGATTCACGACAGGAAAAACTCAGGAAATGCACGACGAATAAATTCCCTCACAAACTACGCGACGCTCAAAACTTCTGACTCCTCTCCTCAGGAAACTTCAGTGAAGTGCGCCTCTCCTCAGACCTGACACCTGGATCTTATCTAATTTGCCCCAAACACTAGAACGCTAACCAACTGCTCAAATGGCAACTCCAGCGGCCATCTTGGATTGTATTATCTATCGATGCCTAGTTCTTAGGTGATAGCGCCTTTTGGGGAAATTGTGTCTCACTGGAAGCTTGCAGTTTAGTAACGATTTGACAATCCTGACAGTACCCCCTCTCAAAGTGCGTCCTCCCTGTCTGGGCTTTTTTGGAAATCTTCTATGGAATTCCCTGATTAACCTTGGGGCGTTAATATTGGAAGACACCTCCCACGACCTCTCCTCAGGTCCATAGCCTTTCCAATCCAGCAAGTAGTACAGTTGTCCTCTTCGTACTTTTGCATCAACTATTTGCTGAACCTCAAACTCTTCTCCCTTCTCTGTCTGGATGGGTTTGGGTGATTTCTGAATCCGTAAATCTTTTGACGCCTTTTTTAATAAGGAGACACGAAACACTGGGTGTACTCGTAAACTTTTAGGCAACCTCAACTGGTAATTTAATGTACTTAATTTCTTCTCTATGACATAAGGGCCTACAAATCTTGGCTGTAATTTCCTGACTCCTTTTAGCCCTAGATTCTTAGAGTTCAGCCAAACCTTATCTCCTTCCTGCAGTTCTGGTTCTTTCTTCCTTTTCCTGTCTGCATAGAATGTATAGTTTTCCTTAGCCTTAATTAAATTTTCCGTGGCTAAACTATGCACTTGTGTCATGTGTCCAACTAAATCTGTAACTGCCGGTACATCTGCCTCGTGAAAACTTAGAGCTTGACGAGGATGTCTACCGGTGTTAAGGTAAAAAGGTGAGTACCCGGTAGATACATTTTTTGCATTGTTATGCGCAAATTCGGCTGCCCACAGGAAATTTGGCCAATCACCTTCCTGCTCTAACAAACACAGTCTTAAATATTGTTCTAATTCTTGATTTGTTCTCTCTGTCTGGCCATCTGTCTCTGGGTGATAACTAGTGGTGTACCTAGTGTCTACGTTCAACTTTCTTGTAAAAGCCTTCCAAAAATGGGATAAGAATTGAATCCCCCTATCTGTTATCAAAACCTTAGGTATACCATGGGCTCGAACTATGTTCTGACTAAATGCATGTGCCAAGGTTACTGCCGTAGGGACTCCCTTCAATGGTATGAAATGGGCGATTTTAGTGAATGCATCTACACACACCAAAATTGTGTCAATACCCCTACAAGAGGGGAGATCTACAATTTGATCTAAGGTGATTGTGTGCCAAGGGTAAGGTGGTATTGGCAAGGGTTGCAGTAATCCCTTGGGTGATTGTCGCTCCGGTTTTCCCCGAGCGCAGGTCTCACAAGTGGTTACATACTGCCGTACATCTTTGATCATATTTGGCTACCAAAAACGTCGTCTCACTAAATCTTCAGTCCTGGCAATACCCTTATGTCCAGCCAAAATGTCATCATGATTTCCTTCAGAGCCTTTCGCTGCATATCGATTGTTGGCAAGTAAAGGGATCCTTGATGGTAGGGTAAACCCTCTCGAATTTCTCTTCCAGAGTCTTCTTGGACCCACTTTTCCATTTCCTCTAAGGACATTTGGCCCCTATCTTCCTGCGATTCCTGCAAAACTGCTCCTATTATTCTTTCTGCTGGGATAATTGTCTGATCCTTGGTTTCTTCTAAAACTCCTTCTGTACCCAATCTTGACAAGGCATCTGCCTTTCCATTTTGTGATCCTGGGCGATAGGTGATGACAAAATCATAGTCGGCAAAATGCAACGACCAGCGTAACTGTCTTGGAGGTAAAGTTCTAGCTGACTTCAGAAATTTCAGATTTCTGTGGTCTGTATATACTGTCACCACATGCCTAGCTCCCATTAAGTAGTGCATCCATTCCTTGAACGCATCTTTGATGGCTAATAGCTCCTTCTCGGTTATGGTGTAATTGACTTCCGCCACTGTTAGTTTTCTTGATCGATAGGCCACTGGATGCAGTTGTCCAGTAGTTTTATGTTTCTGTGATAATACTCCCCCCAAGGCCAAATTGGAAGCATCACTTTCCACAAAAAATGGTTCCGAAGGATCGGGATGTAATAATATTGGTGCTGTAGTGAAATCCTTCTTCAGTTGCTTGAACGACTCTTCAGCTTCCTCTGACCATTCAAATTTGGCTCCCTTTTTAAGTAATTTAGTCATAGGAATCAACTTCTGGGAAAAGTTTTGAATTAATCTCCTGTAGAAATTAGCAAATCCAATAAAACTTTGAATTCCTTTCACCGATGTAGGAGATTCCCACTCAATTACGGCGTTGATCTTATTTTCTTCCATGGTTACCCCTTTAGGGGCTAGTACGAATCCCAGGAACTCCACTGAGGAAACACTGAAGGCACATTTTTCTAGTTTTACAAACAAGCTGTTCTCATGCAGTTTCTGCAGGACCTTTTTGACATGTTCTTCATGTTCTTCTTCTGTACTCGTGTAAATTAGTATATCATCAATGTATACTATTACATTCCGATCTATGTATTCCTTCAATACATCATTGATGAAATGTTGGAAAGCGGCTGGGGCGTTGCATAAACCGTAGGGCATGACTTGGTATTCAAAGAGCCCGTGCTTAGTTCTAAAAGCCGTCTTCCATTCGTCTCCCTCACGAATTCGAACTAGATGGTATGCCCCTCTCAGATCCAATTTGGTATAAATCTTCGCTCCCTTCACCTGATCCAATAAAACCGAAATTAAGGGCAAAGGATACCGATTCTTGACCGTAATCCGATTTATCACCCTGTAGTCGATGCAAGTTCTCAATTCTCCACTCTTCTTCAGAATGAAAAAGAGTGGGGAAGAGACTGGGGATTGGGACGGTCTGATGACACCGTTCTCTAGATACCTTTGGATGTACTCCTTCAGATGCTCATCTTCTTGTTCAGTTAAGGCATACATTCTGCTACAGGGAAGATTGGATCCTGGTTCCAATTCAATTTTGCAGTCAAAGTCTCTATGTGGTGGAAGTCTCTCCGCTTCCACCTCACTGAACACATCCTGAAACTCAATGTACTCTGCTGGCAGTTCCATCGTATCAATTACACAGATAGTTGTATTCCCTTCACTTAGATGAAAGGCCGAGGTTTTCTCTAAAACATTTGCAGTCAAAGTCTCTATGTGGTGGAAGTCTCTCCGCTTCCACCTCACTGAACACATCCTGAAACTCAATGTACTCTGCTGGCAGTTCCATCGTATCAATTACACAGATAGTTGTATTCCCTTCACTTAGATGAAAGGCCGAGGTTTTCTCTAAAACATTTGCAGTCAAAGTCTCTATGTGGTGGAAGTCTCTCCGCTTCCACCTCACTGAACACATCCTGAAACTCAATGTACTCTGCTGGCAGTTCCATCGTATCAATTACACAGATAGTTGTATTCCCTTCACTTAGATGAAAGGCCGAGGTTTTCTCTAAAACATTTGCACATTCTTTTACACAATTTTCCTTACAATAGTCCGAATCCAGGGTTAGTGTTCGAGCCCCCCAATCAATCGTTGGATCATGCTCCGTGAGCCATGGTAGTCCCAAGATTAATTGGAACTGAGGTGCGTCTATCAAGTTAAATTGCAAAATTTCACAATGGCCTTCCTTCAATTCCATTTCCACTGGCTCGGTGTGGCTCACTATAGGACCGGAAGATAGGTTGGTTCCATCCACTGCTCGAACTGCTTCTTTTCTTTCCTTCTTGATGGCTCTTAACTCAATTTTCTCTGCAAACTTTAAATCACAAAAGTTGCCCGTCGCTCCTGAATCAATCATGACAGCTACCTGTCTTTGGATCTCTTCTCTATAACGAAGGGTTACCATTAAAATCAAATGCGCAGCCGCGGATTGCAAAGTGTTGGCCAATGTATGAACTTCCGGAGCTGTCTTAGAGTCTGCAACCACCAGTCCAACTCCACTTACTGGTGGTGCAATGCGTTTTCCGTCGGTGTCTGTTTGGGTTTCTTGGGACAGTTCGGGACGAAGTGTCCTGCACCTCCACAATACAAACATTGCCTGTTTGTTCTTCTTCTCTCCTTCTCTTCCTTGGAAAAGGGCCCTCTGATCGTTCCAATCTGCATAGGTTCTCCTCCACGATTTGAATCAAGTTCCTTACTTCCTTCTGATTTTACGCGATCAAATCTGGCTACGCTTGGACGAAATTCTCTCTTCCTCTCTCCTCTTCTTTCGCTTTGATGGAAATCGATTTCCAAAACTAAATCTATTAAGGCACAAATCTCTGTGGGTCTGTTGGGCACTTGAGCCAAGGCATCTTTTAATTCATCCTTTAACCCTCGATAAAATACTGCTGCTCGCTTGTTCTCTGGCCATTCGGTTTCTACCACCAGCTTATTGAACTGGGCCAAGTATGCCACCAGATCTCGACTCCCTTGCTTGATTTCCAACAACTCATTGTCTGTGGCTTGTGAAACTCTTCTCCTGTCGAAAATTCAAAGAAATTCTTTTTTAAATTCAACCAAATCATATAAAATGGGAGAGTTGCTGGTCACCAAGGGCATTGACCAAGACGCAGCGTCCCCACTTAGGTACGACAGGATAAATGCCACTCGAGACTGCGCATCAGGGAAAAGTGCCGGGCGACACATGAAGTGCAAGGTACATTGTGTCAGGAACACTTGGGCCTTTTGGGGATCCCCACCAAACCGCTCCGGGGGCGCTAAAGGGATCACTGGCGACAAAGAATGTGTTACTTGTGTCGTGACCTTAGACTGAGAAGCTGATGCATCACTGGGATTCCCTTCTGAGTATGTTGAATATCTCAAATTTGGGCCGGATACTTTATTACTCATCTTTAATGTTAAGTCTGAGGTTTCTTTCCTCAACTCTCTATGATCCTCTCTGACTGAAATTAGTTCCCTTTGAATTCCCTCTAATATTTCTCCTAACTTTTTTAAGTCCAAACCTTCCGCCATTTTGCTCAGGTGTGAAAATAATACGTGGGCACTTCACTCTGTCAGTACCGTGGTCTTCTATACACACAGGAGCAAAATGCCACAAGTTCCCAATGCCTCCCTAGGTCTTCCCAGCAACCCGCTATTAACGCGTGTCGCCAAAGAAACCCCAAGGGGGAAAGGGGATGGGACAGAGAAGAGACAATCACTCAGCAACTCTTCTTTCTTCTGCTGAAGCTTTTCTATCTTCTGCTTTCTCTTCTGACTGGTCTGTTTGTCACATTAAAAGAAATGTTCACATTAACTTAATCAATATACTTCTCCAATTCCTGCTCTGTCAATTATGTGTTTCACCTACTAAACCTACCCAGTCTCTGAGTGATCGATGCCTCTCTTCTTGTAATTTGGTGTGTAATGTATTGTCTTCCTTTTGGTGCTGTAACTAAAGATTTTGACATGTGTTAATTCTCCACTCACATTTATCTATGTCTTATGTAATCTATCTTGTCTGGTCTAATGTTCTCCTCACCAGCCTATCTTGAAGGATGTCTTTTATCGAATGCCTTAAGGTAAGTGTGCTTCTTCTCATCTGCTCACGAAGTCATTACGTTGTATGAATAACCCTTATGTAAGCTCAGGTGAAAAAGCGACTCAGCGTTGCATTTACTCTGGAAGTATATTTACACTACTCTCTCCTCTTCTTATCTTTCGTAGGACCCCAAACTGACTAGAACTTTCGTTTGCGGACCTTTCCTTCTTTACATATTTACATTCGGAATATCATATATATATATATATATATATATATATATATATATATATATACAATGGTGCGCGTCTTAATGATTAAGTTCTGACGCAATGCCCACCAACAAGAAAAAAATGCGCTGTGCAAATACTTCTTAGCCTTTTTGGTATTACGACTAAGAGTTGACTGGATACGTTTATTTTCAAGCGCTGCTCCACTTTTATTCAGCTCACGAGATAGTAACGGTCTTACTTGGATGTCAAGGATTCACGACAGGAAAAACTCAGGAAATGCACGACGAATAAATTCCCTCACAAACTACGCGACGCTCAAAACTTCTGACTCCTCTCCTCAGGAAACTTCAGTGAAGTGCGCCTCTCCTCAGACCTGACACCTGGATCTTATCTAATTTGCCCCAAACACTAGAACGCTAACCTACTGCTCAAATGGCAACTCCAGCGGCCATCTTGGATTGTATTATCTATCGATGCCTAGTTCTTAGGTGATAGCGCCTTTTGGGGAAATTGTGTCTCACTGGAAGCTTGCAGTTTAGTAACAATTTGACAATCCTGACAACAAGGCTCCACAGGGGGCAGGACCCATACCTTTTGGCCAGGTTGAAGCTCAACCAGAGTGGCATTCTGGTCGTACCACCGCTTCATTTCCTCCTGGCTGGCTTCCAGGTTTGCCTCAGCAAGTTGCCTGAAACTCCTAGTCTGGTTCCGGAAAGCCAGCATGTAACTGTATACATTCTGAGGAGGTTTCCTGGGAGATTGCTCCCAGCCTTCCTTGACCAGACTAAGAGGTCCTCGTACTGGGTGGCCATACAGAAGCTCAAAGGGACTGAACCCCAGAGACTTCTGTGGCACCTCACGGTACGCAAAGAGAAGGCATGGTAAGAGGACGTCCCACTTACGCCTCATGGGTTCCTCAAGACCCATAATCATGCCCTTTAGTGTTCGGTTGAATCGCTCAACCAACCCGTTTCCTTGGGGATGGTAAGGGGTGGTGAACTTGTACGTCACACCACACTCTTGCCACCGGGATTTCATATATTTGGATATGAAATTGGTCCCCCTGTCAGACACCACCTCTAGAGGGAATCCTACTCGTGAGAAAATTCCCATCAGTGCCCGTCCCACCACGGGGGCCGTCACTGTCCTCAGAGGGATGGCTTCAGGGTACCGGGTGGCATGGTCCACCAAGACCAGGATAAACCTGTTGCCCATGGCTGTCTTGGAGTCCAGTGGCCCCACAATGTCAATCCCCACTCGCTGGAATGGGGTACTGACCACAGGGAAAGGTTGGAGTGGAGATCTCAGCTTCCTTCCACTCTTACCACTTGCCTGGCAAGTTTGGCATGTCCTGCAGTGAGTGTCCGAACTCCTGCGCATTTGAGGCCAATAAAAGTGGGTGACAAGCCTTTCGAAGGTCTTGTCCTGCCCCAAATGCCCTGCTAACGGAACGTCGTGAGCCAGCCCCAGTAGGAAGGCTCGGAACTTCTGGGGTACCACCAGCGCACGGGCTGACTCAGGTTCAGCAACCTTAGGCTCTGAGTACAGGAGGTCGTTCTCCCAGTAGATTAAGTGAGTACCAGACTGATCACCATTGGCCTGGGCTGCAGCCTGCTGCCACATGCCCACTAGAGAGGGGCACTCCTTCTGCTCCCTGCAGAATTCCTCCCTGGTGGGGCCTCCTTCTTGCTGCCAATGGGTCAGCTCAGGCAGGTCCCCCAGTTCGGCTATCTGTTCCCCGGTAGGCTCCAGGGAATCCCCCTCAAGGTCTGCTTCCTCCTGGGCCGTGGGAACTTTAGGAGCCGGTTTCCCGTGCCTCCTGGCCCTCTCCCTAAGGCCGGTTCCTGGGCCTCTCCCTCAGGCTCCAGGGTCCCTTCAACACCCCTACTGGATGCCATCGACCGGGTGGTCATGCACGCCCAATCAGGTAAACCCACCATCCGCAGGTGAGTCGTCTTCTCCACCTTTTCCCAAGGGGAGCTCTCCAAATCATTACCTAATTGACAATCAGCAGGCATGGCCGCTCTCACAGCCACTTGCAGAGTACCAGAGACCCCCCCCATTCAAAGGGAACCTGAGCCATTTTGTCACTGACTCTCTGTGTTGTCGGCGTTGACAACACGGCAGAATGCGTGTGGGACAACCTGCTCTTGAGACACCAGGTGTTGCTTGACAGCAGTCACACTGGCTCCTGTATTTCTAAGAGCCCCCACCCTTTGGCCATTTATGGTCACCCACTGCCCATACTTTGAGTATTGGGGGGCGGTTGGGCCTCAGCGACCATCTCACCGTCTCCTAATGAGACTAGGGTCATCTGTACGGGATCCCCCTCCCCTTGGACATTTACCTCCCTCCCAAAGGCTACACTAGCCACCTGCTTGGGGGGTGGAGCACCAGGGGGTGCTGGTTTACCAAACATGGGGCACTTGGGATCCATGGAATAGTGCCCCAGGTTGTTACACTTGTAACATCTGGGGGGCCCTCTTTGAACAGGGTTACCTGTCGGTGCCCCGGTCTGCTTCGGGGGTGGGGGTGCTGAGAACCTTTCCCTTGGTTCCCCTGGGAATTACTTTGGGGCCCTCTGTAGAACTCCCTCTGTTTACCCTTGTCCCCCCCACTCTTCTGCTGGGGACCCTGACCACCTTTGGCGGGGCCTCCCACGGGACCCTTGTGGACCCTGGTGCTGATCCAGTGGTCCGCCTCCTCAGCAAGCTTCCTAGGGTTAGTTAGCTTACTATCGATCAGGTGCTGGCGTAGCTCAGGAAAACAATTATCAGACAAGTGCTCCCATGCAATTAGATCATACAGCCCTTGGTAATCATTTACTTTGCTACCCTTCACCCAACCATCTAGCGCTCTGGAAAAAAGGTCACATATTCTACATAAGTGGTACCAGGCTTCTTGGTGCAGTCCCTAAATCTCTGCATGTACAATTCAGGAGTTAACCCATACCTTGTCATCAGAGCTTCCTGCATGTGTGGATAGGATGTGGTGACATCAGAGGGGAGATCTAGCAGTGTGTCCCGGCCCTCACTCAGGAACCTCCCCCACAACCCCGCTCCCCAATCTCTCTCAGGGACCCGGTGGGAGGACATGGCTACTTCATAGGCCCTGAACCACTGCCCAATATCATCCTGCTTGTAATACTCTTTCACCACATCTTTAGGAATGTGCACCCTTGACTCTGTTAAATTGCTGCCACCAGAGGGAGAGTGGTCTAAACTCCTGGCCTTGAGATCCAACTCCCTCATTTTTACTTCATGCTCCATGGCCAGCCTTTGTCTTTCCATTTCCATTTGAAGTTTTGCCATCTCCACTTCATGTGCTCTTGCA
This sequence comes from Triturus cristatus, assembly GCF_964204655.1. Lineage (NCBI taxonomy): Eukaryota > Metazoa > Chordata > Amphibia > Caudata > Salamandridae > Triturus > Triturus cristatus. The sequence goes on along the minus strand of NC_140581.1, from coordinate 594,518,128 downwards.
GCAATCCTGTCGGCCATCTCCTCTAGCGACAGGCCTCTGCCAGGCTCAGAAGCACCTTCTGGGGGTATCATCTCCAGCACATTCTCTGGGACCTTGGATTCGTACCAGGCCCTCAGCACCTTTGTATACTGCTCCTTGTTTTTCAATCCAGTTTGGTTAATTCTATACTTGGAGAGGTATCCTTTCAAAACTTCACTCGTGCACCTCATCAGTGCCTTCTCCTCCCAATCTATGTCATCAACCCCAGAGAATATAGAGGCCGCTCTGCCTCCATTGACCGAGCTAGGCATGGTTTCTTAAAGTGGAGATTCTTCAGCAAAACAAAAATCAATACTGTGTGGCTGCGTTATCGGTCGGAACTCACTACGTGGTGTTCACTCAATCACTGTACATGAATCAGAAATGCAAATTCAAATCCTCACCGCTGACCACCAATGTTAGAATTGGGAATCTCTGGTTGGCACAGGTATGCACTTGTGACAAGCAGGGACTCTTACTTCTAAGTCAGGATAAGGGGATCACCCTTTCAAATAACCCCTGCTCACCCTTTAGGTAGTGTGGCGCAAGCAGTCAAGACTTCTCAGGGCGTCATAGGTTAAGCATTTGTGAACACATACGGTAATACAATGACACACCACAAATGGACACCAGTCAAGGTTGTATAAAAATAGTTTTCTTTACATAAGGCTTAGCACAAGACCAGAATAACGAATAAAAATGACCACAGCATTATTTTAAAGTTCAATGTTCTTGTGGAAAGGCTTAAAACACAAAAATAGGCTTCTTTTACATAAATACGCTTCTTTCACATAAATACGCTTCTTTCAAGGCTCTGTACAGTTCGTACCTGGATGTGCGACTCGTTGGTGTTAAAAACAAAGAAAGTACGAGTCTAACAATCGTTGCGGACTCCGGGGTCCGTGGCGTGCACGCTGCGGTGCGAACAGAACAAAGTACCTTGGTTTCGTGGGGTCTGCGTCGGACAGTGCGGGACAAGTCGATGGGTCCGGGTCGTAGCTCGGCAGCGTATTCGGATGCTGGTCGGGCCGCGGCGTCAGTATGCGGCGTTGATACGGGACCTTCAGGGATACGTTGCGGATGGCCCGGATCGGCTTGCAGAGTCCGTGGCGTTCGGCTTTTGTCTTTACAGGCCAGGGGGGCCTTTGCCAAGTCCCAGCCCAGTTCTTTTCAGCGAGGAGCACTTTGTTGTTTGGACTTTGGCTTCTTCTTTCAGCAGGCAGGGCAGAGACATCAGACGCTCCCCAGGAGGTGGAGCCAGCATTGTGGTGGCAGAGCACAGCCCTATTCAGAGTCAAGGTGCACTCCTCCCACCCATCCTGGTGTAATCTCTCTATTCACCACCTGGCAGCCCCAGCTTGTCTCCTGGAACTTCCCAGCCCTGTCACTCAAGCTACACACAAAGAAGAAAGCCCCTCCCAGCAGAGGCGGACTGAGATGGTTTAGGCAAGCAAATGCTAACTTTTTAAAAGTCGCATTTGCAAACACAGGATATTAAAATAAACTTTACTAAAAGATGTTTTTATTATTCTGAGTTCAGGCATACTAAACATGAATTTCTACCATGCTTCCTGAGCCTGCTAGGATTATAGAGTGTTCTAATCTAGCAGCCCATTCTGGCCTATGGAGAGCAGGTAGCCTTACAATAGTGAAAAACGAAAATGGCTGTAATTCACTATTAGGACATGCCACACACTTCAGGGCATGTCCTACCTTATCCGTACAATGCACCCTGCCCTAGGGCCTACCATAGGGGTGACTAACATGAAGGTAAGGGAAGGTTTAGTCGGCATGACAGTACCAGACTGCATGCAGGTTCTGCAATAGCAGACCTTAGACACATTTTACCCGGCTGCTTCTGTGGGTGGCACAACCAGTGCTGCAAGCCCACTAGCAGCATTTGGATATACAAGCCCTTGGCTCCCCTGGTGCACTCTACTAGGGACTGATAGTAAACCAAATAAGCCAAACATGGAAGTCAATTCACATAATACATTTTCCCATAGGGAGCACTGCACTGTGGCACTGTGGCACTGGATGGCAGTGGCACAGTGCCCTGAGCAGCTAACACCAGCACAAAAATACATTGAGGCACAGACAAAAATGGAAGGGTGACCCATGCCAATGGTGCCAGGTCTAACAATGCACCTGCCACTTCAGACACGCCCAGGAAGAGGAAGAGAAAGTTCTCTGAAAGGGAACTTGAGCATTTGATCGAGGGGGTGAGCAGCAAGCATGACAAGCTGTTTGGGAAGCTGTCACTCAAGGTGCCCGAAGCTGAGAAGCGGAAGATTTGGCTTTGCATCAGGGAGAGGGTGAATGCTGTCGGAGTGACGCATCGCAGCATCGACGACCTTAAGAAGAGGTGGTATGACCTCAGGAAGAGGGCAAAGGAACACATTGCCAAAAGGGTCAAGGAGGCAGCTGGCACAGGAGGGGGGCCATCCATAGTACCTGCCAACACTGCCCTGGAGGAGCTCGTAGAGGGGACCATTGAGCCAGAGGCAGTCGTCAGAGTAACCCAGATGGACACCTCCGGTGCAGCAACCACAGAACAAGGTAAGATGCATGCCTGTGCCTATATGCTGCGTATTGTATACCCATGCCCATCCCCCCAGGTCAATCACAGTGTGCAGGGAGAAGTGCATAACACATATGCCCTCACATTAGTATTGCATCATGGGAGTCGTAGTCATGTTAGCCAAGTGTGCATGCATGATCGCCAGTGCCCAATAAATGAGATCAGCAGTACAGGCCCAACAGAGTGTCAAATAATGTAATTTATTGTAGGAAAAAAATGCTGAATGACAAACAGATGTAGTCACAAATTAAACTAACAATGCACTGTTTCACACAGAGATGCATCTCCTGGGGAATCTGATGACAGTGAGCGCCTCATTATCTCCGAGACCCCGGCAGATACCGATGGCGAGACTCCGCAGGAAGGTCCACCACCACCACCGACAATACCACCACCACCAGCGACAATACCACCACCACCACCACCGACAACACCACCAAGACGCAGGGCACATGTCCCCTCCCTGCAGGTGATGGATACAGACACGAGTCCAGCACCCACAAGTGCCCACAGTCAGACACGTGTCACACCGCCAGCCCCACCACCAGCACGTGTCTGAGTCACACAGCGGCGCAGGTCCATGCGCAGTACTGCCGAATGAGCCGAACAGCCAAGGAACATCTATGGTGGTGTAGAGGCCCAGATGCTGCGTGTTCAGCGCCTGCAGGGGAGACACAGAGGGACAATGAACCTCAATATCTCCAAACTCGCCAAACACATGTGCACTCTGACAGACACTGTGCGGCACATGACCACAGTTGTGGCTGAGGGCAATCGGGACATCCGTCAAAACCTCCAGGAGCTCACCCGTGCTATCCGAGCTGGACAACACAGCGAGCGCAGGAGGCATAGGCCGAACTTGCTCCGTACCACAGCATCGACCAGGGCCATCACAAATCTCTGCAATAGCACAGCAGTTTTGTCCCGCCGCTCCGTGTCACTGCAGGTGGACCTCGGCCATTACTGTGGGGATGTGGCGAAGACCTTAGGCCAGGTGACCACTGCAGTGGAACACTTGCAGTCAGGGACATTCAGTGGCAGCAACTTGGGAGGGGAGGAGGGCATGAGCAGCGTGTCGGTGCCGGAGACCTGCACCAGGAGGCGCAGTTCGCGCTGCTCCACAGCCACAGAGACACAGCGTGGTGAGGTAGAGGAGACACGCGACAGGAGGCTGGGGGTACGTGGGAAGCGGCACTAGACATTCAGTCCTGCATCTCTGTCCATGGTGGTGTAACCATGGGCCACTTTAGTTTTGCCTTAGCACTCCCGTGATGCCAACGGTTATGTTTTTTGCCACAATGTGTGGAAGCACTGTAATTTTGTACAGTAATGTTACATCACTTTCGCAAGTGCTCATGTGAAGTAAACAGTAGCACTCCAAAATATATAGTCATGGCTTATTCTTACCTGGCACTGAAATGATGTTGTGTGATGTATGTCCGCCTCCTTTGACCTTCAGCTGTGTTTGGCACGTGTGACTGTCGGTGTTGTGAGGGTGGTTGGTCATCCAGATAGTTGTCATTTCTGTCCACCTCTATGGGTATCCCCCTTCTGGTTGCAATGTTAAGCAGCATGGCACATACTGCTACAATCCTGCAGCAGGTGTCTGGTTTATATTGCAAAGCACCACCAGTCTTATGTAAGATCCGGAAGCGACTCTTCAGGATCCCGAATGTTCTCTCTATCACATTTCTTGTGCTAATATGTGCCGCGTTGTAGCGTTGCTCCTGTGGTGTTGCTGGGTTGATGTAGGGGGTGAGGCTATATTCCCGCAGGGCGTATGCCCTGTCACCTACAGGGGGGAAGCAAAGGCTTAGCGGCATAATGATGATACATGTGTGATACTGATGTAATGAATAGGTATGAGTATGTACCAAGCAGGAGTCCCTCTCCGAATTCTCCGTTGAGCAGATGCCTGTGGATGCCACTGTGTCTGAATATATATGAGTCGTGTGTGTCCCCTGGAAATTGTGCCACTATGTCTTCGATGATGTGCTTGGCATCGCACACGACCTGCACGTTGATGGAGTGATAGGACTTCCTGTTACGGAAGCTATACTCATTGGCTGAGGGGGGACAGATGGGGACATGTGTGCAGTCAATGCATCCTATGACATGGGGGAATTGGGCCACCTGGTAGAATTCCTGTTTGGTGTGGTCCATCTGCTGTGGGGTGGTGGGGAAGCTGATGTGGGTATGTATCATTGTCAGCATGGCATCAATGAATTTACGGAAGAAGCATGAAAGTGTGCTTTGTGATACGCCTCCCACTACGACCCCCTGGAAACTTCCAGACGCCAGTAGGTGCAGGCTGCATAGGACCTGGACGTGCACAGGAATGGCATTGGTCCTACGTGTCTGGTGCTGCAGTAGTGGTTCCAGGTCAGCAATTAGGCGCATTATCATGGCACGATTGAGACGGTACTTGTCATATACTTCATCCTGATTTTTGCCCAGCAATGTAATGCGCACTCTGAATACCCTCTCCTGGATCCTCCTCCTGCGCTGTGCTGCTGCATTTATTCTCATCCTCCTTTCAAGCACGTAGAGGGCTGCCATTTTGTAAAAGGAAACGGGGTCTCCAGGCCCAATTTTTAAGGCTTTCGGATTGATTACACCTGTGGTACACTTTGACATTTTTTTTTTTGTGTGTCTGCAACTTTACCTCCTGGTTCTGATTCCCCTTAATCTGCTCCTGCTAAATACCGATTTTGAAGCTTTTCGGTATTAGCGATTTTTGATGCATTCTTTTGCGATTCTTTATTTGCTAATCGCTAATGCCAGGCGCTATTTGTGTTTTCGGTATTACCGATTCTTTATTTTGCGATTCTTTAATTTAACGGGGATTATTTTAGCGATTCTTTATTTTTTCGCTATTGGTGTTGATGCATTGGAATTGGTTGTTTGCCACTCGCTAACGGACGATTTTAGCGATTCAGTATTTTTGCGAGGAGAGTTTTGCTTGATGCATGTGCCAGTATGTTTTTTATATATCCTTGCCAGGGTTACTTTGCTTTATACTTTTAGGTAGAGGCAATTGGATTTTGTCAAGAACTCTCTTCTTTATTTCAAGGGTGTGCAATTTGATACATTCTGTGTTTAGAATATTTTAGTAGTGCGAAGCACTCAACACTTCAAAATTTAAGATAAGTCTTCCAAATTCAGTTAACTGTCAGGAGAGAATACTTAATCAATCCATTCTGCTTGGGTTAATCGATTACACTGAAACCAATCTTCAAGGCCAGGCAAGCACTCTCCTTAGCAGCTCCGCTTGCAGCACCTCACCGCCTCAGCTCCTGAGCCCTCCCGTTTCTGGGTTCACGCCGGCAGCCCACCGCCTCCACGCATTGTACCCAGCACCACCTGCTCTTCTCCTGACTTTGCTGGGAGACTCGTTTTTGATTTGATTTTAGTTTTAATTTAAGTTTATTTTAAGTTTATTCCTTGTACTCAACTGATTCTTGACCTCCTGGGTTATAGTCTTTTTCCCACCGCTGCTGCCCCTGTGGCCCCTCCCATGACACAGCCTCGCTCCCGCCTCCCCACCTCCAGTCCTGCCCCTCCCCTACTTTATGGCGGTCGCTGCGGGGGAGCGCGTGTGATACCTAGACCTCCTGTCCAGGCCAGCACTCTCCCCAGCAGCTCCGCTTGCAGCACCTCACCGCCTCAGCTCCTGAGCACTCCCGCCTTCTGGGTTCACGCCGGCAGCCCACCACCTATGCGCATTGTATCCAGCACCACCTGCTCTTCTCCTGACTTTGCTGTGAGACTCGTTTTTGGTTTAATTTTAGTTTTAATTCAAGTTTATTTTTAGTTTATTCCTTGTACTCGACTGATTCTTGACCTCCTGGGTTATAACCTTTTTCCCGCCGCTGCTGCCCATGGGGCCCCTCCAATGACACAGCCCCGCTCCCGCCTCCCCACCTCCAGTTCCGCCCCCACCCCTACTTAATTATTATTATTTTTTTTGCATATTTATATAGCGCGAATTTGACCTGAAGGTATTGGAGCGCTTTACATGAGCACCGTATTTACATTACACATTCAGGCACGGGGAGATTAAGTGATTTGCCCAGAATCACAGGCTGTGGACGTGACCTCGAGGCTCAAACTCTGGTTTCCAGCACCAAAGTCGGCAGTTTAGCCGACGGACAACATCCTCTCCACCATTAATGGCGCCGAAGGCGCGCCTAAGGCAAGCCCGTCTATGCTCGTCCACGACCCGACTAGCGCCAGGAACCCTGGTTATCCTATGCCCCACCACTACGATTCCACTACTCTCCACGCACTCAATCTCAGAAGACACACCGACTGTGAAATAGCCTCGCCAAACACCACCCATGGACAGTTCTCGTGCAGACCCTGCCGCAGATCCTTCACCATAGACAGAACCTTCACTACCACCGAAGGCCCGCCTCATGCACGCACTGCCGAAACCCTGACATGCATCCTCCTCAATGTGGACTCCCTGCACCGACACTCTGTAGAGATCTGGGACCTAATCGACACCCTCTCGCCCGATGTCGCCTACTTCACGGAAACCTGGACCAACGCCACCTCCGGCCCCAACATCGCCACTGCCATCCCCGACGGCTACAAGATCCAGAAAAAGGACCGCCCCTACCGCCCAGGAGGAGGACTCGCCATTGCACACAAGACCCCCCTCCGACTCTCCACATCTAGCACGAGTGACCCTCACTCTAACACAGAACACCTTCACTTCCAGATCCAGACCAGCCCCAGGACCACGCTACACGGCACCCTCATCTACAGACCGCTGGGACCTCGCACCCAGTCCGCAACTACCATCGCCGAGCTCGCTGCATCCCATGCCATCACCTCCATGGACTACATTTTACTCGGGGACCTGAACTTCCACCTCGACAACTGCAACGACCCCGACTCCACCTCCACCTCTCTCCTCAACAACCTCGACAACCTCAGACTGAAGCAGCTGGTCAACACGTCCACTCACAAAGCTGGACACATCCTTGACCCAATCTTCGAGGGAGGAACAAAATCCGCTTCAGCCACACCACCCAGCCCCTCTCAACAGACCACCACTGCGTCCACTTCACCTTCAACACCACCACCGCACCCAAGCCTCCCAAGCCCACCACGAAGGAACTGGAGCAAGGTCTCAGAGGAACACCTCAACACCACACTCCTCCAAAACCCCCCAGTGCCATAACCAACACCAATGCCGCAGCCATAGAATTTCACTGCTGGATATCCCGCTGCCCCAACAAGATCGCACCCCTCAGCCACCAAGCCAAACAACGCCCTCTGAAGGCCACCTGGTTCACCACAGAACTACAGGAAGCCAGACGCTCCTGCAGACGCCTAGAGAAAACCTGGCAAAACCATAAAACCACGAAAGCACAGAACAACCACAGGAGCGCCCTGAAGGAATACCACCAGCGCATAAGAACCACCAAACTGACCTTCATAAGAGACAAAGTCCAGACCTACATGACCAACGCCAAGGAACTGTTCAACGTCATACAAACGTTCGCAAAACCCCCCAGCGAAGCCACGGACGTCACACCTTCCCAGGAACTCTGCGACAACCTCCGCTCCTACTTCCATCTGAAGATCAAGGTCCTCTATGACAACTTCAGCGAACAGACGCCGGACACCACCCCCCCCAACGCCGCCGATAAGCCAACCATCAGGTCCTGGAATCCCGTCACCGCCGAACACATCACCGCGACAATGAAGAAAACCCACTCAGGAGCCGCAACTGACCCCTGCCCACCGCACATTTTCCACAGGACCGCCATCGCCCCTGAACTAGGACGGACCATCAACGCCTCCTTCAGGTCTGGCATCTTCCCAGACGACTGGAAGCGGGCAGAGGTTAAACCCCTCCTCAAGAAGCCAACGGCCGACTCAACAGACCTGAAAAACTACCGGCCCATCTCTCCTCCCCTTCACGGCCAAAGTCGCCGAAAGACTCGTAAACGCCCAGCTGACCGCCTTCATCAAAGAGAACTCCATCCTAGACGCCTCCCAGTCTGGATTTCGCAGCAACCACAGCACCTAGACCGCCTTCCTTGCCGCCACCGACGGCATCCGCATGCTACTCGACCAGGGACACACTGCGGCCCTCATCCTTCTAGACCTCTCCGCAGCCTTTGAAACCGTTTCACACCGCACACTCGGAGACAGACCTCATGACATGGGGATACAAGAAGCCGCCCTCGACTGGATCCAATCCTTTCTCTCCTGCAGAACCCACAGGATCAGACTTCCTCCCTTCCTCTCTGAACCCACCGACATCAACTGCGGAGTACTCCAAGGATCATCGCTCAGCCCCACGCTGCTCAACATCTACATGGTCCCCCTCACCACCATCGTCAGACATCATGGACTCAGCATTGTATCCTACGCTGACGAAACCCAGCTCATCCTCTCGCTCACGAAGAATCCCAAAGACACCAGACTGTGTTTCCAGGAAGGAATGAAAAACGTGGCAGCCTGGATGAAAGACAGCTGTTTGAAGCTCAACTCAGAGAAGACCTGCACCTCTGCCTGGGACAACACATGGTGGCCCTCTACCCTCGGGTATCCACCCACCCCTACAGACCACGCACGAAACCTTGGCATCATCCTCAACTCCTCCCTCTCCATGAACCGCCAGATCAACGCCATCGCTCCCTCCAGTTTCAATTGCCTGCGCATCCTCCGCAAGAGCTTCAAATGGATCCCCCAACTGCAGAAGGACCATTACCCACACGCTCATAACCAGCAGACTGGACTACGGCAACACCCTATACGCCGGAATCAACAGAACCCTTCTACACAAACTCTAAACCATCCAGAACGCAGCAGCCAGACTCGTCCTAGGGACACCGCGTCACGAACACATGACCCAACACATACAAGACCTCCACTGGCTCCCCGTCGAGATGAGGGTCACCTTCAAACTCCTCGCCTACAAATTCCTCAACAACATTGGACCCAAATACCTCAACAAGAGAGTATCCTTTCACATACCCAAGAGGAACCTCTGCTCCGCAGACCTTGCACTGGCAGAGGTTCCCCGCATCCACTGAAACAGAACAGGTGGAAGAGCTTTCTCCTACATCGCAGTCAAGACCTGTAACGAGCGCCCGGTGAACATCAGATGGTCCCTGACCCTGCACACGTTCAAGAAGGACCTCAAGACCTGGCTCTTCGACTGATCCAGAGCTGCTTCCCCCGTGCCTTTAGACCCTCAAGGGTGAGTAGCGTGCTTTATAAACCACTGATTGATTGATTGATTGAATCTTCAACCAATAGTCAAATGCTCTATGTGAGGAAGTCAAAATGTTTTAAAAATACAGGAATCAGCCCAGCCAATGACTTTCATTCTTTGCAGAAACTTCATCAGGACTGGGAAAGATACTTGCATACAGCACAATTAGACAATGATAAAGCATTTGGGGGGAGATTTACAAAATTTACAAACATTTTGCACTGGGTTAGCATTGCAAAAGTGATGCTAACCAGCGCAAAATGTTTTTTTTTGCTATTTACTTTCCACCACAAAACTTGTTTTGCGCTGGAAAGCACCCTCAAAAAAACATATTTACAAAGATTTGTAGACATGGTTTTGTGCCAAAAGTCAACACAACTTTAAAGGAGGCGCTAGCAGGAGGAATTATTTAATTTCTCTGTGATTTCTGACTTTGAATGAGTGCTGCACTGTGCAGCACACATACAAAGTCGGGAAAAGCTTTCCATCGTGTCTAGGCATCGTACTTTGTACAAGAACTGCACCCTTCTTGTACGAAACCTATGCTAGACTCATGCACACACCCTAGCGTTATGGTGCTAAAGTGTGTGCATGGCGCGCACGGCTGCTAGAATCAGCTCCGCCACAAGGGAAAGGGCAGAAGAGAGCCATATCTCTGAAGATATGATGCTCTCTTGCTCCCTCTCTGTTGTGCAATGCAGCACAGCCTCGTGGGGGGGACTTCTCTGCGTTGAGTGACTTTTTTGTAATTCTCCCCCAAAGAATCCAATACTTATAACCATTAGAATCTAGTAGACCCAACTTCCCATTCTGTCCAGTCACCTCTCCCATAAAGTACATACCTAATCACAATGAAAAAGCAGTCAATAATTACGTTCAGTCTTTTTTGTGCACATATACATATATCAATACATATTTGCTGAGTTCTCAAATGTACTAAGGTCATATTGTACAATCTACATCAGTAACAGTACATTCTTGTATGTGTGCTACATCCCACACTCAATCCAGAACAATATGTTAACTATTATAAGCATACACATAGCAACATTTATCAACAAAGGGCCAAAATGCTTATCAAAGGGCAGGTCATCCATATTTTATAGATCAAAAATTCTGTAAAAATAGTAGATACAGCACAAGTGCATATCCATCTCCTTAAAAGGAAAAACTCTGTAAATGACATGAAAGTGCTATCATCAGAAAATCTATTTATTATTATTACAAAAATAACAACAGTGTGTTTACTTTCATCATTTCATGTCAAGTTTACCATAAAAATATCCTATTGTACACATTGCTGACTAAGCTTGCAATCCGTCTTTGGCATCTCAGGTTTAATCCTCAAAAGTAGACATACATGTATATACAAGTGTTTTCCATATCAGTTACTAACCCCATTTTATATATGGATCACATACTTCATTGGTATCCAAGAATGGCATGTAAACCATACCACAGAGTGAGGATAATGACTGAAATACAGGTATTCCCCATATCTAAACGGTCTTGTACCTAACAGGTTACCAATGAATTCAGGGTGAGCATGAGTAATCGTGTCATGTTTCATGCATAGAATCAGATCATGATCCTCCCCAAAAACCTTAGTATTTTGAGAAACCCATATGACAAAAGAACAAATAGAATTAAATCAGAAAGTGGCTAAAGGATTTGTCAAATGTACAAAATGCCATTCCATCTTCAGTCCTATTAAAACAAGAGGTCGTCCAACCACTCGCAATTTGGTCACATTAGAGATATACAAAAATAGCCACATCTTGAAATGCAGGATGTATATTATAAAAATTCCCTTATCACATTCTATTTCTTAATACAACTTAATTGCACAACATATTCAATACAATTCTTACTCTACTCCTGAACTCTTATTAGTCCTGTGGAACCAGGGCTAGCAGAAAAATGAGTTTATTCCCATGCCCTGCCAGTGGTCACATACTAAGGGCCTTGTTAAAGGTTTGGCGATGCAGAAGCGGGACCGCCTAGCTTCGGCACCACCAAACCCATGTAGGAACCGCCCAGCCAGATCAGAAGTTTTCACAGGTCTGACGGATGGATCTTGCCATTCCCCGGGTGGTGCTTATGACATAGGCAACACAATGGGAACGTCAAAGGCAGTACCTGCACGAAACAGACTGCTGCAGTCCATGCCGTGCAGGTACTGGTGTACATTAATACAGGGGGGCACATTGTGTGCCTCACTGTGTCCATCCACATGCCATGAAGCACAAGGAGGCCCTGTAGGACCCCCTATATTTCCTCACTCCCATACTTTTCATGGTGGTTGCACCAACATGAAATGTGTGGCGGTGAGGAAAGTCATTATATGCTTGACGAGGCCGCTACAGGGATCTCTGATCCCAGGCAGTTGCGGTGGTCTCTGATCCCTGGCGGTTGCGGTGGCGACCGCTCTGGTCATAATGGAGAGGTCGTCAGTCCGCCACCACTGAGCCCCCACGGGTCTGGCTGTCTGTGGACCATCAGACTCGTAATAAAGCCCTAAGTCTACTCAATTGGCTGCCTTCTTATAGTGGAGTTTGTAAGAAATGAAACACTATAGTATCTATCCACATTCAATCTTCTGTTTTATACAATCACTATTGTAGCCTTCACATTGGACATGTAAGACTATCCTCTTATACAATCACTATTGTAGCCTTCACAACATGTCCACTGTGAAGGCTCTAATAGTGATTGTGTTAGAGAGAAAGTAATTACTTCTTGGCCACAATCTCCGCTATATCTGGTTCCCTAAAAGGGCTATCATCATAGAAACTCGTTACTATCTTTTGTTGCTGTAGGAAAGTTACCTAATTTCATCCTCGTTCAAGAAGTATTGAAAGTCAATGATCGATGTTCCTCAACAACTTGTGCCCAAACAATCAACTCTTCTGCCAATGTCATTTGAGGTAACCATCAGATATCTAAAACCGTAATTAAATAAACATGACTTCTTATATGAACAATTATGAATACGTGTTTTTTACTTTTATTTTTACCATCCAGATTACTTTTGAAATATCGCAAAGCCTCTATTGACTGTTCAACATTATAGGTCTCTTATCTATATCAAAAGTAGGTATCCTCTCTGACATCAAAAACTAAGCATGTGACTTTGACACAAACAAGTGTCACCACTGCTGTATACCAACAGAACTCACTGGTTGTTCGTTTCCTTCACCACCTGCCCGTTTATTTTCCCTTTTTCTTTTATAAACTACACACAATGGGCTCTGTATATACGATCTCCACTAATTTTATTTCAGTTCATTAATTTGGCTAACCATCAACGTAACAACTATTTTGAGCCACCCCCTTCTTTAAACCTTATTTCAACCTTTCTTCACATTTATTCACTTTCTTTCTCACTTTTATCTTTAGTCTCAGTATTTCCCCTTAAACCATTCAATGCAAATGTTTGTTATTGTATCTTCTTTGTACTCGTGAAAGAACCCTTTTCATTCATAAAGACAACTTTAATTTCGCAGATTTATCAACTGTCTTTACTGTGGCCCTATTCCTGATGAAGGCACTCTTGTTGTGCCGAAACACGCGTAGAATTCCACCAGTCATTTGAATTTGTGCCACTCAATTTCCAATTGATATTGTTTTACATACATTGTGTTAATCTATCAGTGTTAAACAATCTGTTAGCACTCCAACGTTGTTCTAACTTGTCTTCAGTATGTCTGTGGGTCTGTTTGATGGATATGAAAGTGAATGAATGATTATTATATTTTTTCAAATTGTTTAAATAATGTAGTAAATGCTGATTTTGTACCTTTGATAAATAATTTGTTGTCTTTGGTTCTTTCTGACCATTATCGTTTATATATTAGCATTAATCATGGTCCATATATTGGTTGCCTTAAATCTGTAAATTTACAAACAATCAGTTCAACAAGTGAAAGTACTAACTTTAGAATGTGTATGTGGTAATTCTAAATATCACAAATATGGTAATTATCATTCTTTATTCGAATGCTGCACATAAGAGCAATATATACCAATGTCCACTCATTGAATAGTATAAGAATCACAAAAACTTATTTCAGTAGTTGAGGAATAGGGTATCTCATCCAACTTACTGTGTAATCAACCTCATGTAATTCATAGAAGTGCATGGGCAGAACACTATTGCAGCATAGACTGTAACCTAATATTAAAGTGTCAACCACAATTATAAATACTTAGTTAACTCATTATCAATGAAGATGTATTACAGAAAACAGTGTTGCTCTTTTTATTTATTCAGACTGATGTCTACACTTCGTATGCAACACATCTAATTTGGATGGATCTGTCTGAGGTCCAGTTCCCTGTCACCACCTTTCAGATTGTGAGCAATGAGCTGCATACCATGGAAAGTAAAATCCCTACCTTCTGGATTTTTTCTTTTACATGAAGTGCCAAGGGATCATGTCCATCCACATTCTTCATTGCCCAAGGATTTTCTTGCATCCTCTATTGTAAAGCTACTATGGTGCTCCCCACATAAATAACCTTGCAGTTGTAGATAATTACCTAAACCAAATAGGTGCTATTACAGTTGATAAATTGTTCCACCTTATATGAAATTGCTGAATTGTACTGACACTCCACTAGTTTAATCTTCACAGATTTACACACATTACAATTACTGCATGGGAAAAAGCTTTCAGAAGATATCGGAAGACAGTTGGTCTTTTGCTCCACAGGTCTGAAAAAGTTAGTGCTAATTCTCTCCCTAATAGTAGGTATGTAATGTTCGGTTTGTTGGACAACATATCCTCTAATACTGGTACCACACTCAATAGGTGCGAGAGTATATTCAAAGTCATGAATATCATTACATGTAGAATGCAAAGTGGTAATTAACCACGATCTTTACCTCCCTTTCTGTCCTACAGGTTCTGTAAGTGTCTCTCCTTTTTTCTTACACTTAATACGTGATTCTCTTTTTCACAATATATTCTTATTGTTTGAAAACGAGGCAGTATCTGTGAGGCCTACACAAATAACATGTCACATTTATCCTTCACTGGGAACCAAACACCCTATTGTAGCACTTGACTCTCAGAGGGTAGCGTTGCAGAGCAGTCTAAGGCTTACTCAAGGGAGGTGGTGTAGGCTAGTAATCGCCATCTACCAGTACGCAGAAATAACACCCAATAATTGATTGTCCAGTATGTACTTTACTTTATAAAGGAAAGAGTACATTTATTAAACACACACACTACTCAATACTATGCACCAATTTACAAATATACATAAGCTGTTGGAATTACATTGTGATATTGCATAACCTCTCCACCCCTCCCGCCGTGGGGTCTAGTACTACCACCCCCATGTATGCACATCCTCTTCCCCCTAATGCAGTGGGTTGACACAACCTGGAGCGAGGGCCTTGCCAACTAGCACCATCCCAGTGGCGACCCACCCCATCATCTCAACAAGCATTACAAATAGGTACACCTGCCCTAGGGACACATAACCTTGACTGAGCATCTCATACTGACCAGACAGTATGCACCTCTACATCTTAGCGGCTAACAGTCTGGGTTGTTCTTCCCCCAACGCAGTAGCAAGCATACATACATGTTCGAGCATCACTTTAAATGAGGTACTCAGCATAGCTGATAACAGTTGTAATGCGTTGCAATCACAGCCCCTAAAAGGCATCACAGGGATAATCACAGGATTAAGCATAACCAGCAAGACACCCTAGCAGGAATGTCCAGCCACATAATCCCACCTTGCTTATGAATTCACATTACACATGTGACTTACAGTCCCACCATAGAAATAACGTTGGTAAATGCACTTCTTGTGCAATTGCACCTCTTCACCTCCAGGGGATGCCCTTCTCCAGACATCCCTAGAACAGCCTTCCACACATTGACGCAATCCTTAAGGCACCCCCAGCTGTAGAACAAAAGTTCCAGCCCGGGTGAAAGTTGATTGCTGGCTGAGCCCTTGAGGGGTTATTTCTTTGGAGTCCCCCAGAGACCTGAGGGGGACTTGACTCTTCATGCCGGGGGAGGCTGCATTGCTCCTGCAGCTCCCCTGCACCTGTTCATGCATTTGGCAGTGACCCCGTCCTCCTGGGGCCACCACAAGCTGAAAAGCGGCCATTTTCATGCAGGCCTGTTTAGGCTTTGCAAAGCATTATGGGGCGATTCTTCCAGGCTTCATGCATAACATAGCAGCAGCTCCCCTGCTGCTTGGGGAGAGCCGTGCTTCCATCTTCGGCGGTCTCACGTTGCTTGGAATCCCGTTGAAGGCCCGGTCCCACCCGGACCCTCATGGCAGGTGAGGCTGCACGGCTCGGGGAACTCACCCCCCTGCCGCTCCTTCCACTTTCCTTCACTGGGGCCCGGTCTCACCCAGCCCCCACACATCTCCAGGCTCATTGGGGGGCCCGGTCCCATCCGGACCCCCAGCTGAGGGAGGCAGGTCAGGGAGCCCACTCCCAGCTGCTCCAGCTGGTCTTCAGGGACCTGGTCCCACCCAGGCCCCTTGCACCTCCTTGTTGGAGAGCCGCTCGGAGACCCCAACCCCGGCAGCTCCTGCCAGCTCCCCGACTGGCTAGCACCCTCGTGTGCTGCCACAGGAGCTGGCACTCCTGGTCTGGTATGTCTAGCAGACGAGAGGCCGCATCCGGCCACAGGGGTCTTCAGGGGAGTGCGACGGCACTCTCCCCGCCTTCCTGCTTCCATGGGGGACCTCCACCTTCAATTCGGGGCCCGGAGATGGGGTCCCGGGCCCCAGGCCAATTCTCCACGGGGAGCACGACGGCGCTTCCCAACTTAGCTTGTCGTGTCGGGGCCCGGAGTTGGGGTCCCGGGCCCCTGAGGAGTCTTCACGGGGAGCCTGACAGCTCTCCCTGGCTTTTCTTCGCTCGCAATGGGGGTAGCGCGACGGCGCGCCCACCTCCTCTTCAGCGCCATCACCGGGGCCCGGGGTTGGGGGTCCTGGACCCCCAACTTTTTCTTCTACGGGGGGTGCGGCGGCACTTCCCCATCCCTGACGTCACAGGAGGCCTTGGTGGGCTCCTGGCACTCCTTATGGACATGTTCACGGGGAGCGTGACGGCACTCCCCGGCTTTACTTCTTCCAGGGGCAGCCCCCGAGATCTGACCCACCCCGGGGGCACATCTTGGACCAGCGGCGGAGCCCCATGCGCTTCGTCATCGGTCCTGGCAGAGGTGAAAGATCTCCTACCTTCTGGGGGGCGTATCGCGGCCCCCAAGCGACCGATCAGCTTCATTCTGGCCTCTTCTTGCTCCTGGTGGCACTCCCCAGCCACTGAGAGCACTTTCGCCCTCTTGGTCTCCAGGAGGGTGAACTCAGCAGGGAGCGGTCTTCCCTGGCTCCCTGTGCCAGTCTTTCACCTGACTCTCCTCCTGAGCCTCTCTTCTCCATGCGCAGAGGCCCAGACTCCTGCTCACTGGTCCTGGTCTTCCCTTGTGGCACAAGTCAGGGTCCTGGGCCAGTCTGGAGGTTCTTCCTTCCAGCTGCCCATAGCGCCAGGCTCCAGCACCAGTCTTCCTCCGCAGACGACACCGCAGAGAGAACTCTTTTTAAAGAAATGGGAGGGGGCTGGCAGAAAGTCTCTGTTTGCCCTATCAAACAGCGACACATCACTTCTCTGTTCCTGCTCCCTACTTCCTGCCCAGGCCTCTGTGTTAGTTCAAAATGGTGATGTCCAGGGGTCTCATTCCACATGGTCTCTGAAAAGCCCCTTCCCCCCCTTGCTGCGTTCTCTCCAGAGCAGCTTGGTGCCTGGCACCAGGTGACAGCTGCTGATGGATTAACCTGTAGCTCCACCCATCTTCTCTTCTTGGAGAGGAGGCCTTCGCTCTTCAAATGCTTTTCGTGAAGGGCTAGGCCTCTGATGCTACAGTTTAGGGAGGAAGGTCATTAACCCAGCCTGGCAGTCAGCCCCAGCCAGGCTCTGGTTATGAGCTGACTCAGAGGAATATGACATTTCTGGTTGACCCAAAAGCAGTACAGGTATGACTTTGGACTCTGCAGAATACTTCTTCTCATCTAAGTTACAGTGGACTTTAGTGTGTGTCTGGAAATTGTAGGCCCTAGGAAAGTGAACCTATCTTATGTGGTCCCCATCCTCATAGGAGACTCATGAAGTTGTCTTTCAGTGAAAACATTAAAGCACACTGACTTTCCCTTCCATGTTTCTTCCCATTGTATAAAGCCTGTTCCATGTCATCACCCAGCTCTGCATAATTCCTGCCACACCATTCAATTTGTAGCTGCTCCTGGGCTGCTCCTGACAGAAATCTCCCCTGCGCAGCTCTTACACTTGTGCACATGCATGTACACACGTGTCTGCATGTAACCAGCCCAGTGCCCCTTGCTCTGGCTACAGCGCCGCGGCCTAGTCTCACCAGGGGGACAGCAGTAAAATCCACATTCAGTCTCTTTCTTCATGAGTTCACTGTAGGTGAGTCCCAACTTATGAGGCTCTCCCACAGTAAAAGCTCAACAATTAGGTTTTCAAAAAGTGAAAAATCTGGGGCGGCTCAGATTGTCAGAACCACCTTCTAACACTTATCATATTCCCTCACTCACAATCCACATCGGAGTGATAAAAGCATTTGTGTTTAAGGAACTGGATTTATACCTTGCTAGTTTTTTTTGTACTTACTTCTTCGACAAACATT
Source organism: Triturus cristatus (assembly GCF_964204655.1). Taxonomy (NCBI): domain Eukaryota; kingdom Metazoa; phylum Chordata; class Amphibia; order Caudata; family Salamandridae; genus Triturus; species Triturus cristatus. Next base: position 594,499,605 of record NC_140581.1, on the reverse strand, counting down.
GATTACCCCATTTAGAGTACTAACCAATGGAAATCTGACTACCTTCTAAAACTGAGTGACTATTCCTTTTACCTCCACTCGTCTGAGGCAAGCCTGCTGTCCTGTCCAAAGTTTGACAAAGTCACGATGGGTGGACGAGCTCAGTTCTGATTCCCCAACTGTGGAATAAGTTGCCGGAGAGTTTGCGCAGGGAAGCCACTTTCCTTCCATTCAGGAGAAAACAAAAGACTTTTTTTTCACACAGGCTTGGGGACAAGATGAGCTATGATCGTGTAGGCTCTTTGATAGGTAACTGCTAGTATGGTTTGTAATTCTTTCATAATTGCTAAGAGACCATTGATGATTATGCGCTATACAAATATTGCTTAACATAAAATAACATTTTGTACTTTGATTATTTTTATTTTTACTAACTCATCATCCAGAACCTGCCTCTATTATTTTCCAGGTGTGTGTTTGAAGTAAAGAAGCTTTTGGGAAGAGTTGTGAATACTGTAAATGTCTGTAATGTTTATGCTTGTTTCCTTCAAGGTAGTTTTATTCATGTTCCTTCCTTCAGGCACCTGGGCACTCAGTGAGCCACAGCTTGCCTGTTCCTCTGCCTGAACTAGTTCCTGGGCTAGCCCAGTCTAGTTCTATCCGGTTCCAGCTGTTAACGGCTTGTATGCAATTAAAAAGGATAAGATTCAATTAACAGACCGTAATGATTTTTGCTATATCATGTATCCCATTAAAAAAATAAAAACATATTCTAATGATAAGCTGTGAGGAAAATATGTGGTTTTTATATTTTTACTTGAGTACAACAAAGTTACTGAAAAACTCCATAACTGTACAGTGCGCAAACTAGCTATTGTTCTAATCAATCATACTATGTGGTACTGTGTACACAACGTCTCAAAAAGTGTAGTGCCAAGAGAAATTTATTCTAAAACACTGAGGTGTAGTCAACATATGTCAATTTTATTAACTGTGTTAAGTGAACATTTTAACGATCCCTGTGAGATCATCGAATACTTCTACCCTGGCAAATCAATCTAGATGTCATCAGGAATACAGAGACATCAAATTGAATGGGTTGGGTCTGCCACCTGCTGGGTAATAGAATAGAGACAATAATGGATGTTACTGCACAAGGTATACACTAACCGCACATAGTGCCAGGCTCACATACTGCATTTTGTGGTATGTTTTAGTAGTATCACAGTAGTACTACTATATCACTCCAAAACGCAAATGGACTCTACAAATATATGTGCGGCTACCTACCCCTGCTGTGTGGAGGTCAATGCTACATGTGTGGAGATGTCTGCATACTTATGCCTATGTTTTGGTAGTAAATGTGTGTGGGACCAGGGTAGTGGATGGAAAATGGGGATTATTTACACTTAAATGGGTGGGGTGTAGGGAGGGACATAAAAACACACACATTCACCACAAAAGAGTATCCCCATTGCTATTCACACACTACACTTTTAACGTTATTACAGCCAAAAATGTCTCAAATCAGTAGTAAATATTCTCCAGCTCATTCTTGGAGTACGACTAGCACCATGCATAGCCACTTACAGGTTCTGCAAATCAGTCCTATAAACAATAATGGTGGAAGGGACTAAATATAGCACCCCATTTAAACTTTTAAATTAAATATATATTAAAACGTATTTGTTGTGCTAAATAGTTGGATTAAATTGAAAATTGTATAGTTCTAAAATGAATAATTCTTTTTTGAAATAATTGAATTATAATTAAATTATATTTTTACTTCAATTCTATACAATTCAATATTTATTTAAAGAATTGGAACTCCAATGAGGTCCACATAAAAGATACATACAAATTATTACCTACTATATAATTAAACATGAAGAAGCGCATTAGTGGCAACAGCTACATATACAGATTTCTCAACACATAGCAACTTCGACAAATAGAGTTTGGAATTAGCAGCAAAATGATTGAAGTAACAAAACATATCCCGAATTGTACAAAAAAGTATTTAAGTAGCAGCCAATTCATGTGCAAAATACAATGAAAAGATCCAGCTTCAGCAGAAAGTTAACTTGAAATTAGCATTAAGAGAATAGGGATAGCAAAGCGTATCCTAACATGTGCTACAAAAGCAGTTGAGTTACATCAGATTCATGTGCAAAATACGATCCGAAATCCAACTTCAATAGAGAATAGAGTTTTAAAATAAGCAACAAGAAAATGGGCGAAAATCAAGACATACCCCAGTTGTGCAAAGAGCAGGTAAGTAGTAACCAAAACATGTGCAAAATACTATCTGGAAAAGGAGAGAATATTAGGACTCCATAATAGGGCAACAGACACAAGGGAAGCAGCCCGAATAGAATAATATATATAAGATAATAAAATATATACATAAACTCCTTTAAAAAGTTGAATAATTTTACACAGACTACTTCATTTTTTGGGCAAGAGAGAAAATCACGGGCTGAAGCTACATCTTTAACACCATTTTGTAAAAACATTGGTCTAAGCCAGCGACGACGACTCAAAGCCAATGCTGGACATACAAACAAGACCTGATCCAGGTTCTGAATGCTCAGCTCGTAAAAATTACAAATGTTTCCATTTTCCATATTCTGGGACAAGTTTGCTGTTAAATCGTTTAAAGGTAAGAGATTCATGCGACATAGGGTGATCCAAAGTTGGGTTCCATGTTCTAGGTTCCAGGATAAATATTTCTGGGAAATACTCGGAGAGCTCATCCTAGCTATTATCTTTAATCTCTCTTTAGCATTACAGATTTTAATATCTCTATTAAAGCTGATCTTACTACTTAAGGTTATTAAAGAGGATTTAAATTCTAATGGTGGGAGGGAAATCAATGATTCTTCTTTCACACAAAATAGTTTTGGTGCCAAATAAAATTCACGATATAGGGAATATTTCCCCCCAATACCGCCAAAGATTTCTTGACACATGAAACCTCTTGATGAGTAAGAGTCACTATTTTTTTAACTGGTATCCTCAACGTAAACCCTGGATATACCTTGAATATAGGAGCTGATCAGGCCGAATTCCAGTCTAATAGCAGCTGATGGATCTGACGTATTAAAATTGCACAATTTAAGTATAATCTTGCCTTCGATCCTATCTAAAAACTCCAGTCTTGTACAGGGATTGATTCAATAGCATAAAGCAGGGTTGAGGGGATTTTTGCTTTGAAAACCGTCAGCAGATGTAAAAAATGCTTTCTGCCCATTGCACTATAAAAAATGCACAAACCATTAGCGTGGGATATAGCTTTACAAGTGCTGTGTTCGATATGAAGTTTATTTTTCATATTACTCGCTATTAATTTCCCTAGATAGAGGTATGAATCAACCACCTCCAATTTTTCAAGACCAATTTGCCACTTAAAATTACTTGATTTTCTACTTCTATTGCATTCCATGATTAAAATGTTGCTTTTTATTCAGCCCAATTGGGATTAGGTCCATCACTACTGTATCGTCTGCATAAAGGAGACATGCGAAAGGACGGCTGCCTATCTTTGGTGTTTTTCCCTTTAACTGGGAAAAACAATCGGGTAATAGTAGTGGTGCTAGTAGGCAACCTTGTTTCTGGCCATTTGCTATGGGAATTACAGATGATAGTCCTTGCTCTCCTAAGTACCTGGCACCATGTTTGAGAATGTAGTGCAATAATTAATGATAGCAGGGGAGCAAGCAATCCCATATTATGTAATTTTCTCCATAGTAATGGTCGGTCTACCTTATCAAAGGCCGTTGAAAAATCTATGAAGGCCGTATAAACGTTTGACCTATGACAGATCATGTATTTCTCCTCAATTAGTTTCAACATGGAGATATTATTCATGGGGGAATGATTTTTCCTAAAACCTGCTTGTTCTATTGGGAGGACCTTCTTCTCCATCACCCATTCCGTGAGGTGATCGAAAATACTACGTGCAAATATTTTCCCTGCTGCATCTAATAAGGCAATTGGCCGGTAGTTACCAGGAAGGATTCTAGGGCCCTTTTTGTGCAGAGGGATTAAAATGCTTCCGGACCAAGATGGTGGTGTCTTCCCCTGAGAGTAACAAAAATTAAACAATGGAGCTAAGTACGTGGCCCACAATAGTGGCTTCTTTTTGATTACCGTCATGGGGATTTCATCCGGACCCATTGCTCCTGATGATCTCATTTTTTTAAATAAATCCAACCACATCATTCATTGAATGTGCATAGTTAATTAAAGGAGTTTCATAGGAATCAGGTGCAGCAATACTAATAGAAGTAACATTTGCAGAGTAGAGATCTACCAGGTAGAGTTTCCAATCCTCTTCTTTAACAGGATGGGGAGAGATTTCACTCTTGTGCCGCAACAGTCAGCGATAATTTCCCAAAACTTGCTAGAGTTATTTTTTGACGCCACCTCTTTTAACTGCACCCATGCGCTATCTTCTTTTATTTGTTTTAAGGAGCGTTTTTTCTCTGTCTTTTGCTCTTTAATACATTTATTAGATTACTTTGTTCGATATAATGATTCAGGAACTGGGCCCTCACCAATTTATTTATTTCCCTATTTAAGGAAAGCATTGGATTAAAATATGATCTCCGTTTAGCTGGAGCATACAATGATTTACATAATGTAGCCAAAGAGCCAACATTATGGGAAAAGGCTTCAAGTAAATCAAATTGAGGAGAGTCATGCTCAGCCATTACTAAATGCTGATGATCTTTTATCCAAGCTGTTAAGTTCGCTTTTCATTTAGCGGTTACTTGAATGTTCCAGTGGATTCTACCATTTGTTGCATTGAACCCTACTGTGCTGCCTTTAAAATTCCAGAGATCTACCTAAGCCCAAGTAAAATTAAATTTGGAGCAGATCGACGAATGGTCACTAAAATCAGTACCCAAAACTTCCATACTTATGAGATTACAAAAGAACTCTGCTGAAACAATGTGATAATCTATAATGGATCTACCAGTTGGGGCCTTATGCGTAACATTTGCTGGAATATCATTTTCTAACCTCCCATTAGCAATTATAAGGTCTAAGCTTCTCAGACCTTCGAGTAGTGTTGCTCCTCTTTTATCTGTCCAACTTTTGTTTGGAAATTGGGCAGTTGGGATACTTAAGGCTTCGTTTTTTTCATTGTTAGAATATACCCTTATACTGTGAGAAGAGACTTTAGAGTTCAAATCTCCAACTGACATTAGAAACCTGCAATCTAAGGTAGAGGAGATAAAAACTAATAGGTATTTTAATAAATGAGAGTAAAATGCATCAGGGGGTAAATAAACATTTATGATCAACAAGGAAGTTGGGTGATCCTGGACATCCTTGAGAACCAGCTTAATCGTCTGAATTAAATTGGAGGCATGAGAGAATTCTTTATATGACCAACTAACATTTGTACTTCGCATAATAGCAATATCTCCTTTAGCATGTCCTCTATTCACAGGGAGCGCAGGCCGGCCCAGCACTGTATAATCTTCAGTGGACCAATCCTTTGTGATCCAAGTCTCTTGTAGACAAATTATATCTGCACTCTGCTCTTTCAAAAATAAGAGTTTATTATTGTTGGTGCTGAGGCCGGCTGCGTTTCAAGATATCACAGTAATATTCTTGCTAGGAAGAAATCCCACATTTGAAGCCTAGGGATCTATTTTTATTAATAGTGCCTGCTACCCAACTCCATTTCTTATCTTCCTCATCGGTAGAAAATTCATACTAAGTCTTTTTCTCTGTGAGTATCGAGACCCTCCTACCTTCTTTACCAAGGGAGACCTGCAGTATACTCTCTCTCTGAGTGAGGTATGCCCATTGTGGGGATTTCTGAATAAGTATTAGACTGCTGATTTTGGGCCACTTTTTTTCAAGGCTAACTCCTCTTCAGGTATAAAAACGTCAATACCACAACAACGTAATTTATCACTGTGCTACATTATCAAATGGGAGATAGCTTTTGATGCAAACATTACTCTTGCTCCCCTAGGATTATTATATTTTTGAACTTGAACCAGAGCAAGGTCATTGCTTCGGATCCTTTCAAGGCCAGGAATTTCAGCAAAACAACGTAACAGGAACACCCTATTCATAAATGGTTCATGGTAAAAAATAAACGAAAAATCCAAGGTGTAAGGGGAAAAAGGTGGATGATTAATTTGTCAGGTTAACTCAGGAATATTTTCAATAGGATTATAAATAACGTTAATGCTTAAGGAGGAAACAAATAGTGAGGCATTAGGGATCACGTTACTCTGAACAGTACGGCGAACGATTATACCAAATACAGATGCCTCTTGGGAGGATTTAATTGGAGCAACAAGGTCCCGATAAGCTGGATTCTGCTTGACCATCCTCCTCCTTCAGAACGTTTAAGTCGGGAACTGGTGATATATTGTGGATTACGTGAGGGTCGAAGCGTCGCCATTTTGCTCTTTTTTTATTTTTCCCTTTTTTCCTTCGACTTCTTCTTCTTACCAACGCTGTTACTTTTATTCTTGGTATCTTTTTCTTTGGAAGGTGGGCAGCCAGCTTTTAGTCCCTCCGCTATAGAATGCTCAGAAGATTTTTCACAGGTTTTTAGAAAAATGGGGAAAATTTTTCAGATTGTACATACATTTTTCTTCTTTGCTTGTGGGCAAGGCATGGAGACCACCCCTGGAGCTAGAGTCACAGGATCGAAAAGCTGTTGAAGAGTGGAAGATTGTAATTTATCAAAAATATCTTCACTTTCTTTCAATTTGTGTTCCTACTAGCAAAAGGCTTGCCAGCCTGAACGCCAAAGTTCCGCCCTTTATCTTGAGGAAGAGAGCCTATTTGAGTGGAGTGGGGCTGATTGGTGTTATCCTCCAAAAATAAAGGGGGAAGAGAACCCCTTCCCTAGATTAGACTTACGGGACGGAAGTAGGCCAGTTTTACCAGGCAATAATCTTTGCTCAGAGGCTATAAACTTAGTCAAGGCCAAAAGAGACTCCAGAATGGAGTCAGAGTTATTTACTGATTTCTCCATTATGGCTAAAACAGAAGACAGCACTCTTTCCAGGCAAAGTAAAGATTCTGACATCAGCATTTGTGACTAAGGATTATGAATTGAAGGGTGAAGGTTCGGGGAAAGATCAGGTGTAGTTGAGCCCGTGAATCTAATAAGCTTGTTCCGCTAGGTGTACTACTGAACTGCTGCATTTTAACGGGATGATCCTGACAATCCTGAGAGGGAACACAAGGATTGAAGGAAAGTGAAGTAGCAGGAATATGATTCCTGAACGACTCTAGATTTGGTGCGTAGAGCATCTTAGAAGACTGATTTAAGTTTGTGTTGAGGTAAGGGAGGTCAGAGAGCGTAAAATCTTCTATTGTGGGTTCTCCAATTATTGGAGCTAGATGAGATACCCCTTCAGGTTGGGAAACTCCATTAGCAAGGGAGTGGATGGTTAGGTTTGCCAGCAAAGAGTCAGCCTCCCTAGATTCCAAGAGATGTGACTCCCTAGACCAAGTTCCTCCAGTTTTGGGAGATAATTTAGTAGATACTACTGCCGATGATTTTCCAGGGACTACTTTAGCCTCTCCATGAGCTTCTCTAGTAGACTCCAACATCCCTGCTGAATTTAAGCTTGTTTCTTTTTTTGGAAAAACGGAAGGAATGGTATTGAAGCTTTTCAAAATGTTTATTTGTAGTGAGTTATTTCTTAAAGGATTAGCTTTAGTTTTTTTGCACGCTCTTGTAAATAGCAATCTACCAGAGCGCAATTTCTTTGCGGTCATATCTTTGTCCTAATGCAGAGGAACCTTTAGCTGGTCGGCCGACACAACCAAAAGGTATAACTCCTATTCGCCAATGCTCTGATGCGCTGCTCATGCAACACCGAGCACGGACTCAAAGGCTCGGACCGCTACAGAAAATGTTAGTGATGGTAATCATAAACAGTCGTAGGCTATGGGCTGTACAATAGCAAAGTTAAAATTACAGGGGATCCATATCACTGACAGTGTATAAATACAGCTGGATAAATGTAGAATAACGATGATTATTGTTAAAATAGTGAAATACTGAAGCTGGAACGAGGACTTAGTCGAGCGGGACTCCCAGGTTCCCAAGGCTGTGTTACAGGCACTTGCTGTAACCACTAAAGGGCAGCTGCACTTGTCACCAAAAAGTCACTGTCAGCACCCTCTATCTCCAGCCTCTATCTTCAGCAAACCTCTAGCAGACCGCCAAACCGGACTTTCTCACTCCAGGCAAGATGGCTGATTGAAAATGTGGGATTGGCGAGGGGATTGGCGAGATTAGGCGGGGGTCAATTGGCAGGATCTTTGGCGCCGTGAAGAGTAGAGCAGAGCAGAGCAGAGCCAAGCCAAACCACAGAGAGAGGGGGAGGGCGGCAAACTCTGCAGGTCTGTGCTGGTCTTCCTCGCTTGTCCCCGCCCGGGCACATCACCCCCCTCCACCAGTCTCTCCACCTCTTACCTCTCAGATTTTTTCGCTCGGTTCGGCACCGCTCTCTTGCTCAGCTTGCAGGGTCCCGCAGAGACCTTCCTCGCTCAGCAGGTCTCAGCAGGTCTCACAACTCTGTGGTTGCTATGCTGTCAGCTGCTCCCACTCTGTCCGCACACTCGGTACCGAAAACACATGTCCGGAGTGGCCCTGTCTCTTCAAGGCTCTATTGGAATCCAGTAATGCAGCTCCTGTTGTGGAGCCGCGGTTCTTGCTCTGTTGGGGGGGCTCCGTGGGGGGGCTGCAGGAGAGGAGAACAGCACAGGAGAATAAACGAGTCTGGGCAGGCGAGTATTAGCTGATAAATGAGTTTGGGCAGGCAGTAGTTAGGCGAGCACCAGCTGAGCACGAGCCTCACCACCTTACCGCCTCACCGCCGCCTCAGCCGCTGCTACTGCTGATGCTGAAGCCGATGCCTTTCTCAGGCCGTCAGACACACCCGTCACGGCTCTGAGGGTTCCCCCGGCTTCCGACTCGCAGCCTCACAACCACGCAGCCTCCAGAGGCACAGCGTCACAGTCCGTCTCTCTCCGTCTTTTGTTTAGTTTATTTAATTAATACAAAAACACATATCTATTTGCATTTATTAATTATTAATTCAACATCAAAATGCTACAGAATATTTTTGTTTCAATTAAAATAATATCTATGTAGTAAATTAAATATATGTTAATAATTTAATTATTCATTAAACATTTACATTTGATGAATTACTGTGCTGTAACATTTTATTTTATTGGTTCTAGGTGAATAGTAATTATTTTAAATTAATATACATTTTTATTTTACATTAAAATATGTTTAAAATGTGAAACATTTACTAAAGAATTATTAAACTTTATTTGTTTCCCATTTATTTGACCACAGGATGATCTCCACCTGCGTTTGAAAACTTGCTAGAAATAACTTAACAATCATAAATGTAGTATTAGATATATCCACCCTTTGATTGGAGGGGTGTGGAGACATGTAAGTCTGCATTTAGGTGTACATCTACATTCGGAAGTAGTGATAGCATAAAAGTGTAGACTTACTCCTAAGCACAGGTGTAAATTTATACATGAGTAAACATACACCATTACACCTTCATATTTACCTCTGTGAACGGGACCAAAAAATCTATGAGATTGTAAGCTCATAGAAAATGCCCTAAGGAAAAGACATATTGTCTTTCTATAGAGGTACAGGTTCAATGTGTGCAAAAAGTGGCTATAAAAATAGCGCATATCTGTGTCTCACTATATATGAAAATAACACAAAACTGCTTTTTAGGATGGAACAACTCCATAATTGTTTGTAATCAAGTACTTGGAAACGTCTGATCTTTTCTACCAGCAGGACCAGCCAAACAGCATATTTAAAAAAAGAAAAATTAAGTCAATTTCCCAAACTACAATGTACATACATGCAGCCCAAAATGTTTCAAATGAAATTTTCGGTTATATACAGAAAAAGTTATTACACTTGGCAGCCCATAGCACTAGCCCCAACCTCTGGATAGTGGTGAGTCAACAAAGTAGCCCAGAGAACTGGTTAGTCATCCCACAGAACCCAAGTTATGATAGAACAAATTACACATAATTCATTACAACTACACAATGTCATTGGTGATCAAGCCTGCACTCTGCAGACTGTCACAATTCCACGAGTCATCCTCGACCTCCTTCCTGGTTCATGGTGTGATCGCATTGTGTGTTATCAAGTATGCCTGTAGGCGGCCTCAAACATTCTTGGGTCTAGTGGCAGTTGGGATTGTGGAAAAGTCGAGCTCCAACTGTCCATTGCAGTATAGCAGATTGAGTAACCATTTTTGCACAGCAGGAGCTTGGTCCCTTTCTCAAACAGAGGCCACCTGCCTCTTCACCATCCATAAAGCTATGGAGATGAGCCGCTGCACACTTCAGGGTGTGTTACTCCCGGGCAGACTCATTTCTGCTCAAACCACCTCTCCAGAGACTGAAAGCCTTTGTGACATCTAAAACAAATGTCACAGCCTACAGGTCCAAGTTTAATTGGTGTATTAAGGCAAATAGTGTACTGAGGTTATATGTGGTAGATCTGCATATGATCAAGTCCATCGGGTATGGGAGGACCAGGTTAGGGAGGAGCAGGAGTAACCTATTTGCTAACACTTTAGCTAGGATCTTAGTGTTCTTATTGATGAAGGAGAGTGGCTGGTAGGAGTTGCTCTGGGTAGGAGGCTTGCCGGGCTTTAAGTGTGTAATGAAAATAGTTTCTCTTGATTAGTGGAAAGATTGTTCTCTGCCATTGCTTTGTTCTATACCTGCAGTTGAGAGTAGGCTTTATAAAATTCGTCCCTACATTATCTTTGCGATATATGAAAGTCTAACATGTAACCAGTTGGGATTTCAACTATTGTCATGCAATGCACAGGGACCCATCAGCCACCTCCAACCTACGGGTGAGCTGTCCATCTGTCACATGTGCTCTCTGTCTTCGGTCGAGTAACATCATGCATCTTACCTTCTGTCCCTCTTGCCAGAGAGTCCCATTTATGCTGTGAGTCATAAGATAGTAGATTGGTGAACAATGTCACAGCATGTTAGCAGTATATACATGAGAGATAGTCCCACATTTCTGTTTCACTCTACATCACTTAGGCCTTCTTCAGGTGAGCTGGTGCTGTGGAACGAGCAGCTTTTGATTTGGCAATGAGCTGTTCCACAAACTACGTGGCATTTTATGGAGTTGGAAACAAATGAGTCTTTTTGCAGTGAGTAATCTTGAGGTGCTTCGGATAGAGCACAGCATATTGTATGAATTCCTGGTGCAGTCCCCTTTCAAGGGGCAGGTACTCACTGCACCTCCTAAACTGCCAAAGTGAAATCTGGAACTATGGAAAAGGTATTTCCATCATGCCCCACAGTCTGTTTCTCCCATGCAAGCCATAGCACAGTGTTGCAATCTCTTAAATTGAATAATTTTTGTGGTGGTTGGATGGGGTTTACACCTGGCAAACGCCCAGGGTTCAAATGAATAATGGTCATGCTCCACGGCAAACAGAGGAGAGAAACTATTAGCAGCAAAAAGGGATTTAAGGAGTGTCTCAACATAGTTTACAGTCTTTCCTATGCTTGGCGATTCCTGAATACCCACTAAACACAGATTGTTATGTCTTGATCTAGTCTCCAAGTACTCATTCTTGGCTTTGATCACATTAAACACTCTGCCATATCCAGGAGTTTTTTTGCTGTTGCCTGCACTGTCATCCTCAAGGGTGGATATACATGTTTCTGCTGTTTTAAGTCTTTCTTCTTGTTTATTGAGTTTAGTTGTCATCATGTGCACTCTGCTCTCTTCACCCCTGTGTCACTGCGCCGCTCAGCATCACTAGCACGCCCAGTGCTCACTTTGTGTGTTATGGTCGTTGTATATTAATTTGTACTGTAGTGCTGCTTAACTACCTACAAATAACAACTTTTTCACCCTACCATGCTCGTTGTGGTCTCCCTTCCTTTGTTCCCTGTCCCCATTGTGATTAATATCACTGTCTTTTTACTATCCTGTTTTAATGACTTCCAGTGAGACATTGTTGTTTGTTGCACACTGTAGATGAGAGCATATCCAGCTTGTTGTCAATGAAGGCCAGGATTCTCTGCATGTGGAGCAAGTGTTTTGATGTCGAGATCTTCAGCCTCCTTTGAAACCATCTGGGAAGTAGTTGCTTTTTCCGAGCCTTGGGCTCTCCTGGTGCACCGTGATTCAAACAGGAGCTTGGCCTGCTTGGGTTTCACTTCCCCATATTGGCCTGTGCAAAGGGAACCCAAACTTTTGATCATCCAGGATCACCCCACCAAATTCCATTAGTGCAGTTCTGCTGAGATAACGCTCTCACTTAATGCGTGGGTAGAAATGCACAACCTCCCAGAGAATGTGACATGGAGGTAATATTCACATACTTATAATCAACCCCAGCAGCCCTGTGTCATGACTTACATTCACTGCACTTGCCTGCACACTTCACATCATTGTGAATAGCCACATCATCCCTGTTGTCTGTATCTGTTCTCGGTTAGCTTTTACATTCACACCAAGGCTATAAATGGGGAGATCCCACCCCCTCCAATGCCCAACAGAATGCAGACTCCCCAGCACTCACCATGCTGTTCACCATTCAGCGTGGTCCAACAACGGGCCTGATGTGCCTTCACTACTGAAGCGTGGTCCGACTGCTGCTCCCTTAACATCCATGCCAACTTTCTGAGAGTGCTTTGGTAGTACTTTGGTCCCCAGGGGCCAGCTTCAGCCTATAGTCCATATTGCTAATCTCCAACACTATCAGCTGCTCAGGGCAGCCATGCTGGCCCGAGCTCAAGGCTGAGCTTCAATTCACATGGCCTCTCCACTTCAACAGACAATTTTTCCAAGTTGTTAACACAATGGAGAGCGAGAGACAATTCAACCAGTTGCACTCTCCCTCTGACAATACTCACACACAAGAGCAACTGATATTCGTAAAGAATTTCAAAAATGGAACTCTACTCTACTATTAGTTTGCACCTCTGCAGCATCCAAAGATATTGGAATAGACACCTCACTCACTTATCGTGACATGCTTCATCATTGGTGCCTATCCACACCCTGGTAAGATGGTACCACCAGTGTGGACTCAAACATAGATGTAATGGGAGTTCTTAGATAAAGTCAAACTGGATAAGCAGGGATCCAGAATGGTGGTTTAAAATACCTCTAGGTATACCCAAAGATTCTTCTTCATTTCAATGGTACCTTGGGTATGAATAAAAAAAGAATGGTTGTGGGGTTTCATTGAATATAATCATTCAATTGTACCCTCTGAGCCAACATGCTGCGGCTCACTCCAAGAGCCCGATCGGGCCTGGGACCTTCGTCAGGGCTGTGTTTTATGTGTATCCCTGTTCTTATATGCATGCACACAATGTACACTTGTGAGGCCTACAGCTCTCACCTGTCTTGGTCTTTTGTCCAGAGGTGTTTCCTGCAATACAAAACGATCATTCAAAAGACAAGCACGAGGTGTAATTTTAACTGGGTGAATATCCTGCATTATGTTCAAGGTCTAGAACATATCTATTTGCTGAAATTCCTGTGACACTGTAAAACCCATCTGTTTATATATATCACTTTTGACACTAACCATATCCCTATAAAACAGTGACTGTGAAGCTCTCAAGTGAAGTGTGGAGTGATTTTTAGATTTGTTTTCTATTCTAATTTCCTATAACACTTGGTTGTTACCTGTTTTTTTGGATGTGGGTCCAAATCCGATAGGTTTCTTGTGCTATGAGTGATGACTAATTCAGGAAACCTATATAGTGTCTCACATATGCTTCTTTAAAAAAAATGTTTATCTTACCCTCTAGTTAATGAAGACAAGGGTCATGTGGTTCTTATGGGCAGTGTCGTCTTGTAGTCACACTCTTTTTAGGGAATGAAAGAAAAGATGGGGGAGACATGGGAGGAGGTTGGTTACAAGAACAAAAATAGTGGGTAGTCTATTGAGTTTGTTAGAAAAACGGCAATGCCAATTATCACTTATTGTCTGGAAGTGATCCCCTCATTCCATACTTGTGTTACTTTTACTATGTGGTCGAGCCGGTAAGGAGAGCCCACCTCCATGTAACCGGCCAACCTGCCAGTGGTTTTATTTTTCATTCCTTTGCATGTGCTCCGGGTGGGTGTGTATTGTGCTGGCGGTTTTATATTATACATGTACTCTGTTAACTCTCGGGCACTTTCTATGTGGAGGGTTATGATTTTTATACACAATCCCAAAGTGACTCCATTGTCGGGTTTGTGACGTAACCATATTCCCGTCCGTGCATGTCTGGGGTATGTTACCGCCAGAGGCGATATCCGTTTATTGCTGTGATATATAATATATATAATGTCAGTATTGGCCGTAAACTAATACCCACAGGACTAGCTTACTTACTTTTGTTAGTTGTATGATACACAAACTCTCATTCAAAATTGACAGTGTGAGCGTGCTCAACAGCATTCTCATAGTCCACTTAAGAGTGCTGTTACATTCGTCCGCATCGCATTCTTTCGCCCATTCACGCCTACTTACTTCCTCAAAGACAGGACACCAAGGGATTACCAAACTCTCCTCGCAGACCGCCGCCGGGTGACTAGATCCAAGGCGGTGGTCTGCTTTTACCAGGGCACAAGTCCTAAACAAGCATTTGCAATACAATTGGTCTCGCCTTTGGGACCTTATATGTATTTAGCTATGCAGCACATTAGCCTGGGGGCTGAAACATCTACTGTTGGGTCCTAATTCCGCTCTCTCCATAGATCAAACCTTGAATACTTCCACGTAAATAATGATCAATACATCTTCAAACTGGAAATAAGGATTGCTAAAGTGTGAAGTAAAAATGACTACTGCCCAAAAGTCATGTTCTCACCACACTCCCATGCATAGAGGACACCTCTTAAAAGGTCAAATGCATCAAGAATAAAGTAGTTGTCAACCACTCATCTGTGTACAACTCCTCTTCTGTAGAGCTGTCCCTGGCGCAACAGAAACCATGTAGTGTGGATGGTGGACTAAGAACAAGTACATGCAGGATTTGAACTAGACAGAGGGCAGTAAAATCATGTCCCTTCAGCCCTGCCTCCCTATCCTCCACCCCCTCAGTGTGTTATTGAAGCACTACTGTACTGTGAATTATGAACTTGGACTTCTGTTTCTACTCAAACTATTCAAGAGACTTATAATAACAAGCATTTGCAATGCAAAAGGTATCGCATTTACGCAAGTTTGAGCTATTGACATTGCATATAACAATGCCTTTTATATTTGTTTTCGTTTTATAAACATAAATAAAGAGCATTGTCATTTACAATGCCAATAGCTTTAACTCGTGTAACTGCGAGACTAATTGCATTGCAAATGCTTGTTTTTTACTGGTATCGCTTGACATACATCAAATTACAATAGTTCAAATATGTTCATTCTAATTGTAACGAGTCATTGATGCATTTCTAAATTAATGTGACTTGGGCTACATGTGAAAGTATAAAGCCCTCCTCCATTAGGTGGGGCCCGCTCTGCACTCACTCGGTGAGTACACTCGCTGGTGTGAGTATATGTGCAGAGCTTCCTGTAACTACCAGGCACTTCTATGCCTACCCACCAAATGCCCTGTGTCACTGCACCCGCCCCGTGTGCCAACAGCTCAGTAAACTCCCCTCCCCAGTAGGCGCTCACCACAGCCCCTCCTGGACGCACAGTACGGGCGGGGGTAGATCCTATGGATGTAGGGGCACTTACCGCAGGAGGTTGGCTCTGGATCCTTTTGCTTTTCTCCACTGGATCCCGCCAGGAGAGGGAGCTGGCTGATCACAGACTTGTCCCCCCATCCCTTGGTTACACTGTAAGAATACAGTGAGGACACCTCTTCCTTCAGGTGCTCTGCGAGGGCTCTGAAGAGGTCCCTGGCGCCCCCCGGGGGGTATCTCTGATCCCCAGTTAGATGTTGAAATGTCAGGACAGTGTCTTGTGCTTTGCTCTCGAGCTCTGCAAGTGGCATCAAAAGGAGGCGGAAGGCCTCAGACTTGTCACTCTCCCCCGTGGTGTCTCCTCCCTGCCCCCGATGTTTCCTGCCTGCCCCCGGCGTCTCCTGCCTGCCCCCCGATTTCTCCTCCCTGTCCTGCGGTGTCGCCTCCCTGACTCGGGGTGCCCCCTCCTTGCCCTTCGGGCATAGGGCTTGAACTCGGGGTCTCTCCATGGTGTTCCACGAGCCCCTGGAAAGCCCCATCCCAAGTCTTGAGGGCAGATTTCATTGCAATCAAGAGGGCTTCAAGTTGCCTCCAGGGGCGCTCGGCGGCCCGAGTCGTCTTATTCTTCCCCACGGGCCCTGTCGCCGCTCTTCATTGCTTACACGGTGAGATCTCACCACTGAGGCTGCTTTGCTCAAGTGCCCTGTGAGGGTTGCCAAGAGGCGGCAGGCCTCGTAGAGTGCCCCGTGCCCCAGACTTGCACCGTACGGAGTCCAGGCGGAGCCGTGCGCGGCGCCCGCCAGCTGCCGGGCTTCTGCCAGGATGCGCCGGGAGGCCTTGGACGTGACAGCCTTGATGTCTGGACTCTGGAGAGCCGCTCTGCAGATGTCAAGGCCTCTGTAACTTGGGTCAAAAGGCGCAGGACTGTATCACCCGGGTCTTTCTGCCCGGCCATGTCCAGCAGGGTCAGCTTTTCTGTAAAGTGATGCTTGTTTTTCGTCCGCCCTGAGAATAGGGGTTTGTATAAAAGAGCGTGCCCCTGCAAGAAGAAGGCTTCTTGCTTTTCCTGTGTGGTGTCTTGGACAGATTCTAGTGCTTCGCTCAAGAGCTCCTCCAGTGCTGCCAAGAGGCGCTCGACGGCCTCAGACGTGACACCCTGGCTCGAGGTTTCACGGTAAACAGTCAGGAGAAGCACTTCTTCGCTCTCTGGTAGCTCTGCTAAGTGCTCCAAGAGCCGCCGGGTGAGCACACCTCGAGCACTCCGTACAGATTTTTTCGCTGTTAATAAGAGGTCTCCAAGTTTCCTCAAGGGACGCGTTGAGGCCACAGACATCTCTTCGCGTTCCGCGTAATATCTGCTCTCAAACATGCGGTCTAATTCAAGCATACGTTGACATTTTGAATATTTACTCTCAAGCATGCGTTGAAATTCTGAATATTTACTCTCAAGCACATACTGCATCGTTGTCTCAAAGTTTCTTTATGGCCACCATGTTTAGAAATAAATGTTTCTTTATGGCCACCATGTTTAGAAATAAATGTATCACCCATCTTCGAATGGCAAAACAATGCTACAATATGGATAATACTTTTCCATGAGAGTTGTCTGGTTTAGAGGAAGTGGCCGTGCACAATTTGGCACACCGAGGAAATGTGCTGCAAGTAAGCAGCACATTAGCACTGTCTGGAAAGCTGTAACATGATCTAAAGATCAAAATATAAAGACACACACATACATATGTATGTATGTATCATTTTTTTTATTACAATATCCTGGCAGACAACCAATCCCATCAGGACTTTGAAGAGATTCTAGAAGGAATTATTACAATGCAGATTTTGTACGACAAGGGTTTGTCAAAAGGTGTAATCAGAAACAAAATCCCTGCATACATAAGTATTCTGGAGATTCAATGTAACAAATTGCCTACCTATTGACTTTTGCACAATGTAATTACCAATCCAACCTTAAAAGCCTATTACCTTTAACAAAAGCTTTTCACAATAAGTAAGTCAGGCTTACTGGCATGTTCATAACTTTTCATAGTAAACACATCAAACTTCCCGAATGTGACTTAAGTTTTGCCAGTGAACTAATAAGACCCACCAAGACCCACTGACTTGACACCATGACCAACAAAGTCCTACTTAAATTTGCATATGGTGGAACCATCATGCATACAGTAATTAAATCAAAAATGTATTTAAAAAAAATACAGTTGGCAAAGCTAAATACTATCTCTTCTAAGATGGCACAACAACAATTATCAAAGTGCAAATCATCTATTCCCATGGCTTATCAAAAGGAAGTAACCAACAGCAAAACCCATGCCTATTGCGGTAATCCGCAAGATTTCATGTAATAAAATACCCTTAGGCAAGCTTTAGGAGAAAGTAATAGCAATCCACCCTCAAATGCCTACTGACTTTAACAAGTGTTTTCACAATAAATATGTCAGGCCTACTGCGTTTATACTACCTTTTCATAATAAGCAGATCAGGCATATAACTTTGATAATTGGTTTGCTACCATGACCAGCATAAGCTTTCCCGCGAGCCAAAAAGTGCAATACAAGAACTCTTTTTCAGTAGAAGCACACATCTGCTTGATCAAATGCTCTACTCAAAGTAGCCAACATGTGGGCAGAGCATAAGACACTTTCACTGTAGTACTTCTGAAAGCTCTCTTTCTGTTGATCACATAGGATTTGTAAACAAGACATTCTAAAACGGTGATTCGCAGGCAAATACGGAAATAGCAGCAGAGCTCCACTCTTGGTTCTCGTCATCGGTGGTTGAAACAATTCTTACGGCCGCAGTAGCACATACTCCACCGTTAACTATTGGCGCATTTCAAACGTGCCTAATAACATCACTTTGAAAACGGATCATTTAACAGGTGTCAATTGGGTGATTGTCATACCTTCAAAATACCCACTTGTGCTTAAAAGGTGGAAAGTGCATCTGCCAAAGCAGTACCGGGTAACTGCTGACATAAGCCCATCATGAGAGGGACAGCAGGCAGTGCGTCTTCCAGACTCGGTGCCAGCAACTACAGCAACCTCCCAGGGGATGTAGCAAACTGGCGAATGTGTCTGACAGAAGACATATCGCATTATATACTGAGAGAGTCTTTGGATCCAACATACCGCGATTCACACCTTGTGGATCAGGACAGGATGGCTGGAAGAAAGGTCACTGCCGGGCAGCTGGAGTCGGTGGAAGGAACGGGTTTCATCACGGACCGGGAGGTGATGCTGGTGCCCACAACCTAGTACTCCATCTTTATCTGTCAGCGCACAGTGTGGGGAGCTATGCTAGTTTGCCGGCACCCTCCCTAGATTCAGAATAACAATAACATGTTGACAGCTGCACCTCTCTATGACAGCTCCACACACCCCTCCCCCTCACATACCGTGGCAACCTCACGCGCAGAACACTGTTGCAGGGCAGTGTCCACATCGGGTACATCTACCTCCGCTTCAGAAGCCATTTCTACTGAGCAACAACTGATGCAGGAAGCGGAAACAGCGGCGACACCAGCTGGAAACCGAGACAGGCAGACCAGCACTAAACAGCGAAGAAGGACCGCCGAGGGACCTGACGACGATAACCACAGAGGTCTAATAAAGAAGCGCTCGCCATGAAGTTTTCTTCGCCTTTTTCTGCTGTCCCACTTGGACGGCCTCACCTGCTAAAAGGTTTCTTATCTTTATGGGGCCATGTGTTTGGCCCCATAAAGATAAGAAACCTTTTGCGGCGAATGCAAAGCAGGCAAGGCCGTCCAAATGGGACGGCTGAAAAAGCCGAGCGAATTCGTCACTAGGAGCTCTTTTCCAATGGCTGGCCACCGTTTAGCATAAACGGTGATGCCAGCCAATGGAAAAGAGGGGGGCGTGGCTTCATGCCCTTTACTAAAAAATCCCCATATCAATAAATCTCACCAGCAAGACTGCACATGCGCGCAGCCTACGTCAGGCGAGACCTAAAAAAGAAGTGGGAGGGACGCTGACATCACGGCAGGAAGTGACATCACGAAAGGTGGCTTGCACCATCAGACTCATTGCCTCCCCTCGCTCACCCCTCAGATGCGATTGCATCAGAGAAGCCAGCGCGTGAGCAGCATTCTGATTGAGCTCTGATCTCGCCCCAGAGAGGCCAAAGAGTGAATGTGCTCCAGTTATTGAGCTCCCGGTAAAATAAGTAGGGGGATGCCGTCCCCCCACGTGGTACCCCGACTCGAGCCCTGGCTTTTACCCACTTTCAGGTTGTGGAGTCGCGGCGTCTTGTGTTAGATGCGCGCCATAACGGGAATGCTGGGAAATGGAGTCTCTCGACTCGGGACTCGTTATCCTTATGTGTTGTACTGTGTCGCTTAAATGGTAGACGTGTCTTTTTATACATCTAAGACTTATGATCAACTCATAATTTTAGGGATGTTGTGACTAGTCCCCATCTATTTCAATATATTTTCTTCACATATTTATCTAATGGGACTACAATTTTTGTTTGTTCAATAAAGTTAGTTATTCAAATAGACATGATCCTGAAGTCGGTCTGGTCTCCTAATACTTTAGGTATATAGTAGCAATGAATATTATTATTCTGCACTATAAATTCATTATATCGGTCCTTGTTTATTTCATGAGATCCTTAAGTGATGGGTTACACGGTTTCCTCCAATAAAGTCAGTTTTTTCAAATGAACATGGTCATGCGGTTCTGTCTCCTTTCAATGTGAAGTGGATAGGGGCTGGCACCTTGTGATGGTTTGATTGAAGTTGGTTTTTTTTTTGGGTTGTGCTCATTCGGTGGATCATTTGTTTTAATTGTTTGCTGGTGGCCCCCTTTCTCCATCGGTATTTTGGCTGCATATTGTCATCTTTCAAATTCTAGGCTAGATCTTTATGATAATGATGTCCAGGGGATTTCCTCATTTAATCCATCTATGGTGCTATAAAGCCTATATATCCATCTCTCTTCTAGTTTCAATAGCTATTTCTTGCTGGCTATTGCTGGTAATTTTTCTATCACCGTCCATGTGAAGTCATTTTTTGTGTGTCTTGCTGTGCAGAAGTGGTGCATTCATTTTGTGATTGTTTTTTCACATCTGAATGTACTTTTGTGTTCATTGATACGCATCCTTACCTTCCTGGTGGTCATATCTCAAATTACACTTGCATGTGATGATGTAAACTACATTGGCACTATTGCAATTTGTGTGTTTTGTAAGTCTCCAAGTAGTGCCTAGTCCCAGATCTATTTCCTTGGTGGCTTTCGTTAGGGAGCAGATATTACAACTGCCATAAGGGTAATGTCCAGTCACTTCGGGTAGATTCCACATGGTTTGTATTGTGTGGTCACCGGTTTCAGTTTTTTTGAGTCGGGTATGTACCAAGAGCTCTCGGAGTGCTTTTCCTCTCTCATAGAAAACATAGGTTTTTCCAGTTTCAAATTGGCTGAGTTCAGGGTCTTCCAATGTCGTAGTATTATTTTCTTTACTGTGTTTGCGTGTGTACCATACGTGGTAACACACACCAATCTGTTGTTTTTGGGTTTCTCATGTGTTTCCAACAGTGATTCCCTTGGGTTGTATTACTCTCTCTTCATAGCTCATTTGACTAATTGTTTGGGGTAAGATTTTTCTTCCAGTTTATTTGGCAACTTTGTTGTGTGGTTTTTGTAAGTTAGTCTTTCAGTGCAATTTCTCCATAGCCTGAGAAATTAGGTTATCCCTAAGTGCCTTTGGGTGGAAGCTGTCATAGCATAGTAAATTGTTTACATCTGTATGTTTATAAAAGACTTACGTTTTCAGATCAGATTTTCAAATCGAGGAAGGTAATGGATTTTTTGCTGATGGTTATTGTGAATCTCAGGAATTCGTCCCCGGTGTTCAGCAATTCCAGAAATTGTCTTTCTTCTGTCTCTTTCTCACTCCAAATTACAAAAATGTTGTCTGTGAATCTTTTCCATATTTGCATGTTCTCATGGAAGGGATTGTTTCTCCCGTATATGTTCTTTTGTTCAAAATCATGAACATACACGCAGGCTATACTGGGGGCAAATGTGCTTCCCATAGATGTTCCATGTACCTGTAGGTAGAAGTCCTTTTCAAACTTGAAATAATTCCTTGTCAATGTCATGTGTGCACTGTTTAGGACAAAGCTCTTGGGTGTGATGGAATTCCACTTCTCCTCCTTCAGTAAGGTGTCTATCACTTGCAAGGATGTATCTTGTGGTATACTCGTGTATAGGGCCTCCACGTCAAGAGAGATGAAAATATCAATTCCTGTGTTGAATTTGAGGTCCTGTAGTAGTACCAACATGTCATTTGTATCTTTCAGGTAGGAAGGCATTTTCCTTACCAGTAGTCTCAGGAAATGGTCAGTAAATTTGACAGAGATTCCAAGATGGATCCAATGCCTGAGACGATCGGTCTCCCTGGATATGGGTTCTTGTTCTTATGTATTTTCCAGAGTATATAGAAGTAGGGTATCCTGGCTGTGTCTTCTTTGAGGAAATCTGCCTCTCTTCTTATGCAGTTTTTTTCTTTGGCTTCATTTACCATGGATTGGATATCCTCCGCAATCTCCTTTGTTGGATCCGTCTGCATTTTTTTGTAATTCCTTTGGTCATTCAAGAGTTTTTTACATTCACTGCAGTACATCTTGAGTGAGATAATCACTGTGGCTCCCCCTTTGTCTGCTGGTTTTATGATGATGTTTTTCATGTTGTCAATCTCCTTAATGGCTTTGCGTTCTGCGTGTGTCAAATTATTGAACACGTGTGTTGTTGTTTCTCAATTTGCCAATCTCCATGGTTACAGCCTTTTCAAAGGCCAGTAAGGCTGGTGGCATTGTGTGGTTCGTTGGATTGAAATTTGATCTTTTTTTCAGTCCTGTGTTGCTGTCTTGCTCACTTGGGGATATTGCGGATTCATCTGTGAAAAAAATCTAAAGTCGTAATCTCCTGAGCAACTCTGCCAGTTCTATCTGTAAATTGAAAATGTCGGATCTTTCTGTCGGTACAAAGCTGAGTCCTTTGTTGAGTACTTCTAGTTGGGTTTCTGTGAATAGTACTGTGCTCAGGTTAACTATTCCAGAGGGTTTTTGCTTATGCTTGGCGTGGTTCCTGTTCAGGTGTCTCCTGTTGGTTTACCTGCCAATGTACTTTTTATCCTCTTCGTTTCCCTCTTCCTTGGGTTTGGCCTCGCTCTAAAAAAGGCATCTGGAAGGATTGCCATTGATAGCCAAAGTGTGGGGCCTGGAAGGGGGGTTGCATATAGGGCCCCCATACATAAGGTTGTGCTTGGAATGATAGAGTAGGTTGTTAAGAGCCTCTGTTTCTGCGTGGGCGTCCCCTCCTTTTCCTGTGTTCCATCCTCGGCTGGTGCCCTCTCCCGATGAATCGCTGGAATATTTCTTGGTTCTGGTGCTCTCTGTATCAGAGAAGACTGATCTATCTGACTCTCTTGGTTTGTAATCTGCTTTAGAATAGGGAAGGTTCCCTCAAAACTAAAGCGCTTTAGGTTTATTTGTGCTTGCTTCAGGTACTCCTTGTGTTCATTGATGGTTTTGTTGTTTTCGTCAAGTTTTCTCTTGAATGCAGGGATAGTTATTTGTGTTTTTAACCTGTTTTCCATCTGATGAACTGATGAAATCTAATAATCTTTTGCGGTCTGTGTGATCAAGACCAGCCAGTCCCTTGTGCATTTCCATGCTCTAGGGGACCAGGGGATCTGAACTCTGGATCACTAAGGAAGATCCGGGGGACATTACAGACTATTCGATCATTTGGGGCTATATTGCCCCAAAGGTATTTGGTCGTAATAGCCCCATGTAGTAATGTTTTCAATTGTGTTTGTTTCAGTACGGTGAGTGATTCCCAGTCACTGATGTTCAGGTTAGTCTGTGTCAAAGATGATTCAGCAATTAGGGATGGTGCTGATAAAATATTTATTTTATTTATAAAGTTTTATATAGTGCGAACTTGACCCTAGAAGGGTATCAGAGCGCCTTACAGATAGTCAATAAGTAGAAAATAGATAACCAAGAAACATAAACACTGACAATGTCTGTTGCAAATCAGGAGTGGGACAGTGAGTTATAAACCAGTACTCAGATGGCGTGCAAGCCCTGGGTCAGGGAGTTCCCGATTCTAGGGGCCAATCCAGAGAAGGCTCTGTTGTAGGTTTTCTTATTTCGAAATTTCTGAGGTTTCATCAGTAAGGTGCTGGTACTTCTAGATGATCTGCCACCACCGAACAGTTCCAGTTTGTCAGCTAGGTACTTCAGTGTATTGAAGTGTAGGGCTTTGTGGGTCATGCAAGCAATTTTCATCTGAATCCTTGCCTCATGACGGAGCCAGTTTAGTGCCTTCAGATCTTGAATGATGTGGGTGTACCTTTTTGATCCAGTGATGAGCCTTGGAGCAGAATTAAGGGATGCCCTTAGTGGAGCCAACTTGGATATTGGCAGACCACATAGGGTAGCACTCCCATAATCTAATCTGAGGATAACTAGCACTTGCATCGCTGATTTAAGGTCTTCGAAGGGAAGAAGAGTTTTATTTTTTTTAGAATGCTCATTTGAAAGTTTCCTCCTCAGGTGGCTGAGCTGATGTGTTCTTGCATGTCGAGATTCTTGTCAAGTGTAATTCCTAGTGATCTTGTGGAATCTATAATGTGTGGAAGGCAGTTGAAGTCTGTTAAGTGTTTCATCCAATCTTCGATGTCGAGAGATCTTTTTGGTTGAGCAATTAAGAGGAATTCGGTTTTGAGCGAGTTGAGTTCAAGGTTGTTTCTGGTTAGCCAGCTTTTTTTTGCAGAGTTGTGTTGAATAGACGGATATCCTCAGGGGAGGAGATTTTAAGGTATAGTTGGGTGTCGTGTGCATACATGTGGTATTGTACATTGGAAAATTTCAGAATTTCGGTTAGAGGCTCCATGAACAGGTTACTGGGAGTAGGTGATAAGGTGGACCCCTGAGGGACCCCTAAAGGGACAGGAGTGGTAGTGGACAAGGATTGGTTAACCTTAATTCTTTGAGTTCTGTTGTGTAGAAATGAGGCGAACCAATTTAACTCCTGATAATCTCATTCTGTGTTCAAGTAATTCAAGGAGGCTATCATGTTTGACCATGTCGAAGGCTGAGGATAGATCTAGGAGGATTAGGAGGCAAGATTTGTTCTGATCTAGCATTTTAAGCACATCATCAACTATATGAGTAAGGACTGTTTCCGTGCTGTGACCCTGATGGAAACCAGATTGGAACTGTTCAAGAAGGTGGAACTGATCAATGTGATTGCATAGCTGGTTATGTACGCATTTCTCAAGGAGCTTTGCCAGAAAGGGAATGGTGGAGATGGGCCGGAAGTTATTGGGGTTCGTATGATCCACTGTGTTTTTTTTAGAATGGGGGCTACCTGCCCTGATTTTAGGCAGTCTGGTAAAGCCCCTTGGAGTAGTGAAGCATTCACTATCTTAGTCCAGAGAGGGAGTAAAGAGGTTTTAATGTCATTGAAGATGTTAACTGGTAGGGGGTCGCAGAAGTGGTTTGATAGTTTAAGTGGTTTTAAGATATTTAGAATGGCATTTTCATCAAAGGTTTTGAAAGTGTCCCTCAAAGCATTGTTTTTGAGGGAGAGTCGGTGCAGGTCTGGGTGTTGAACAATCATATGCTGGCCTGGGCTATTCGGGGGTATCATCAGGAGGCGCTCAATTGCTGTTCGGAGATCACTTTCGATCTATTTAGACTTTTCAAGAAAGAAGGAGGCAAATATGTTGCAATTTAGCAGCAGAAGGGATCCCATTGTGTAGGGGTTGGGTTTTTGAGTAGATTGATGTTTGGTAATTTAGAACAGTTTTTTTGGATGATTGTTGTCTTTGTCTAGTTGAACTCTAAAGAATTTTGCTTTGGAGTTTCAGATGTGATTATTGTAGGTGTTCTCAGTGATCGCAGGTGCTTGAGGTGTTCTAGGGACGGCAAGGATCTCCACACTCGTTCGGCTAGTCTCAAATTGCATCTTTCTTCATTTAGGCTCCCATTATATCATAGTTTGGAGTCTCTAGTGGACAGTCGTTTTAGCTGTAAGAGCTCAATTGTAACAAGAATGGTCATCATGGAGTTGTTGTAGTGGTTTGTAAGGTCATGGACATCTGACATGTCCGCTGGAGGAGGCAAGACGTTATTGCTGAGGGATGTCAAGTCATTAGTGATCCTTGTTAGACTTGGCATATTTTGGCGTGCTTCCCCTGAGTTTTGGCCTTCTGACATCCCGGTTTTGACTCTTTTTGTGCTGGCTTAATGTTTCTGCACACTTTTCTCACTGATGATCAGTGGTGAAGTGTAAGTGCTCCTGTGGTAAAATGTGTTCGGGATTGGTGTTCCCATGATTGGCCTGTTTGATTTATGTGTCAGTCTCTAGTAAAGTGCTCTGCGTGTGCCAGGGCCGGTAAATCAAATGCTGTTGGTGGGCTGCAGCACTGGATTGTGCCACCCACCCAAACAGCCCATAAATGTAACTCCGACCTGCCATTGCAGAGCCTGTGTGCGGTCTGGTACTGCCATGTTGACTTGGCGAGTGCACCCACTTGCCAGTCCCTAACCTTTTTTTGTCCTCATTTAGCCATATTTTGAAATTGGAGGTATCAGGGGCCCTTTGTCATTTCTGTTCCCAAATCTAGGAGTTTCTCCTTGGTGAGATCAACGTATGTGTGGAGACTTTCTTCTTTCCCTTTTTTGTCCCCTTTTTGTCCATTTCTGGTGCATTTCGGTTCTGGGGGGAGCTAGTCACTCTGACTACTACTTCAAGTTTCCACTTGAAAGCTTTATTGCCTTGCTTAATCATAGGAATTTACAATTTAAAAGCTTTTCTTAATGTGCTTGCTTGTATTCTTCCCATATATTCCAAAACTTATATCTTTTACTCATGCTCCCCCCTCTATCAAGTTTGTTTACTCTGTGTATTGAGGCCAGCCTTCCCTATGTGTTGGAGGATCACTTTTAACCCACTTAATACATATTTCCCTTCTGGCTAAGAGTATCAACATCAAAAATATATTTTCTTGATCTTTACTCATCTTCACATCTTCTGGGTTATGTTGATTTGTCCCAAAAACGAGATCAATACTCACCTCCACCCTTTGTCCCAACAACTCCTCTATGGTCTTACCCGCCTCACTCCAAAATTCCTCAAGTTGGGGGGCACTGCATAAACATGTGTAAGTCATCTGCGGCCTTGTCTCCGCATTTAGGGCAGACCACCCACAGAGCATATTGAACCTTCCCCTTTCTTACATGTCAGCACCCCTAAGGAAGGACCAAGGTACCCTTGTGGGCAGGATGCAGTGTATGTGAAAGGTAGGACATGCCCTGGCGTGTGTGGCATGTGCTGATAGTGAATTATTGCCAATTTCAGTTTTCACTATTTCAAGGCTACCTGTTCCCCATAGGACAGAATGGGGAGTTTGTTTATAACCTCTAATAAACATAACTGGCCCTAGGAACTAGGTAGGAAAATGAAGTTTAGTATGCCTGAACTCAGAATCTAAAGATGCATCTTTTAGTGAAGGTGATTTTTAAATTTTATGTTTGAAAATACCACTTTTAGAAAGTAGGTATTTTCTTGCCTAACCATCCAGTGTGCCTCGGGTTTGTGGATTGACTGTCTGGGTTTTGGTTGACAGGGGCTGGGGAGCAGGAGTGGCTCCTGATAGTTTAGGTGGGTCAGGAAAGGGCTGAATAGACCTGGGCTGCATTTAGAGTAGGGGGAGGAGATTTCCTTGCACCTGAATGGGCCTGGTCTGCCTCTGACAATGTCGTCTCCACCTGTTGCCAGGAAGCCACACCAGAGAAGGCAGACCTGGTTTTGGCGGGGTACAGACACTCTCTGCCTAAGAGATCAAAGGATTTTGGGATATAAATATTGGGGCCCAGACCCCTGTACTTTAGAACTCTTTTGGACCAAGAAGAAAAGCTGGAGAAGCTGTGAGGAGGGACTACCACTTTACTGTGTTAGCCTACAGTGGCTGCTTCTGTCTTGGTCAGTGAAAGGACTGATCTGAACTTTCTGCAATCTACTTTTGTGAGTTTCTCCAAGGGCTTGAGGTAGAGCTTGCCCCCTGTTCAAGAACTCTCAGAAACAACAAAGGCTTCAAGCTCTTCTGCCCTCAGCACTGGGAACTGTGTGTTTTGTGCTGCAATAGAAGAAAAGCAACCTGACGACATCTACGTCGCAGTTGCCGACTCCGTGTCCTGAAGGCACCGCAGAGGGCACCGCCTCAATGCCTCACTACGACCCTGGTCTCACCGACGATGCCTGCTGATGCTGCCACCGAGCTGCTGCTTGCACTGCGACCTGTGGTTACCACACTCTGCACCACCTCGCTTCACGATGACCCCTTGGTATTCCCGACTACGCCACTCTACACCGATATCGATGCCGCTGCCTGCACCTTGGTTCGAAGGCCCCGCTCGTAAAGTTACACGACTCACCGCCCTCATCCCGCACCGTGGCCTTGACCTACGACGCCGGCGCCATCTACTCGAGTTCGTCAACTGACGACAGCGCTTCAGCAACAACGACATCGCTGCTTGCACCGTGACCTGCCAGCACCGCAATGAGCACCGCATTCACTTCGCATCATGACCCTGGTCTCACAGACGATGCCATCTGATGCCGCCACCGAGCCGCTGCTTGCACCGCAACCTGAGGGCACCGCACGCTGCACTGCTGAACTTCGCACTGCAGCAGTCGACGCCTGCCAACGCCAGCACTCCTGACTTTGACAGAGAGGAGTTCGATCTGCAACACGCGTGACTTCGAGGGCTCTGACGATCTCTGCACTGACCTCCGGAACCAACGCCTGCAGACGTGAGGTCGCTGATGCCCTGCATTTCTAAAAGGTACTGTTTGCAGGTCTTCCCGATACCGTAGCTGAGCCGCGATGCCACGGTTAGCCAGAACTGTTTGGATTTGTTTGCTCATGACGCCGTGATAGCCTGGGCGGAGCTATCGACATCAAGGAACTGTTTTTCAAGCATATTTTGATAACTGAAGATTTTTAAGTACTGTATTGTGGATTTCTTTTATCATTTTTGGTCTTGTCTTAAGTATATACAAATATTGGATATTTTTCTAAACTGGTGTGGTGTCCTTTTGTACTGCTTACACTGTATTACTGTTGGTTATGTGCAAATGCTTTACACACTGCCTCTAAGATAAGCCTGACTGCTCATGCCAAGCTACCAAGGGGGTGAGCAGGAGTTATTTTAGAAGTGTAACTCTCTTATCCTAGGAAGAAGGGTCCCTATTTGGACAAACTAGAGACCCTCATTTCTAACAATCTTTTTCTATTGTTTGGGTTTCTTGAGTTGTGGTTTATGTGTCCTCACTGATTCAATGATGAGGAAGGTGATGCAGTGGTAATCTGTCCAGTCGCATGGGACGATAGATTTGAGTTGAATGGAGTTTTCTTTAGCAATGATTGGGTCCAGGGTCGCACCCAGGTTGTGCGTAGGGCTGTAACAGATTTGGTTCAGGATAAGGTCCACTGCAAAGGATTTTAGGCTGTTAACTGAGGGGTCATTGGGGTCATTCCAATAAAGGTTGAAGTCTCAGAGAAAGATCTGGGAACAGTGTTGTCCTGCGTTGGTAGTGATGATTTCCATGATTTGTTCGATGAACGAGAGGTTTGTCACGTGGAGGGTGGTGGATCACGTGACGGTGTAGTGTACATAATGGTTTGTTGTTACTCGCAATGTTTATGCAAAGGTATTCACAAGTGGATAACTCAACGGTTTGCAACTGATTTACCGCGAGGTCACTGTGATGTATGCAGGCAATGCCTCCACCCAGTCCATTCAGTCTGTCTGATTTTATAATGGCATAGCTAGGTGGGTTTACGATGTCGCGGATTGGTGCAGAGGAGTCATTTAGCCATGTTTCTGTTAGGAGTAAGAGGTCAAGCTTGTGGGCAAGGAAGAGGTCAGCAATGTCCACTACGTATTTCATGACCGATCTGCAATTTAGAAGCATGCATTTCAGGTGTTGTTTGGTGTCTACTGAGACTGTCGGTACAATGGGGACCTGCTTACGGTTGGACTTATTTACTTATCTGGAGTTAGGCCTAGGCTCTCTGTGTGGGTTCGAGGCAAATGTAAGTATGGGAGTCAGGTTGTCTGGGTTTTCGGAGAGTGCAGGATTATATATGAGGAGAAGGGAGTGTATGTCATTGTCCGATAGCGGATCCTTAAGCCTGACAGGCCTCTTGAAGGCATTGTGGTAGGGTATGGATTGCCATCTTGTGAGAGGGGGTGGTGAGATGGTTGCAAACCTGTTGTAAGGAGTGCCTGTTTGTGGTAGTCGTGAATGGGATGTGTTGGGTTGTGGATGGATGTGCCTATTACCTTCTGGAGTCTTTTTTGGCCATCCGTTATAGGCCAACACCAACGTGATATTTATTAGTCTCTATAGGTCAGACTTGAGTTGGTCTAGATCTTGTGTAATTTTGTCATTTCTAGATTCAATGAAGGGGTGGGAGCATGCGGTCGTAGTTTGGGGCAGACGGCCGGGAGGTACGGGGGTGCTCTGGATTGTGTAGTTAGGTTGGTGCTGGTCTGAGAGTGATGGTGAGGGGGAGGTCTGGCTGGGGATGGTTTTAGGCTTGTATTCTGGAATCAGGAGTGGGGTCGGGTGGAGGAGATATTTTCGTTGCTGTGTGACTCGGTGGCCCTTGTTGTAGCAGTGATTTGTAGGCACGTCTTAGTTTGATGATTCGATGGGAATGACTCTGGTCCATCAGGAGGTATGGAAGAGTTGGTATTGTGTGGGCTGATTGCTGTGGTGGGGTGTGTAGGGGATAAGAGTGGACCGTTTAATGTGGCTAGCCTGGGCGAGGACAATATGTGGGGCGCCTGCGGGTCGTGTATAGATCTAGGATGATCTAGAGAGGGGGCTGAGTCCCTATTAGATACTGCATGTTTGATGATGGGAAATAATTTGTTGAATAGATTTAGGTTGGGGTGTGATGACTGGATCAGGATTATCCCATTGTTATAGATGGAGATGGTTATTTTTGCATTGAAGGTGGGTGAGGGGGCAACGTATAGTCTTAGGCTGTGCAAGGTTTTCCTGGATGTAGAGATCAAGAGCGTCGAGTAGAGGGCTTTCCTCCATTGGGCTCTTTTTTTGTGTAGAAGATGAGATCATTCATTATGGTTCCTTCAGATGCGCAGTAGTAGGGGTCAGAGATTAGGGTTTCTGGGTGCAGGTTGAGAAGTCTGTGTTTGAAGTTCTTGGAGGCCTTTTTTGTTATATTGGGCGGGTATTTAATTTTATGGGCATTGCGACCGTCGAATTCCAGGTAGGTGTCCATTGCATCCAGTTGAACAGGATCAATGTCTGATAGGGAGCTAAATGCAAATGGACTAATCAAAGAGCGACAGGATGGATGGTGGTTTGAGTGGTGTATAGCAACATACTGTCAGAACCAGGAAAACATCAGATAATGGATTAGATTAGGATCACAAGTTATGGTCCAGAAAGTTCTATAGTTATTACTGTTCTGAGGACAGAAAACGTGATCCTGAAAATGGCAGTGCGGACCGTCCTGGTGTGAGAGAAGTACCATTAGGCAGGTTCAAGTGCATAGGAAAAGGGGTAGGAGATGATCTTGATCTGATCAGTAAATAAGGTGTTCTGAAGAACAGTTCAGTTAAAATAAGATAAATTCTCTCTATCACATTTGCTTTCATGTAGCTTCAATGAGAATTGATTTTCTGTCATATGTATGAGCAGGGGGCAAGAAGGAGGCTCTATCAGGTTTAACTTTGTTTAGAATTGTTTATCTGGCAGATGAATAAAAAAAGACCAGAAGATGGCGCTGAAGTCTCATTTTTCTATTCTTGCTTTCCTTTTCAACAGTGTGCACCATTTTCTAAGGGATGGGAGCCAGAGTTTCTTTGATGTCGAATTAACACATGAAATTACCAAGGATGACACTCACAATTGGCAGACCAGACATTTAGAAATC
Source organism: Triturus cristatus (assembly GCF_964204655.1). Classification (NCBI taxonomy): domain Eukaryota; kingdom Metazoa; phylum Chordata; class Amphibia; order Caudata; family Salamandridae; genus Triturus; species Triturus cristatus. The sequence goes on along the minus strand of NC_140581.1, from coordinate 594,467,867 downwards.
GCCAAGTGTATTAGTTTCTTCGAAGCAGGATAGAAAATTTGTATTGCACTATGCAGCTCCCACATAGTCTACCATTTTGGATGAGGTGTGCCACTATTCGTTTTTATAGAGTCACTTTAAGCTCTAAGTTTTAGTTTATTTTGAAGAGTTTCTATTTGTTTTATGGAGCAGAAGACAACTGTGATTGCAGAAAAGTGGCTGCAGCACAGAACTGCAGTCCTCTTTTGATTGTGCCTAACGACCTCGTCCTTAACCCAAATTAGGCGGAGGCGAATCCATCAGGGCTTTCAGATGGATGTCGTTGACAATGGAGTTCCCCCAGGCTAGAGTGGTGATTGATACTGCACTGGAGGCATCGACTGTGTCCAGAATCTGTAGGTGATGGCAGTGTTAGTAATTGAGGTTATGGTGAGGTGTTGGTCAGACGCCCTCACTTATTTCATCTAAGATGGCGGGTGCCCGTAGATTATGGCGCGAGTGGAGGGGTCTAATGCTGTTGGCACCAACTGCCCTGCTATCAGCCTCTGGGCTGTGGGTTGTGGAACACCAAGACAGGCAGGACCATCCAGCCACCACAGTGTCTACCTGTGTCACTCACCTTAGGTTCACCATTGTCGAGGGTCGAGCAGGGGTCGTGAGGTGATGAGTCCGTGCGAACACACAGGTGCTGCTTTGGTAGGAGAATGGCAGGCAGGCTGCTCCAAAGTTTTCGAGCGGTAAGTAGCAAGCTTTTCTGTTTCGGTAGGACATCATAGGTCGGCTAGAACAGGGTTATAGATTAAGTAAGTGATCCCAAGTCGGAGCCTCTTAGAGGCTCAACCTTCCGGTGGCCATCTTACAAAAAGTGGTTTCATAGACGATATTACATCTTCAACGAATGCCAGACCTTCTTTTGAATGACCATTCTGTCTTGCAGGAAACACCTGTGGACAAAAGACCTAGACAGGTGAGAGCTGTCGGCCTCACAAGTGTGAAAGGTGTGCGTGCACATAAGAGCAGGGATGCAAATATAACACAGCCCTGACGAAGGTCCCAGACCAGATCGGGCTCTTGTAGTGGGCCGAAACATGTTGGCACAGAGGGTACAATTGAATGATTATATTCAATAAAACCCCACAACCTTCCGTTTTTATTTATACCCCGGGTACCTTTGAAATAAAGAAGAATCTTTGGGTATACCTAGAGGTATTTTCAAACCACCCTTATGGATCCCTGCTTATCCAGTTTGACTTTATCTAAGAACTCCCATTCCATCTATGGTTGAGTTTGCCCTGGTGGTACAATTTTACCAGGGTGTGGCTAGGCGCCAAAGATGAAGCATGTCACGATATGTGAGTGAAGCGTCTATTCCAATATCTTTTGATGCTGCAGAGGTACAAACTAATATCCTGAAGTAGAGGGTGATCTTCCTCTACCGTTTTTTAAATTATTTAAGAATATCATTTGCTCTTGTGTGTGAAAATTTTTCCAAGTTGCCTAGTCCCACGGTCCACTGTGGCAATGCTATTGGGCAAGGCAGTGCTCAGTGGCACCACATGCTGCCGAGATGCCATCGGATTGGGAGTCCGGCTCAAAAATCCTCACATCAGTACAGCCATCTTTAAACCAGGCACTCTTGTGCCCCCCAAAGCAAACACAAGGAGATGATGGACAGACACTCACCCCCAGTCATAGATCTGGGTCGGCAATTTGTTTGAATGTGAGCAGGGAGCTACGCGTACATGGACTACTTTGGAAGACCACTGTCTTTCTAGAGGCATGGTACACTGGCCTCCGCTCGTCTATCATAACAAGTTTTCTAGTTCACCTGCTACTGGGAGTGACTATCTGATATACTTTGGCAAGCTAATGTGGTTCTTTCGCGGATTTTTATTGAAATGGAAAACCATCCTTGAACCTTTATACAAGACAAGATAAGGGTGTTTTTACTGATTTTCTTCTGCATTCGGACATTGCCTTGAACCTTGAAAAAGTCGTATAACGACGAAACACGTGTCTGCTGTTTGTATGCTTCATCTGCATGTCAACATTTTGAAAACTGATCCACCCATGATCAAGACTGTGCTATACTGCTTTTTTCTTCTACTGCTCTTTTCTGGAATTGTGACTAATGATAGTCAGTTGGAACTATTTGTTGTGCTGTGCTCTGTTATTTGAATTTTCATAATTGAGATATATGGAGGAAGTCTTCTCCATGTACTGAGTAACACTGTTGGTGGCACAGTGTTTGCATTGAGCACGCCAGAAGACACAGTGAGGTTTGCGTTTGCAAACTCAACAGAGGTGCAGGCTGTTTTTTCTGAAACCACTGCCATTATTTTGTATATATAGATCTGGGTTGAGTCCATCACTGCTCTTTAACTCACTTCATCACCCCAGTTCAGACCCAACCATATGCAAGTCAGTCTTGACCCGGTTCCACATGGGAACAGACCAGCCCGAACTGCCAGGTCTTACCTGGACCAGAAACAAGCATCCTGGGACCGGTTTCAGGGTAACACCCCTCATCAGCCAGGCTAGCTTTCATCCAGTGGCAAAGTGAGCAAGGGACTCACATCTGGGCATACCTTGCCAACGTAGGGTGAAGCAAATACAAAGAGATGATAACCTAGTAGACATATGGCGCTCATTTAACCCCACAGGATCTGACTATATACTCTACTCAGCGCCACACCATTCTTTTTCAAGGATAGACCACATTCTGGTCAGCAAATCCCTACTTCAGCTTGCCCATGCCCCAAAAATCAAACTGATAGTGATCTCCGACCATGCATGCGTGTCCATAGAAACGTGTCTAAATGACCCAACCCCCCAACTCCCCAACCCAGACAATGGCTTTTAAATGACAAACTACTAGATAACACAACAACAGAACAAAAATTAAAAATACCATTGAAAATTTCCTCAGGGAAAACCGTCCTGGCAACACATCCCCTACCACTAGATGGGACGCATTCAAAGCCATCCTGAGAGGCACTTTGATCCAGCTCATGTCTGCTAAAAACAAAGATATATCTGACTGACTTAAGACACTGGAGATTGAGATCCGTTCGCTAAACTCACAACGTAGGCACGATAAAGGATCAGCAGTCCAAAACAATTCCAACTCTGTACAATACAAATGCAATCAAATTCTTAGTCAGAGTGCACATAAATGGATCGATGTACTGAATGCTGGGAGACTCTGCAATAACAACAGAGCAGGGAAAACCCTGGCTATCTACCTAAAATATACACAAAACAAGTATCATAGCAGTAATAAATGAACGCAACAGTGTGATCACATTGTCAAACTAAGATATCATTGATACCTTTAAATCTTTCTATGCCAATCTCAACAACTCCAATGGCCCACGTCGCCTTCGGTAATTAATGATTATCTGGAATCCTGCCACCTCCCGCGGATATCACAGCATGACTCCCTCACCATCAATAAACTTATCTCTGAAGGTGAAAACAGGGCTGCAATACAGACTCTTGAACCTAGGAAAGATCCAGGCTCACATGACACCTCAGCCAAATTCTTCAAAACTTTAATCTGTAAAGTCTCAGGTCCCCTTCAAGCAGTTTTCCACCAATACGCCTCATCCAGGTGCATCACTGGCTTGGGGGCTAAAGCCACAATCATGGTAATCCAAAAAGGAGGAAAGGATCCTTTGAACATTAAAAATTACAGGCCGATCTCACTCATTAGCATCGATTGTAAAATTTACTCTAACAATTTAGCCTGCAGATTGGAATCATTTATTCAAAACCTGACAGCAAATTCACAAACGACCTTTCTCAAAGGTAGGCTAGCTGCGGACACCATCAGAGTAATCTGCCATAACCTAGAAAAAGCCAAACTATCCCACTCACCAACTGAGGCCCTCGCACTAGATGCAGAGAAGGCTTTTGACAAAGTCTCCTGGCCTATCCTACAAGCCACCCTCTATAAATCCCATATTGGAGATGTGATGACTTAATCAACATGATTATGGACCTTTACTCCAACCCAAAAGCAAGAGTCAAATTCAATGGCCATCTATCCTAACCCTCTTAACCAAGGCACTCGCCAAGGTTGGTCCCTATCACACCTACTGTTTCTGCTGCCTATCGAACCCTTAATCACTGCGTTCGTAGATAATCCTGGTATTTTCGGCATCAACTTGCCCTCTAGCAGCCACGTTGTGAAAGACAATGAGGAGGATGTACTCTTGTTCAGTGAAGATGCCCCATGTGCTATCCCAATTATCATGCATGAAAAAGAGAGATACTCATTAGTGGCAGGCTACTCCCTAAACAAAACTAAAACTGAAATTTTCCCCCTAAACGTCCATGGATCTGAAACACTCTATCGATATCAATGAGCAGAAGACACTCACCAAAATGAAAGACCTCCTTAACACCTGGTCCCCGAAGAACAACACTTGGTGAGGGGATGTGGACATAATCAAGATGATGATCGCCCCACTGATTAATTTAACTTCAAATATGCTCCCAGTCACCCTCTCCCCCCTTCTTTAAATCAATTAATCAAGCCATTTCCAACTTCCTGTTCTTCCCCATGGCTTACCACAGAATCTGAACTAATCAACCCCTTGTCTCACCAACTCCCTCACAACACACAATCTGTCTAAACTCCCCTTTGAACACTCCAGAGGTATCATTACGGAGACTGTTGCCTCTCTCCTATTACTAGACAAAGTATTAGATCATCACACTTATGGCTCCACTATAGCCTCCCTATGACACAACCGCTAGAGGGCTAAATAATCTCCTGGGAAACGGGGGCTTGGAAAGGTGTAAATCCGGTAAAATGACCTGGGCTCACATGCAGAGCCCCACCCCATTCTCAACTTTGCAGCAGAGAATCGACCTCCCACACATTGACTTCTATAAATTCCTGAAACTGAAATGCGCATTGAGCAGTTGGAAGTTTCCACACCACCCAGAACTACTGGGCAAACTTAAAAGAGAGTGCCATACTGCCTCATGTGTATACAAACTCCTGGACACATCTAACACCCTTACACTGCGACTGTTTACTCGCAAATGGGGAACTCACACACATCCATCACACCAAACTAATTTCACAGACAAAAGGTGGGGTTATATTTGGCAATCCCCCTTCTCGGCAAAAATCACACCAGATCTAGCACGGTCAAGGTTCTAGTCAAGCCACAACACTTACTGGACCCCCTCCAGACTACATAAACTTGGGTTAAGATATTCAGACTAATGCTGGAGATGTGAGGAAGACACAGGTGACCTGCAACACATGTTCCTTAACTGCAAAATGGATCATCTGCTTTGGCAGAGAATACAATCACTGATACGGACACACTCAAGGACAGCAATAGAAATTGACTTCGTAATGACAGCCCTGTGCTTCCCGCTAACCCTCTCTCCTCAGAAATTACTGGGAATGCTTTACTACTAGTGGATCTCCTCATCTCACGGGGGACCAAGACAATACTTGCAGATTGGAAAGCGACATCCTCAAGCTCCTTCAACAAATGGTGGAACCTACTGTCCTCGGTCAAGGCGGCCAACATACGACACACAAAACTACACACCTCCGCTGGGCCCAGACATCTTTGGGATGCCCTAGACAAATGTTTACACAAATACAAGCTACCCTGAATTCGCCTCGAAGGCTACCCCCAAAGTATTTGTAAAGCTGCCTCTTCCTTTTGCCATCGGGTAAAAAGTGTGAGACCAACCAAGTGTAGCTTCCCTCCCCCCACTCCCCTCTTTCTTGCCTTTCTATCTTCTGCTTCCAAAGTAGTTCATCCAATATTCTTATCTCTCTTTCCTTATGAGCTACCTAGTTAGCCATGTTACACTCCTATCGAACCAGGCTTCATGGTATGCCAACGCAGCATCTCTTATTTCACCCTGAGCACAGACCGTGCTGTATTCCATTAGGGCTTCCACCATGCTTGCTTATAACGAGCTCTTCCCCATCTGCATCTACTGAGAGATCCACTCACAGCTGTTTCCCCTCCAGATGTATTGTAACAGGAGTGTACTGTATACAGGGCCGGCTTTAGCGCTGGTGGTGCCCAGTGCAGCAATGTTTGTTGACGCCCCCAATGACCACCTCCGTCACGGATTTCCTTACTACCACCCTTTAACAGTGCCCCTCAAGTATCCATCTCCACTCTCTTAATTAGTTTTATAGCGCCGCTGCCATTCATACCACTGTAGGGTTTCAGAGCACTTTACATCACACACACTACAGAGAGACAATCAATCTTTGGTGTGTAAATCAGTGTATAGGAAAAGTTACATAAGATGGAGTGCTACAAGGTGTAGGAGTCACATTTCATCCATACTGTTAGGCAGGAAAGTTTAAGAGTGCTTGGTTTGGAGAAACACAAACTAAGAATTTAAAATGTAACACCATGGTTGGCGGTTCTCTTTAATAAACAGAATTGATTTATATCCAAATGAACCCTTTTTCCAACATTAGGATAACGAAAGACTGGGGGGAAAAACTAACAGTCCAATCTATACCCTGAAGCTTGCATGCAACTGTTTAATGACAGTTAACAGCTCACTGTTCTATGTTAGAATTATAACTTATAAACTGCAAATAACAAAGGATCTCTCAGACAAAAGCAGTAACCCACTGACCTATTTACATTATATGTACTTTGTGATCTGAATGGTATGCGTTCTTTGCAGCAGTAATATTAACCCTCTGCGCTACCTTACAATGAATCAAAACTTCTACTAGACAAACAATCTCTCTCTAGGAATGTATCGGAGATATCACGACATTATTATAGTTGCCTGAAAATTGCTGAAGGCCAGGAACGTGGCATCAAGTGTTTTTGAAACCATAATATACTTCTAACATGATGCCCCCAACCGAAGTCAGCGACAGGTGAGGTTGCACCAGTTGCCCGGCCCTATAGGCGGCTCTGACTGTATATCTTTATTTACTTTGCCTTTTATGAAAATAAAAATTAATTGAAAGAATAAAAAGAATGTCAAGTGCCCTATGGAGGCAAGAGGCACCCACACCTAAAGTCAAACAGAGACAACTAGAATGGCAAACAGCAGCTCACGGTCTGCAGCCACAAGGTAGAGAAAGCAATTCAATCAGGCAATAGTTGTTTTAGGTCTGACTTGATACAGTGTGTAGGTCTCTGAAGGAGGTCTCATGGAGGTTTTAGGAAATGTGTTTTAGGTGTACCTTGTTGTGATAGGTCTCTTTTTGACAGAGATCCCATGTTACTACAAAGCCTGTGTTGATAATTGTGAATTTCATTGTTAAATGCTGGAGGCCTTCTTTGTTATTTGTGGACACCTCTGGAAAAACTAATAAATATAACTGTTGTCTAGTGAAAAGCCATGTTTGCTGCAGTAGGTCAGTTTTGTGGATGTTGAGAGTGTTTGAGCATAGAGCCTGCTGGTGCACAACCAATTGACACCTCTCAGATAACAGAAACTGATTGGGGTGACAGAATTAGTTGCCCCAGTAACATTCTTCCAGGATACATCTTTACTCCTGACCAAACAAACCATCTTTAAGAGGGGTTAGAACTCATAATTCCACCTGAAATCTTCTGTATAGTTTGCATTTTGTGTGTAGCACTTAGCTGTGAAAAAACACTGGCTGAACATTAATTTATTCAGAGCTATTTTTGTTCTTCGCTGGGTTCTGGGGTTTTAGACCACAGCACTTCTTTGAGTCAGAATTGGCCTGCTCTGCCTGAGAGAGTAGTCAAAGGCTGTATGTGGGTTTTGGTACCCAGGTTGAGGGTCTGAGGTACGAAGGCACCAGGACACCAGAGGAGAAAGATCACTGGTGACACAGCTGTGACCTAGTAATATTTCATAGTCCTGTAACCTCCTGAACCGACATTTTGACAACCACATTAAAATGGAGTACACATTGATACCTTTTGTCCTTTACTGCGCTCATGAACTGTAACATAGACCCTATGCACTCGGTGGCAGGGCCAGCCTGGATCCTCCTAGCAGCTACTGCAAAAGGCAGTGGAATTGTTTGTATATTAACATTTAACTGTTTAGGTGTGGGTGTCAGCCAAAGGGTGACCCTCTCATTGCCTCCCCAGTGAGTGTGTCGAATGACATTGGGGAGATATATAAAGGCCTCTCTGATGCTCTGCACCAGAGGGAGTCCTTTATTATTTTTAATATCAGGCTGCTTGGGAAGAGCTTCCCGAGCAGTCTGATTGTGTTTTTTTTCTCTTTACTGTAATGATGATCAGCGTGCAGGGTGCGCTGATGTTATTGAAGTAAAAGTAAAAGTAAAACCAGCTGATGGGCTGAATCACTGAATCAGTGCTCAGGCATATCTCAGCCCTCCAAGCACTGATTCTGGTGGCAGAGGTATAGTTGAAAGGAGATAATCTCTCCTTTCTTATAGTACCTCTTCTCAGTGGATTCCTGCTTGATAAGTCACAGGAGCGCAATCCCCAAGCAGGGATCCTGCCATTAGGCACCAGGGGTGGGGGAGCAGACCCTTAGGCCAGGGCTTGTGCTCCCCCTAGCATATTTAAATATTTCAGTCTTTCTGCCCCCTGGAGCAAATGAGGGTAATTACCCCTGGGGGGTAGGAAGCCCACTAGACACCAGGGAAAACATGTTGTTTTTTAAATATAGAAGCGAGGAAAAACATTTTCTAAAAACATATAGGGGAAGGATGACCCCCCCCCCCATTTAAATGGGGCATCAGTATTTCCTCCCCCCGAGGAGTGGATGGGGGTAATTACCTCTGATCTGCCCCCCAGAGGGTTGGAAAAGCCCACTAGTGCCATGCAAAGCATTTTTTTAAAGTATAGGGGTGGGGGCTGCCCACCATGGGAATAGCCATGCCCCCACCTCATATAAATGGTGCATCTGTATTTCTGCCCCCGGGGAGTGTATGGGGGTAAGTACCCCGACCTGTCCCCCCCAGGTGAGCAGAAAACCCACTAGACGCTAGGATAAACATTTTGTTTTTAAATATAGGGATGGGGGCTGCCCGGCATGGGCATGGCCATGCCCCCATCCTATTTAAATAGGGCATTAATCTTTCTGCCCCCTTGGGGAGCAGATGGGGGTAATTACCCCGATCTCCCCCCTCGGGGGACAGAATACCTACTTGTCGCTAGGGTAAGCATTGTTTTTAAATATAGGGGTGGGGGCTGCCCATCATGGATATGTCCTTGCTCCACCCTAACTAAGACATCAGTGTTATTGCTTTCTGGGTGGCGGATGAGGTAATTACCTCCAATATGCCCTTCCACCCCCCCTGGGCAGAAGGGCCACTAGACACTAGGGAAAGCTTTTTTTTAAAAAAAAATATATATATAGGGTTGGGGGCTGCCCACTATGGACATGACCGTAGCTCCAAAACAGAGCAGACAGTCTTTCTGCCCCACCCGGAGACGTATGGGGGTGATTACCTCCAATGTGCCCCTGGGGCAGAAAGCTCACTAGACACCAGGGAATAAACAAAAAGAAATATAGGTATGGGGCTGCCTGCCATGCCCCCACACCAAAAGCAAAGCAGGCAGCATTTCTGCCGCCTGGGAGTGGATAGGGTGATTGATTGTTTTACTATTTTCCAAATAAACTCAAAATGTAGCTATATTTGGCCTTTATTCTTGGTTCCATGAAAGGATGCAATTTTTTCGTGGAGACCTAATGTGAAAAAGAAGTTATGGAGCCCTAAGCTCAAACTGTCCTAAATTGCTAAAACAAATTGTCTTAGCACTGGCGGGAGGCCTAGTTGTGCAGTTTGAGACCCACTTCTGGATTTCCAGTATTACAAGTTTTGGAACATGTCAGCAAGAAAGGAAGTGGTGAGTCTAAAGTTGCCTGAGAAAATGGTGTGGAAGTGCAAGTGCGAGTGCAAGTGCTAGGAAGAGGGACATGGACTGTGATAGATTTCATAGCTTAGATACACCTGATGCGTGTGGTTGTCCCAACCTCACAACCTCCTGGAGATGGAAAGAATAATAAGAGACACGCGTACAGGGTGTGAATGAGCCACACTTTTCAATTTTCCCTACCATTCTTTTACCCTCCATCCAGTGAGTTGTTTCCTCTTTTATGGGGTACGTACGTGAATGCTTACACTACACCAATATCGGCAGCTCCTAGAGATCTCTGATTTCCCAGGTGATAACAGCTACTTTTAAACAGCTCACCCATATAACCAGAAGCCTAGTTATGGAATATGTTTCTATCATCGCCACTGAGAAATCAATTTTTATATACTGAACTCATAACACAATATGACAAGAAAGAAATAACTTTTTGTAACCAGTAATAAAAGTAATAAACTGCAGCACGTGCAGACTAAAAAACGTAACAGAAGTAGGATTGCAAGACATTTGTGGTTAACCAGAATTGAGCTATATCTCACAACTCCTTACCCAGAAGGCCCCAAACCCTATGATATTTTGGCATATAGGCCTATGAGTGTGACCTCTGAATGCCAGCTTTACCATTCTCCCAAACTACCCTGGCAGTGTTAAACCTATCCTTCTTCACTCTAGACCCCCACATCATGTATGACACTGAAAGCCTATGCATGTTCAGCTTTTAATTAGAAACTGAAAGTGTCAGAATGCCAGGTGCTAACTGGTAAAAAGCTAGAATGTATTTATTTATTTATTATTTTATTTAATGCAGTTTTATATAGCTCGGACTTTACCCAAAGGTGTCAGAGCGCTTTACATTAGAATCAAGACCGTTACATGAGGAAATTTACGTACTTACAAGATACAAAATACAACAAGGAAGAAGAAAAAGTAAAATAAAACAGATGGCAGTCACACAAACGTCACAAGGTACACTAGGATTCAGAACGTACAGGCATAGATTACATATTTACAACATTGAAAGAACTTCCTTGAGTGGCATGAAAAGGGATTCATTAATTCTGGAAGTGTCTTTGGAAGAGAAGGGATTTGAGGTCGGCTTTGAAAGTCCGGATAGAGGTGGTGGTACGGAGTGGTGGAGGAAGCGAGTTCCAGATTCTGACTGCACTGCCTGAGAAGGATGAAACCATCGATTTTTCCTTTTTGAAGGTGGGGGAATCAAGCAGGAATTTTTCGGCATTACGAGAAGGTCTAGAGCCTCCAGAGATTTTAAGTTTATTTGCCAGGTATCGAGGGGAGGAAGTGTGCAGGGCTTTGTGGGTGATGCAGGCAAGTTTGAAGATTGATCTTGCTTCAATGGGAAGCCATCGAAGAGAGAAAAGGATAGGTGTGATGTGGTTACTTCTTTTGGCCCCAAAGACAAAACGAGCCGCTGTGTGGAGTACGGATTTGAGAGGGGAATAGTGAGATTTGGGGAGGCCAGTAAGCAGAGAGTTGCAATAGTCCAATCTAGAGAGGACCAGAGACTGGACCAAGGTTTTTAGGTTTTGTTCAGGAAGGAAACGTCGAATCCCCCAGAGAAGGCGCAGTTGGTAGTGTGCATTCTTTGCAATGGAATTGATGTGTGAGTGTAGATTGAGCTTTTTGTCTAGAATGACACCAAGGGATTTAGCGCTGTCAACAATGATAGGTTTGTTATTCAGTAAGTTCAGGTTATTCATCCAAGATTGAACAGGAGGAGGGGAGAGTGAGGTAGAGAGGAGGAGGAATTCAGTTTTAGAAGGATTCAGAATGAGTTGATCAGCTAACATCCAGTTTTGAATAGAGTAGAGAGTAGAGTTGAGGATTGAGATGTCGTGTGAGGAAGACACCTTAAGGTAGATTTGGGTGTCATCGGCATAGAGGTGATAGAGTATCCCAGATTTTTTAAAGAGATTGCCCAATGGTTCCAAGTAAAGATTGAAAAGAGTGGGTGCGAGTATAGATCCTTGAGGGATGCCTTGACCTACCGCCATTGAAGACGAGAGGCTTGTCAATATTTTAATCACTTGGGATCTGTCCGAGAGAAATGAAGAAACCATTTAAGCACTGTGCCTTTCAAACCCATTCTCTGTTTTAAAGTGTTTGGAAGCATTCTGCAGTACATATAGAAGTAGTAAATCATCATTATTTAATGATTGTTTATGTGCAGGGAGGGACACCTTCCTGCACATAAATAATCTGTAATGGCTTTGTGCCCTTTCTATGTGTGCTGCAGAAGGCAGCACACATAGAAAAGGCGAGGAGAAATGTAAGCATTTCTCCTTGTGCCCCATTCGAATGCCTGCTCTTGCATGGTATTAGTTTTTGGCGCTGCCACATATTTACACCTCCTTGTAAATATGGGGTAGCATCAAAAAGCAATAGGTGTTGTGGTGGAACTTCCAAAGCAACACCCATTACATGTCCCTTTGTGGCAGAGGACTGCGGTGGAAAGGGGCATATTTACAAGGTTGCATTAAAAAGTTGATGCTCCGGTGGTGATAGGTGCTTCTAAATATGCCCTATGGTGTCATAATTGGCCACTGTGAACGACGAGTCGTTCATGTCAAAGGACGAACCATTGCTAAGAATGGAGAGGATGAAGGTGAGGGAAAAATGTTGATTCTCGTAGACAAGGAGGCTAGTATTATCCTCTCTCCCACCTTGGTTTAGGGTTTGGGGGAAGTGGAGATGTATTTTATTATGAGAGCTCTTTTAAGTGGTATATTTATTTAAGAATATGTCTTTAGTGAGGTTACTGTTTTGAAAAGGAATATGTTGATGTAATGTTTTAGAGTTTCGGTTAAATAAGTTATTTTTATTATTTTCTGAAAATTAAAATTAATTTATGGATTTGTGCGGTTACGACATATAGTTATAAAAGAAGTTTTGTTTTGTTCAAGAAGAAATTTGCAAAAGAAGAAACAAAAGAGGAAGAAGATGGCGGTCAATAGGGTCTTATGGGACACTAGAGTTCTTTTCAATTGCTTGGTGTTGAGGTTCTATTCTAAAGTTCTTTAAAGCGCTACACAGAAGGGGTAAATAAAAGCATTATGCATAATGCTAGCCTCCTTGTCTTCAATAAAATCACGATTCTCTATCCAATAAATCTATGAGAATTAACATTTTATGGCAAGACAGGAGGCTAGCATTATGCATGTTCAATGCCAACTAAAACTTTTTTGCAACATGCTCAATAGGTTTGAAATAAAACTTCCTGCATTTAACCAATCAGCTGCTTTTAAGAACTAAACTTCTGCCATTTACAAATGCCTTACTAGCCATCGCACCCCTTACAGAATGTGCTGTAAAAACATTCAAGATCACACCTGTGTAGTAATCAGGCACCACGCTGGAGATATTAAGTCAACTTAGGTTTATTCAGGTAGCAGGTAGGCAGGTAAACAGGTATAATAAATCCAGGTATAATGCCACAGCAGCCCAACCGGGAGCAGCCTGCTAGCTGCTCAGCCCCATCCATCAAATGTCATCCCTCCCTCATTCAGTCACCCAAGCATTCCACTCATAGCCCACACACCAAACATTCTATTCAGAACACTCACACAGGCTGAGCAGCCAGGGACAGGGAAACATGGGAGAGACTATCCATAACAGCAGCATACTACATTCCTCTTCCCTAATGAACAGAAGAATGATGTAACGTAAACAAGAAATAAAAGATAAAAACAGCATTTAACAATAAACATAAAATTACAGCAACAGTAAATAGGGAAAAACAACATCGCAAGGGGGATATAACGATGATCTAGAGCCCAGACCCAGGGATAGCAGGAAACACGCATCACTAGAAGGAAAGGAACAGAAGACTATAGAGAAAGACGCATAAACAACATTACCCATTCCCCTTCTCTTATGAAGAAAAAAAATGAGAAAACGTACAAATGTAACATCTCCATGTAAGCAGTAAAGTCAATGTGGACAGAAGGGACTAGTACCCAACGTCCTGCCCTTACCCTAAGCAAAGGACAACGTGTACGTGAATGAGGACTAGAGGGACTAATACCCAAAGTCCTGCCCCCACCGACCAATAGGTTCAAAGAGTAAGTTAGAAAATGTTAAAACCCCGTGCAGCGCAAGGCGTCTTATGCATGTAGGGACCCACCCCTGCAACAAAAACCTGTGCAGCTCAAGGCATCTTATGCACGCAGGGACCCACCCCTGCAGCAAAACCTTGTGCAGCGCAAGGCGTCTTAAGCACGCAGGGAACACACCCCTGCAACAGGTCAAAGGCAAGAAAACACAACCCTCCAGAGACCACCCTCACGTAAGGGTACACTGTAAAATAGCATGGAATGGGACTGAAAACCCAGACATGTGTAACGAAGAAAACAAAAGCCAAACAACAGCTGCAAAATGTTGTCACTGAAGTTACAAATGTGTATATGGGAGAAAACCCCCCAAAAAAACTTACCCCCAAGTAGGGTCAACCCTCATGTAAGGGAGAACTAACCCCATGTAAGGGTTCCACTCCTGTGTAGGGTCCGCATGTGATGCTCTATGGGAAAAGGAGATGTACCTAAACCTATGACCATCCCTCATGTAAGAAAGAAAGTGGGAACCTAAACTGTGACAAATAAACTGTAAGATTCTGTAATGATTAGCAAAAACATATTTCACCAGGCTGGTGAGCGATACCTCACCCGAGTAGCTTGAGTGGCGGCACACCGGGCACACTCCGAACACGTGCACCCTAACTGTAACCTGTAAAGAAGACGGGCCAAGCTGTTGACCTGGCAAATACAATAGACAAAAGTGAGAATCAGCATATCCCGTAAAAAACAAGTCCTTGATATAGCGCTAGAAACTTGAAAATGAGTCTCCTCTTTGTAAAACACTTGAGGAGAACTTGGTCAGCTCCAAAGGTCGCGTAACATGCGTGAATTGTAAAAGTACCTTCAGAGTGTCGAAGTAGTGCTCCAGTCTACGCGTGTCTTTGCTGCAGAGCGTCCAAACAAAAAAAAGTCACACTGAGGATTCATCACATTCGTGACATGCAGACCGTTGTCAATTGAGAGTGGCAAGAAAAGTGTGAAAACCATAGCCATGAGGAGACGAACAGAACGTGGTTAGCACGGTTGGCAAAGAAACATCAGAGACTCTAAATCAAAGATGTCGGTACGCTGATCACACAGCGCCGGGTGGCTCACGGCATCAGCGTGACCCAAAACACCAGAATGAAGCTGTAGATGACTCTGTCAGTTCGTCACACTGAAGATTCTGTAGGTGACGTTGTAGGTGAATGTTGAAGACGCTGCACGCGACATTGACTGAGCTAAGGTAAGTGCGAGGAATACCACGAGCCTTGTTTGTTATTTTAAATGTGAAAACGACAGTTGGGGAACAGTGCAAACATGGGGCCTCAGCGTACACCAAAAATCACAGTCATCATCAATCTCACCTGACACTGCCACTCGTGGTCCTGCATCAAAGAGCCCCCAAACTTGTACCGCAAGCTGGGACACTCATGTCACACTGCCAGGGAGAAACTCGTAATAGATTGTAGCTCATGTGTGAGACTCTGTGCCAAGTCTAGAGCTCTCTGTTGTGTGAAGTCTCAACATAAGAAACGTACACAGTTGACAGTCCAATTTTGTGCTGGACCAAGTGTAGCCTCCAAAGCAGTGCCCATAACTGGAAACAGACAGAAATCTTGCAGGAGACTTGCCATGTTGATGAGTGATGCGATCAAGCAGTGCGTACTCACATATACTGTTACTATCAAGTCCATATAAAACTGTTTGGGCAACTTCATGTGTGACGTTGTGGAAGACCCAGTGTATGGGAAACTCAGATCCAATGCAGGCAACAAACAGGCACACACCCTGCGCAGCATCGATGTAGAGAAGGAATTGGCTTACTGTACATGAAGGCTCAGTCTGCGCAACATCACTGTAGTGTCCTGTTGTAGTAGGTTCTTGAGACCATGTACAGCACGCTTTTGTGGGGGCTGTCCGATGTGATGGACACCTGTGGGGCTGCATGCTGTGGCTGTACCAGTTTCATGTATTGTCCTTGTAGCATAATGTCTTTAGAGTGACACATTTGTGTGTCCTCATGTAACTCTTGTTTGTTTAGTTTTGTTCCTGTCGCTGGCGTTCGTCGGCTTCTCCATGTAGTGGCTTCTTCCCAGCATGATGTTGGAGGAATTTTGAAGATTTTAATGTCCACTTGTACTACTGTAGAGCGTGGGGACGTCCTCAACTCGTCGCCAAAAATAAGTGTAGTAATCAGGGACCCGCTGGAGATATTAAGTCAACGTAGGTTTATTTAGGTAGCAGGTAGGCAGGTAAACAGGTATAATAAATCCAGGTATAATGTCACAGCAGCCCCACTGGAAGCAGCCTGCTAGCTGCTCAGCCCCATCCATCAACTGTCATCCCTCATTCAGTCACCCAAGCATTCCACTCATAGCCCACACACCAAACATTCCATTCAGAACACTCACACAGGCTGAGCAGCCAGGGACAGGGAAACATGGGAGAGGCAATCCATAACATCAGGATACTACAACCTGCCTACCTCATAACTGATCTTACACATATAGCAATAGTTGCTGTAGACACTGCCTTATAACGTTTAACATACGAAATCAGCAACTGATCTACACCATCACCTCTAAACTCCTAAACCCTGCTCTTGTGTTCCTTCAAACACATGCGGGCATGCATCCAACAAAGGATAAAAAACTGACCCTGACAGAGCCCTAGTTGTTCTCCAAATTTCAAAATTCACTCCCTAAGGTTGATAAAATCTATAACTAACATCCAATGCCTTTACATCTGGCACTCTCTAGATCGAAACCAACCATAGCAAAGTTGCCAATTTCCACGACAATTCTTTCAGACCGAAATACCTATTAGCAGGCCACCCTTCAACAACTTAAAAACCAAATTAACATCCCAAACGGAACTATACTTTGCTTTACGAGGTCTTTCCAACCTAATGCCCTTCATTACTCTACACACCACTGGACTCTTACCAATCGATAATCCTTGGATTAAAGCGTGCCCAGCCAAAACTGCAGATCTGTAATAATTAATAGTCCTGTATGACAATGCATTTTCAAATAGTTCTCCTAAAGATTTTATACCATCATCTCAGCAGCCTCAACAGGATACAAATCCCTTTACACGCACCAATGTAACCAAAATGACCATGCATCCCTATATCTCTTTTGAGTCCCAGGTGTCCACAACTCACTAAGTAATGCTGAAGCTGTTCCTGAAAGGCCTGAGAATCTTTCGGATCCCCTGATATTTTCTAGACTAGAAGGTTGAGTTCTGTCCCATTAACATTCCACTTTAAGCTTTTATCAAAAAAGGCTTCTACATCACCATCTCCAATACTAAAGGGAACCATGCTTGAGAAATCCAAAACGGAGTAACTAACACTATCTGAGTGACCTGCCTCCGCACCTGTATCAAAACCCTCTGTATCATTGCAAACAGAGAAAACGCATATCTACTCCTCTCCTTTCAGTTCTGGGTGAAAGCATCCACTGCAAAGGCCCCCAGATCTGGTCTCCAACTTAAGTAATCCTCCAACTGAAATGTCAGCCTGGATGCAAACAGATCTATGTCGAAGGGGCCTAATTGACTTTGAATCTCTTGAAAAACATCAAGCATCCAATCACTGAAGTCTATCAAATTCCTTGAATACCAATCTGCTACCGTGTTCTGCTGTCCTGGTAGATTTTGAGCCTGAAGAGCAATTGAGTGATCCATGCAAAATTCCCAAATGTCCTGTGCAATTTCCGTCAATCTCCTTCATCTGTTCCGCCTAACTTGTTTATGCAAGTGACTTCTGTGATATTGCCCATTTTGAGAACAACAGAATTGCCTTGGAACAGAGACCTGAAACTTTGCAATGTAAAACTTCCTGCTTTCATCTCTAAATAATTTACATGCTCCATCTGTTCCATCCTGTTCCAAACACCACCTGTTTCCTGAGTCAAACATGTCACTCCCCAACCAAAGTTGCTCGCATCCCTTTCCAACACAAAATCTGGTTTTGTACCAACAATCGCTCGCCGATTCCAGGCTTTCTAGATTTTCCAACCAACAAACTAGCTCTCTCCTTGCTTCTTCTGTCATTGGTACACAGTCCCTGTACCCTAAGCCAGCTGCCGGACCTCAAAACTGCCACGTCTTGATTCATAATCAGTAGATCGTCTAAATACATAATCATCCAAATCCCCCTTTCTCTTAAAAAATCAACAAGTGATCTCATCACCTTCGTAAAACACAAAGGGGCTGAAGACAATCCGAATGGTAGACAAACAAACTGAGAGACATGACCTTCCCACCTGAACTGGAGATATTTCTGTTCTCTGAGATAGGAATCGTAAAGTATGCATCCTTCAGATCCAACTTTACTAACCAATCTAAATCCTGTAAAACATCCCTCAACAGATGAATTACCTCCATCTTGAAACACCGGTCTCCATCCCTTGTCCTTCTTTTCCACCAGAAATAACATACTCACAAAGCCTACCTGCTCTTCTCCTACTTCCACTATTGCCCCCGTGAGACACATACTCTCTATTTCTTGTTTCACTATGTTTAGGTGCTGATTGCTGAAACACAACTCCCTTGGTTCCTGTATTTGGCAGGTTCTGAATTCAATTCTATTTCGTAGCCAGTTACAGCCTCCAACACCCATGGGTCACTTGTTATCACTTTCCATTTGTCTACAAAATGTTTTAACCTTCCACCCACCTGTCTTGGGATAAAACCAGAACAAGTCCCCATATTCGTACCTACCTGACACCGAAACAGATTATTGCCCTTGTCCTCTTGCGCCTCTAGCTCTGATTCCCCTTCCTCTTTGTGGGTAGAATCTGTATTAACTCTGGGATCCTCTTGCAAATCCTCTGTTACTTTTAAATTGGAACCTATAGAAACTTCAGCCGGGAGGTTGCTCTCACCGCCCAACCCTGCCATAAAAGTTATTTACTCCACCAAATATTTTCCTCATATTAAATTGTGCTTTATCTAAATCCATAAAAGTATGCACATACTTTCCCAAGGCTTTGACTAAGCCCTCACCAAAGAGCAAGCTTTGAGGATCTTCACTAGACTCCTTACATGCAAAGTCACCATGTTTTGGATTTATTCTGAACAAAACTGCTTTGCGCCTTTCTACAATCAGCACTGCATTTGTATTACCTAAGAAGCAAATTTCTCTCTGGCACCAGCCCCTTAACAAATTGATATCCAGATCTGTACCCTTAAGGTAAACTTCTTCGATCATAACGAACATTCTTGCAAGTGAACCTAAGGTATCCAAAAGCTTGTCCTTACATTGCTTCAATTACTTCTCTAAACCCTTTCTAGGATCCCTTCCTAACTTGAACATGTATGTAAATAATTCTGGATCCAGATTTGGGGTCAATGAATCCTTTACTCCAATCATGAGATAGGAACCTTCTGCTCTCTTTACATTGCATTCACCCTTCTTCAGTGGTCTCCTTAGCCAATGCCTAATATAATCAGTCACATGACTCATAGGCCACCAGTCAGATCCCCTGGGACGACTTATTTCTTCAGGATCAAACTCTATAAGGGGTGAGAGTGTTTCTGGTATTGTGTGACTGCTAGTGCGTGAGAGATGTGGTAGTGATGCATGTATTGTGCCTGTATTGTGAGAGAGGCGAGTCTGTGAGAAGTGTAAATGCTGTTGACATTTAACCCATGCTCTCTCCTGTAGCATTTTAAAAGCACCAACTGATATGAACAAAATGGTCATGCCAGATCTGGCAATCTAAGCAGAATAGCTGGTTATAAACAACCTGGTTATAATCAGCACACAGCTTCACTAGGTGTAGATCAATGTGTGAGACACATAGGGGAATATTTACTAGTAAAGTGGTGAAGCGTGCCGTTATGCCAAGCTCCGCAACTTTAGAAACACAGGGCTGCACCATATTTACAAGAATATAGTGCAGCACTGCCTTTCCCCCTGCTCTGGCGCTAAATGTATCTGCCTTGCGCCAACGCAGGCACACTTGCACCATAGTGCAAGGGTGTCTGCGTTGCAGGGGAAGAACAGAAACAATCTTTTTCTATGTGTGCTGCTGAATGCAGCACACATAGAAGTTGCAAAATAGCATTTTTTAGATGATTGTTTATGTGCAGGAAGGTGTCCCTTCCAGCACATAAACAATCATTGGCGTTTTGCTGTTTCCATGTGTGGTGCACAAATCAGCACACATGGAAACAGCAACAATTAGGAGAAATTAAACATTTCTCCTTAAACGCTTTTCCTCGTTTTCCCAGGATAAGACCAGGATTTCCCTGGTCCTAATTTTGGCGCTGCCCTGTATTTACACCATCCTTGTAAAAATGGGGCAACGTCAAAATCGATGGGTGTTGCGGTGGAATGCCCACCGCAACACACATTGCCCTTCCCTTTCACGCTAAGTATAGCGTGAAAGGGTGCCTTGGAAATAAGGCAAAGTCTCTATAGCCACCACAACGTCCGGAAAGAGACGTTGTGGTGGCAATAGGGGCTTGTAAATATGTCCCATAATCTCCATAGCATGGTCAGGGAGTCTCTTCTCTAGCACAAGGGCTTGTAATCTGCCTATCTTTGTATCTGCCGTACAGCACACCCCTTCTAGCACACGACAGAATTACCTCACTGCCTGCCGTATGTGACGTGGAAGTCAGGCAGAGAATTCAGACACTACATCCCTCTGCAATTTATATAACAACTCCCTTAGCTCAAGGGTGTGAGGAAATATATAATAAGGGCTGATTTTTATTTGTGGGTGAGTAGGTATGTAGGAGGAAGCAGACCAGGGAAAACAAACAGTAGAAAATCAGTAAGAGAGAGGAAGATGACTGGCTAGTTCCAGAGAAGATTCCAGAAGTAGAGCTACCCAAAGAATGGAAGTCACATCTACATGTACATATGATTGTCCTGGTCAAGGGTGTATTCTCCTAAGACACCACCTGGCTCAGACAATTCTTTGGGGAATGTTAACTCACATGGACCTTCTTCTTGTGTGTTTAAGTAAGACAAAGAGGGAGGGAGTGTCTGACCATCACACCGGACCATGGATCCTTTAATGTCAGTAACCATCATATTTTTTTCGTACAAAAGAGAGGGCCGAGCTTAACGCCGTTTGTTAGGGTAAGATCTTAATTTATCCTTCTGAGCCACATTATGAGGCTGCACTTTTAGCTGTATCCTTGGATCAAACTCTTTAGCAAGATTCAGAATTTTGGTGTCAATCTTCCTCTTGAGTATGAGCTCAACAGGGAAAATTCCAGTTGGGTTCTGGGGAGTGTATTGTGTTGGAGTGTGGTTTTAACATATAAATTAGTACGGAAATGTACAATCTGAAATAACAAGTCACACATCTAAAAATGCAGTAACTGAGTCAGGAGTGATACTACTTATTCAAACAATTTAGACACAAATGTCAAAGACACGTCATTAATAAAAAATAACACTATGCAATGGAGTAAGTTTAACATCATGGCAGTGCAAAGAAAAAGAGAGAGAGAGAAGAAATGAATATCAAAGTACAATGAAGCATTATAACCTCAATCAGAATGCAAAAAAAAAAAGGTAACCGGGAGCACCTTCGTATTGAAAAAATACACTGCATGAGGTGGTCAATGAATGGGCAGATAAGTAACTCTTTTATACATTTGAAATGATGAACCAATGACTCAAGATCTAATTTTGGCAGGTGCTTGACCGCAGAACATAACAAAAGTTTGAACTCTTTATCAAAGTCACTTTGTGTCACCTCTCCAAAGCTGCGGAAAGTCCCAGTCGGCCCCCACTCCTACTCTTAGCCCATCTTATTCTTCTAGATGACAGATGCATCCTTTTATTGCTACATCTTATTGATATTCAGAAAGATGTACACACAGAGGACAGGGGCTTGAAGACTTGATCATCAGACAGACAGTGACCTTAGGTTAGTAGACTTCATGGGAGAGATACATCTGAGGTTAAAGGAGGGCATGGCGCCTACTGCCTCTGTAGACGCTGAAGGCAGGTGGTACAATTTTAGCACAACCCTGTCTATGGGCTGGCAGGGACAATTGAGACTCTGATGCTGCAGATGTGGACAGAATGGCCCTGGGGCACTCTAAGGTAAAACGAAACCCTGCTTCAATTGGTAATCACGTAGTGAGGACCCCTGAAATGGGGAAATGCGTGCGATCTTTGCAACTTGAAATGCTTTTTTTAATGGTTAACATAATGCTCTATGATGCTGTTAGCTGGAGTCAAGAGTGGAGTTATCTTCTGGTGTTTGAAACTTAGTCGTCTCTGAATCTCTTTCTGCGGAAAGAGGGCCATTGTTTGACTTTACCACAGATGAGATGCAGAACATAGACTACATTTTGTTGAGGAGTGCTATGGCTATGACTTCTGAGAAGTAAGATCATCTGTCAATCACTACTATCAGATGCTAGTTACCCAGTCGCAATGATTTCAAAGAAATCAAAAGTGAATTCTTTCCACGGAAATAATGGGGGTCAAGACATCAGGAGGCTTGTCTTTTTCTAGATTCTGGCACACGTGACATGTTCCTGCTGTCTACCAGTTTATCCAGGACAGCGAACCGGAACTTCTGATCCAGCTGCCGTTCTGTGACCACTGTGTCCCTGTGCCTCTCAAGCATAACTCAATAACGTGACTTTGAAGAAAGCGAGGGACAGTTTGATGAGATCCCCAGTAGTCTGCTCTGATGTCTGGATAGCTCCTTGTGAACATGATGAAATGCCCTGCGGTCCCTGGGGTGACTAAGATGGTGTAACTTGTACATGTACTCCACATCCTTCCTTCTCTGAATGTCAAGGAGGGCAGCACTAGCATGCAGGGTGTGCTTACAGAGTGATAGCTGGATTATATTCTTGTTGAGCACATATGGGCATGACTGTTTAGTAATATAACGAAGATGTTTTCCACCACACAGGGGTTGATGTCAGAGGCGGCAAGAGCAAATCTAGACACAAAATCAGATTGATTTTTGTCTTTCCTAGGGCAATGAAGCATCTTAAATATAAAGGCCCACAAGTATCGAGAAAGCATTTTGCGATTACCAAATAGCGATTTTTACTGAAGTGCTATTTGGTAAACGCAAAATTCTACGTCTGTAAAGAATCAACAAAGATTTAGCGATTCCTTAATATTACCAAATAGCAATTCAATGAATAGGTAATCGCTATTGGTTAATACTGCTCCACTCATTCTAATGGGCCTAGGCCCATAGGTGCAAATTACTTTGGGTATGTGTGCTCTACATGGCACTTTTGTGCATTTTTCCAATTTTACACCTGGTTACCATAGATTTGGATTTTCCTAAATGCACCGTTTGCATTTAGAAAATGCTTGGTACATGTGCTAAGAGAATTGCAAATTGCGATTCCCTCTTTGTAGTTGAAATTTTAGGAAATCACTCCTCTTGCTGTTACCTAACATTTCGACTGCAAAGCCTTTCATACACTTGAAAGGCTACTTTGCATTCCCAAAGGGGCAAAATTACCGATTCGCACTGTTTGCGAATGCAAAATGGTTTGATATTTGTGGCCCATAGTCCTGTATCGAAGATTCCACCTTTCTCACTTCAGTTTCATTTAGACTCTGGTGGTCTCATTTACCAGGCCCCTTGCGCCACTGGAGCATCACTTTTTTTTGATGAACCAGTGCGTAGTGTGCTGGCCCATATTTACAAGGCCACACAAAGTCACTCTGCATGGCTTTTCATTGCCTTGTAAATATGGTCCCTTTTCACGCAGTACTCTGCATGAAAGGGGCGTTCCATGGGTGTTGCTGTGGGTGTTCCCATGCAACACTAATGAAATCTGACGTAGTCCCAGATTTACAAGGTTTGTAAATCCTGGAATGCATCAGATTTGGAGAACAACCTTTATTTCTCCTTGTTTTTCACAATCAGACACTCCTTTTCACCTTATGAATCAGCTTTATAATTCCCGACTCACACAGGATCCTTTCTCATTCAAATACCTTGGTATTAATGTATATCATTTATCGGACAATTTATGGGATGGTAATTTGTATAGGGCCATTAGATTGCTGAAGACACAATTTGGGGTAGCCTTACCACTATTGCTTATGGGCCAGATAGCACTGTTAAAAATAATAGCTCTTTCCCGCCTCATATAATTTTTTATCAATCTCCCATCATCGCTCCCCCGCTCCTCTTCCTGTTACCTGTATGTAATGCTCATCGAGTTCATTTGGCGCAAGGATTGTAGTTACATTGGTGGCTCGGGACTTCCAGATTTCTAACAATATTACCTCGCGGCCCAAGTTCAAAGGCCGACTCGCTAGACCGCGGCCATTCTCTTGCGAGGCTGGCCTCATGGGTGAGGAAGGAGTCTCAGCTCATTGCACACTAGTACCCTCTCTCTAGGGTTCGGTTTCCCTAGTCCCCCCTCCCTGCTCTCCATAGACTTGTATTGTTTTCGACAGTCATGAACCCTCCACAAATGCAGATCTCTTTGCGCCCCGGCAATCCCTCTGGCGGGCAGTAGCCTTCATTAACACCATACCCCTAATATGGAGGGATGGGCTGCACGGGGAATCACCACTCTGTCTGATTTATTTTCTAATGGTGAATTATCACCCTTTGATGAGGTCCAAGCAGGTTAGACAATTCCCCTTGCCCACTTTCTCATTTCACTCAACCCAAACAAGTGCTGAGAAAGGTATTCCCAGTCAGAGTCACTGAGCGCTATAAAAATGCGGTTATAAAGGCGCTTTTGGGGATGCCCAGGAGTGGACATTTCACAGGGAACAAGCCAGGAAGGGTTCCCTAGCGGTATGAATACAGCGCCGGGAGACCCCGGTCCGGGGTAGCTGTGCGCTATATAAGTACTAGCACATTTACATTTACATTTACATTTACACATAGGGAAATAACACACATTTAGTTTGCTTGTTATAACAAGCTCACCTCCAACATGGGGGACTGTGCCAGAACTGCCCTTCTGGAGCCATGGGAGCATGGCATAGGCCTCCCTCTACATGATTCGGAATGGTGCCCTGTATTATCCCATCCACGTGCGGTCTTTCATAACGCATGCTTTTAATATATTTCATTTAATATTCTGAATAGGGTCTACCTGTCGTCTTTCCGAGATATGCCGAGGGTCATCCTCAGCTTGCCCCCACTGCATTTGCCCTAACACGGACCCTCCACACATGTTGTAGTTGTGCGGGTCGCTGAGGGCTCACTGGGGTCATTTCAGTACTGTACCATGTCACAGGACTGCGCCTGACCAGTTCTTTAGAGATGCTTATATTAGACCCTTTCCCTCACCCAGATTCAGACAGGGCTTCGACGTAACTCGTCGACTTGTCCCTTCTATTGGAAAGGTGCCACAGACGATCAGATGGAAGAACCCTGGATCGCTGACAGTTCACTAGCGACTACCCCGTCTGTCACTTACGTAGAGAGGGAGGCCTCATGTAAGTGCCCCATAGCCCATGACTGGGATTTGTTGGCTGTGAAAGGTTCTCATCTGATTAAGGACGGCACACGTCCTCCCTGAACACCCCACCTTTGCTATAACATTTCACTGGTTTCTCCTCTACTGGAAATTACCTTAACCCATGTTAATAATGATTAGTCCAACACTATAGTAGCCTGGAGTTGATAATGATTGATTTGGTGGAAATACTCGGGGGGATATGTATAAGGAAGGGGCGAAGCGTGTTGATAGCCTCCTTGGCTTAACGACACGCTCCGCCACTTCTGAAACGCAAAGCTGTGCATTATTTACAAGAATGTGGTGCAGCCTTGAGTTTCCCCCTGCGATGGCGCTAAGTTTAACAATTTAGCGCCAATGCAGGCACCCTTGCACGAGAGTGCAAGGGTGTCTGTGTGCAGGGGAGGATTGTTTACGTGTAGGAAGGTGTCTCTTAACGCACATAAATAATCCGAAAATGCCTTTCTGTCACTTTCATGTGTGCTGCTTTATGCAGCACACATGAAAGTGACAAAATGGCATTTTTTTAAGGTTTGTCTATGTACAGGAAGGGACACCTCCCTGGATATAAACAAACCATGGCATTTTGCTTTTTCCACGTGTGCTGCACAAGGCAGCACATATGGAAAAAGCAAAAACAAGGACAAATAATGCATTTCTCCTCATTTCGCTAACTTACGACGAGGGTTTTCCTGGTCTTAATTTTGGCACTGCCTCCTATGTACACCACCCTTGTACATAGGGGGCAGCATCAAATACAATGGTTGTTGCAGTGGAACGCACACCAGAACACCCACTGCACGCCCCTTTCAGGCTAACCATAGCGTGAAAGGGGGCCTTAAATACAAGGCAGCATTAAGGCACATTAAGTGGCTTAACGCTGCCTTGTACATAAGACCCAGCCCCGACTCCACCGCAACTTCGGTAAAAGTGGCGTGTGGTGGCGATAGGGTCTTGTACATATGCCCCTCAATATGTATAGATTTGTCACATTAATAGTCTTGTGCTAACAATTTGCACTGGGAAGAACCCGGTTAGGGTGAGAGCTGGGTGGAAAGGATAGTTAGTTTTGGGCGGAGGGATGGGGAGGTACTTAACAAAACTGAGAACATTTTGGCAACTATGGGGGATATTAGCAACAACTTGCGATATTTAGCGCGTTTGTTTTTATTGTCGCCTATCGCTGGATATTTTCACGGAGGTATCACGCTATAAGCAACGTTTATCTCCACTGTGATAAAATATCCAGCCATAGCGGCTAAATGCCTGAATATCGCTGGAAATCCAGCGATATTCACGCATTAACGCCATGGTGGACTTCGCCTGACAATCCACCTCCCATTGAGGAAACAGGTAAGTCATGTTTTTATCAGGTGTTAAATACTAGCGATAATCGCGCTTAGCGTGACTTTTTCTATCGCTTCGCCTGCGTTGCTAATAGGGGGAAATTGTGTTAGCGACTGTATTCAGTCGCTTTTAGTTGGGAACGCCTACCTTGCATGTCATTAGCGATAATTATCGCTGGCATGCAAGGCGATAGGAAAACCGGCTGCTATCGCGAGGAAGCTGTCGCTAACGCCTGTTAGCGACAGCTTGCTGATAGGGCGATAAAAAAATCGCCGCTAAAGCGGCAAAAAGTGCCGCTAAAGCGGCAATAAAGCCCTTGCTAATATGTCCCCTATGTCTGTTATTCTGTGTTGCATTCCATTTGGACATACACTTCAACGATGGTTGGTTCTTGTCTCTCGTCGAATGCCAATAAAGATATTTTAAAAAAATGAATAGGCTTTTTAAGGACCTGTGCAATTACTCTTTGGGAGGAAGGGGAAGGTTTTGGGGGGGTGAAATTCATGGTTATTCTGTTGCATGAGGTGCTCTGGTTTGCATCTTTATCAACTCAGCATACTTTTGTTCAACATTATTGTTTTTCTCTTCCTCCACTTCGGGCTGGGCCTTTGGGTCTGGTGTGCTAGCGGTGGTCTGTCTTTTTAATGTGGAGGATCGGTTTGGGCAGGATTCCTGTGTATGGCATTTTCTCTGGGGTCTACGACTCATTCTTGCCTTGCCTGCTGTGTGGGTTAATGTTAAGGCTGATGGGTGCTTGCTACATCCTCATGCCATACTGAAATGGACGAGGAAGGCAGATGAGGAGGTAATAGACTGAAGAAATAGCGATAAATAAAAAGGCAATTCTGCCTTTTGAAGGTTTCAAGTTTGGTTTCAAATATGTAGATTTTATTTAAATGCGTGCTTATTTCATGTATGTAAAGTAACTACTGACTTATTTGCGTGCCCTGAAGATACGGGTTTCATCTGTTGCGTTTCATACATAGTAAGAGTAAAAGCAAATCTTAAGTTGTATGTGTCACTAGGTGGCACTCTTGTCTAACCTATATCAATTATTTTGAGCTGTACAGTTTCGTGTAAAATTAATATAAAGAAGGAGCCGTTATATTTATATTTATTTCAGACCATCTATTTTAGGTTACGAGAATCTCTAAGCACCAGGATTGTTATACAACTACAGATTCATAAAACTCATTTAGAAAAAAGAGTGTTTTAATTGTGCTATGTTGACTTTGTGTTTATTGCATGTCTCAAGTCGTAAGGGATCACTTAAGTAGGAGTATTTATTTCTTTATCACGTCCCCTGCATCTATGATGACTCTCACGATGGCCTGTATGTGATTTCTATCTTTAGGAACATTAACAGGGACTACCTGCTAGATGTACACTACCCTTTACTGGTTGCAAAAGGGATTTTCACAATGTGTAAGAGCCCATTTATGAGTAGCAAAGTCTTTCTGATTCAAAAAGGACTTTTGTGACCCTTTACAAATCACAGATAGGAGGGAGTGTGAAAGGGGTACCCCCATCTTTGTGATTTGGAAAGGGTTGTATCAATGGTTTGTTACCGCAATTATTGCCGCAAAGCATGAATCAGTTCCAGACACCGAGGTAGAGTGTAAACTGATTGTCATAAAGGAATCCCCTTGGGAATCGTACTGGGGGCCATCGCTACGGGGCCATGAAACCCTGAGGAAAGTTATAGATTTGCTACCTTCCAAAGCCAGGAGATCCATAGTCCATGCAATAATCACCTCACAACTAGGCTATGGAAATGTACTTTATTTGGGTGCCTCCAAAAGAGGACTAACTAAATTACAAAGGGTTCAAAACGCAGCTGCACGCATGGTCCTCAGCCTCCCTAGGAGAACTAACACAAAGAAGGCCTTGACCACCCTACACTGGTTACCAGTAGAGAAGAGAGTCTTATTTAAGGCAATGTGCTACTGTCATCGCATACTCTCACACAAAAGTCCTAGATACCTCCAAACACTACTGACCAGATATATCCCTGGTCGAAGCCTACGATCCAGGGATAGGGCCCTACTGACTGTCCCTAGAATATTTAGGGCCAGAATGGGGGCCCGTTCCTTCAGGTACCTAGCAGCCAAACTATGGAACACCCTGCCAATGACCATTAGAACAGAACCCAGGGAAATTGTCTTCCGCAGACAGCTGAAGACTTGGCTGTTTACAAAAACAGATGATTGAACAGCCATCAGCCTCGTAGGTACAGCAGTATACTCGTCTCATGTGTCTCAGCGCGGGGACACACCGTAGGTGTAACCAGGCGCTTAATAAAATGAAATGAAATGAAAATGAAATGGTAGCTCCAGGGGCAGAAGGATGGGGTCCATGGACTCCTGCCTCACCATCTAAACCCCCCTCCCCCAACATCCACCCAATGTATTTCCAAAGAAATACTTTTTTAAAGGCGCATGGAGATGGACTGCTTCAAAACACGCTTGGCAAGGTAAAAAGGTCTAGCCTTCGGAGGTTGGTGCCATGGTATTTCTGTTTTTTAATACTTTTATCACAAACTTCTGCAACAAAAAAATAATAAAAAATTAAAGCAAACATCCATTTAAACATGGCTACCATGTATTTGCAATAATAATATTACTTTAAAAAAATTTCACTGATGCAACTCTTCTGCCAGTGAAATTTTATAAGCAACAAGCTTTTCAGTTGCATCATGCATTTGACTATGAATGAAGGGCCTCATTTATGAAAAGCGACGTATCGCTGCATGTAAACAGCGATGCATCACTTTTCAATGCGACCTCCTTGCGACATGATGGATGCATCATACTTACTGTATGATGCACCATGTCGCAAGGAATGACATACGTAAGGTAAACTGAAGTATCTGTCTGCACAAAAATGACGCATTGCTGGAGTTGTGTCGGAAGCGTGACGCATCTTCAGCAATGCAGGGGGAGGGCTATGGATATAGCACTGTGCCACCCTTACGCCTTCCATAAGGCAGGCGTAACATTTTGACGCATTTACTTCCTAGAAGTGGTGCAGTGAAATCTCATAGATTTCACTGCGTCACTTCTACGAGGCTTACTTGCATGGGCACGCCCGCCCCCCTGCATACATTATACCTGAATGAAGGGCCTCATTTATGAAAAGTGACGCATCGCTGTGTGACAACAGTGATGCGTCATTGTTCAATGTGACCTCCTTGCGACATGATGGATGCGTCATATTTACTGTATGACGCATCATATCGCAAGGAATGAACGATACGTCAGTTTTACTGATGTATCTGTCTGCACAAAAATGACGCATTGCTGGAGTTGTGTCGGAAGCATGATGCAACCCCAGCAATGCAGGGGGAAGGCTATGGATATAGCACTGTGCCACCTTTATGCCTGCTATGAGGCAGGGGTAAAATTTTTACGCATTTGCGTCCTAGAAGTGGTGCAGTGAAATCTCATAGATTTCACTGCGTCATTTCTACGAGGCTTACTTGCATGGGAACGACCCCCCTGCACACATTATACCTGACGCAGGTATGATGTAGCACAGTCACTTTGTAAATAAGGCGCAACAGAAGGCATGGTTTACGCCGCTGAAGCGTCACATAAAGTGACGCAACAGCAGCTCAAAACTCTCGCAAGGCCTTATAAGTAAGGCCCGAAATCTTTATTGCATGATTAATAAAAAAAATTACAATGTAAGTTAAAAACATTAATCCATAAAATCAGTAAAACCCCAAAAGGTAAAGTTAAAAAGCAATCTCAGTGTGTTAAAAATTAAGTGCAGATCTAAGTTCAAAGATGTATTAGCAGGATCTAAGTTTAGCAGCAATAAATAAGTGCAAAACAGTGACACAGAGAAGTAAGAAGCAGTGCAATGTCTTTGGTCTGCGAAGTTTAAGCCACTTTAAAGCATATTTAACATTTAATATTTAACCAGTGGCCCTTAGCTATCAAGGTCCATCAACTTTACATTGCAGACTGTTGTCAGACTTTCATCCTTCAGAGGTTGATAAAATGCATATTTAATAAATAATCGCGCGGCAAAGCAAGTCACTGTGCTGTACTATGCTGCGTGATAGATAAAGGGCAGGAATACGGTGTACTTAACAATACTTGGCGCCTTCCTGTCATTTCTCAGTGGTGGCACACAATGTGCTGCCTAGCACCAATTCAGGCACCCTTCCACAATGGTGCAAGGGTGCCTGCATTGCTGGCAGGATTGTTTGTATGCAGGAAGGGCCAGATATTTCTTCTCGTTACTCCTCCCTTTGGGAGGCATAGCATGTTGACGCATTCCCATGTTTACCAGTAATGGTAAATCTGGGAATGTGCCAAAATCCATGGGTGCATGCGAGGGAACACCCACGTTCCACCCATGGAACGCCTCCCTGGAGCTGAGTAACTATTTGTACTGCGTTGTGTTACTCTGGATTCATCAAGCGATGCAAGACCACTCAAGGTGGCCTTTTGTGGCTTGATAAATCAAACTGAAGAGTTGCTGTGCTCTTGGGCCCCACTGCGTGATGCAAGGGTGATGCAACTCCTACATAAATATGCCCCCTAGTTTGTAAATGGTAATAGTGCATTTTACCCTAAGTCCTTTAAGAACTTGGTTCTCACCCTAAAAGTCTGTTGGTCCTAGGGAAATTGTGCAATATGAACTTTAAAGAGCTCTTAACCAGTGGCCCTTAGCTATCAAGGTCCATCAACTTTACATTGCAGACTGTTGTCAGACTTTCATCCTTCAGAGGTTGATAACATGCATACTACTGAATTTAACAGTCATACATAGGGCCATGAAAATACAAGATTGTCATACTAGGTAGTTAAAGGAAAAGGTTACTTTTATCACTAGTGTTTCAAAGTATATAGTAAACAGCAGAGCTATCCCTAATCCAGAGGTGAGCTTCAGTACCTCATTATCTCAGACGCTGCTGGTCCAACAAGCCATAAGGCGAAACATCGCACCCGCTGCTGACTGAGTACAATTTGTTCTTCGTTGATATTAATGATTGATTCTGACACAATGTTTGACTGGTCTGCATTCCTCTTGCATTAATTCTGATAAAATTGACTGTTGGACCCCTAAGTGACTTTTCACCCTTCAGTAACAATCTTAATTGATCCTCCTGCATCGATGCTCAAGGTAAACTTTTTGTCCCGATGGTGACCCAAGACAAGGACTTTAGAGCAATTAGCCACAACACGTCAACTGATATTCAAGTGAGCATATGAACAGTACAATCATGAAAAGACATGTTCATTTCCTCATCTTTTTCTATACTACTCCCCCCCAAACCCCCCCCCCCCACACAGCTTGTTCTGCATTTGATTGCACTTGTGAGGTCTACAGCACTTCGCCATCATTCGAGCACTGCATCTTTGTATGACTGATAACACAAACTGACATTCAACAGCCCTTTCCATATTTGGCCTCGTCTTATATTTATATTCCTAAATTGACGCTAGTTGACATTTTATTTTACAAATATGAATTGATTAATTCAACATTGCATATTCGGAAATACTAGTTTATTGGTTACATGTTGCAAATACTAGGAAGATGAACCATTGTTTTTTTATTATAATAGTAAGACAAGGTAGCACAAGGATCCTATAAAGATGTTTTTTTTTTAAAGTTATAGGTGGTCTTTACATAGGATTTTCCCTCCAGAATCTTTCTAATACTTGCCTTGAAGTTCACACTTGCCTGCTCTTGTACTCCGCGTCACCTTTACTAACATACCAAGCCCTGCAGGAGCCTTGTCATTTCGGTGTTTGGGCGACAGAAACAATTTTTAAATCATTGCAGAATATAGGCAATATAGCCAATGGTAGGAAAGCATAGAGCATCATTTCAGAATAAGAGCCTTTGCTATTTCCTGAAAACATATGCTCAAACAATGACACCGGAACATGCCCGATGACCCCAGCACCTGCCCCCCATCCCCCTCCCCC
The DNA here is from genome assembly GCF_964204655.1 of Triturus cristatus. NCBI lineage: Eukaryota > Metazoa > Chordata > Amphibia > Caudata > Salamandridae > Triturus > Triturus cristatus. The sequence continues at coordinate 594,435,221 of NC_140581.1, read as the reverse complement.
TCTCCCTCTCCCTCTCTCTGCTGGTTGTGGCTGTTTTTTACCTTTCAGAGACATTCACAGTTCTACCTGTCACATTGAAAATGAAAATTACAAAAAGAGGTTGTTCCCAATTTTGGGATTAGAATATATTTATATGAGCTTCAAGCTATGTAGAAATATCTTAAATGCATGAGGTGGAAGCCCGTGAGGGAAATATATGTAGCCGGTGGGAAAGTTCAGTCAATCTACAAATAAATACTACTGACACTTCCAACATACACAGAACCTTCCAGCGTCCCTCTCCGCTCTTCGGTATAGCTGAGAAGCTGTAACTATTTTCGGATTCGGATATTTCTTAAAAGGTACTGGAGTAACGATTTGCCACTGTTTCCATTCTCCATACGTCTGTAAAATCCCCACTTGGGTGCCGATTCCGATCTGGGTCAGAAAGCACTCGAACCGAGCCAGATCCAGAGTATTTTCGGACTGAGCCGGAGTCCTGCAGTCCGATCGAGCGAGTATGATGCGGCCGTATGCTGCCAGACTCGGTTCAGTCGGACTCCCATAGAAGTCAATGGGAGCCGGTCGTATGGCGCATACATGGGCTCCCATTGACTGAATGGGTACGTCTCGCGCAAGGGCGCCCCCTACAGTGGGTACGCGTCGGTGCCAACCGCCCCGTACATGCCTTTGTTGGGGGTACCCTTGGGTCTCCCCCTGTGTCCGAGTCGTAGGGCTGCGGCTGACAGGCGGTCCGACGCGGACCCCCAAAGGCAACAGCCCAGACGTTTTGCGAGCCGGACACTCCGGCTCGCACAGGCTGTCCGACGGGTGCATCGTACTGGCTCGGTCATAAATCGCATCCATTGCACGCCACGGTTAGCTTCCGACCGAGACATACGGAACGGTTCGGAACCGGAAATGACTCGGTCGGTGAATTTCACGTAGCTCGCATCATACTTGCTCGCTCGTACAGCTGTACGAGTCGGGCGGAAAACACGCGTTTAGCTCGTAGTTTTTCCGTCCGGATCGCGTTCGGTGCCCTTCCAACCCAGATCAGAATCGGCCCCTTACTGTGTGTTTCGCGGAAAGTAATCGACCGTTTGTGGCTACATATGGCGCTAGATCCGTACGTTTTGTGGTGCAGCCCGATCTTTTGAAGTTCTTAATCTGACATTATTGGACAAGTGGATTTTAGATCATGAGATTTTTTTTTTGTGTGTGATTATTATTAATTTGTCTGTGCCGTCTAGCTGTCATTTAGTTATGGAAATATTGTCCAGTAGAAATATATGGGTGTAGACACAAATTATGAATGACAACTTGCACTAGGTGGCAGTCTTGCATTAATTGTGTAATTTATTTACACAATAAGTTCTTTGGTTGTATTGATGTAAAAGAACGAATAACTGTATCGGATTGCAGGTGCATGCAAGTGTTGCTTCGTGCTTCGGGCGATGAACCAAAGAGCGTTTGTGGCTGTGTGCAGCGCCTGCTTCTAAGACTGCCATAGACCAAGAGCGCGTATCTGTTAAGGGACCTATAATGGGAGTGGTTTGATTTGAAGTGTGAGGACTAGAATTGTACTTTGTTGCTGCATCAGCATGTGAACTTGAAGGGAATAAAATGAAACATAGGACGCTTAAGCATTAGATAGATACTAGTACATGGATGGATCAAGTATGCGAGTGCAGTGTGGCCTGTGTGATAAGTATGCTGACATCATGGCAGGGGCTGCTCAAAACATGTTGTAGCAAGTGTATAGCTGCGCCTATTCATAGGTGAAGGACAAACATTTATGAGAAAAGATGGATTTGTGCAGATCTCTACCAGTCTGGAATAGGTCTGTATCATACAGTTTAAACCACAATGAAAAGATGTGCAAGGAGTGTCCAGGGAAGAGGATGCTACCCCTGGGCTGTGACCTTGCATCTACTCCATGAAATGCACCCTAGTCCTTGCAGGAAGAGCAGTGGAGCGACCATTAGAAAGTGCATTATACAGCCAACCATAGTATCTCATCTGAGTAGAGTATCCAGAATTTGCATCCATAGGAATAGGCAGTATATAAACAGCTATAGTAAACTATAACATATGTTCTTGTGATGACCGGCAATACAAAGCTCTGGTGAACCCTCTTCGTGCTACAGGACAACCGGCAACGCAAGATCTGCACTTTATGCTACAGCAACGCCAGCCCATGGTGACCTTAAATGGATCTTTGCGCTACAGCGACTGTCCATGACACCATGCCTACTATCCTTCGCACTACAGCGACGACTATCCACAATGCTCTCTCTGCCGTAAACAGAACTCTTCAGGCTGGACTTTGTGAAGGTAATTTTCTTCAGCTGAATTAACCTGGTCCCTTTATACTGTCCGTGCTCCACCGCAGTTGGCCTGAGCTTGTGACTTTCCTCTGGTCTAGCATGGTGACCACAAGAGGATATTTGTGCTTGTAGGTGCTATTTTAACCTAATACTTAAAAATTGCAAATCGCTGGTTCTACTGATTTCATTTTCATTGTTCTAGTGTCATTTTATTTGTAACATTTTTGCTGATCAGGTTTGGATTTTTATTGTGTTTTGTTTTCACTTTATTACTGTTTGTGTGCTGCATAAATACTTTACACTTTCCCTGTAAGGTAAGCCTGACTGCTTTTGTGCCAAGCTACGAGAGGGTCATGCACCAATAAATGTAGTGTCTTTTACGGTTCAAACTGACAGGTACTGTGTTTAATGCCTGAGTGGAGTTCCACCCCTGCAACCAATAACCCAATTTTATACACTGAAATATTCAGAAATATTTGTACAGTTCCTTTACAGGTATCTACATTTTGTTGTGTGTGAGAAAAAAATGACACCCCAAAACCTTTCTGCTCACACTCCGTGTACCCCATCAGGATTGCTACATATGACCTGATTTAGAGTTTGACGAATATATACCCCACCACAAACTTTATATTCAACCCATCTTATTACATGTGTCATAAGATATAATGCACTTAAAATTATATGGTATTCAGTCAAAATATCATGCTGGAAATGTTGACGTACACTAATATCAAGTTTTAAATATCGTGACACAAAAATATCGACAGGAAGAATATCGTTGTCAAGAATATTGATTTTAAGGTAAGAAATATTGATTTAAAAAAATGTGAAAGTCATCAAGATCATTTGCCAAAATATAGTTGTTTAAAATATCGATTTTTTAGTTAGTGTTATGTATTTTAGTATATATTTTAAATGTAAGTGCTGTAATTTCTTTTATATAAGTATATGTTTTCTAATACCTGTGTTTAATTTTTAGTAGTTATGAATTTCATTGTAATTAAATTGTGTGTTTTTCAGTTCCGTAGTGGGTTGTGGGTTTATAGGGGAATAGGGTGGGAAGTAATTTAACTATAATAAATACATGAATGAATTAATATTTATTAATTAATATTTATTTAATTGAGATTTTATAATGTTGTGTTTTTAATTTTGTTGGTAAATTTTATGTGTGGGTTGTGGGGTTTAAAGGGGTATAAGGTGGGAAGTAATTATTTTTTAATTAATTGTTAATTAGTTGTTAATTAATATTATTTAACTAATTGATAATTATGGTAATTGTGTAATTAATTTTAGGTGCTGGTTGTGAGGTAATAGGGGTAATAAAGGGTGGGAAGTAATTTATTTTTTATTAAGGGGCCGATTCCGATCCTGTAAAACCCGGGTACGAATGCTCGTACGGAGCGTATTCTCCATACGACTCGTACCCGGGAAATCCACCTTACAAACCAGCAAGTATGATTCGTACAGAAATACCATTTCCGTACGATTCGTACAAAACTACGTGCGGCGAAAAAATACCCACAATTCCGATCCAGGACATCGCGTACGTGACGTCCGGACGGAGTCAGGCAGCGTTTTACGGACCAGCAAGTACGATTCGTGCCTACGTCACTCCGCACGGCTAATATTTTACGGCAGCCAAAAACTCCCGGGAAATTGAGGACGACGCGAAGAAGGAGCACCGGTACGTGACGGACAGCCATGGACCCCATCCTACGTGTCATGCCGGCCCTCCTAGCCTACGACCTGGTGCACCGAAACCGCCGAGCACGCTGCAGAAGGTCAGAACAACACCCAGGGGCAAAGGGGGGGGTGAGGGGCAGGAAACATAGCCCCTACCCAATTTAAAAAAAACTATATTCTGTACATACATTACCTCTAGGCTCTGGTCACTTCGGGGGGCGTGTCCACCAATCCCTGCATACCGCCACAACGGAAGTGGACGTCTACGCGTACCCGTCACCACTACAATGGTGAGACGGACCGTACCCACGCTCTGAGGGCATGGGTACGGTCCGTACCACCATTGTAGTGGTGATGTAGGGGTACGCATGGTACGGACCGTACCCACGCCCTCAGAGCGTGGGTACGGTCCGTACCACCATTGCAGTGGTGATGTAGGGGTACGCGTGGTACGGACCGTACCCATGCCCTCATAGCGTGGGTACGGTCCGTACCACGCGTACCCCTACATCACCACTACAATGGTGGGATGGACCGTACCCACGCTCTGAGGGGGTGGGTACGGTTCGTACCACGTGTACCCCTACATCACCACTACAATGGTGGTACGGACCGTACCCACGCTCTGAGGCCGTGGGTACGGTCCGTACCACCATTGCAGTGGTGATGTAGGGGTACGCGTGGTACGGACCGTACCCACGCCCTCATAGCGTGGGTACAGTCCACACCACGTGTACCCCTACATCACCACTACAATGGTGGTACAGACCATACCCACGGCCTCAGAGCGTGAGTACGGTCCGTACCACGCATACCCCTATATCACCACTACAATGGTGGTACGGACCGTACCCACGCTCTGAGGCAGTGGGTACGGTCCGAACTACCATTGTAGTGGTGATGTAGGGGTACGCGTGGTACGGACTGTACCTATGCTCTGAGGCCGTGGGTACGGTCCGTACCACCATTGAAGTGGTGATGTAGGTGTACGCGTGGTACGGTCCGTACCCACGCCCTCAGAGCGTGGGTACGGTCCGTACCACCATTGCAGTGGTGATGTAGGGGTACGCGTGGTACGGACTGTACCCAACCGATGAATGCGGGGGTATGGACCGCATCACCCGTACCCCTAGGACACGAGTACATTTATGAGACAAGGCGTACACACGCCACGAATGTTGGTTTAGGGCCTGGTGCAGCATATAACCAGAACATTGGGAGGGGTGTATGGCCAGGACAGCAGTGTACTACACCAAGGGTGCGGGTGGGTGGGTGGGTGGCTGCCTAGGATTCCCAGCAGTGGACAAAGACATGTGAGGTGTGGGTGCAGAGGAATACCAGCAGTGGACATAGACATGTGAGGGGTGGGTGCAGAGGACTCCCAGCAGTGGACAGAGACATGGGGGTGGATGCAGAGGACTCCCAGCAGTGGACAGAGACATGGGGGTGGATGCAGAGGACTCTCAGCAGTGGACAGAGACATGTGAGGGGTGGGTGCCTATCACTCCCAGCAGTGGACAGAGACATGTCAGGGATGGGTGCAGAGGACTCCCAGCAGTGGACAGAGACATGGGGGTGGGTGCAGAGGACTCCCAGCAGTGGACAGAGACATGGGGGTGGATGCAGAGGACTCCCAGCAGTGGACAGAGACATGTGAGGAGTGGGTGCCTATCACACCCAGCAGTGGACAGAGACATGTGAGGGGTGGGTACAGAGGACACACAGCAGTGGACAGAGACATGTGAGGGGTGGGTGCCTATCACTCCCAGCAGTGGACAGAGACATGTGAGGGGTGGGTGCAGAGGACTCCCAGCAGTGGACAGAGACATGTGAGGGGTGGGTGCAGAGGACTCCCAGCAGTGAACAGAGACATGGGGGTGGATGCAGAGGACTCCCACCAGTGGACAGAGACATGGGGGTGGATGCAGAGGACTCCCAGCAGTGGACAGAGACATGTGAGTGTTGGGTGCCTATTACTCCCAGCAGTGGACAGAGACATGTGAGGGGTGGGTGCAGAGGACACCCAGCAGTGGACAGAGACATGGGGGTGGGTGCAGAGGACTCCCAGCAGTGGACAGAGACATGGGGGTGGATGCAGAGGACTCCCATCAGTGGACAGAGACATGAGAGGGGTGGGTGCCTATCACTCCCAGCAGTGGACAGAGACATGTGAGGGGTGGGTGCAGAGGACTCCCAGCAGTGGACAGAGACATGTGAGGGGTGGGTGCCTATCACTCCCAGCAGTGGACAAAGACATGTGAGGTGTGGGTGCAGAGGAATACAAGAAGTGGACAGAGACATGTGAGGGGTGGGTGCAGAGGACTCCCAGCAGTGGACAGAGACATGGGGGTGGGTGCAGTGGACTCCCAGCAGTGGACAGAGACATGGGGGTGGGTGCAGAGGACTCCCAGCAGTGGACAGAGACATGGGGGTGGATGCAGAGGACTCCCAGCAGTGGACAGAGACATGTGAGGGGTGGTGGCCTATCACTCCCAGCAGTGGACAGAGACATGGGGTGTGTACATCGTTATCAGTTGACCACAACTCCATGGGTGAATGTACGCATCCCTAATTTGCGACTATGTCGAAAGTGCCATAACAACACATCATTGACAGCAGTGTCCCACTCCCATGAGGATGGATGTCTTTCCCCCACTGCATGACACACCACATGTGGGTGTAGGACAAATGACACATGCATACCCACCCCTGGCGGATGCAGCACAATACACACACAGAGATCATGCCACAAGACTGTATAGTCATGTCAATGCCTACTAAACTAAGAGAGCCAAAGGGAACACACACTGTCACGCACATCCTAGGACTGATAAGAATGTACAGGTGCTGGGACAGCCACCAAGATGTTGTCTCTCATGGAAGGAATAGGGTGGAGTTCCCACAGATACAATGGCCACAATTGTCAGTCAGGTGCCCAAATACCCTGCAGAACAAGTATCATATGTGTGCTAGGCTGGGATTACACACATGCATAGTGCGGAAAAGGGAGAATTACTCCCTGAAGGTATGGCAACATACTCAATACAAAAGTACAGCGACTAGCAAGGATGGCAAAGACGATGCAGCCGGAGACATTGCTGAGCAGGCATGGCCATAGTTGAAGGGATCCGTCACCAACAAAGGGAATGTATACACAGGTCAGCACAACAATTGTGCAACTCCCTGCAGGGAAGATGTCAGGTGCCACGGAGGAAGGGACACACTTTGGTACAATGTCTCAAAAACACAAATAACACACACAACCAAAGATCCTTTGCAGAGACCTTGTGATGGCACGCAGATCCCGTGGGCCACCTCCTGACAATCAGACTCGAACCTTTGCCCGAAACATAACACATTACCACAACCCCAACTCCTGGAGCATCAGCACTAACATCAATACCTGAAATGCAATAGTGTGCAAAGTCAAAAGAAAATGCTTTAATCAGCATAAGATAAAAATTGTATCAACAACACTATATACAAAGGCCAATGGCCAGTCCAGATCAGAAGTCCTTGGGGGGGGACACATGGCCACGCGTCTCCCCTAGCTTGCCTGCACATTAGAACCCTCAGTTTCATCGACTGGGAGGGGGCATCATGTGGGGAAGGACCAGGCACCGCAGGGACAGGAGGTGGAAGGGTAGGTGTGGTGGGTGTAGGGATGGACGCCTCCACCACAGGGGGTGGGGCAGCACCAAAGGTGGAGGTGAGCTTGGCGCTGCACACTTCTGCCAGGTCGTCCAGAGTATCCCCTGCACCGGAAGAAACCACAGGCACAAAGGAGGGGGTGGGGTCAGAGGGATGGGGTGCAGCGCTACTGGGGGAGGGGGTGGACAGGGGGGGGATCAGCTCCCCTAACCGGGGAGCACCTTGCCCGTTTGCGGGCTGGTGAGCCAGTGGGGCTGAGGCCCAGCACAGCCAAGTAGCTCTCCTTGTCTGACTGTGTGGCAGGGGAGCCAAGGGAAGTGTCTTTGGAGGGACTGGGTAGTGAGGCATGCGGACTCAGACTGTGGCTGCGTGTATGCCTGTTTTCCCCAGACCCAATGGGTGTGCCTTTATCCCCCTGAGTGTGCATGCCAGGAGGTGTGTGCTTGCCCTTACGTGTTTGTGTGCTGCCTGTGTCTGGTGGGGTGCGTGCTTGGGAATGTCTGGGTGTGCATGGGACAGGTATGGGAGTGGGAAGTGTGGATGGTGCAGGGGTAGGGGGGGACGAAGAGCTGGAGGAGACTCACTGCCGCCGTCAGTGAAGAGTCCATGGACCTCAGCAACATCCATTGGTCAGACATCGCTGCTGACATGCCCTCCATGAACGACACCATCTGTGTCAGCAGTCTGGTGTGGCCATGGAGGACATTCAGCATCGATGTCTGGCTAACCTGCAACTGCCGCTGAATGTTCACAGACTCTGCAGTGAGGGCAGCAAGAGGGACAGGGGCAGGGGATGCGGTGCCTGGCACGAAGGAGACACGGTGGTGCCCTGCACGGACAGAAGGGACCGGAGCAACTGGGAGGGCGGTGATGGGAATGGAGGAGGCGGTGACAGATGTTGTGCTGCTGCCAGGTGTTGTAGCAGCCTCCGCCCCCTCCTCCCCAGTAGTGGTGGCACTGGTGCTGGATCCCTCCTCAAGGTACGTGCAGGTGTCTCCCTCGGTGTCCACCGATGATGCTGTGGGCAAGGTGAAGAATGAAGATACAGAAAATAATCAGTCACCTGTATACATCTGACACATGAGTCCGAACAAAATAGGTCACAGTGCATATCAGGAAAAGCATCATGAGTAACATCTACATTACTCCGCACATATGTAAGCCCTGCACTCCCCAGTTGGTTGACCCACCATGCCACTTGGAAACAAGGAAATTTAGGACACAACAGCAAATGACTTGATATCGAATTATACTGAGAAGCTAGTGTCTGGGAACAGTTGAGCACAGCAATACTATGAAGGCATGCCACCTCTTGTTTACTGTGAACGAAACAGTATTGGTGCCCCCAAGGCTAAATAACAGACCGCAATGCTGAAGGTGTCCCCACAATCAGAGACCTGTGAGTACTTTGGAAACCCAAACGAAATACATTGTGATCAATTGGGTATCACAACGCTTCACACAAACTACATGTTTAGAATGTGTGAATATGCCACTTTGTGAACAGAACACACATGTGCCTGTATAAAAGAAGTCACACATGGAGGCGCACACAAAACTACATATTCAAACAAGCCACTGTTAGAAAGAAATGGGGTTTCAGTAAGTACATATACATGGCCCCACGGCGGTCTGGATGACTTGACACTCGTAAGTTTGTATCAGCAACAATCAAGGACTTACCCAAATGCCACCACACTGTGGGAACATGGATATGTATTACCTTAAAAAAAGTGTATTCGAACTGTGCCTTTCTTTAATATGTGCCAGCGTGTCCCCTGAAAGTGTAAAGGTGGTTTCTTGTGCACTTCCGTGGGAGACATCTGTCATGCAGGCACATTATTGTCCTACACAACTAAACATCAAAGTCAAGCATTGAAAACATGAAGACATGTTGACAAGTGTAGTGAGTGCCAGGGTACAAGACTTCTTGACTAACAACTTGAATCATGCCACCTGTCACATGGCCATCCATACCATGATGACACAGTTGCCAACACATCTGACCCACTGTCTGTCATGTGGAGTGGAACACATGTCCAAACACAGGACATTGCATAAGATAATGGGCCTGCAATTGTGTCGGAATAAGGATGCAGTGAGGAGACACACTTATGGCAAGCAAGAATGTCCACACAGATGTAACCACACAAAGAACAAACTACGTAGCATCTGGACCACACACTGGTGCCAAAAATGGATGAGCAGGAATCATGTATTTTAACTTTTGACACATGCAGCAAAGCACTAAAATTAAACCCTGCACAACATGACTGGGTCACTGCATGTTGAGTGTCTGTCCAGACAATTATCACACACAGGTCAGACCTGGCAAGGAGCCCTAAGGTTTGGACATGTAGGCCTTGCCCGCACAAACCCCCCATACCTGACACAATGTGATTAAGACAGATCAAGAAGTTACACCTCTTAGTCTGGGTTTACTCAAATGTGCATCAAGAAATCCCAAATGTACTCCTCCTCCTTCAGATTCAGATTTTAATGTCTTTATTTCGATAATAAAATCATAAAAGACAGCAGAATTTACACAAACAGTTTAGGCCATACTTTACAAACGCCATATACTGACCAGTTTACAAATAATTATACACACAACAAAAGCTATACATTAAAAATAATCCTTGTTAAACATCCCATTTTTTTTAAAAACATAAAATCAATAAATAAAACCATCTTAAAATTCTATACAATATCCATCTTTAAATAGGATGTTTTAAGTACGAATCATATAATTAAACATTTCTAACTATTTATGGGCTCTAATGATCCAAACCCAGCCCAGGAATTTCGCTGTGCTCACCGCAAACAACTCTGAGGTATTGGTCATTAATGCCCGAATCGCCTCCGCGGACCTACTACAAGTAAGGCGTTGAAACAGAGGTTTTAACCATTTTCTACGAGGGTCATTGTACATGGGGCAGGCAAATAAGAGGTGGCCCTCTGACTCCTTATGACCAGGACACCATTTACAAAATTCAGTTACTCCAGTGCCCCAATTTTTAGTGAATGTATTCAAGGGCAAAGAACCCACCCGAAACTGATGGTAGAGTTTCTTATCTAGCGGCCTGGTAATGATATCCCAGTAGATCTCACGGGAAGGATCCCGCTTGTTAGCCAGGAACCTGCCCGTTAGACTTGTGGAACTGGAAGCAGACACTAAGGTTTGTCGAACCGAGGCCCTGTACAATGCTTTAAATTCTTGTTTGGAGGGAAACACATTGGTTCCAGGAGACAACCACAGCTGTTCCAGACCCATTTCAACCAAAATGGTTCTAACCGTGCGTAGCCATGGAATTCTCCCGGATCCCTCCATGGACCTTACTTCGACAAGCTCATTAGCAAATAAGGCAAGGTCAGGGGAAGACCAAATCCGTCTCCAAAAGGCGACCAGTCTGAACCTCGCCATCTCGTTAATTGGATTACAACCTAAGTCCAAGCAAAGGGGTATAGAAGGGGTTGATTGCGGAAGCCCCACTAGATTCCGCAAGAACTTACACTGTACTTTAAACAGACTAGAAAGATCCATGTACGCCCAAAGATCCGCTCCATATAAGATAGCAGCGTTAATCTTTGCGTCGTAGATTTTTAGCGCAGGGTGCACACGTTTAGTAATGGATCTCTTTTGTTCCCTAAGGAGACAGCCAGTTAAGCGGGCCAGTTTAAGCTGCTGTTCGACTACCTGCTCCTTCCATCGCAGGCGAAAGTCTAGTGTAACCTCTAGGTAGGACATGTAATCTACTTGTTCCAAGTTAGCACCACCCATCCTTACCGAGCTCCGAACCAAAATGTTCCTTGTAAAAACCATGAACTTAGTTTTGCCCACGTTTACCTTCAAATCATTGATGACACAAAACTCCTCAAAGCGGTTCGGTGCCCGCTGTAAACCGCTTCTGGTCTTAGAGAGGAGCAGAGTGTCATCAGTGAAGATACGCATGGGGAACTTCTTCCCAGCCAGGGAGGGAGCATCAGTTGGGAAGGTATTGAAAAAGTTTACTACCTGGTCAATAAATAGCAGGAAGAGAGTGGGCGCCAGGACACAACCCTGACGAACCCCGCGTGTTACTGGGAAACTGTTCGTCACTTGTCCTTGACCGCCCCACCGAACCCTAGCAAAATTGTCCTCATGCAATTTAACAATTAAATCCAGAAGTTCCAAAGGTAAACCTAGGTCTCTCAAGACGCACCACAGTTTAGCCCTCGGGACCATGTCAAAAGCAGCCTTTAGATCAATGAAAGCGGCGAAAATTTTCCCCCCGCCTAGCAGCACCACCTTCCAGTATATCAGACAAAATCTAAACACCTGGTCGATGGTGCTGATACCAGTTCTAAAGCCTGCTTGCATGGGAGACAAAATGCACTCCGAGACCATCCATCCCTGAACTCTACCTAAGATCATTCGTGCAATGACCTTTTGGAGAGAGTCAATAAGGCTGATCGGGCGATAATTGCCCGGGTTGGACCGATCCCCTTTTTTGTGGATTGGGAGGATCTCAGCCCCCTTCCAGCTCTTTGGGATTCTGGCTCCTTGGGCAATTGCATTAGCTAACCTAGTGATATATGGTATCCAAAGTTCTTGGTTGGATTTAAACAAATCAACGGGGATTAGGTCCATCCCTGGAGCCTTCCCCCGCTCAGTCAAACCCAGTGCTAATTCTGTTTCTTGTTCTGTGAAGAACAGGACCCCACCGTGATCCAACAGTGTATACTCATAACTTAGCATAGTGGAGGATACCGAGATCTCAGACCTAAATTGGGCAGCATAGAAGTCCACCCAAGTTCCGGGGGGGACATGATTTGTAGGCATTTGCGAATCTGGGTCCCTGCCCCACTTTACCAGTTCCCAGAATTTCGTCTGGTTATTGGATGTCGATGCATCCAGAAGATCGGACCAATGCCTATCTTCCCACTCTCTTTTAGCATCCCACTGGGTTTTTTTATACTGGACCCTAGCTAACTTGACATCTCTCATAACCCGTGACTTGACCGCCTTAACTAATTGGCTATAGGCCTCCCTACATTTCCCGTTGTACCATTTCTGACGGGAACCAAGTTTTTTTGGCGGGCCTGCCAAGTATGGACTGGATAAGAGAATTTTAAGCTGTTCAAAACAACCTTCGTGGGTCTTGGTAACATGATCGAGGCCAACCCCCTCGGGCACAGTGGGCATGGGAGCGTTCACCGTGTAGGTAACCAATTTTGTAATACTTTCAAGGAGGGTGGCATCACCCACTAACCTAGACCATTTCAGCCTTCTTCTGTCATTGGTCAAGGTGAGATCTCCTGTCCTAAGAGTATCTGGGTTCTTCAAACTATCAGAGCCCAGAAACCTTAAACTAAGCGACAGGGGGTTGTGGTCGCTTTCTGGGCGGGATACCACTTCCATGTCGATCATATAATGCCAGAGTTCCAACTTTAGCAAAATATAATCTATGCGGCTTTTCCTTAAACCATTATCAAAGGTATTGCAGGCACATTGATCTGATAAGGAGTGGCCATTAACTGCCCTTAAGCCCCTGTTCAAACATAGGGCCATCCAATTCAAAGCTGCCTCAGTCCCTTTGGCAATTTTGTCTATTGATAGGTCAGGAATGTTCCAAACTACATCCTCTGAGGACCCCCAACTGTCCCCAACTCCCTGGAGCGGCTCAAAGGTGCAGTTCAAGTCGCCCGCTAGGACAAAGAGATTATCACTTCCTGAACTATCAAGATACCTATCCACTACATCGACAATACCAGGGCAGCGGCCTCCAGGTAGGCCTCGTGCATAGATGTTAATAATGAACAGATCCCGATGGGCAGCTTTGCTCAACTTGATACCCAAGAGGTCTTGATGTTCCAGAGAAATTTCCGATAGATGGACTCCCAAGGATTGCTTCACCCAGATCAGTAGGCCCCCTGAAGCGCGCCCTTTGCTACCTCTGATTGCAGGTTTGGAAAAATTAATGAACCCAACCCTATGGATTGGGGCCGTAGCCCAAGTTTCCTGGAGTAATATAATATCAAAGGTATCTATAAATTCCAACCACTCCTCTGAGTGTAGCCGGCCCTTGATCCCAGCCACATTCCAGGAGGCTACCTTTAAAATATCGTGTGGAGTTGTTACATTGCTTTTATGTGATTGGATCATTGGCACAAATGTACTCCATATCACCTCGTGAGACTGCCAACACATATTTGTGACAAACAACCATCAACAGATAGTTGTACATAGACACACAGGCACTGCCCAGTGTGAGGATGCACAAGCTAAATGGGGTCACCCTGTCCAGTGGACACATGTAGCACACTTTACATGAATACAAATGAGGCCAGGGAACAATGCCACAGAGGCCAACCTATGCTGAACACACAGAGAATGGGCACAGTGTTGGATGACACACATGAATCAGAGGCAAGGGTGTCTCAGGGGACTGTAGTGGGCACACTGCTCCATGGTCCTGGAATGATCTGACTGTAACATGAGCAAACGTCCCAGCACTATACATATCTCCCACTCATGCACATCATGTCTCAGGCCACAACATCGGTCCTGCATGCTGCAAGTCTGTTAATTTGAATCCTCACACTCCTATGTTGAGACTCAGCATCAGTGCCAACAAATATGGACCCCCAAATGACTGAACAGGACAGGGCACAGGCAAGGTACCAACACATGTCACAGACCACCCCCACACATGATGCAGAAAGCAATTTGCACGTGGATTAATTGGCAGCCTAGATGACCATGTGCAATAGTGTTTACACACAGACCAGGGAACACATGTCAAGGAGGGGAAGAGAGGAAGAACAGCACCGGTTGACTTGGGGGAAAAGGATATGCACTGCACATATAAACCCTGGCAGTGTATCCAGGCGACTGAGCACGTCCAAAAGCTGGTGACACACAACAAACACACATGTACCTACCCCCTTGCTGCTGCTGCTGTTTCTCCTGTAACCGCCCATCCATCTCAGGGAAGACCACCGTCAGGACACGCTTCATCTGGTGGGTCAGGCGTCGGCGCCCGCTGTGGCGGCATGGAGGTGAGTCCTCCAGCAGGACCCGGGCGATCCTCCGGGTCCAGCTCCGGATGTCCTGCCACCGTTTTCTCACTTGTGCTAGGCGCCGACTGCGACTCTCCACCGATCTCACGGCCCTGACGGCCTGCTTCCAGATCTCCCCCTTGGCGTAGGCAGTTACCTGTGAGGATGACAAAGTGAGACAAAATCACTACACCTGCTCCATGTCAGAGAGACACTCATTTGAACATCTTTGAAATGTTGAACAGGGCATAGGATGCTGACAAGGAATTGCATCTTAGTCATATGGACATTGGCATCTGGCATCTGTGGAAGCCCCAATGCACTACATGGCATGGAAAGTGTACAGGTGGCATGAGGGGTGCGACACACTCCATGAACATGGCACACACTATGCATCACAGGAGTCACCAGGCTGATGGACAGCACCTCCAAGCAGTTACATGCCCCAGGCCACTGACGCAACCTCAGCAGAGTACACAGACACACACAGGCACAGATCAATCACATGCCATTGGCAACAGCGGATACAAACCTTTACTCTGCACGTGTGCCACTTGCCTGTGGGGTGTCACAGGTGTGGGGCTAGCTCAGCAAATCAGACACACAGCACAGCTTACTTCTCACATCAGATGGGGAGAGCTGTTGCCTCCTCCATGCAGCTGTGGTGCAACACTTCACATAGACACTCACCAACATGACAAGGAACATTCACACACATCAATGTCCAGGGGGTGTACACATCACTTGGACACTCTCACCACAGCTCCACTCAACTCACACACATCTGTGGGAACAGTCACCTGTCACACCAGGGGGACCACTGAATCACCTCAGGACAATAGACAAAAAATGCCACAAAGGATTAGCCAGGCTGAATGTGTCATGCTCTATGCAGTGAATGTCACAGTAAGCACAATGCAAGTGAGGAGTGCACACATGAACTACATCATGCTCTGCATGGGAGACATAAGCCATTCCTCCCCTGGGACCCACTCTAAACACCTGGACACAATGCCAGAAGTGACAGTCACAAAAAAGGTGCACAGTCAAAGCTAGTGGAGTCAGCACTCATCTGCTCCCCTGGTCTCCCATACAGGCTGGGGTACTGTGGGAGGATGACATCCAGCAATGCCTCATTCTCCTCCTGGGTGAATGGCTGGGCCCTCTCCACAGACCTTGACATGGTGCCAGAGGAAGCATGGACAGCAGCAGTGTTGTCGACAGGAAACTTGTGCAGGCAAGTGCCCTCTCATGGGTTCTGGCTGACTTATATCTGTCTTGCTGAGGGGCATTCATTTGGAGGAGTACATAGTGATTGGTCAGATTCATTCACATCTTAAGTTTACTCCAATCCCTTTCCACATACACCAGTTACAGCATTTGCAGCGTTCAAAATTTCTGAATCATGTCAAGTCAACAACCACTTTGAAAAATTGTATTTTGTGGCCAACTGACTTATCCAGGCCACCTGATAGAAAATTTGAACAGAAAACTCTGTATCCATGACAACTAGCATGCATTTAGTGCCTAATACTTGTCCCTTATGTGTCCCCTATGTAATTTTCAAATCCACGCACAGGTACGGTGTGTTTCACACGTACCCCTACGGCACCAGTTGCACAGTGCCTTTGACACGTACGTGTAGGCACTGGTAGTACACGTACTTGTAGGCACTGGTAGTACACGTACCCGTACGTGTACTACCAGTGCCTACCCGTACGTGTACTCACAGTGCCTACACATACGTGTCTGCAATGCAGTGCCTACACGTACGTGTCCGCAATGGTAGTACACGTACCCGTACGTGTACTCACAGTGCCTACACGTATGTGTCCACAATGTTAGTACACGTACCCGTACGTGTACTACCAGTGCCTACCCGTACGTGTACTCACAGTGCCTACACATACGTGTCCACAATGGTAATACACGTACCCGTACGTGTACTCACAGTGCCTACACGTACGTTTCCTCAATGGTAGTACACGTACCTGTACGTGTACTACCAGTGCCTACCCGTAAGTGTACTCACAGTGCCTACACATACGTGTCCGCAATGGTAGTACACGTACCCATATGTGTACTACCAGTACCTACATGTACGTGTCCGCAATGGTAGAACACGTACCCGTACATGTACTAACAGTGCCTACACGTATGTGTCCGCAATGGTAGTACACATACCCGTACGTGTACTCACAGTGCCTACCCATATGTGTACTCACAGTGCCTACACGTACGTGTCCGCAATGGTAGTACACGTACCCGTACGTACGGGTACGTGTACTACCATTGCGGACACCTACGTGTAGGCACTGTGAGTACACGTACGGGTAGGCACTGGTAGTACACGTATGGGTACGTGGACTACCATTGCGGACACGTACGTGTAGGCACTGTGAGTACACATACGGGTAGGCACTGTGAGTACACGTACGGGTAGGCACTGGTAGTACACGTACGTGTGTACGGTCTGTACCACGAGTGCTCCTACGGGCACACAACTCTAGTGATACGGACCGTACACACGCCCTCAGAGCGTGTGTACGGTGCATTTCACACGCTTACACTGTTGATAGGATGCCCACACGAAAGGAATGGAGGTCTCAGACCCGCAGAAGGATGTACATCAAGTCATTGTCATTGCTGTACTACATGTGCAGGGCCTAGGTGCGTCAGGCAGTGATATTGCACATGTCTCCTCATGTATTTGCACAATTGATGTGTGATGACCTGTGTACACATGTCATGTGTGATGGGGCACTATGTGGCACACTTCCCCTTCACACTTTGCACATGTGTGCATGTAGTATAAACGTGTTACGCACAGCATCACTGGTATGGCACAGTCACCACCACCCACAACTGTCCCCTGATGCCAGGGACAGGGACACTGACAACTTACATTTAACGACCAGCGTGCACCGATGTGACTATGTCATGTGTGTGTCATGTGTTCCCATGAGCTTGCTGTTGGTGTTCCGTCCACTGCATCTGCTGTTCCTGCATCCAACATGTGTCTGTGTCTAGATGGGCATAGCACACATCTACGCACACCATGCCACATGTGGATTTCCACATAACGTGTGTCTGTATGCATCTAACTTGATATTTTGACATGAGGACATATCTGCGTCGTCTTAATGTCTGTGTTTTCTGTTTTCACGTGTACCCCTTCATCGCAATGTGTGTGATCTGTACATTTGACCTTCCATGTGATCTGTGCGTCTAGCTTGCCATCAGCTGTCTGTATGAGATGGCATCCTTAAAATGCTGAAATGTGGATGTATGTCACTCTTGTGATTTCTCTGGCTATTCACTGACACTGGCCCACAGCTCGTTTCAGGGCATGTCATGTACACTTGCCAATCAACGGGTGTAGCTGGCTTTTCGTAGGAGTATCACCTGGCTGGCATACCTGTCCTGGATGTATTGCACAGACCAGACTCTGTATTTAGCAGATGTGTATTAGCAGTTGAGCATGTGCTCAGTTCATTGACATTGATGTTGTTATGTTCTCACTCTTCGTTATTTATTCACAATTTCTGCAGGGCACAGCCTGTCCCCAGACCAATGCCAGACTTGGGTGCCATGAGGGAACGTGACTGCATACGCCGTTACAGATTCACCCAACAGTTGATTGAGGACCTGACAAACAGGCTGGCACCACACCTCCAACCGCGACACAGTTATCCTACTGCGCTGACCCCCAAGATGAAGATGATAGCAGCCCTACATTTTTTTGCCACAGGTACGTTTCAATTCACCATAGCTGATGTTGGTGGCATGTCCCAGACGATGTTCAGCCGTGTCCTGCATGATGTTTTGGCAGCCATGTTGGAGCACCTGGATAAATTCATCCATTTTCCGACTCCTGAGGAGTTGACAGGTGTCAAGGGAGATTTCTATGCCCTGGGAGGAATGCCCCATGTCATTGGGTCTATTGATGGGACACATGTGGCTTTTGTACCACCACAGGCACAGGAGGTTGCCTATCGCAACCGTAAACATTACCACTCTATAAATGCCCTTGTGGTGTGTCTTGCCAACATGCTGATTTCCCATGTCTGTGTACGTTTTCCAGGGTCAGCACACGATGCCTACATCATGAGGCATAGCAGGGTGCCAGAAATGATGCTGCGGCTGCACAACGATTGAGCATGTCTTGTTGGTGGGTATACTCTGTTTGTCCTGTGTTTTGCGGTATCTTTGTATCTTAGGGCATCTCCTGACCCACTTTTTTACATGATGTTTCTATGTAGGTGACTCTGGCTATCTCAACATGTCAGGGCTGATGACGCCTCTCCGCAACCCCAGATCAGCTGCAGATCACCGTTACAACGATGCACACGGGCAGACCAGGCGAGTGATTGAGAGGACGTTTGGCCTCCTGAAGAGCCGATTCCGGTGCCTTCACAAGACAGGCAGGTCCCTCCCATATGCACCGGTGAAGGTCTGCAAAATCTTCCTCGTGTGCTGCATGCTGCACAACATGGCAGTGGAGAAGGCAGTGTCACTCATCCTGGAGCAGCATGAGCAGGAACATCCACCCGTGGAGGATGAAGGGCTTGGTCACGAGGCAAGTGAGGAGGCGGAGGAGGAGGAGGAGGAGGAGGAGGAGGAGGAGGAGGAGGAGGAGGAGGATATCCGGAGTCAGCTCATACGCAACTTCTTCTCATAATGGTGAGTCACTGGGTCTGAGTGTGCATGCTTGGAGCCTTGTGTGGCATGTGTTGCAATGTGTGTGTCCAGCTGACTGTATGCTAAGTGACTTAGATGTGTGTTCTGATGTGTCACTCGAGTGATGATGTCATTCCACTCATTTTAGCTGAGACACTAAATTTTATATTCGCATGGTGACAACATTATTCCTGTAGAGTAAATGACCATGTATGCGGATAACAATCTTTTAGCTGACTGCTTGTGTGTCTGTAATCCACAGGTTCTTGCGCATGTTGTCTGGTCGTGTCATCATTGGCCTCCTGCTATTCCTCATGAGTATTGCAACGTGTGCTGAATCAGCGTTCCATGCACGGACATGTGGAAAAGTCATTTTGGGTGAGGATTGCAGCAAGGCATTTTGGGGTTTTTAGGTGTTTGGAATGTGTGGGGACTGCTCCTGTGCATGTTGGGTTACCATGCATTCATGTTGACTCACCATGGGGCACATGACATGTAGCATGACTTCAATGAATTGATAGTCTACCTTCGTGACAGTCATCTCTAATGGTTAGTGGATTCTGATGAAGGCATCAATGTGTGTATAACTTCCCTCAGAAACATACGGGATGCTACGGGTGGACATGGTGTGGGACATCCCCATAACAGCCTCAATGGGAAATTGCAGCCTCTCCATGTGCAGAAGGGGGTGTTTGGCTCATCCCCTTAACTTGTGTGCCAGGCCATTAGGATTTACTACATCTGTGTTGTGAAGGGGGTGTCCAGTGTAGGTCCCACATGTTCAGCAAAATGACCTGTGTGTCTGTTCATATTGATGCTTTTTCCTTAGTGTGAGCCTGAGTAATAAAGGGGTTCCTCACACTCCAAGGTGCCTCATCTCTGTCAATGCAGGTCTCTTGCCACTTTGCATGCGGCATCTCTGGCATAGTTGTCAAAGATTGTGCATATGAGTCTATGTGTAGTTTGGCTACAAGCATGCAGGTCTTCATGGGTCAGAATCTCTATTGTGCATGAAGTCCATGGTTGTGTATGTATTTGGGCATGTTGGTCCCCACGACGGGCCGTCAACGCCTGCTGAGGGTGTGTCTCCTGTGCGCGGCTCGGCCTTCTGTTTCCTGATCCTGTGTCAGTCATCTTTGGTGATTGTGCATCCATTTTCTCTGGGTGTTCCATGGGTAACCGGACACTCCTTCCTTTACTTACGCCTGTTGCATTTGTCCTTTCTGACATCCTTGTCTTTGTGTGCTACATTTGGCATAGTTTCAAGGACATACCACCTGCTGCTGCGGCCCCTGCAGCAAGGGCCCACAAAGTGGTGGGATTCCGCAACACACATGCCTCAAAGATGCTCCTCCCTGCCTACCTCCAGCCATTCATTTGGCTGTCATCACCTTGTCTGTGCCACTGTTGGGTACAAGCGGTGCCAAAGGTAGGACCGTCAGCACATGCAACGTGCACATTGCACGACCCTCATGTCCTTGCATGACCCACATCACACTACAGTCTGAGGTTGTAGCCACCCTCTAAGCAATGTCTATCCGAAACTCAACCGCCTGCTCTCAGCCATACCCTAAGCGCACGCATGACACCTTTGCATGCTGAGTGTGCAACTCCAACTGCCTACACAGCGCTGCCTCTCCTTCCAGGCCCTGTCTTACCAACCAGATCATGTCCCTCCTGCTCCACATCGGCTCCGTATACCAGCAAGGCCATGGGAGTGGGACTCAGGCCTTCAGCATGTGGTATAGTGGCGTCATCTGGCACATGGCCCAGGGCTCATCTCTCAGCGTGTCAATCTTCAATGTGTCCAGGACCCCCCTCTCCACCATCACATGCGCACACAACCTCATCATCATGTTGTATGCCATTGACACCCAGGTGCTCCTCACCCTCACCAAAGACCCAGCCATTGCCAGTTCCAACGTTCAAGAAGGCATGAGGTCCGTGGATGAATGGCTGAACATCAGCCTCCTGAGGCTGAACTTGTACAGGACTGAGGTAAGCATCGGAGGATTGTCCCCTTACAGCTGGCTCAACTCCTTGTGTCCCACCCGCAGGGGCCCTACACAAGCACCCAGTGGCCACACACACAAGATGTTGTGCATCATGGATTTGTCATTCACATTTGCCATGCAAATCACCATAATCTGTACCTCATGCTGCAGCACCCTCTGCATGATGCACATGATCCTCTGATAGATTCACTCCAAGGAAAGACAGACCATCCCCCAGGTCCACGACACCAGCCCTCTACGGAGCAAGTACATCCTAACTCACGGGAAATTGTCCACATCCAGGGTGCATCTGCACAACTCAGCTTCAACATCCCGCGGCCCATCAACATCACCGTCCACCTGAGATAGCTGCAAGGGATCACTGTGTGCTGCAGGATGACCTTCACACTCCTCACACACACTCAGGAGGCAGTCAACAACCCCAGAGCCCAATACCAACCTTGTACGTCTGTCATCCAAGACCCCGTTGGCCCAACTCAATGCATCCGAACTTGGCCTGGCCACCATTCTTCACATCCACAACCCTCCAGCATGAAGGAGATGGGTCTCCCACCTGGCCAAACATACCTGGGACTCACTCCCCGGGAGCCTCCACATGAGCCATGACCTGTAGGCCTTCATCATCGTCTTCCTGATTGGTGTGTGCGCACAGTACTTCAAGCCCCCCCCCCCCCCTCAGCAGCTTGAGGCCATCACGGGTGAGTATTGGGCTCCCAGGCTGTATTGAATGATACATTGTGACCCATGTGTGTCCTGTACCGGACTCAGATCCCAGGGTATGGATGGCTGGAGTTGGATCCACCCTGAGGCATAGTTTGTCCTTAACACACACGTATGTTGTGGACTAATGCAAAATGACGGCAACATCTCATGACAAAAAAATAGTTTTATTCTCGGTGGGGTGCGTGTTTTGGTAGATGACATAAGGTGCTCTAACAGGTGCATAGAATCCAAAGTTCATAGGGGGAGATGCTATCCTTGGCATTTGAAGGCATCACAGTTAAGACCACAGTGTTGGTCATCATTGGTCAGACTGTGACCAGCAAGTCCATGTGGCAGAGAATGTCAGTGAATGATGTGCTGCTGTTGCGCATGAAGGCCAGGTGCCAGTCCAGGTGACCTGGGAGATGTGGATGGTCCGCTGCCTCTCACGGTCTTTTCCGTGGACGACCCACCTTCCTCCGGGGACCCTCAGATGCAGGCCTTGACGATGTTTGGGACGCTCCGTCGGACGAATCCTCCTCCTCCTCCTCCTCCTCCATCCCTGTGGCTGGTGCTGGTCTGCCCCTGGTGTCACAGGGAGGGTTGCCCATGTTGTCGGCGATCCGACGGAGTGAATGGCTTATGTCCCTTTGCACCGCCACGAGCTCAGCCAGTCTTGCCTCCATCCGTCCTTGGTGTTGTTGTTGACTGGCGTGTTGCTCGGCCTGCTGATTCTTAATGTCTGTGAGGGTCGCCACTACCTGACTGATGGCCCTGGTGTCACGCCGGTATGCCTCCATGATGTTGCGGACGTTTGACATACCGCTCCCTTCAGCTGGCTGGTCAGGTTCTCGCCTCCACCTGCCTCCACTCCCACCACCCCTGCCCACACAGGCCTGGCCTGCCGTTGTGGGCACATCAGGTCTACGGGACCCCTCAGGGATGGCAGTGTTGGTGTTGTGTGCCTCCTCCTGGGTGCCCGGAGAACCTTGTCCCTCCAGGTCAGACTGGCTCAGTTGTTCAGTGTGGGCAGGGCTCCTGGGTGTCTCCTGGGATGTGGCAGGAATGGTGGTGGTGGTTGGCACAGATGTACCTGAAGCAGGTGCTGCAGCGGCTTGGACACCAGAGGGGCCAGGTGGGTTGTTCTGAGGTGTCGCTGCCGGTGGGTTCAGGTTCCTCCCGAGCCTGGGACTGTGGTTCTTCTCCCCCATTGTTGGGGGGAGATCCATGACGTTGCCCTGTGCGTGAGAGAGAGACAATGTTAATGCTGTTTAATGCGACATCCATGTTTCACACATATTCTATTTGCCACAGTTCCTCAAGGTAGTTGTATGTGCCTAGCATTCACATCAATGTTCACTTGTGGATGGGTATGTTGCAGGGGACTGATTGAAATGTTCTTCACGCTGTTTGACATGTCGAATTTGGCCTTGGATGCATCTTTGGCTGTGGCTTGATCTTGTTGTGTCAAATGTCCATTGTGAGAGTGGGTAACTCCATTGGCTGCCCCGGGGGTGTGTGAGTGTGTAAGGGGTGAGTGATCATCCCTAAGCCCGATGCTGTCTAACATCCACATGGCCCCCCTCACACAAGTGGGCCGCCCCCACCATCTCAAAACCATCTCCTACGCCGACAACACCCAGCTCATCCTCTCCCTCACCAAGGACCCTCACACCGCCAAAAAATACATCCACAAGGGCTGAGGTCCATCGCCGATTGGATGCGGAGCGGCCATCTGAAACCGAACTCGGACAAGACGGAGGTCCTCATCCTGGGACCCACACACAGCCTGGAACGACTCCTGGTGGCCGATCGCTCTGGGGACAGCACCAACACCCACCCACCACGCACGCAACCTAGGATTGATCCTCGCATCCTTCCCCTCCATGTCCAAGCATGTCAACGCCGTCTCCTCCTCCTGCTACAACACCCTACGCACACTCCACCGGATCGACTGGTGGATCCTGACGAAACAAGTAGAACAGTGACACAGGCCCTCGTCAGCAGCTGACTGTACTACGGCAATGCACTCTACGCAGAACTCCCATCCAAACACCAACGGCGGATACAACGCTTCCAAAAGCCTCCGCACGACTGATCGACAACGCCCCCCACCACAGCCACATCACCCCACTCCTGAGTGACCTGCACTGGCTCCACATCGACAGGAGGATCACCTTCAAGCTCCTCACCCACTCACACAAGGCACTCCACAACGCCGGACAAGCCTACCTGAGCATCAGACTCAGCTTCTACAACCCCACCCGCCAGCTCCGCTCCGGCAGCCTTGCCCTCGCAGCTATCCCCCGCATCCAACGTACGACCGCCTGCGGGAGATCCTTCTCCTACCTCGCCGCCAAGACCTGGAACACCCTCCCAACCCATCTACGACTGACCCAAGACCTACTTGCCTTCAGATGACTCCTCAAGACCTGGCTCTTCGAGCAGTAGTGGAACCCCCACCCCCCCTCAGCACCTTGAGACCCTCACAGGTAAGTAGCGCACCTTACAAGTACCCTGATTGATTGTTGATTGATTGACGGTGCCTGCTGGTGGGTGTAGTGTGATTTGGCAGTGGGTCTCCCAGGTGATGTATCTGTCCCCCCATGGAGCATGCTGCCATGTCAGTGAGTGTGAGTTCCTGTCCTAGATATCTGAGCTGGTTGTGTTTGTATTAGATTTTGCAGTTGTCACAGGAGGGCCTTGTGCTGGATACAGCAGGGCCAAGTGTCAGCTACCTTGTCAGTACTTTGCCAGTCCCTGTGCATTGCGCATGGTGCATGGGCATGTACCTGGGCCACATGGGCTGAGGGCAATGGTGTCTGTTTCTGAGTTGTACAATATGTTTAGTGATCCCCACCCTCCCAGCATCCCAGACATCCAGTCTTGGGTTTGTGGTTTGTGGCATGGCCTTGCTTTGTGAATGGGGCATACACATGTTAGTGGCATGAGCGTTGTTTTTGAGTGTGGTTGTGTCCGGTGAGGGCTTGGGAGTAGGTGTGTGCATTTGTTGTAGTTGGGGTGTGGATGCCATTAGCCCCATTGTACGTAAGTTGTTTGTGTACTCACCAGGCTCGGCAACTCCTTCGACTCCGTGTACTCCCACCGGCGGAAGCAGGGCCATCACCTTCTCCTCCCAGGGATGGTAATGTACCGGTCTGCGGGGGAGCCCACCTCCTGTGATGTTATTCTGGGCATAGTGCTCGTTCATTTTGCGCTTGACTGCCCTGCGCAGCTCGTACCACCTGGCTTGGCATTCATTCCTGGTCCTTCTGATGGGCGCAACAGCATTCACCCGATCGACGATCCTCTGCCACAGGCGTGATTTTCCAGCTATGCTGGTCTGTCTGACCAATGTTCCAAAGAGCTGTGGCTCGACTCTGATGACTTCTTTGACAAGGATGTCCAGCTCCTCCCTTGTGAACTTTGGATTCTTGTCTGTGGGCATGGTGTGGGGTATGGGTGTGGATGGTTGTGGATGGCTGTGGGTGTGTGGGTGTGAATGTGTAGGTGTGTGTGTGAATGTGTAGAGGGGGTATGTGTGAAGGAGGTTGTGTGATGGTGTGTAAGTTAAGGTGTATGGGTGCAGTTTTTTGTGTGTGGTGTCTGTCAGCAGTGAGTCTGTTGCAAAGGCTCATGGTTTGTGAGTGTGGGCCCTTTTTATTGGTCCATTTGTGGGTGTGGCTGGGTTTGAAATTTTGGTGGGTGTGTTATAAGAGGTGGTTGTGAGTTTGGGCCTCTGTTTGCCTGTTTGGATGTGCCAGGTCAGTCTTTTAGATGTTTTAGTACTGTAGATGTGTTTTGTGGTGTTGTGCGATTCGAATCGACCCTCCTTGTGCTGTTTTGCAGTCTCCTGGTTCTGGACGAGTCGTTTTAGCGTATGTAACGTGCGTACATACGCGATGTTGTTGTACAGTGCTCACATATGCAGTGTTGTTGTACGGTTCGTACATACGGGATGCTGGGGTACGGTGGTGGGGTACGGTGTGTCCAAGTACGCGGCTGGGGTAGGCTGGTGGGGTACGGTGGTGGGGTACGGTGCATCCAAGTACGCAGCTGGGGTACGGTGGCGGGGTACGGTGCGTACAAGTAAGGGGCTGGGGGACGGTGATGGGGTATGGTGTGTACAAGTTAGGGGCTGGGGTAAGGTGGTGGGGTACGGTGCATACATGTACGGGGCTGGGGTACGGGGCTGGGGTAGGGTGGTGGGGTATGGTGGTGGGGTACGGTGCGTACAAGTATGGGGTTGGGGACGGTGTTGGGGTACGGTGCGTACAAGTAAGGGGCTGGGGGTAGGGTGGTGGGGTACGGTGCGTACATGTACGGGGCTGGGGTACGGTGGTGGGGTACGGTGGTGGGGTACGGTGCCTCCAAGTACGCGGCTGGAGTACGGTGGCAGGGTACGGTGCGTACAAGTAAGGGGCTGGTGGTGGGGTACGGTGTGTACAAGTTAGGGGCTGGGGTAGGGTGGTGGGGTACGGTGCGTACATGTACGGGGCTGGGGTATGGGGCTGGGGTACGGTGGTGGGGTACAGTGCGGACATGGGGGGGTACAGTGCGGACATGGGGGGATTCGGGGCAGACATGTGGGGGGGAGGGGGGGGCTGTATGACTCGTATCCCGGGCACAAGTTTACCCGGATACCAGTGGTACGGCGTTCGATCCATACGGAGCCTTTCCCATGCGCTTGTGTTTTCGGACGGCCGGGACGGATCGTACTTGCACGCTCGGACTTCACTTTTAAAATTTGTATGCACAAATGTCCGGGGACGATTCGTAGACTTTTCCCAAAGTCATTCATATGGATTTTTCACGTACGAATCGTACTTCGCCGTTTGTACGGGACTTGTACGTAAAAAAATACGGATGCGAGTCGGACGGTAATTTTTTTTAACAAATCGGAATCGGCACCTAAGTTGTTAATTAACATTAATATTAATAAATTAATTGACAATCAAATATGGAAATGTGTAGATCATTTCAGTTTTGGGGTTATTAGGGATAAAGGATGGGAAGTAATTTATTTTTAATTAATTCATAATTAGTTGATAATTAATATGAATTAATTGATAAATAATTAGGGTAATTGTTTAATTATTTTTCGTGTGTGTCGCTTTTGGGTTTATAGGGGTAAAGGGTGGAAGTAAATAAATTTTACTTACTTTATAATTGTTTGTTAAATACTATTAGTTATTTAATTGAAAAACATATTTTTATTCTGTAGTTAATGTTTTTACAGTTTAATTTTAGGTGTGAATGTGGGAACTATAGGCCTAAAGGATGGAAGTTAGTTAATTTTAATGGGTTTTAATTTGTGTTTTAATGAATAATATTTGTATAATTGATCATTAATTATTTTAATTATGCACATAATTTTTTTTAAATTTTAGATGTGAGTTGTGAGCAACCACGGCTCATGCAGGTACGAGCAGTAGGGCAGTGGTGCCGGATTTCGAAAGACGACCACGAGGGAATATTAAATAAAAATTAATTTTCCCTCATGGTCATGTGTCGAAATTCCCCCCTACCAGGGCGGGACTGGCCGTAGCAGGCACTGGGCATTTCCCCAGTGGGCCACCAGGGTGGGGCTGGTTTTGGGCCCCTATGGGACTGTTTTTTTTACCGCGGACGGCAATATTGGCCCCCTGTAACAAAATCGGCAGAAACTGGCCCTAGCAAAACAGCTCGGCCGCACATAAAAATGTAGATATTTATGATGTATATTTAACATTATAATATGTTTTTATTTTTTTACTTTTAATATTAAATATGTTTTCTTTTTAACATTTATATTTTTTTTATTTACTTCTTTTGAAAAATATTTGTATTTTGTTGATATTTTGTTTGTTTTTAATTTTGAACTGAATGGAGTGGTAATAGGAAATTTTACCCCTCTGCTATCTAACACTTTCCATATTGATGCACTAACTGGAGTGTGAAAAGTAAATTTTATCACTCCGCTATCCAACACTTTCCCTACTGTTGCACTCACTGGAGTGGGAATAGTAATGTGTACCTCTCTGCTATCCAACGCTTTCCCTACTGTTGCACTCACTGGAGAGGGAATAATAATTTTTAACCATCCGCTGTCCAACACTTTCCCTACTGTTGCACTGACTGGAGTGGGAAATTTAAGTTTAAAGATTTTTAAATAGTTTAATTTTTTAATTTATAATAGAATGGTTTTTTACATGGAATTTATGTTATTAGTATATGTATATATATATATATGATATATATGTGTGTATGTATATATATATTCACTGAAAAAACCATAGGGTTCACACACGTTATAGTTAGGAATTAGCATTTAAAAAACCTTGCGAATTCACTGAAAAAACCATAGGTTTCACACATGTTATAGTTAGCTGGACATTTCACTCGTACAAAACCATTGAAATTCCCCTGTTATAGTTAGTTCAGCTAACTATAACTCGCGCGACCGCAATCCACTGCTGATGACGTCACATATTACATCATTTGAGATGTCATCAGTGATGTCATGAGTGATGTCACTGACCATGTCATGAGTGATGTAATATGTGACGTCATCAGCAGTGGATTGCGGTCGCGCGAGTTATAGTTAGCTGAACTAACTATAACGGGGGAATTTCAATGGTTTTGTACGAGTGAAATGTCCAGCTAACTATAACATGTGTGAAACCTAAGGTTTTTTCAGTGAATTTGCAAGGTTTTTTAAATGCTAATTCCTAACTATAACGTGTGTGAAACCTATGTTTTTTTCAGTGAATTTGCAAGGTTTTTTAAATGCTAATTCCTAACTATAACGTGTGTGAAACCTATGGTTTTTAAAGTGAATTTGCAAGGTTTTTTAAATGCTAATTTCTAACTATAACGTGTGTGAAACCTATGTTTTTTTTAGTGAATGTATAAGGTTTTTTTTTTTTTTTTTTTTTTTGAAACCGTTTATTACAGGTCTTAAAAGTATACAAGTATGGGCCCACAACCTTCCGGCCGGCCGCTAGCAATGGTAGGAACATACGACATACATTTATGGAACACGTGGTATTACAGGAGGAGCATTTCTCCGTAGGTAACAATGTCAAAGCCACATCATCCAGGCCCCATTATGCGGTTTCATTTTAAATTAAGAACAACAAAAAATTAAAACCACACCCACAAGGCAACCCACAATCAAAAATAGCAACACGTGCTCCCCAAGAGGGGGGATCCCAACTATACACAGAAGTGTGAGGAGGGGGAAGAGAACAAAGCGAGGACTGGGGGAACCCAATGCCCGGCAGCGGGGGAATGAGTCGGCTAAGGGGATGGGGCTGGCGAGGCATCCGGCAGCAGCGGTGGTGCGCAGATACCCCCTCGGTAGGCGTTCCAGGGGCCCCATACTTTCACCCATGTCCCAGGCTTACCCCTCGCCACATACACCACCTTTTCACGAAACATGCACCAGTCCATGTGTTCTTTCCAGGCCGAGACCGTCGGGGGCCTCTGGGATCCCCACAGTTGAGCAATATCACGCTTGGCTATCATATATCCCAGAGTCACCCACCACGTCTGCGGCGCCGAGTAATCTGTCGGTTCCCACACATTCAAAAGGCATCTCCTCGCTTCAGGCAACAGCGCCACATGCGTAACCAGTCGCAGCACCTCATGTACACCACGCCAGAACCCCTCTACCTCCGGGCACTCCCACAAAATATGCATAAAGGTCCCCAAAGCACCACACCCACGCTTACACAACCCATCTCCAGCATAGCCCATACGCAGAAGCTTTGGCCCCGTCATGTAGACCCGGTGAAGTATCTTGAGCTGGACGAAGCGAAGGCGAGCCGGTATGGCCACCTCCTTCGGGGAGGCCACCGCGGAGGTCCAGTCCTCGTCGTCCAACTCCAGCCCGTCGGCAACCCAAGCCGCACGAAGGGCAGTCAACAGGCCCGAGCGGTCGTTTATGAGCTTTTTATATATAAGTGAGATCGTGCTGTCCGGGACGTGCCCATCCAGCCTTCTATCCTCCAGGGGGGAATATTCCGGGATGGAGGCAACGTCCGAGAAGACGGAGCCCAGCGCGTGACGGACCTGCAAATACCGAAAGTATTCACTGCCCTGCAACTGAAACTCCGTCTGCAGCATATCGAACGTTTTAAATCCTCCCCTCGTCCAAAGATCCCCCACTTTACTGATACCTATTATGTCCCACTTCTCGAAGCCCTTAGAGGTCCACAGGGAACCTAACCGCTCAGACGCGTATAGTGGTGATGCCCGGGTCAAACGGTCCTTCCACCCCATAGCTGCATTGGCCGCATGCCAGACTTGCACCATGACACGCGTGGGGCCCGTCAGACGAGCGTCGGGCGCGCTAGAGTAGAGCGCTCGATTGTAGTCGCCACCTGGCAGGAGCATCTTGTCCATTTCAAATGCCGGGTTTAAGGCGGGCCCGTAGAGGCCATGGTTAATGGCAGCGAGCTGGGAGGCCCAATAGTACTGTTTAATATCCGGGAGGGCAATCCCCCCGTCAAACCATGGGAGCGTCAGCTTAGCCAGAGCAATGCGCGGCCTCCCGTCCCAGAACAAGCGGCGTTGCAGACTCTCCACCTCACGGAAGTAGCGCGCCGGGACCAAGTCCATAGTGTTCTGCAAAGCGTACAGAAAACGCGGCAGAGACATCATCTTGAACAATGCCGCCCGGCCGAGCGGCGAAAGCCGCAGGCGCCGCCAGCGTGCGACATCTACCCGCAGACGCTGGAGGGGGGAAGCAGATTCCGTTCATACCGGGCCTCCGGGTCCAGAGTAATGAAGACACCCAGGTACCGAAATCCCTAGTGAGATAGGCCGATAAGAAGTAACCCGATCCCGAGGTCTCCCTTCCTTGTGGATCACAACGATTGTAGCCAGACGCTGGTCAGGCGGGAGGGAGCCCAACGAGTGGGCCGCGAAGAACATGGCGCGGAGGTGAGGCGCCAATGTATCCGGTCGCAGCTTATACAGCTCGATAGGGATACCGTTCGGGCCCATGGCCTTGCCAGAAGCGACCGAGCGTATGGCGAGGGCGATTTCGTCGGAGGTGGGAGCGGCGTCCAGCGACACCCTGTCCTCCCCGGACAGGGAAGGCAGCGCGATATCCCTGAGCAGGGCACGGGAATCCTCTTCCGAGCAAGAAGAGACCGGGGAATACACCTCGCGGAAATACTCCGCGAAACAGGAGACAATTTCTTCTGGCTCAGTTACACACACATCATTCGTTTTCTCAATCAGCGGGACCACACGATTCGCTCTTTCCTTTTTATCCAACCACGCTATCAGTTTACCAGCCTTATCACCCACATCATACAGTCGCCCCTGTTGCTCTCTACTAAGGCCCCTGGCCGCCTCCGTAACGAGGGCCCTATAAGCCGCCTGCTTGAGCTGGAGGACATGTAGTGCAGCGTCCGTCACCCCATCTTCTAGATTACCCTCCAGCTCCGCAATTTCAGCCTCCACCCGGGTCACCTCCTCCCGCTCGCGCCTCCGGGCGTGGGAAATAAGGGATAGGGCCTCCCCTCTAAGTACTGTTTTGAAGGCCTCCCACAGGGAGATAGCTGAAGGCACTGACCCCACATTCTCCTCAAAATAGCGCTGGAGGGATTTAAGCAAGTCAGCGCGAATGGTGGGGTCGCGCAGGTACCAGGAGTTGATTGGGACCACCCTGCTCTCAGCCCTCGGAAAGACATCAAAATGCAACAATGGCGGGGAGTGGTCCGAGATACCCCGTGCCAAATGGCGCACCCCCCCCACCCTCCCGACATGGGCCGCCGGGACAAGGACATAATCAAGCCGTGAGAGACTACCATGGGCCCCCGAGTGGAAAGTGTATTGCAACTGCGTGGGATGTTTTAAGCGCCAGCAGTCCACCAATCCCAGTGTATCCAAGAGGCCGGATAGCCACGCCTGTGCCCGGGGGAGGTCCCTAGGGGGGTGACGATCCACAGTCCCAGAAACCACCGCGTTGAAATCCCCCCCACCACCAGAAGCCCCCCCGGAAGGCCAAGGAGGAGGCGCCCCAGATCTGCAAAGGTGGTCGACTGCAACCCCGGTGGGACGTACACTGACACAAAGACAACTACTTTGCCCTCCATTCTCCCCACCAAGACAGTGTAACGTCCCCTGTCATCGTGGAGCACCTCATCAATTTCTAACGGGAGCGAGTTCTTTACCATGATACCCACACCCCTCGAGCCTGACGTGAAGCCCGAGTGGGCCACGAGGCGGTAGCCATGCCGATTCATGGCGCAGAAGGAATTGCCAATAAGGTGTGTCTCCTGCAGGAAGACCACATCAGGCGAAAGTCGCTTCAGATACTGTAGGACCACACCTCGTTTGATCCTGTCCCCCAGTCCATTGACGTTCCAGGACAACAAAGTTAATTCCCTACCCCCCATCATACACAGAAACCATCATTCGTCCCCCCCGAGAGCACAGTAGAACCAACACAAAAAAAGGGTTGCCTTGTGATAATAACGAACAACACCCCATCCCTGCCCACCCACCCCAACAAAACTCCCCCCTCCCTGCACCCCTGCATGAGCCCAGACAGCCCCCCCAACGTGCAGTGTGCCTGTCGCCCCATAGATAGTTAAACTAACTAGACCCCCAGAGGAGGAGGGAGAACCCCCAAGAGACCCCACACAACCTCCATAGGAGGGGAACTTAAGCAATCCGACGTATAGTCAAAAGTGGCATCATTTTTGTCCCGAGCGAGGCCTAATATTAGTCCCTCAGTCTTGATCCGGCGAGCCCTCTCCCCCGGCCGCTCCCCCCCCGCCACCCCGATCCCGATCTCCAGACAGAGTATCCAGCCAGTCCCCGGCCGCTTCGGGACGATCAAAAAAGTGTGTGCGACCTTCCACCTCCACTCGCAGCTTAGCTGGGAAAAGCATGGCGTATTTGAGATTTAGGTCCCGAAGACGGCGCTTGACACCAAGGAAGCTCAGTCTCTGCTTCTGGACCGCAGGGGTGAAATCAGGATAGAAATTAATGTCCATATTGTCAAGTCTAATCGGTCCCTGTAGTCTGGAGGATTGGAGGATAGCGTCTCTGTCCCGAAAATTAAAAATCCGGGCGATGAGAGGTCTCGGAGCGGCTCCGACCTTAGGCCTTCCCCCGGGAACCCTGTGGGCCCTCTCCACAGCAAAGAATTTACTCAGCCCCCGTGGCTGGAGATGGGTAACAATCAGGTCTTCCACGAAAAGGTCCGCCGCCGCTTCCTCACAACCCTCAGGCACCCCGATGATACGGATGTTGTTCCTCCGGGCCCGACTCTCGGAGTCCTCCAGGCGACGATCCATCAGCGCACTCGCCCGAGCAAGCCGGCGCACCTCCGTTTGCAAGGCCACCACATCTGTCGTAAGGCCCGATGCGGTGTGGGCCAAAGAATCGACTTGGTCGTTGGTCTTGGAGAGATCGGCCCTTATCAGGCCAACATCTACGAGGACCGAGTCGATCTTCTGCGCCAGTGTGTCAAAACGCTGGCCCACAGAGGCCTTCATCTCGGCGATGGCGCCCATGACATCCCGCAGAGTCAGATCCGTGGGCAGATCGGGGGCATCAGTAGGGCCCTCAGGGGACCTGCGTGGCACCTCAGGAGATCCCTTCTGGAGGGTATAGCGATCCATGCTGTTGGACTGATGGGCTGCGCCACGCCGGGTCGATTTTACCTTTGCCCGATCTCCATCTTGTTTCGTGGCCATGGTCCCAGTCTCCCAATCGCACCAGCCACGTAGTGAAGGGCGGGCAAGCCGGTCCACGGGCTCCGGGGGGGTGCCACCCTAGATCTGCGGGGCGGATCACAGCCGGCGGGCAGGCAGGGTCCCCCAGCGAGGCCACACCAACACACAAAGCCCCGCGACCCAACCTCGCATATACAGCAAGGAGGGTGCGAAAGCGAAAGTGAAAGTGCGGGTTACGCGAGCCACCAAGCCCTGTCCGCCGCTGTTATTCACTTCGTCACTGGATCGCCCCACAACGCAAATCCGGGGTTCGGCTAGGAGAAGGCCGCAAACCTCAATCGGTGCTAAAGTCGGTGTCCGAGGTCCGATTTGAAAGCGGAAAACGGGCGCCACCTCAGCTCGGGCTCACCAACACAGTCCCCTCATCTGGGACAGGATATGTTCAGGATAGTCATAGGAGGTCGCGGAGGTCCTCGGGAGCCTCGCACCTACGTGGCCATCTTGGTTGCGCGCTAGGCTCCTCCCCCCTATATATAAGGTTTTTTAAATGCTAATTTATGTATGTATTATTATATTTTTCATATATTTATTTTACAATAAACTACCTATGTATATAGTTATAGATTGACTGTATCCTGTAATATGGAATGGCTCAGCTCTTTTTTTTTTAATTTGGATAAAGTTGAACAGCAAAGTTAATATCTTCTATAAACTTATAAACAGTTTAAAATGTTTTTTTTTTTTTAAGGGGTTTTCACGGTGCGCACACCGTGCGCGCACCGTGCACGCACCGGCAATTTTTTTTATTAAACGAAATGGTATTTTTTTATTTACAAGGTCCTTTAGGGACCCCCTGAGAAGGTCTAGGGGGTCAGGGAGTGTCTTCCCTGCCTCCTTTTCATGTTTTAGAAATCGGGTTAAAAGTAATTCATTTCTGATGCGTGCGTGCACCGTGCGAGCATGCGTGCGAGCACCGTGCGCGCACCGGCAATTTTTTTTATTAAACAAAATGTTTTTTTTTATTTACGAGGTCCCTTAGGGACCCCCTGAGAAGGTCTAGGGGGTCAGGGAGTGTCTTCCCTGCCTCCTTTTCATGTTTTAGAAATCGGGTTAAAAGTAATTCATTTCTGATGCATGCGTGCACCGTGCGCGCAAGCGTGCGAGCCCCGTGCGCGCACGGCAAGTCATGTGATTACGAAACAACACTTTTCATTGGTTCATAGTAGTTTCTGTTCCAGAATCTTCAAACACCACACCCACTCCCCTCACTATTTCTTCTTATTTCCTGGGACAAGGAGCTGAACAGCTATTCTAGTACAATTTTACTTGAAAATGGCAGAACAGCAGTCTACTTCAGGGAGTGAGGAGGAGACCTTTGTGGTACCACCAAGGCATACCAAACAAAAAGACTCTTTTATCTGGAAATTCTTCACCTTTCCAGAGGGCCAAAAGAAGGTCAATGCCCCGAAGTTGACATGCACTATTTGTGGAAGTGTGTTATCCAGAGGAGATCCCACCAAGAAATACTTGTTTAGTATTTATTCACTGTTGAGACACTTCAAGACAGTGCATCCTGTACCTTATGCTCGAGAGTAAACTAGAGCCCTAAGAGACAACCCTCCACCTGCTCAGCCGAGCACATCATCTGCGGCCGCAGATTCTCCGTATACCAGGTCACTGGACATCCACCCACTTTTCCAGAAGGTGCACATACATTGTAATGTGTGCAGTGCTGTTCTTTGCTACGCTGAGAGCAGTATTAACTTGATCGGTGCTCTAAAAAAATCTAAAAAAATACAGAATTGTTAAAAAACTAAAAAAAAATACAAAACAAAAAAGACAAAAAAAACAGTTCTTTTCAGAACTCACTTTACTTCTCCAAGAAGAGCTATATTCCTAATATACTGTGTTGTAATTTTATTGAATGAATGTGTAGTGTATACATGAATGATTGAAATGATTGAAATGACTGAGTGAAGAGGAGGAAAGGACAGACCGAATGAGTGAGAAAAGGAAAGTATGATCAGTCATGAAAGGGAAGTGAAAGACTGACTGCAACAAAAGGACTAAGGGTAGAGGATACAGGTAAGAAGAGTGCATGAGTAAGGGAATGGCAGTGAGTAATGGAGGGTGATAGAGGGGGAGTGAGAAAAGGGGAGTAAGGGACAGAGATAGGAAAAGGGAGTAACAGATGAAGCGGATGAAGTACAGCAGGGTAAAGGGATTGAAAGTAAGAGAAGTGGAGTGATGGTGAGATAAGGGGTATGAGGATTAGAAAAGGGGGTAAGGGAAAGTGAGAGATGGGGAGTGAGGGGATGGAGGGATTTAGGAAACTGGAGTGAGAGAAAGGGAGTCAGGATTTCAATGAACAAAGGAGAGTGAGGGAGAGTGAAGGAAAGAATACGAAAAGGTGAAGGGGTGTGAGATACAGACAGGAGGAAGTGAAGTAGGAGAATAGGAGTGACTATGAGTAAAGGATAGTGACAGTTAGGGAAGGTGAGGGAAGGAGAATGACGGAGAAGGTTAAAAAATTAACATAGATGGAAAATGAGTGATGGAGAGAGGAGGAGTGGTAGAAACAGAGATGTTAAGGAAATTAAGGGTAAGACAGACAAAGGGAGAGAGACAGAAACAGAGACAGAGAGCAAGGAACTGAGAAGGAGTAAGGCAGTTAGAATGACAGAGACATAAGGAGACAGGGAGAGAAACATGGTTGAAAAAATAGTGATGGAGGCAGTAAACCTAGGGGAGTAGTAGAGAAGGAGTGAGGGAGTTACGAAAGAGCAGTAAAGGAAGAAGAGAGAGAGAAGGGGAATGAGAAAAGCAGAGTGAGGAGAAGTGAAGAAAAGAGAGCATGAAAGTGAAGGGGTGAGAAATAGAGATATTTTAAACTTACCTGACCAACAAAATAACTTAATTAGAAATAAATGGGTTTTTTTAATTACAAGAAAAATGGATTCAATTTCCTAAATTTTCTTTCTAGATCTGAAAAAAAAGAAAACAAGTAGTAATATTTAACAATACATTTTAGAATACAGTACACATATTTTCATATTAAACAAAGTAATGTTTTGCCCTTTTTTTGCTGTTTTCAGAATATATTGAATTTCACTGAAAATAGTGATATCAATTGTCTTCATCACTTAACAGCGGACAAAAAAATAAACAATCTGAAAGATTGTTTAAAAAAGCCTTGAATCTATCCTCAGTAAAATATACCTTGATAGAAATGTAACATATATATTAAAAATATCTTCTAAGAACAATAACTGTTTGCAATAAATAATGTCTGTAAATCTTGTTGCTTAAGCACATACACCAAAATAATATCTGTCAAAGAAGTCCACAATAGAAACATTTACCTTTCCATGAGGCCAAATGGTAATTTTTAAATCCTTTTTAGGTGAAATATCCAATGGTAATCCTATAAAATCGAAATAATGGTTTCTTCAGATGCTGCAATTTGTATCTAAAATTTTGGTTTTAGAAAAATTAAGTAGGAATTTGGTAATTCTGCAGGCAAACGTTGCTTGAAAATCAATTGAGAATCATTACACAGTGTCCAGCCTTTTTCACATTTTAGATAAACTGTGTAATGACCGGAAGTTATAGAAGGTCCATCATGGAAAATTATTGCAACTGCAACAAAAGTCTTTCCTGATATTGATAATTGATTTCCTACAAACTTCTTTATGAAAGTGTCCAATTTTGTTCCATCAGCTCTACAACGTTGCATCATTAAAATTATATACTGTCCATATTTCTTTAAAAATAACGTTGATAACATTTGTGATTTACATTGAGAACATTCCATGTTGTGATTTGTATCTTTAACTAATTTACTAAAAGTCACTGATTTACTCTCTGGTAATGTTAAATGTATGAACCTTTCAGAGTCAACATTAGTGCTGCATGTGTTCATACAGTTTTCACAACAATGTTCCCATTTATAAGAGAGACCAAACATATTTTCTATTTCTACCCCTTCATCTTCCAGTACCATAAGCATATACATTAAGAATTCCTGTGCATCTTGCTGGACATTTTGTGTAAACTGTGTACATCCAGAACATACATCTAAAAGATTTCTAACATCAGAAGCACTTTCTATTTTAGTTTTATCATTACTCAACTTCTCATAAAGGAAACTCAGCAGAGAACAAAATCTTTTTTCATGATTTAGTATTATCTGCTCTTGCAAACTTTTAAGATAAAATACAACATTCAGCACTACATTAGCGTAGCAGTTGACACCAGAGCTATTTTCAAAATGACAACCAACAACCTCTTCAACATTGTCCTTTTTCTTTTTGCTTGCAATCACATCACTCTCTTTTTGTTTTCTCTTCTGTACATCCTCATTACAGATATTCTCAATTCTCCTTTTTCGAACAAACAACACGTTTTTCAAACACAGGATACTGACCTAAATGAGGAGCATAGCTTCTTCTTAATCTATTATACTCCTTTACACAATTTGCATCAGCACTAACTTTTGAGTCATCAAAGTCTATCATGAATAAACCAGATAATTTTTTCACTCGAGACAAAGCAACATATGCCATACCTTCTTTAAACACACTAGATCCAATGTTTACAAAAGCACTAGCTACAGTTCAATCAATCAATCAAATGATCTTTATTCGGATATATAAGAGACATCCATAAAAGTACATAAAAATTATTCCATATATTCTTATACAAAGTGCAAAGTCAAAATGTAAATGTGCAAAGGATACATCTAAGACCAACGGGCCAGGTTCGGTTTGTTCACGTCAGAAGCTCAATAAATACGTCTTTAAAATCCATAAAAAGAACATCACAATGAATAATTTAAAAAGTTAAAATATATGTTCAACACATATTGTCGTACGCCTAAAATGCAGAGATGCAACATACAATAATATACAAGCCGTTATACAGAAATCTAAAATAATAGACAATATTCAAATCGTGTTCATTGAGGCACGGGAGCGGACAGCAGTTCGAAGAAAATGACTGACTCTATAAATAACATCTTCATTGCTTAGTGTCTGCAAGGTTCTAAAGGCCTCTTTAAAATCTGTCAGTGCATTGGTTTTAAAGTAAGGGATGAGAAAATTTTTAGTATATTTTTTATAGAAGCCACAAAATAATGTAAAATGCATCAAACTTTGCTTGCCACCTTGGTTGCATGGACAGGGTAAGTCTTTTAAGTTATGGGAATAACCCAGGGGGAAACAAAGTAGATTTACCACGCTCCCATCCCTAAATCTAAACAACAGGCTCCTGTCCCATCTGCCCAATACCTTACACAAATAACCTTGGGGTTTGATTGATGGCCTAATACAATGTTCTTGTATGTGTAGGTACCCAAGGATGGCTGGCTTTCTAAATTCGATATTTTCTCTATTTATTCGGTATAGGTCGAATAAGGCCCTTTTCACTATAAGCTTGTGTGATGAATTTATTGTGTCAGGTGCTGAAAAAAGATGCCCCATTTCAATGCTTTCTAGGCTCGCCTGTACCGCTTTAAGCCAAGGAATGCAATTTACCCGCTCACATTTTAAACAATCAGAGATTATATCGCGGGTCAATGAGGCGGCTTGGTTACGCCAAATTTTTAGCCAGAATAGAGCGGGTCTTGATTTTATAAAATCCTCTATATAGGGGAGGTTCAATTCTCTGTGGCATATGTATGACGGGGCCGAGAAGACTCCCCCCCAGTACCTTCCTACAAAACTTATTTTCTTCTACTTGAAGATTGGTGCAGCTCGAGTAACCCCACACCTCGGCGCCATACGTTCCTGTAGGGACGCACTGGGTTTTATAGATTTGTAGTAAAGATAAAGTGACCTCAGCGTGCCTTGGTTGGCGTAAAGTGATTAAGGAATTAATAGCTTTACCCAATTTGTTCCTCCCTCTGGCAACGTGTGGTTGCCAGGATCCAAAGTCAGAAAACAACAGGCCCAAATAAGGGAAAGTGCAAGTGCTGTCTAGGGTATTATTCCCTGCCATTATATGTCGGATTTTGTGTTTCTTTGGCCCGCAGGACATTATATAGGATTTTTTAAAATTTGTGCATAAGTCCAGGTCGGCCATAAAAGAAACAAAGCCTGAAATTAAAGTGCGAAGTGCATTAGGAGTACGGCCTATGAGTACCGCGTCGTCGGCATAAAGGAGTACAGGTAAAGGATTGCCGTTAACGAGCGGAACATCAGTGGTTAGTTTATTTATTGATGAACTTAATTCATTTATATATAAGATAAAAAGTAGGGGAGCCAGGACGCAACCCTGTCTGACACCCCTACCAATTAAAATCTCGTCCGAAACCTCACCATCATTATTGATGCGAACACGGGCCTTTAGGTCTCTGTGTAGATAAGCCAAGAATTGGACCAGAGATTCATCTAGACCATAGCTCAGCAAGGCAATCCATAGGCGAGATCGGTTGACAAGGTCGAAAGCAGAGCTTAAATCCATAAAACCTAGGTAAAGTGGGGATTTTTTAGCTCTGATGTATTTATCTAAGACTAGGTTTAGGTTCAAGCACTGCTCAACCGTCCCTACGTTATTTCTAAAGCCTAGCTGGCAAGGGTGTAAAATTTTGTTTTCCTCGGCCCAGGTGCTGATCTTATTAAAAATGACCCTGCCCAAAATCTTCAATGTATTGTCAATCAGTGATATTGGGCGATAACAGCCAGGGTCGAGTCTGTCACCTTTTTTAAAAATAGGGACGATTGTACTATTTGACCAGGTATCAGGCAATGAGGTAATGGACAAGTTATTAAAAACATTACACAGTAATGGGGACCATAGGTCGGGCTCTGATTTTATTAAATCGATGGATACTCCATCAGGCCCGGGCGCCTTATTTCCTGCGCTCTGAGAAATTGCATCCTCCACTTCTGTTATTAAAATATGTGGAAGCTTAAAAGGTTGACGATTTTCGGTGGGAGGGGTTGATGACAGGTAAATATTAGTGAAGTGCTTCACCCATACGTCCCCTGTTATGCTACAATTTGTGGGGGTGATATTGGAACCAAACGTTTTCAGGTTTTTAACCTCTTTCCAAAACCCAGCAGCATCCCTAGTTGCTGCGGTGCGTACGAGTGATTCCCAGTGAGTTTTTAATAGCTCTTCAGATCGTCTTTTTAAAGTACGTTTGTAACTGATCCTCAGGGACCTCACCAATATTTGATTGGGTGGATCGATTTTTAGGGCAGCTCTCAAATCTCTGTTTGCTCTAGAACAGGAGTTATCGAACCATCTAGGGGTAGTATCAAAGTTGATTTTAGCTGGCTTAGATGTCTCCTTTTTTATGGTCCTGCACAGCTCCGTGAATGCTTCAATGATCGCATGATCTGGGCCTTCAAAAGATAAACAAGTAAGAACTAATCTTGGTTCAGATTTGATAACTCGGGCTAACACCCCCTTATTGTTAATCCCCTTCCAGACCACCCTAAGTTTGTCTGTGGATGCAACTAGGTTTTTTGCCCCAATTTCTATCCGGTTCACCCTCTTAAGGGGAAGTTTCAAAGTGGATAGGATTGGGTAATGGTCACTATGTACAGACCTAACTACTTTAGCCTCTAATAAAAGGTCCACAAGTGCGGAGGTCACAAATACATAATCAATTGTGGATGCACTCCCATGCCCGACGTAAGTGACCGCGGGACGTTTATTTTCCATAATGTTGGCTTTTTCCATGACATTAATTAGGTCCCTTGTGGCCAGATGGTTAGATAATTCTATGCCTCTTTTACAAGGAGGGTTTTGTCGGTAAATGTGTGCATTAAAATCTCCTCCTACACATATCCCGTCGAGTTTCCCAAATTTATGTCCCTCTAAAATATCGTCGATAAAATTAAACAGCCTTATAAAATTCATATTGGGATGTGTTTTAAAATCGTTGTTGTAAAAATTTATTAAACATATTCTAATGCTACTGATGTAGAGCAAAGCCTGGAAATTCCTGTCGTGTGTTGCCAATGGTTCGATTTTAATGTCTGCGCCTAGTTTAACCCATATGGATAGTCCCCCACTTGGTCTACCGAAACGCAGGAATTAATGCGGTTTGGTTAAAACAGTGGTATCCATCAAAAAACAAAGGAGTGGTACACCAGGTTTCCTGAAACATCAGGATATCATTTTTGGAGACCCAGTCCACCCAATCCCCATTTGTTACTTTAGTACTTAAACCTGCTATATTCCAGCTCAGGATTGTCAAGTTATTGATAGATATTACCGAGGGGGAGACATAACACCTGTCCGTGGCCGCCTTAGGTGCATTAGCAGTCATTTTAATTGGGTCCAAGGACAGATCCCCTACTGGGTCAAGTATGTTAGATTGATTTCTACCCAGTGGGTCAAAGGGAATAGTTGATGGTCAGTCCAGAGTGTCCAAGTCAGACAGTGCACTGTATCTATTGTGTAACGGAAGAGGTAATGAAGAAGGGCTAGGTAATCTATGATGCGGTCTGTAAAAATAGCCCAGTTGCAGAGAAGTTATGTCGCTCGGAAGGGAAAAGCGCATGTTAGTACAGCCAAGGATATATTTAACTGTAGAAGGATTTCTAAAGTTGATGACAATACAGTCCCCTTCAATATTCTTGGGTGATGGCCCGACCCAACTCACCCGTCTAGTGGTTATGATTTCTCTCATAATGTTGGGGCCTACTCCTTTGTGTTTGCATAGCCAGTCTGTGCATTTGTTATTTAATTGCATCCATGACTCGCTCTGCCCCTCTCTTAGCTGTGGTACGCCTGCCAAAATTATTACATAGGGGCAGGCGTCGGGGGGCAGATGAAGAACAGGCCCAAAATGCATTGTTGGCCTGATAGTGAGTGTATGGCCCTTATCTAATCCAGTGGGAGCAGAAGCCTTCCCCCCAGTGGATAGCAGGGTTGGGGCATCGTTTGGCATATTACTAGCCTGACTAATGTGGCGTGTTGGGTTTACATTCCTCCCTGAAGATGACATAGTGGGAGCATCATTTGTCAAATTACTGGCCTGACTGGTGTATGGTGTTGATTCTATAGCTTTGTTAACACCTCTGGGTATAATGATGCTAGGGGTGGTCGTTTTATTGGGAGCATTTTGTTTTTCAGTCAGAGTGCCCCTATTTACAGCTTCTAGATCTTTAATGAAGCGCTCACCCCTTGTTAAGTCAAGGCTAATAGCCCCCTTCCTTTTTGCATCCTCATTTTTGATCATAGTTTCAATACGATCTAGTCTTTTAAAAACATTATTAAACTGTTTGATCATTTGAGATTCTAGCTGTTTAAAAATGGTGTCCACAATGGTTTCCATAAAATTAGCATTTGGCTTATTGAGTGTGGCACTTTAACTCACTGGGTCAGTCTGTGTGCAAATACAGTTTGTACCGTCTCTGGGGGGGGTAGTATTCAACAATCCTTCGGCCAAGTGTACGAGTTCAGTCCTGGCATTACTACCCTCTGTTGTTTTTTGTTTCCCTCTGGTCCACATGCTCTGTGGTGTGGGCTGATCCTTGTTGCATGTGGTTGGTTTCCTTCTATTAGTTAACTGTTTAATAGACCCTTTTTTCCTTGTCCCACCAGTGGGTTTGGTTTTTGAAGGTGCCTGGGAAATAGGGACATATTCAGTGACGTCAAGCTGAGAATCAAGGATGATAGTGTCGCCCTCCTCCTCTGGGGTAATAGTAGGTGGATGACACATGTTGGGCTTGGTAACTGTCACAGTTGGGGATAGGGGTAGGGTGTGTTCTGTACTAAAATCCCCGGGCTCCGAGTGTGTACGTAAAAGGCCCAATGACATCCGTCTCTCAGTGCTCGCGATTTCATTAGCGACCATATTAAATGCATTATCCAGCATGCTTTCTAACGATGAAGGAATGGTGGGGTGTGCCATTAATGATTTGCTGGTTTGATTTACAGGGCACTTCCCGCTAATTGGCATTTTTTCGTTTCTCTCACCTGATAATCCCTATGTAGGCAGCTTAGATGGGTGGCCCGCCCGACCACTGTTGACCTCTGAGGGCCTCAGAGGGCCCGCCCTTTGCCCGGGCTTCTCCCGCGGGTGCGACTCGCGGGTGCGAGGGGCGTTCCGTGCCTTAAGGCGCCTCCTGGCGCTCGTGCGGCGTCACTTCCGCCGCCGGGGCACCTGGGTACTGTAGTTCCCCCGAGCGTCGGTGC
Source organism: Triturus cristatus (assembly GCF_964204655.1). NCBI lineage: Eukaryota > Metazoa > Chordata > Amphibia > Caudata > Salamandridae > Triturus > Triturus cristatus. Next base: position 594,391,298 of record NC_140581.1, on the reverse strand, counting down.
GCGAGCGCTGGCCGTTTCCCTCACGGCTGGAGAGCTGGAGAGCTGGAGGGCTGGAGCACCACTTGCTGGGCAAACTGGACACGCTGGCCGTTCCCCTCACGGCTTGAAAGTAAGTCCCCGAGGAGCTCAGGGCGCTCCGTGCCTTAAGGCGCCTCCTGGCGCTCGTGCGGCGTCACTTCCGCCGCCGGGGCACCTGGGTACTGTAGTTCCCCCGAGCGTCGGTGCGCGAGCGCTGGCCGTTTCCCTCACGGCTGGAGAGCTGGAGAGCTGGAGGGCTGGAGCACCACTTGCTGGGCAAACTGGACACGCTGGCCGTTCCCCTCACGGCTTGAAAGTAAGTCCCCGAGGAGCTCAGGGCGCTCCGTGCCTTAAGGCGCCTCCTGGCGCTCGTGCGGCGTCACTTCCGCCGCCGGGGCACCTGGGTACTGTAGTTCCCCCGAGCGTCGGTGCGCGAGCGCTGGCCGTTTCCCTCACTTGCTGGGCAAACTGGACACGCTGGCCGTTCCCCTCACGGCTTGAAAGTAAGTCCCCGAGGAGCTCAGGGCGCTCCGTGCCTTAAGGCGCCTCCTGGCGCTTGTGCGGCGTCACTTCCGCCGCCGGGGCACCTGGGTACTGTAGTTCCCCCGAGCGTCGGTGCGGGAGCGCTGGCCGTTTCCCTCACGGCTGGAGAGCTGGAGAGCTGGAGGGCTGGAGCACCACTTGCTGGGCAAACTGGACACGCTGGCCGTTCCCCTCACGGCTTGAAAGTAAGTCCCCGAGGAGCTCAGGGCGCTCCGTGCCTTAAGGCGCCTCCTGGCGCTCGTGCGGCGTCACTTCCGCCGCCGGGGCACCTGGGTACTGTAGTTCCCCCGAGCGTCGGTGCGCGAGCGCTGGCCGTTTCCCTCACGGCTGGAGAGCTGGAGAGCTGGAGGGCTGGAGCACCACTTGCTGGGCAAACTGGACACGCTGGCCGTTCCCCTCACGGCTTGAAAGTAAGTCCCCGAGGAGCTCAGGGCGCTCCGTGCCTTAAGGCGCCTCCTGGCGCTCGTGCGGCGTCACTTCCGCCGCCGGGGCACCTGGGTACTGTAGTTCCCCCGAGCGTCGGTGCGCGAGCGCTGGCCGTTTCCCTCACTTGCTGGGCAAACTGGACACGCTGGCCGTTCCCCTCACGGCTTGAAAGTAAGTCCCCGAGGAGCTCAGGGCGCTCCGTGCCTTAAGGCGCCTCCTGGCGCTCGTGCGGCGTCACTTCCGCCGCCGGGGCACCTGGGTACTGTAGTTCCCCCGAGCGTCGGTGCGCGAGCGCTGGCCGTTTCCCTCACGGCTGGAGAGCTGGAGAGCTGGAGGGCTGGAGCACCACTTGCTGGGCAAACTGGACACGCTGGCCGTTCCCCTCACAGCTTGAAAGTAAGTCCCCGAGGAGCTCAGGGCGCTCCGTGCCTTAAGGCGCCTCCTGGCGCTCGTGCGGCGTCACTTCCGCCGCCGGGGCACCTGGGTACTGTAGTTCCCCCGAGCGTCGGTGCGCGAGCGCTGGCCGTTTCCCTCACGGCTGGAGAGCTGGAGAGCTGGAGGGCTGGAGCACCACTTGCTGGGCAAACTGGACACGCTGGCCGTTCCCCTCACGGCTTGAAAGTAAGTCCCCGAGGAGCTCAGAGCGCTCCGTGCCTTAAGGCGCCTCCTGGCGCTCGTGCGGCGTCACTTCCGCCGCCGGGGCACCTGGGTACTGTAGTTCCCCCGAGCGTCGGTGCGCGAGCGCTGGCCGTTTCCCTCACGGCTGGAGAGCTGGAGAGCTGGAGGGCTGGAGCACCACTTGCTGGGCAAACTGGACACGCTGGCCGTTCCCCTCACGGCTTGAAAGTAAGTCCCCAAGGAGCTCAGGGCGCTCCGTGCCTTAAGGCGCCTCCTGGCGCTCGTGCGGCGTCACTTCCGCCGCCGGGGCACCTGGGTACTGTAGTTCCCCCGAGCGTCGGTGCGCGAGCGCTGGCCGTTTCCCTCACTTGCTGGGCAAACTGGACACGCTGGCCGTTCCCCTCACGGCTTGAAAGTAAGTCCTCGAGGAGCTCAGGGCGCTCCGTGCCTTAAGGCGCCTCCTGGCGCTCGTGCGGCGTCACTTCCGCCACCGGGGCACCTGGGTACTGTAGTTCCCCCGAGCGTCGGTGCGCGAGCGCTGGCCGTTTCCCTCACGGCTGGAGAGCTGGAGAGCTGGAGGGCTGGAGCACCACTTGCTGGGCAAACTGGACACGCTGGCCGTTCCCCTCACGGCTTGAAAGTAAGTCCCCGAGGAGCTCAGAGCGCTCCGTGCCTTAAGGCGCCTCCTGGCGCTCGTGCGGCGTCACTTCCGCCGCCGGGGCACCTGGGTACTGTAGTTCCCCCGAGCGTCGGTGCGCGAGCGCTGGCCGTTTCCCTCACGGCTGGAGAGCTGGAGAGCTGGAGGGCTGGAGCACCACTTGCTGGGCAAACTGGACACGCTGGCCGTTCCCCTCACGGCTTGAAAGTAAGTCCCCGAGGAGCTCAGGGCGCTCCGTGCCTTAAGGCGCCTCCTGGCGCTCGTGCGGCGTCACTTCCGCCGCCGGGGCACCTGGGTACTGTAGTTCCCCCGAGCGTCGGTGCGCGAGCGCTGGCCGTTTCCCTCACTTGCTGGGCAAACTGGACACGCTGGCCGTTCCCCTCACGGCTTGAAAGTAAGTCCTCGAGGAGCTCAGGGCGCTCCGTGCCTTAAGGCGCCTCCTGGCGCTCGTGCGGCGTCACTTCCGCCGCCGGGGCACCTGGGTACTGTAGTTCCCCCGAGCGTCGGTGCGCGAGCGCTGGCCGTTTCCCTCACGGCTGGAGAGCTGGAGAGCTGGAGGGCTGGAGCACCACTTGCTGGGCAAACTGGACACGCTGGCCGTTCCCCTCACGGCTTGAAAGTAAGTCCCCGAGGAGCTCAGGGCGCTCCGTGCCTTAAGGCGCCTCCTGGCGCTCGTGCGGCGTCACTTCCGCTGCCGGGGCACCTGGGTACTGTAGTTCCCCCGAGCGTCGGTGCGCGAGCGCTGGCCGTTTCCCTCACGGCTGGAGAGCTGGAGAGCTGGAGGGCTGGAGCACCACTTGCTGGGCAAACTGGACACGCTGGCCGTTCCCCTCACGGCTTGAAAGTAAGTCCCCCCCCCTAGCTACAGTTAATCCTTGAGATTTGTGAATAGTTACAGCATATGCTAGAGAAAACGGAAACTGCTTCCTATGTACATATACGTCTTTCACAAGCAAAAAACGAACTGAACAGTGACTAATGTCTTTAACCTCTTCAACCTGATCAAATTTAATTTTTAAAAATTCAATTCCATCTTTTTTCTGGTAATTAACAAAACCCACAACTTTACCCATAGCTCCATTCACTAAACCTTTTTCTACATTCAAATTACGTCTTAAAATGACTCGACAGTTCATACATACATAAAGATTCTTTTCTAAACCAGCTGTTTTCGATATGTTTTTTTAGAGAATCCAATTTAGTTTTCAATTTGCCTGTCAATATAATAGTTATTCCTTCATGCTGTATTTTATCCACGGCTTCCATTTTCATAATCTCCTCATTTTCCAATTTCAAAAGTTCTTCATTGAATATAGAGCATTCATGTAGTGTTGGCATTAAGCAGATTACAGTATTTTGTTTCTGCAATTTTCTTGTATATTTTCTCTGGAACTATTTGTTCAGTTGGAAACAAATTACATAGCAATCGACTCTGTAAAGCTTTTCTGCCATGTTCTGTGAGTAGTCCAATTCTGATATCTTTGAGAATACTTGCATAATCACCATCATTTGCTTGCCGCATATTCGTAATGAGTTCTTTGTACTCAAAGTATGACCAAATATTCACATTACCTATACTTCCTAATTACTTTTTCGTTTGTTCATGTGCAAGAGTATTAAATACTGGTTGTCCTTTAACTGCAGTGAGCTGCAGTAGATCCCCAAAAACTATAACATGTTTTCCTCCAAATAACACGTCATAGTCTGTCTTTAGAATTTGCTGCATTCTTAAATGCACAAAGGCAAGCATTAAGTTTGATACCATGCTTACCTCATCAATAATGAGAACTTTCATTTTCTTCAACACTCTTGAAACTTCAAAACATGCTTCTCCTGTTAGCTTGTGGTATTATATTTTGTTCTCATGCTCTACTGGTAACATTAGCAAACGATGTAAGGTAATTCCTTTTATGTTATATGCTGCTAACCCAGTTGGAGCAGTAACAACACAAGACAAAGTTGAATCAGTTTTTTTCTGTAGGTAGCTTCTAATTACTTTAATTAAGAAACTGTTTCCAGTTCCAGCTTGTCCACTCGCATACATTCTGATTGGTTCAAATGATGTGCATGAGTACTCTTTATTTTCATGTAGTAATCCATGATCAATTTGTTTTGTGACTTCTTCATAAATATGTTGTTGTTCATCATTCAGTTGTTGTTCCAAATTTGGTAAGTCTATTAAATCTTCCTGAGCTTGATTCATAGCTGTTTCCACTTCAGTCATGGCTATTGCAGCTTCATTTTCTACGATTGGTTGTCCTAGGGGATCTTGACTGAGCGTACCAGAACTGTGACTGTCTTGAGAACTGTCTCTAGCTACTTCAGCTGCAATTGTAGCTTCTTGTTCAATTTCTTCATTTAACATTTGTACATAATTTGTGAAAGTACTGCATTCTATGCTATCTTTACATGCATTAAAGGAATCTTCATAGCTCTGAAAATCTCCAAGTAATTCATCCTCTGAACGCCATGGTTTAAACAGCTGTATAAGTGCTAAGTAGTAAAATTCCTTTTTGTCAGTAGTGTCGCAACTCAGCTTCCTGTGATTAATCAAACTTCCTTTTGTTTGTTTCACCAAACATCCTTCCTCACCAATGACTTTATATTTTCCATTGTTGATGTCTTCTGTGGCATTCCGTGTAAAAATGTAGTTCTGCAGCACTTCATAGAGACACATGTTCTCAAGATGATGACTTCTGTTTGGGTAATATGTGTCCAACATATTTGTTTTCAAAATGTCTGTACTTTCTGGTTCGTTCTCTGCTAAATATTCAATTTCTCGAATAGATTTCAGTACCCGATTTCGCATTCCTGCAAGGCCTAAACTTAGCCAAATTATTCTTCTGGATTTGGAGTACAGACTTGCAGATGACAACCTATCTGAGCATTCGTATGACCCAATTTCTCGATGCGATAACATCTTTAAACTGAAACTGTATAGCTTTTTACTGACAGTCTTCTTGTGAGAAATCTCTTCCCACATTTCTTTCAATTCCGTTTTCTCAGATTTAGTGATGTAAGATGTGACATACCCAGCAACAGCAATAGAATTGTCATCTACATACTGAATATCCATGTTAGCATTCCACATGGATAAAATGAATGGGTTGTAGTCATTTATATATTTTGACTCTTCTTTTCTTCTTAGGTTGTAGGTATTTTTCGGAGATTTTCTTGTAATGGTATGTCGCACAGCTGACATAAAACTGTTTACTCTTCCTTTTGAAAGAACAGGTCGTGGAAATCCAATTCGACATTTTGTGTAGAATTTATCTTTACTCTTGTACTTTCATCGACAGTATTTTCCACACCGATAACTTTGGAAACGTAAAACTTGCTCTTTTAAGTTTTTTTCTTCTGTGCTTTTAGGTATAGCACATGTTACATATTCTTCAATGAAAGATAAAACTGCATCATCAGAATATGTTCCAAATGTTGGGGCATCCTTGATCCACAACAGCATATGAATGTGAGGAGCACCTCTTGCTTGGTACTCTTTTCTCCAAAAGAAATCCACAACTTCTCCAAGAGGTGGATTTTTTTATTGCAGATGAAGGACATCATAGCCTCAAATCTATGATTGAAATATCTGCAAACATTAACCGGATCCAATGAGCACAATTCTCCTGCTGTCTTGTATTGGATGTTTTCAATATTTGAATTTGCCTGTCGAAGAAAATCCAGTAAATCATCCCAAGCGTACTCAGCACAGCTTAGGGTAAGGAACCATGTAGGAGTTCCTAAATTCCGTAACATACATTTCAATTCTCCATGGCGTCGGTACCAATATTCATTAGTTCCACGCTGACAAGCCATCAGATTAATCAATTGAGATTCCAAATGATCATCTCGCTGTTGCACTTTGTTCATAAAATCCTTTGCAGACACATTATGTAGATGTACTCCAGTTTTTAAAATGTGATTTACTGCATAAGATAGTGCAGACAAGTCGCTTTCAAATAAAAGATGGAACAAATAAGTAATACTTTGACGAAATCTTGGATCTTCTGCATATAATCTTGTAGTCCGATACTCAGAAGCAGGAATCTGTACTGGACGTTCATCATATCGTCCACCTTTTCCTGTAGGAAACAGCTGGGGAAAACAACGAGCTTCCAAGCTCTCCTCCCATACACTCACGGGAGTTCCTTTTGCTTTTTTCATCTGAAACAGATCAATAGTGTTTCCCATAACTTCTTTAGAATGAAGAAGATGTATGCTGAAATGTTCATAAATTTCTTCTTCTTTTGACTTATCCACTTTTTCAATTTGCCCAGTTGGTATTCCTGTGTCTGCTAGTAAAACATCTTCATCTTCATCCATATAAATTGATTCATAGTACTTATTATTTCTTTTCAAATATAAATGTGCTCTTTGTACTTTTCGTACATCTACTAGCTCCTGCCAAATTTTCTTATTCTTTGTAGGTACACCATTAACCAGAATAACTAATGGTTCAGTTTCCAAACTATCTGCATCAATTGTTTCAATATTTTTTTTTCAAATCTAATGGCAAATAGACAACTCTTCCTTTTAAACCTCTTTGTAAATCTGAAGGAGGTAATTTACCTGTTTTGGGCTCCATATGAACTATAGTCTGAAACGGATGGACACATTGAATGAGTATAGACTCTGCAGGAATATCAACCAATTCTAGATTATTATGTACAGCTCTAGCTGGCATTTTCTTTTTTTCTATCTTGTTATAACAGTATTTACAAATACGCTGATCTTCACCCAAATCAAAACAATTTTCCAGAAACAAATATGTAGCAAAATCCTTCCACTCATAATTATTTTCTTTTTCACTTTTTTTATAGAGATCAACATTCCTTGTTTGAGTTTTATAATGGCTTCTCCGGCAACAAATACAAGTAATATTTGGTCTTTCATTAGAGATAATAGTAAATTTTGTAATTTGATCTTCAAAATTTTTACTAACAGTGGGTTCTACATTCTCTTCCACATTTTCTTCAATAACTGTGTCATTTCCTGCACTTTCTTGTTCTGGACCAAAGTAACAAAACTGAATATCATCAGTAACCTTCTCTACATCTGATACAGATCCACGCAACAGAGCACTATTCAACTCATTTAACTTTAGTGCTGGACTTTTAGCAAAATACAATCTTCTCACAAACTTTCTCATTTCAGTATGATGTACTGCCAGCATCCTAAAATGGTGAAAAACACTTTGACAAACTTTCCTAGAAAGACAAGCCAGAGAATGTCCTTGCAAACCAGCATTCTTTCTCACTCTGCATGGATCTAGTCTTTGAAGCACCTTAATCTTCTGTTTAACACTTTTTTTTACTATATTCTCTTACAAAGTCACGTAATTTATCAATAGATTCTTGTCGTACAGTACAAATACTACTACAATTCCAAGTGTACACTGGGGCTTTAGGACGTTTCCCCATAACCTCATCAGCTAACGCTTCTTCCTCATTTCTTGGAACCATTTTCTCCTTTTCCATTACACAACCATCTTTAACTTCATAAGTTCGACCACTGGTGTCAACTGCATGCAGCAAACTATTACTTTGAAGATAACTCTCTTCATTAAAAAATGGTTCAGTACTTGAACTATGCTTCCATTCTCCTAAGAACACATTACAAAAGTTATTTTTTTTCACTACTCTTTTCCTTTTGCTTTTTGACTTCATTACATTGACTATTTTATCTAATGTACGGATCCTGTTCAAAATTAAAATGAATAGATTTCTTTTTAATTCCAAAGCCTTTGCAACAATTGATTCAATATGTTTCTTTTTCTTATAAAATATTGCTTTCTTCCTATATTTTTTCACATCCTTTAGCAAATTGAACACCACTCTTCTCTGAAACATTTGTTTACGATTGTTTTGAAATTCTGTTTTTCTTTTTAAGTCATTCTTTCTTGCTTCTGATTGTACATTAGCATTTAGTATTTTCTTTCTATTGTCTTGTTGTTTTCTTCTTGAAATACTATTTGCAGTGGATATACTTTGTACATTTTTTCTATGTTTGAGGATATTTTTAAAAAAATCCTTAGTCTGCTTACCAGAAGACTTTTTCTTTTTTCCAACATGAGGTTCTTCAACTAATTTTTGTTGTCCAGTTGTCTTCAAATATAGATGTTTTTGCTGTTCTTTTCTCTTTCTTGATTTTATAGGCATGTTTAATTTATTTCAGTGTTGTTCAGCAATACCTAAAGGAAAAAAAAATACCTTTATGTAATTTAAATGTATTACTATATTTTTTTGAGCTTTTCAAATCCTATCATATGAGCCCCTTTCCTACGAGTGCAAGTCTTACAGAACAAGAGCAACACGAATTAAATCTCTGACAACAATTCCTGTGTGCAAACAGACTCATGGTGTGATTCTAGGCAGAAAACGATATTTGATTGGCAATTTCAAAGCACATTTACTACTGTGGTAGAGCAAGTGATAATTACTGTAACAGCCTGACACATTTTCCTTATAGTTTAGAGAGGCAGAAAAGAGCACATGTCCTAACAGCTACTTGAGACCATGAGCATGTGGAACCTGGGTGAGTGATTAGACTAGAGCAAAGGAAATGAGCCTTGGTGATGTTGAATGTGTTAGCGTTACACACTGCTATCTGAAATACCACACAGTGCTGAATAGTAAGCATGGGAGTGCAGGAGAAGCAGCTGGCTGTGTGCTAAGAGTGTGTTTCTGGAGACTGTGTATTGTCAGGTGCAAGAGAGATCTGCATGGATGCTTGCACAACTGCATGAAGACTGCAGAGATGTATGTAAGATCACCTGTGGTAAGGGTTAATTGAAGTTATGAACATGTAGGAACTACCTCACCCATTGCAGGAGTGGAAGGAAAATCTACCCTGTTGTTTTCAAATGTGTTAGCATTAGGCTCTTATCTGTGAGATAGTGATTTCTGCTGAATGCTAACCATCACAGTTCAAGAAAACAAGCTGCCCCTTTCCTACGAGTGCAAGTCTTACAGAACAAGAGCAACACAAATTAAATCTCTGACAACAATTCCTGTGTGCACACAGACTCATGATGTGATTCTAGGCACAAAACAGTATTCCTGGGTGATACCAGTACATCTTAACTTATGGTGAAGACATACTCTATAATATCTTACAAGTTCAAGGCAGTTAAATATCTTCCAAAACACAAAATGTAAAACACAACTTTAAAAGAAGAAACAAATTTCTATTATTTATATCAAAATACACCACATACATCCCCTCTCAAATTCATAACTCACCTTTAAAAGTAGTTAGTTGAGAAAGAAATGTGCCACTCACACAGCAGATTATCAGAGCCAGAATCTCTGAGCTGTACTCCTCTCACCAGAACCACTAAATGGCAAAATGTCCCTCTCTTTTTTCACACATATACATGTTAACTTCAAATCACATTGTTTCCCACATTTTTTTAAATGGAAACACACATTTCTATTGGTTGCAAATTTCAACCCTTTCCAAATGATTTCTACCCCCAACATGACTTCTGCCTGCTACCATAGCAACAGATCATGGAACACTGGTGTGAGCAGAGAGGTCAGAAGTTCAGCACACAATGTTTCTAATCCAAAGAGCAAGAGTGCTTGACTTTTCAAACCTAACAGCATATCCAAAGTAATCTTCTGTGAGAACACATTTTTCTAAACCAATACAAAACATGCTTTTAAAAATTTTAACATACAGCCTAGTTTTTAGTGTTGAATGGTCTGAAACAGCCAATGAGTTCTTTTTATTAAAAAAAGTATGTAAGCCTCCATTTTACAACTATCTTTCTTTTCATATTGCCATTCTACTGAAAGACACCTTCTGAGTGCATCCAGATCTCCTTGAAAGATGTTCACAGTGTGGATTGTAGGTCATAGCTATGTCTACTGGAGTGAAAAGTATGCGGAAAAAAGAGGTATTGTGAAAGACCTTGCTTTGCCAAATGTAGACATTAAATGGATTGGTCAGAGAGGGTTAAAGTGGCACCAATTAATGCCTTTGGTGAAATCCTTTCTACATCTCCCACAGCCTGACCTTATAATTGTGCACTGTGGTGGAAATGACCTAGGCACTTTAACTGGGGTAGGTCTGGAAATGCTTGTTAAGGACACCTTTGTGCAATTGATGTCACTTTTTCCACAAACTACCTTTGTATATTCTAATATATGCCAAAGGCAAAAGTGGAACTGGTCCAACCAATATTGTCCGCAGATTGAGAAAGCAAAAAAGCACATCAATAAGTCTGTTTCTGCTTTCCTCAGAGACTATGGTATGGGTTCTATATACCACAACAACTTGCGTTACAACATGCAAGGCATTTATAGAGGAGACGGTGTACATTTCCCAGATGAAGGGAACAGAGTCTTCCTCTTGAACTTTAGACTCTGCATCGGTACTTACTTGTAGGTACAAAAAAACACTCAATGAACACAACGGCTCTTTTTAGAGCCAACCAACATCTAAACATTTAAACTTGATTTTTAATTCTATTTTTTTATGAATTATTTGCCGCCGTGCGCGCACCGTGCAATATTTATAAAAAAATTGTGGTTTTTTTGGGACCTTGGGGGTCTTTCATGGTCCACCTGAGAAGGCTTAGGGGGTCAGGGACTCTCTACCCTGCCCACTTTTCACGTTCTCCACTTGTGTTTTTAGCTCTCTTCTGCCTCTAAAACTCAAAATGGCGGCTGGGGGGTGCGCGCACCGTGCACGCACCCCGCGATTTTTTGAAAAAAAAAAAATGTTTTTTTCACCCTTCGGGGTCCTTCAGGAACCCCCTGACAAAGGCTAGGGGGTCAGGAACTCTCTACCCTGCCCCCTTTCACGTTCTCCACCTTTCTTTTTCACTGTCACACACAAAATGGCGTCCGACACTTCCTGATTTCGACCGATTGGAATGTTGACTGACATCTAACCACCAATCAGAATTACGCTCGTGGACATTTGGTGCGCGCCCCGTGCGAGCACCGTGCGCGCACGGTGCACGCATATAGATATTTATGTACTTTTAACTGCAATTTTCTCAGGAACTACTGAACAGATTGACACCATATATGCAAAAGGCACATGCCTGACCTGAGGACTACCTCTTTGCCTAATTTCAAGTAATTCTGTTCAGCCGTTCGGGCTGTACCTTCAACTAAAGGTCCTATGAGAAAATGTATGGGGAAAACGCGTTTTGGGACCTCCTTTTTTCTCAGCCCCCACTTGACGAATCACCCCGAGACTTTCAGGGTAGGAGCTGAGCAGAGCGCCCCATTAGTTTTGAAAATTTCACGAAGATAAGTCAACCGGCGCCAAAGTTATTCAAAATAGAATTTTCAGATTTCCTATGGGAACTCGGTCCTAACTATAACTATCTACTGGCGACCGCCAGTAGATAATATACGTTGAATTTTTATATAATTTTAAAATGATAAAATACATTATAATTATTAGTTTTTTAATTGTTTTAAAGTAAATGTATATATTAATTATTATATATGTTTGTTTAACTTTTTTTAATTAAGTTTAGTTGTTATATTTGTTGAAATGTATATTAGATCTAATTCATGATTTTTCATTAATTTTATTGTTTAATAATTATTATTTTATTTTATATACATTGAAAAAGGCTGTTACGCCGAAATGCGTGTGTCGGTGCGCGGGGGTCTGCACAATAAAGTGACTAAATAGAATCCATCCGTGAGTGCGTCCGTTTGTAGCCTGAATTGTGCTATTGTGGAAGAATATATATATATATATATTAAACACAAACACTTCTGAGAACAATACAACTCCGTAGATTCAAAAAAGGACAGATGATTAGTCTTCTTGTTCATTCATTTTTATTCTGGTTCCTTGAGAAGTCAAAATTCACAAAAATAACACACAAAGTGCCAACACGTGTTTCGCGCCAACTGCGCTTCTTCAGGGCTGTTAAATAAACAAAAAAAATATGCTTTAGAACTCATATATACATATTTGTTTTTTCACAAAAGTGCATGTATTTCTGAGTTTTTATAACCACATTTAACAAAGCTCTATCAGTATACTTCCCAACAATAACACAGCAACTTTAATACAAATCTACATAAAAGAAAACGGAGTGAGAAGGAGATTCATGTAGGGCTAGCATGTTATTGAGCTATCTTGAATCTTAGATTTATCAATAGATAAATGTAATACCCATAATGATTAATGATAGAGTTAGCGTACGAGAAGAGTGTACCTTATTGTTCCTTTAGTGATTTCTTTTTAGAAAAGGCTTGAAAAATGATTCAGGCTCCCTATTTTTGATGCAGTTCCTAAGATACAAATTTATTGATATTGTTATAATTTTGTTGTAATATTAACATTTTATTCACTCATCAATTTATCAATTAAGGCCCAAAAAGTTTTAAATCTCTCATCTTAATTTATACAGCCAGGATTCAAAACAGGATTCAAAACAATGTAGTCTCACCGTATTCATGAGTAAATTCCTCATAGGAGTAATAATTTTTCAAGTTCAGTGGGACATAATAGATTGTTTACTATTACTTTTAGATCTTATCATGGAACGCTAAATATAACTTCTCAAAACTCACAAGATTCTTACTGATAACGACTCCTATGAGGAATTTACTCATGAATACGGTGAGACTACATTGTTTTGAATCTTGGCTGTATAAAATTAAGATGAGAGATTTAAAACTTTTTGGGCCTTAATCGATAAATTGATGAGTGAATAAAATTTAAATATTACAACAAAATTATAACAATATCAATAAATTTGTATCTTAGGAACTGCTTCAAAAATAGGGAGCCTGAATCATTTTTCAAGCCTTTTCTAAAAAGAAATCACTAAAGGAACAATAAGGTACACTCTTCTCGTACGCTAACCCTATCATTAATCATTATAGGTATTAAATTTATATATTGATAAATCTAAGATTCAAGATAGCTCAATAACATGCTAGCCCTATATGAATCTCCTTCTCACTCCGTTTTCTTTTATGTAGATTTGTATTAAAGTTGCTGTGTTATTATTGGGAAGTATACTGATAGAGCTTTGTTAAATGTGGTTATAAAAACTCAGAAATACATGTACTTTTGTGAAGAAACAAATATGTATATATGAGTTCTAAAGCATATTATTTTTGTTTATGTAACAGCCCTGAAGAAGCGCAGTTGGCGCGAAACACGTGTTGGCACTTTGTGTGTTATTTTTGTGAATTTTGACTTCTCAAGGAACCAGAATAAAAATAAATGAACAAGAAGACTAATCATCTGTCCTTTTTTGAATCTACGGATTTGTATTCTTCTCAGAAGTGTTTGTGTTTAATATACCGTACTACACTGGTGGGGACCAGTGTCTGAGACTGTTTTGAGCGCCGGGCAATTTACCTGTAACCCAAATTTTTTCTTTTTCTAATATATATATATATATATATATATATATATATATATATATATATATATATATATATATATATGTATATATATATATATATATATATATATTGACTGAAAAAACCATAGGTTTCAGGGGCGATATAGTTAGCTGGACATTTCCCTTGTACAAAACCCTAGAAATTCCCCCGTTATAGTTAGTTCAGCTAACTATAACTCGCGCCCCCGCAATGCACTGCTGATGACGTCACATATTACATCACTCATGACATGGTCAGTGACATCACTCATGACATCACTGATGACATCTCAAATGACATCACTGATGACATCACTGATGACGTCATCCAGTGAGTTTGTGTTTCTGTAAAGTTTAAATATGTTTAATATATATAATATAGGGAAAGGCCTATGGAAGAATGAGTGGGTGTATAAGTGTGTGAATGGATGATTTAGTAGGTGCGTGACTGACTCTATAAGTGAGTCATTAAACGTATCTTGCTGCAGACTTGTGACTAAACTGTGTGAATGTCTGTATCTGTCTGTCTGTTGGTGTATAAGTGGCTGCATGGTTTTGTGAATAGCTATATGAGTGTCTATATGGGTTATTGATTGGTTGTCTGAGTATCTATATGGGTGCCTGAATGTTTGTGTGGGTGGGGTGTGTGTGACTCTGTGCATAGATGTGTGAGTGGGTGATTCTATGGGTGCATGGTTTTAAGAGTGCATCTGTGATGGACTGTATGGTTGGGTGAGTGTATGTATGGGTGTGTTAGTGATTGAATGTATATCTCAGTGGTACATGTGTGATTAACTACATATGTGAAAGGCAGTACATATGTGTGTAAGAGTATATAACTGGCTATATGTGAGAGTATGTGATTGTGAGAGTGGCTGTATGGATGAGTGTGTGCTTGTATCAGTAATTGTATAAGAGCGTAAGAATGTGGTAGTATTTTTATGAGTAAGTGAACTTGTGTGAGTATAACTGGATAGATGAGTGAATGGGAGTGTGATTAATTATTTGCATGACTGACTAGGTGTGTGAGTACCTCTATGGATGATTGGTGGTGTGTGAGTGTCTATATAGATGGATATGATAGTCCTGTACTGAGTGACTGTAAGTATGAGTGACTGTACAGGTGAGTGAGTGGATGTGTGTGTAGACCTAAGAGTCAATGAGTGGGTATGTAGTTATTGGTATTGGAGTATCTATGGTTTTGAGAATGTACGTCTGAAATTTTCATTGGGTATATCAAAGGGTGTGAGAAGATGCACTAATTTATCACATGGATGACATCATCAGTGATGTCATCAGTGATGTCATTTGAGATGTCATCAGTGATGTCATCAGTGATGTCACTGACCATGTCATGAGTGATGTAATATGTGACGTCATCAGCAGTGCATTGCGGGGGCGCGAGTTATAGTTAGCTGAACTAACTATAGCGGGGGAATTTCTAGGGTTTTGTATGAGGGAAATGTCCAGCTAACTATAACGGCCCTGAAACCTATGGTTTTTTCAGTGAATTTCTAAGGTTTTTTTAAATGCCAATTCCTAACTATAACGCCCCTGAAACCTATGGTTTTGTCAGTGAATTTCAAAGGTTTTTTAAATGCTAATTCCTATCTATAACTTATCTCTAAAGATATCACGTTTAATGATTTTCATTGGATTTCTATATTTTTCAATTTCAGTGTGTCAATTTCATTAATTATCTTTTTTTTAAATACTTTTTTATCACCATTTTTTAAACTTATTTTTTCTATTAATTCTTTTAAAAATAAAAAAATATTATTTGTTTTTATTGGGTTTTTAAAAAATATTTTTTTATATTTTTAAAAATATTTTTTAAACTATATTTTCAAAACTTTATTTTGTATTTTTTTTCCTTCCGTTTTTTTGGGATCCGCGCACGCTATGCGCACCGTTCTCGATCCCTATGCGAAAGCATCCGCACACGGTATGCGTTGGGTACGTGTTTGATGCGCGATTCCAATGCGACCGGTACGCGACTCCAAGCCTATACGCGACACGTACGATTACGTTACGCGGCGCTTACGCGCTTACGCGCTTACACGATGCATCATATGCGTGTATGACGTGGTGGGTGCGCGGATCCCGCGAAATATTTAACATTTAAAAGAACATATATATATGTATTTCATGTGAATATTAATTGAAGACAAACTCTAAACTACTCTTAAAAGTAATATATTTTTTAATCTAATCCTATATTCCTTTTAAATTCAATTTCGCGGATGCGCGCTGAGTGCGTGCTGCATAAGCGCAGGGTGCGCGGATCCCATGTGACCTGCAAAAAAAGAGATTTGATTGGTTCATTACATTTCCTGTTCTAACTATTGAAAGACCCCACCCATTTCAATCATTCTTCTTTGGAAGAGCATCTCTTTGCAGAGAAGAAGCTTTTTTGATTAAGTTTTTACTTAGCTCAAACTTTTTTCAGAACAAACAATGGCTTCAGGGCAGCAGGCATCTCCTGCATCTCCTCATACATCTGAGGATGATTTTTTGGAAGAGCCACCACGCCCACCACGTTTTTCATCTGTGGTGTGGATATTTTTGACTTATCCTGAGGGGCAAACAAAGACCAATGCCACCTTGGTGACGTGCAAGATCTGCCAGAGAGTGCTGTCTCGAGGGGATCCTAACAAAAAGTACTCATGCGGAACAGCTGGTATGATGAAACATCTAAGGACCCTTCATCCGGTAAATCTTGCTCGGGAGGAATGCCGAAGGATGAGAGTCGCTCCTGCTCCTTCCGACTCTTTGCAGCCGAGCACTTCATGAGGGCATCCTTCAGCTCTAAATTTGGACATCCGTCCACAATTTCAATTTTTGAAAGTGCTCAACGTTAAATGCAATGCAACTTTATGCTACGGGAGCAGTCTATCGATCTGATCTGCCGTAGGCAAGAAAGTCACCATTGCTAGTTTTTTTTTTTTCCCTGAAGTTCATTGTTTTGTTCCTCCTGTTCTGTTTTTTCCAGAAAAACCAAAAAAAATTAAAATTGTTCAGAAAACAAAAAAAATATATAAAACAAGAAAGAAGAAAAATAAAGTTCTTCTAAGAACTAACTTTTCTGGTTTAAAAAAAGAGCTATATTTCTTTGTTAGTGTGTGAAAGTTTAGATGAATGTATGTGTAGTACGTAATTGACTGAATGAATGCATTAGTAGCGTATGGTGAATGTATAAGTGCAGAACTATGAGGAAGTGCTGCAGCATCACACAGTAACCTCTTTAACTGCAGTGTGCTGTAGTACTTCCGAAGCACAGGGATGCAACATATGTACATAAATATGTTGCAAATCTATGCTTCTCTCTGCATGGCTGCTTAAACTGCAGCCATGTGGTGACACAGGCACCCTTGCACCGTAGTGCAAGGATATCTGTGTCATGTGCTGTTTGTTTTTGTGAAGGAAGACACACCTTCCTGCACAAAAACAATGAGAAAACGCATTTTTCTCCTTCAATGTATGCTGAACATTTAAGCATGCATTGAAGATATAAAAATGTGGAGAAATGAAAACAATTCTCCTTGTTGTGCTTTCCTACACCAATTTTAGAATGGTGCAGCATTCACACACATATCGAGATTTATGATTTCTGATAAATCTAGAGATGTGTCTTGTTCTATGAGTATTCAGAGCAATCATGCACAACAACACTTATAGAACACCCTTTCAACGCAAAGTGGTGTGTATGATGAGGTTGTATTTACATGGAGTAGAAAAAGTGCACAGAGTGCCTTTTCCTCTCTTTGTAAATTTGAAAGAGTGTCTTGTGCAATAACTATGTTACAAAAAGTGACATATTTCTGTTTTTAAAATTGTTTGCGAATGATAGAAGGTAAGCACAGAGTTTTGTCTGCAAAGATGTTCAAAGAATGATTGAAATGATTGCGGTCCTTCAATAGGTACAATGGGAAATATTATGAACCCCTCAAATCTCTTTTTTTGCAGGTCACATGATATCCGATTACGGTCAGATTTCAAAACTACATAGGTATAAACAGAGTGTTTTTTAAAAACGTGTTTAAACTTTGTAGCTTCTTGCAGATCTCTCCAGTCTGCATATTGATACTTAGTAAAACTTACCTTCAGAGTAATAGAAATGAAAAATGGTATACATTTTTTTCAGATTTTCTTTGCAATCTAAATTGATGTAAATTGCTTATTTTAAAATTAGGATCTGTGAAAGAAAAGAAAAAAATAGTTATCACATGTAATAATATATTTTTTACAACACAGCATAATTTCCATAAAGTAATTTGTTTGCCTTTTTTGCTGTTCTCAGAACATATTGTATTTCACTAGAAATAGTGATTTCAATCTTACTCATCACTTAACAGCGGGCAAAAAAAAAACAATCAGAAAGATTGTTAAAAAAAACCAACATGCTATTCTCATTAAAATACTAGAAAATACAAATCACACATATATGAAATGCTTACGACTAACAAAATTTTATAACTTTAACTTATAAAAACTGTAAATGTTGCCGCTTTAAAATATTCACCGAATCAATGACCACCAAAAAGTCCATAATTCAAACATATACCTTTCCTTGAGGCCAAATAGTATTTTTGCACTCCTTTTTTATGTAAATTGTCCAATGGTAGTCCTATTAAATTATAATATTAAATTCCTCAGAGAATGAATTATCTTCCTAAAACTTTGACTTTAAAAATATTAGGTAGGAATTTTGTAATTCCCTAGGCAAACGTTGTTTGAAAACCAACTGGGAATCATTACTAGGGTGCCGATTCCGATCGGGTAAAAAATGTTCCCGTACGACTCGTATCCATATGAGTCATACAAGTCCCGTACAAACGGCGAAGTACGATTCGTACCGTAAAAATACATACGAATTGCATCGGGAATAGTCTACGAGACGTCCCCGGACAGATTTACGTACGAGTCGTAAAACTGAAGTCCGAGCGCACAAGTCCGATCCGTACCAGCGTCCCGAATACACAAGCGTTTGGAAAACGTCCCGTACGGAGCGAACTTTGTACGACCCCTACCCCGGGTACACTTGGGCCCAGGATACGAGTTGTATGGCTCCCCACCCCACCCGCACAAGTACGCGCCGTACCCCAGCACCCGCGTATGTACGCGCCGTATCCCCCCACCCCAGCACCCGCGTATGTACGCGCCGTACCCCAGCACCCGCGTATGTACGCGCCGTACCCCTCCACCCCAGCACACGCGTATGTACGCGCCGTACCCCCCCACCCCAGCACCCGCGCATGTATGCGCCGTACCCCAGCACACGCATATGTAAGCGCCGTACCCCCCACCCCAGCACCTGCGTATGTACGCCCCATACCCCCCACCCCAGCCCCGTACTTGGACGCACCGTACCCCAACACCGTACCGTATGTATGAATCATACAACACCATTGCATATGTGATCACTGTACAACAACATAGCTATGGACGCAACTTACATACGCGAAAAAGACTCGTACTGAACCAGGACACTGTAAAACAGCACAAGGAGGGTCAATTCGACTCGCACAACACCACAAAACATGTCTACAGGACAAAAAACAACTAAAAGACTGACCTGGCACATCCAAACAGTCAAACAGACGCCCAAACTCACAACCACCTCTTTTAACACACCCACCAAAAGTTCAACCCAGCCACACCCACAAATGGACCAATAAAAAGGGCCCACAATCACAAACCATGAGCCTTTGCAACAGACCCACTGCTGACAGACATCACACACAAACAACTGCACCCATACACCTTAACTTACACACCTTCACACAACCTCCTTCACACAGACCCCCTCTACACATACACACACACCTACACATTCACACCCACACACCCACAACCATCCACACCCACACCCCACACCATGTCCACAGACAAGAATCCAAAGTTCACAAGGGAGGAGCTGGACATCTTTGTCAACGAAATCATCAGAGTCGAGCCACAGCTCTTTGGAACATTGGTCAGACAGACCAGCATATCCCAAAAAACTAGCCTGTGGCAGAGGATCGTCGATCGGGTGAATGCTGTTGCGCCCATCAGAAGGACCAGGAATGAATGCCAAGCCAGGTGGTACGATCTGCGCAGGGCAGTCAAGCGAAAAATGAACGAGGAATACGCCCAGAGTAACATCACAGGAGGTGGGCTGCCCCGCAGACCGGTACATTACCATCCCTGGGAGGAGAAGGTGATGGCCCTGCTTCCGCCGGTGGGAGTACACGGAGTCAAAGGAGTTCGAGAGCCTGGTGAGTACACAAACAACTCACGTAACATGGGGGGAATGGCATCCACACCCCAACTACAACAAATGCACTCACCTACCCCCAAGCCCTCACCTGACACAACCATACTCTAAACAACGCTCATGCCACTAACATGAGTATGCACCATTCACAAAGCAAGGCCATGCCATGTCCCAGCCTAAACAAACCCAAGACAGGATGTCCGGGATGCTGGGAGGGTGGGGATCACTAAACATATTGTACAACTCGGAAACAGACACCATTGCCCTCAGCCCATATGGCCCAGGTACATACCATGCACCATGCGCAAGGGACTGGCAAAGTACTGACAAGGTAGCTGACACTTGGCCCTGCTGTAGTCAGCACAAGGCCCTCCTGTGACAACTGCAAACTCGAACACAAACACAACAAGCTCAGAAATCTAGGACAGGAACTCACACTCACTGACATGGCAGCATACGCCATGGTGGGACAGATACATCACCTGGGAGACCCATTGCCAAATCACACCACACCCACCAGCAGGCACCGTCAATCAATCAACAATCGATCAGGATACTTGTAAGGCACGCTACTTACCTGTGAGGGTCTCAAGGCGCTGAGGGGGGAGGGGTTCCACCACTGCTCGAAGAGCCAGGTCTTGAGGAGTCTCCTGAAGGCAAGTAGGTCTTGGGTCAGTTGTAGGTGGGTTGGGAGGGTCTTCCAGGTCTTGGCGGTGAGGTAGGAGAAGGATCTGCTGCAGGCGGGCGTACGTTGGATGCGGGGGACAGCTGCGAGGGCGAGGATGGTGGAGCGGAGCGGAGCTGGCGGGTGGGGGTGTAGAAGCTGAGTCTGATGTGCAGGTAGGCTTGTCCGGCGGTGTGTAGTGCCTTGTGTGCGTGGCTGAGGAGCTTACAGGTGATCCTCTTGTCGTTGTGGAGCCAGTGCAGGTCTCTCAGGAGGGGGGTGATGTGGCTGTGGCGGGGGCGTTGACGATCAGTTGTGCCGAGGCGTTTCCGAAGCGTTGTAGCTGCCGTTGGGGTGTGGATGGGAGTCCTGCGTAGAGTGCAGTGGCGTAGTCCAGTCACCTGCTGACGAGGGCCTGTGTCACTGTCCTACTTGTTTATGTCGGGATCCACCAGTAGATCCGGCGGAGCGTGCGTAGGGTGTCGTAGCAGGAGGAGGAGACGCCGTTGACCTGCTTGGACATGGAGAGGGAGGATGCGAGGATCAATCCTAGGTTGCGTGCGTGTTTGGTGGGTGTCGGTGATGTCCCCAGAGCGATCGGCCACCAGGAGTCGTCCCAGGCTGAGGGTGTGGGTCCGAGGATGAGGACCTCCGTCTTGTCCGAGTTCTGTTTCAGATGGCCACTCCGCATCCAGTCGGCGATGGCCCTCAGACCCTGGTGGATGTTTGTTTTGGCGGTGTGAGGGTCCTTGGTGAGGGAGAGGATGAGCTGGGTGTCGTCGGCGTAGGAGATGTTTTTGAGGTTGTGGTGGCGGGCCATTTGTGTGAGGGGGGCCATGTGGATGTCGAACAGCGTCGGGCTGAGGGATGATGACTCACCCCTTACACAAGCACACCCCCCTGGGGCAGCCAATGGAGTCACAGACTCTCACAATGGACATGTGACACAACAAGATCAAGCCACAGCCAAAAAAGCATCCAAGGACAAATGCAACATGTCAAAGACCCTGGATAACATTTCAATCAGTCCCCTGCAACATACCCATCCACAAGTGAACATTGATGTGAATGCTAGGCACATACAACTACCTGGAGGAACTGTGGCAACTAGAACATGTATGAAACATGGATGTCGCATGAAACAGCATTAACATTGTCTCTCTCTCACACACAGGGCAACGTCATGGATCTCCCCCCAACACTGGGGGGGAACAATCACAGGCCCAGGCTCGGCAGGAAGATGATCCCACCGGCAGCGACGACTCTCAGCACTCTGTGGATGACCCCAACCAACCTGGACCCTCTGGTGCCCAAGCCCCTGCAGCACCTGCGTCAGGTACATCTGTGCCAACCACCACCCCCATTCTTGCCACATCCCAGGAGAAACCCAGGAGCCCTGCCCGCACAGAACAACTGAGCCAGTCTGACCTGGAGGGACAAGGTTCTCCGGCCACCCAGGAGGAGGCAGACAACCCTGCAAATGCCATCCCTCAGGGGTCCTGTAGACCCGATGTGCCCACAACGGTAGGCCAGGCTCGTGTGGGCAGGGGTGGTGGGAGTGGAGGCAGGCGGAGGCGCGAACCTGACCAGCCAGCTGAGGCAACCGGTATGTCACACATACGCCACATCTTTGACACATACCGGTGTGACACCAGGGGCATCAGCCAGGTAGTGGGGACCCTCAACGAGATTAAGAACCAGCAGGCCGAGCAACACGCCAGTCAACAACAACACCAAGGACGGATGGAGGCAAGACTGGCTGAGCTCCTGGTGGTGCAAATGGACATAAGCCGTTCACTCCGTCGGATCGCCGACAACATGGGCAACCCTCCCTGTGCCACCAGGCGAAGACCACCACCAGCCACAGGGAGGGAGGAGGGGGAGGATTCGTCCGACGGAGCGTCCCAAGCATTGTCAAGGCCTGCATCTGAAGGTGCCGTGAGGAAGGTGGGTCGTCCACGGAAAAGACCGTGAGAGGCAGCGGACCGTCCACATCTCCCAGGTCACCTGGCCTGGCACCTGGCCCTCATGCGCAACAGCAGCACCTCATCCAATGACATTCTCTGCCACATGGACTTGCTGGTCACAGTCTGACCAATGATGACCAACATTGTGGTCTGGACTCTGATGACTCCAAAGTACAAGGATCTCATCTCCCCCTGGGTACTTTGGATTCCATGCACACTGTATAGCACCTATTTGTCCACACTAAACAGGCCCCCCCACCGAGAATAAATCTTAATTTCTACAATTACATGTTGCCTTCATTTTGCATGAGTACACAACCTATGTGTGGGGAAATGTCAAACTATGCCTGAGTGTTGAACTAACTCCAGCCATCCATACCCTGGAATCTGAGTCTGGGACAGGACACACATGGGTCACAATGTATCATACAATACAGACATGGAGCACAATACTCACCCGTGATGGCCTCAAGCTGCTGAGGGGGGGCATGCAATACTGTGCGGACAGACCAATTGGGAAGAGTATCCTGAAGGCGTAGAGGTCATGGCTCATGTGGATGTTGCCGGGGAGGGAGTAGCAGGTATGTCTTGCCAGGTGGGAGAACTATGTCCTGCATGCTGGAGTACGGTGGATGTGAAGAATGGTGGCCAGGGCAAGGTTGGATGCACGGAGTTGGCACAACGGGGTCTCGGATGACAGACGGCCAAGGTTGGTTTGGGGTCTGGGGTTGTGGGCTGCCTCCTGAGTGTGGGTGAGGAGTCTGAAGATCATCCTGCAGCACACAGTGATCCATTGCAGCTATCTCTGGTGGACGGTGATGTGACTGGGGCGCGGGATGTTGAAGCTGAGGTGTGCATATGCAGCCTGGATGTGGACAAGTTTCCCGGGAGTTAGGATGTACTTGCTCCATAGAGGGCAGGGCAATAGTTGACACGGCTGGTGTCGTGGGCTTAGGGGATGGTCTGTCTTTCCCTGGAGTGGATCTATCTGAGGATCATGTGCATCATGCAGAGGGTGTTACACCCTGAGGTACAGATGCTGGTGATTAGCATGGCAAATGTGAGTGACGAATCCATGAGGCACACCATCTTGTGCGCGTGGGCACTGGGTGCATGTGCAAGACTCTAGCAGGTGGGACACAAGCAGTTGACCCAGCTGTAAGGGGACAATCCTCAGATGATTACCTCAGTCCTGTACAAGTCCAGCCTCAGGTGGCTGATGTTCAGCCATTCATCAATGGATCTCATGCCTTCTTGAATGTTGGAACTGGCAATGGCTGCGTCTTTGGTGAGGGTGAGGAGCACCTGGCTGTCAATGGCATACGAGCTGATGATGAGGTGCTGTGTGCATGTGATGCCGGAGAGGGGGACCTGGACACATTGAAGATTGACACGCTGAGAGATGATACCTGGGCCATGTGCCAGATGATGCCACTATACTACATGCTGAAGGCTTGAGTCCCACTCACATGGCCTTGCTGGTGTACGGAGCCGGTGGGGAGTAGGAGGGACATGAGTGACCTGGTTGGTGTGACTGGGCCTGGAAGGCGAGGCAGCGCTGTGTAGGCAGTTGGAGTTGCACACTCATCATGCAAAGGTGTCGTGTGTGCGCCTAGGGTATGCCTGAGAGCAGGCGGTAGATTTTCGGATGGACAATGCTTGGAGGGTGGCCGCAACGTCAGACTGTAGTGTGATGTGGGTCATGTAAGGACATGAGGGTCGTGCAATGTGCACGTTGCATGCGCTGACGGTCCAGCCTTTGGCACAGCGTGGGCTCAACAGTGGCACAGACAAGCTGATGCCAGCCAAATGAATGGGTGGAGGGAGGAAGGGAGGAGCATCTTTGAGGTGTGTGTGTTGCCGAATCTGTAAACTTTGTGGGCCCTTGCTGCAGGGGCCACAGCAGCAGGCGGCATGTCCTGGAAACTATGCCACAAGTTGCACACAAAGACAAGGATTTCAGAAAGGACAACTGCAACAGGCGTATGTAAAGGAAGGAGTGTCCGGTTTCCCATGGCACACCCAGAGACAAAGGATGCACAATCACCAAAGATGACTGACCCCGGATCATGAAACTGAAGGCCGAGCTGCGCACAGGATATACACCCTCAGCAGGTGTTGACGGCCCGTTGAGGTCACCAACATGCCCAAATACATACACAACCATGGACATCATGCACAACAGGGATTCTAATCCCTGAAGAACTGCATGCATGTATCTGAAGTACACATAGACTCATATGCACAGTCTTTGACAACTATGCCAGAGATGCCGCATGCAAAGTGGCAAGAGACCTACATTGACAGAGATGAGGCACCTTGGAGGGTGAGGAACACCTTTAATACTCAGATTCACACCTAGGGAAATGCATCAATATGAACAGACTCACAGGTCATTTGGCTGAACATGTGGGACCTACACTGGACACCCCCTTCACAACACAGATGCTGTAAATCCATTGAACTGGCACACAAGTGAAGGGGTGAGCCAAACACCCCCTGCTGCACACGGTGGGGCTGCAATTCCCCATTGATCCTCTCATGGGGATGTCCCACACTATGTCCACCCATAGCATCCCGTATGTTTCAGAGGGAAGTTGTACACACATTGATGCCTTCATCAGAATCCACAGTCCCATTACAGATGACTGTTACGAAGGGTGACTATCAATACATGGGAGTCATGCAACATGTCATGTGCCCCATGGTGAGTCAACATGTATGTATAGTAACACAACATGCACAGGAGCAGTGCCACACATTCCAAACACCTACCAACACCAAAATGCCTTGCAGCAATCCTTAACCAAAATGACTTTTCACCATGACTGTGCATGGGACACTGATTCAGCACACGTTGCAATACTCATGAGGAATAGCGGGAGGCCAACGATGACACGAGCAGACAGCATGCGAAACTACCTGGGGATGACAGACACACAAGAAGTCAGGGAAAAGATTGTCATCCGCATGCATGGTCATTTACTCTACAGGAATAAGTGTGTCACCATGCTATATTAAAATTGAGTGTCTAAGCTAAAATGTGTGGAAGGACATCATCACTCGAGTGACACATCTGAACACACCTCTAAGTCACTTAGCATACAGTCAGCTGGACACACACATTGCAACACATGCCACACAAGGCTCCAGGCGTGCACACTCAGACCCATGGACTCACCATTATGAGAAGAAGTTGCGTATGAGCTGACTCCGGATGTCGTCCTCCTCCTCCTCCTCACCCTCACTTGCCTTGTGACCAAGACCTTCATCCTCCACGGGTGGATGTTCCTGCTCATCCGGATCCAGGATGAGTGGCACAGCCTTCTCCACTGCCATGTTGTGCAGCATGCAGCACATGAGGAAGATCTTGCAGGCCTTCACCAGTGCATATGGGAGGGACCTGCCTGTCTTGTGAAGGCACCGGAATCGGCTCTTCAGGAGGCCAAACGTCCTCTCGATCACTCGCCTGGTCTGCCCATGTGCGTTGTTGTAACGGTGATCTGCAGCTGTTCTGGGGTTGCGGAGAGGCATCATCTGCCATGGCATGTTGGGATAGCCAGAGTCCCCTACATGGAAACATCATGTAAAGAAGTGGGTCAGGAGATGCCGTAAGATAGAAAGATAGCGCTAAACAAAGGACAAACAGAGTATACCCACCAACAAGACATGCTCGTTCGTTGTGCAGCCGCAGCATCATTTCTGGCACCCTGCTACGCCTCATGATGTAGGCATCGTGTGCTGACCCTGGAAAACGTGCACAGACATGGGAAATCAGTATGTTAGCAAGACACACCACAAGGGCATTTATAGAGTGGTAATGTTTACGGTTGTAATAGGCAACCTCCTGTGCCTGTGGTGGTACCAAAGCCACATGTGTCCCATCAATAGACCCAATGACATGGGGCATCCCTCCCAGGGCATAGAACTCACCCTTGACACCTGTCAACTGGTGACGAGTCGGAAAATGGATGAATTCATCCAGGTGCTCCAACATGGCTTCTAAAACATCATGCAGGACACGGCTGAACATGGTCTGTGACATGCCACCCACATCAGCTATGGTGAATTGAAACGTACCGGTGGCAAAAAAATGTAGGGCTGCCATCACCTTCATCTTGGGGGTCAGCACAGTAGGATACCTGTGTTGCGGTTGGAGGTGTGGTTCCAGATTTGCGGTCAAGTTCTCAATCAACTGTTGCGAGAAGCGGTAACGTCTTATGCAGTCACGTTCCCTCATGGCACCCAAGTCTGGCATTGGTCGGGGGAGAGGCGGTGCCCTGCAGAAAATTGGAAGAAATAACGAAGAGTGAGTACATAACAACATCAATGTCAATGAACTGAGCACATGTTCAACTGCTACTACACATCTGCTAAATACAGAGTCTGGTCTATGCAATACATCCAGGACATGTATGCCAGCCAGGTGATACTCCTACGACAAGCCAGCTACAACTGGTGATAGTCAAGTTCTACATGACATGCCCTGAAACTAGCTGTGGGCCAGTGTAAGTGAACAGCCAGAGACATCCCAGGAGTCACATACATCCACATATCTGCATTTGAAGGATGTCATCTCATACAGACAGCTGGCAGCAAGCTAGACGCACAGGTCACATGTCATTAAGAATTTGTACAGATCACACACATTGCGATGAAGGGGTACACGTGAAAAACGAAAACACAGACATGGATACGGCGCAGATATGTCCTCATGTCAAAAAATCATCTTCGAAGCATCCAGACACACATAACGTGTGAATCCACATGTGGCATAGTGTGCGTATATGTGTGCCATGCCCATCTACACACAGACACATGTTGGATGCAGCAACAGCAGATGCAGTTGACGGAACACCAACAGCAAGCTCATGGGAACACATGACACACACAGGACATAGTCACATTGGGGCACGCTGGTACTTAGATGTCAGGTGTTAGTGTCCCTGTCCCTGGCATCAGGGGACAGTTGCGGTTGTTGGTGACTGTGCCATAACAGTGATGCAGTGCTTGACACGTTTGTACAACATGCACACATGTGCAAAGTGGGAAGGGTACTTGTGCCACATACTGCCCCATCACACATGACATGTGTACACAGGTCATCACACATCTATTGTGCTAAAACATGAGGAGACATGTGCCATATCACTGCCTGACACACCTATGCCCTGCACATGAAGGACTGCAATGACAATGACTTGATGTACAGCCGTGCACGAGTCTGACACCTCAATTCCTTTCGTGTGCACCTCCTATCACCAGTGAAAGCTGTGAAACGCCCCATACACACGCTCTGAGGGCATGTGCACGGTCCGTATCATTATATTGGTGTTCCCGCCCGAGTACGGGTGTGTGTACGGACCGTACACACGTACGTGTACTACCAGTGTGTACACGTACGTGTACGACCAGTGTGTACACCTACGTGTGTGACCAGTGTGTACACATACGTGTACGACCAGTGTGTACACGTACGTGTACTACGGTTGTACACGTAGTACGTAGCACGTACGTGTACGACCAGTGCGTACACTGCTGTAGTACACGTATGTGTACACACTGATCGTACACGTACGTGTACACACTGGTTGTACACGTACGTGTACGACCAGTGTGTACAACTATGTGTACACACTGGTCGTACACGTAGGTGTACACACTGGTCGTACACGTACGTGTACGACTGTTGTACACGTACGTATACACACTGGTCGTACACATACGTGTACGACCAGTGCGTACACCTACGTGTAAACACTGGCCATACACGTACGTGTAGGACCATAGTACACGTATGTGTACACACTGGTCATACACGTACGTGTACACACTGGTCGTACACATACGTGTATGACCGTAGTACACGTACGTGTACACACTGGTCATACACGTACGTGTCAAACGCACTGTGCAACTGGTGCCGTAGGGGTACGTGTGAAATGCACCGTACCTGTGTGTGGATTTCTAAATTACATAGGGACACATGAGGGACAAGTATTAGGGCCTAAATGCATGCTGGTTGTCATGGATACCGAGTTTCCAGTTAAAATGTTTCCATCAGGTGGCCTGAAAAAGGCATTTGGCAACTAAATACAATGTTGCAAAGTGGTTGTTGACTTCACATTATGCTCAAATTTTGAACCATGTAAAGGCACTCACTGGTGTATGTTTAAAGGGATTGGAGGAAACGTAGGATGCAAATGAGACTGACCAATCACTCTGTACTCCTGTAAATGAAAAAGCCCAGCAAGGCAGATATAAGTCAGCAAGAACCCATGAGAGGGCACTTGCCAGCACTACCTTTCAGTCGACACCACTGCTGCTGCCTGTGCTTCCTCTGGCTCCATGTCAAGGTCTGTGGAGAGGGCCCAGCCATTCACCCAGGAGGAGAATGAGGCATTGCTGGATGTCATCCTCCCACAGTACACCAGCCTGTATGGGAGACCAGGGGAGCAGGTGAGTGCTGACTCCACTACCTTTGACTGTGCACCTTTTTTGTGACTGTCACTTCTGGCATTGTGTCCAGGTGTGACAGACATGCAATGTTGTTTAGAGTGGGTCCCAGGGGGGGAATGGCTTATGTCTCCCATGCAGAGCATGATGTAGTTCCTGTGTGCACTCCTCACTTGCATTGTGCTTACTGTGACATTCACTGCATAGTGCATGGCACATTCAGCCTGCCTAATCATTTGGGCCATTTTTGTTCTATATTCCAGAGGTGATTCAGTGCCCCCCCCCCCGGTGTCACAGGTGACTGTTCCCACAGATGTGTGTGAGTTGAGTGGAGCTGTGGTGAGAGTGTCCAATTGATGTGTACGCCCCCTGGACATTGATGTGTGTGAAGGGTCCTTGTCATGTGGGTGAGTGTCTATGTGGAGTGTTACACCACAGCTTCATGGAGGAGGCAACAGCTCCACCCATCTGATATGAGAAGTAAGCTGTGCAGAGTGTCTGACTTGCTGAGCTATCACCACACCTGTGACACCCCACAGGCAAGTGGCACATGTGCAGAGTGAGGTTTGTATCCGCTGTTGCCAATGGCAGGTGAATGATCTGTGCCTGTGTATGTCTGTGTACTCTGCTGAGGTTGCGTCAGTGGCCTGGGGCATGTGACTGCTTGGAAGTGCTGTCCATCAGCCTGGTGTTGCATGTGATGCACAGTGTGTGCCATGATCAGGGAGTGTGTTGCACCCCTCATGCCACCTGTGTACTTTCAATGCCATGTAGTGCATTGGGGCTTCCACAGAGGCTAATGTCCCCATGACAAAGGTGCTATTTGTTGCCAGCATACTATGCCCTGTTCAACATATCAAATATGTTCAAATGTGTGTCTCTGTGACATGGAGCAGGTGTAGTGATGTTGTCTCACTTTGTCATCCTCACAGGTAACTGCCTACGAGAAGGGGCAGATCTGGAAGCGGGCCGTCAGGGCCGTGAGATCGGTGGAGGGTCGCAGTCGGCACCTAGCCCAAGTGAGGAAATGCTGGCAGGACATCCGGTGCTGGACCCGGAGGATCGCCCGGTGCCAGCTGAAGGACTCACCTCCACGCAAGCACAGTGGGCGCCGACGCCTGACCCACCAGATGAAGCGTGTCCTGGCGGTGGTCTTCCCTGACTTGAATAGGCGGTTACAGGAGTTGCAGCAGCAGGAAGGGGGTAGGTACATGTGTGTTTGTTGTGTGTCACCAGCTTTTGGAAGTGCTCAGTCGCCTGGATACACTGCGAGGGTTAATTTGTGCAGTGCATATCCTGTTCCCCAAAGTCAAACGGTGCTGTTCTTCCTCCCTTCCCCTCCTTGACATGTGTTCCCTGGTCTGTGTGTAATCACTATTTCACATGGTCATCTAGGCTGCCAGTTAATCCAAGTGCACATTGCTTTCTGCATCATGTGGGGGGGTCTGAGACATGTGTTGTTACCTTGCCTGTGCCCTGTCCTGTTCAGTCATTTGGGGGTCCATATTAGTTGGCACTGATGCTGAGTCTCAACATAGGAGTGTGAGTTTTCAAATGAACAGACTTGCAGCATGCATGACCGATCTTGTGGCCTCAGACATGATGTGCATGAGTGGGAGATATGCATAGTGCTGGGACGGTAGCTCATGTTACAGTCAGATCATTCCAGGACCATGGAGCAGTGTGCCCACTACAGTCCCCTAAGACACCCTTGCCTCCGAATCATGTGTGTCATCCAACACTGTGCCCATTCTCTGTGTGTTCAGCATAGGTTCGCCTCTGTGGCATTGTTCCCTGGCCTCATTTGTATTTATCTAAAGTGTGCTACATGTGCCCATTGTACAGGCTGACCCCATTTGGCTTGTGCATCCTCACGATGGCAGTGCCTGTGTGTCTATGTACAACTATCTGTTGATGGTTGTTTGTCACAAATATGTGTTGGCAGCCTCACAAGGTGATGTGGAGTACATTTAGGAGTTCTTGATGCACATTTTAGTAAACCCAGATTAAGCGGTGTAACTTCTTGATCTGTCTCAATAACATTGTCTCAGGTATGGGGGGTTTGTGCGGGCAAGGCCTACATGTCCAAACCTTATGTCTCCTTGCCAGGTCTGACCTGTGTGTGATAATTGTCTGGACAGACACTCAACATGCAGTGACCCAGTCATGTTGTGCAGGGTTTAATGTTTGTGCTTTGCAGCATGTGTCAAATTTTAAAATACATGGTTCATGCTCATCCATTTTTGCCACCAGTGTGTGATCGAGATGCTACATAGTTTGGTCTGTGTGTGCTGACATCTGTGTGGACATTCTTGCTTGCCATGAGGGTGTCTCCTCATTGCAGGTGCTCCTTATCCCGACACAATTGCAGGCCCATTCGCTAATGCATTGTCCTGTGTTTGGACATGTGTGCCACTCCACATGACAGGCAGTGGGTCAGATGTGTTGCCAACTGTGTCATCATGGGATGGCCATGTGACAGGTGGCATGATTCAAGTTGTTAGTCAAGAAGTATTGTACCTTGGCACTCACTACACTTGTCAACATGTCTCAATTTTTCATAAGCTTGACTTTGCTAGTTTGTGGTGAAGGACAATAATGTGCCTGCATGACAGATGTCTCCCAAGGAAGTGCAAAAGAAAGTACCTCTACACTTTCCGGGGACACGCTGGCACATTTTAAAGAAAGCACAGTTTGATTACCACTTGTTTTCTGATTATACATATCCATGTTCCCACAGTGTGTTTGCATTTGTGTAAGTCCTTGGTTGTTGCTGATACCAACTTACGAGTGTCAAGTCATCCAGACCATTGTGGTGCCATGTATATGTACTTACTGATACCCCATTTCTTCTTTACAGTGGCTTATTTGAATTCGGCTGGCAGCTCATACAATGACTGTGTAAATGTAGTTTTGTGTGCACCTCCTTGTGTGACTTCTGTTATACAGGCACATGTGTGTTCTGTTCACAAAGTGGCACATTCACACATTCTAAACATGTACATTGTGTAAAGTGTTGTGAGTCCCAAGGGATCGCAATGTTTTTCGTTTGGGTTTCAAAAGTACTCACAGGTCTCAGAGTGTGGGGACACCTTCAGCACTGAGGTCTGTTATTTTGCCTTGGGTGCACCAATACTGTTTCGTTCACAGTGAACAAGAGGTGGCATGCCTTCATAGTCTTGCTGTGCTCAACTGTTCCCAGACACTAGCTTCTCAGTATAATTCGATATCAAGTTATTTGCTGTTGTGTCATAATCTCCATTGTTTCCAAGTGCCATGGTGGGTCAACCAACTGGGGAGTGCAGGGTTACATATGTACGGAGTATTCTAGATGTTACTCAGGATGCATTTCCTGATATGCACTGTGACATTTTTTGTTTGGACTCATGTGTCAGATGTATACAGGTGACTGATTATTTTCTGCATCTTCACCTTGCCCACAGCATCATCGGAGGACACCGAGGGAGACACCCGCACAGACCTGGAGGAGGGATCCAGCACCGCTGCTACCACTGCTGGCGAGTCTGCGGGAGCAAGTGGTACGGAGGGCGAGGGGAGTCAGGCGGAGGACCTGTCTAGTGGCAACACTGACTACGACGCTGACGGGTCCGAGGCTGAACTCCTCGAGGGGGCGGAGGCTGCTACAACACCTGGTAGCAGCACTACATCTGTCACCGCCCCCTCCATTCCCATCACCGCCCTCCCAGTTGCTCCGGTCCCTTCTGTCCGTGCTAGGCAACACCGTGTCTCCTTCGTGCCAGGCACCGCACCCCCTGGCCCTGTCCCCCCTGCTGCCCCCGCTGCAGAGTCTGTGGACATTCAGCGGCAGTTGCAGGTTGGCCAGACATGGATGCTGAATGTCCTCCATGGCCACACCAGAATGATGACACAGATGGTGTTGTACATGGAGGGCATGTCATCAGCGATGTCTGACCAACGGATGTTGCTGAGGTCCATGGACTCTTCACTGACAGCAGCAGTGAGTCTCTTGCAGCGCTTCGTCCCCCCCTACACCTGCACCATCCACACTTCCCACTCCCATGCCTGTCCCAAGCACACACAGACATTCCCAAACACGCACCCCACCAGACACAGGCAGCACACCAACACGTAAGAGCAAGCGCACTCCTCCTGGCACGCACACTCAGGGGGATGAAGGCACACCCACTGGGTCTGGGGCACACAGGCATACACGCAGCCACAGTCCAAGTCCGCATGCCGTACTACCCAGTCCCTCCAATGGCACTCCCCTCGGCTCCCCTACCACACAATCTGACAAGGAGGCCTACTTGGCTGTGCTGGGCCTCAGCCCCTCTGGCTCTCCAGCCCGCAAACGGGAACGGCACTCCACGGGTCAGGGAGTTGAGTCCCCCCTGTCCACCCCCTCCCCCAGTAGCGCTGCACCCCATCACTCTGACCCCCCCCTTCCTTTGAGCCTGTATTTTCTTCGGGTGCAGGGGATACGCTGGACGACCTGGCAGCAGTGTGCAGCGCCGAGCTGACCTCCACCTTTGGCGCTGCCCCACCTCCTGTGGTGGAGGCATCCATCCCTGCACCCACCACACATACCCTTACACCTCCTGTCCCTGCGGTGCCTGGTCCTTCCCCATATGATGCCCCTCCCCCCAGTCGACGAACCTGAGGGTTCTAATGTGCAGGCAAGCTAGGGGAGATGCGTGGCCATGTGTCCCCCCCAAGGACTTCTGATCTGGACTGGCCATGTGCCTTTGTAAATAGTGTCCTTTTATAATTTTTCATTTAATGCTGAATAAAGCATTTTCTTTTCACTTTGAACACTATTGCATTTCAGGTATTGATGTGGGTGCTGATGCTTCAAGAGTTGGGGTTGTGGTAATGTGTCATGTTTCAGGAAAATGTTGTAGTCTGATGCTCATGGGGTGGACCATGGTATCTGCGTGCCATCACAAGGTCTCTGCAAAGAATCTTTGGTCGTGTGTGCTATTTATGTTTGTAGACATTGTCCCAAGGAGTGTTCCTTCCTCTGTGGCACCTGACATCTTCCCTGCAGGGAGTTGCACAATTGTTGTGCTGACCTCTGTCTACATTTCCTTTGTTGGTGACGGATCCCTTCAACTATGGCCATGCCTGCTCAGCAATGTCTGTGCCATCCTTGCTAGTCACTGTACTTGTGTATTGAGTATGTTGTAATGCCTTAATGGCGAATTTCACCATTTTCCGCACTATGCTTGTGTGTTATCCCAGCCTAGCCCACAATTGGTACTTGTTCTGCAGGGTATTTGGGCACCTGACTGACAATTGTGGGCATTGTATCTGTGGGAACTCCACCCTATTCCTTCCATGAGAGGCAACATCTTGGTGGCTGTCCCAGCACCTGTACATTCCTATCAGTCCTGGGATGTGCATGACAGTGTGTGTTCCCTTCGGCTCTCATAGTTTAGTAGGCATTGATATGACTATAAAGTCTTGTGGCATGATCTCTGTGTGTGTAGTGTGCTGCATCCACCAGGGGTGGGTATGCATGTGTCATTTGTCCTCACACCCACATGTGTTGTGTCATGCAGTGGGGGAAAGACATCCATCCTCATGGGAGTGGGACACTGCTGTCAGCGATGTGTTGTTATGGCACTATCCACATTGTCGAACCTTAGGGATGCGTACATACACCCATGGAGTTGTGGTCATCTGATCATGATGTACACACCCCCATGTCTCTGTCCACTGCTGGGAGTGATAGGCACCCACCCCTCACATGTCTCCGTCCACTGCTGGGAGTGATATGCACCCACCCCTCACATGTCTCTGTCCACTGCTGGGAGTGATAGGCACCCACCCCTCACATGTCTCTGTCCACTGCTGGGAGTTATAGGCACCCACCCCTCACATGTCTGTCCACTGCTGGGAGTGATATGCATCCACTCCTCACATGTCTCTGTCCACTGCTGGGAGTGTTATGCACCCACCCCTCACATGTCTCTGTCCACTGCTGGGAGTGATAGGCACCCACACCTCACATGTCTCTGTCCACTGCTGGTATTCCTCTGCACCCACCCCTCACATGTCTCTGTCCACTGCTGGGAATGATAGGCACCCACCCCTCACATGTCTCTGTCCACTGCTGGGAGTGATAGGCATCCACCCCTCACATGTCTCTGTCCACTGCTGGGAGTGATAGGCACCCACCCCTCACATGTCTCTGTCCACTGCTGGGAGTGATAGGCACCCACCCCTCACATGTCTCTGTCCACTGCTGGGAGTGATAGGCACCCACACCTCACATGTCTTTGTCCACTGCTGGGACTCCTAGGCAGACACCCATCCACCCACCCGCACCCTTGGTGCCGTACACTGCTGTCCTTTCCATGAACACACCCCAATATACTGGTGATATGCTGCACGAGGCCCTAAGCCAACATTTGTGGCGTGTGTATGCCTTGTATCACTAATGTACTGGTGCCCTAGGGGTACGGGTGATGCGGTCCATACCTCCGCATTCATAGGTTTGGTACGGTCCGTACCACGCGTACCCCTACATCACCACTACAATGGTGGTACGGGCCGTACCCACGCCCTCAGAGCGTGTGTACGGCCCGTACCAGCATTGTAGTGGTGATGTAGGTGTACGCGCCGTACCCACGCCCTCAGAGCGTGTGTACGGCCCGTACCACGCGTACCCCTACATCACCAATACAATGGTGGTACGGGCCGTGCCCACGCTCTGAGGGTGTGGGTACGGCACGTACACCTACATCACCACTACAATGGTGGTACAGGCCGTACCCACGCCCTCAGAGCGTGTGTCCGGCCCGTACCACACGTACCCCTACAGCACCACTACAATGGTGGTACGGCCCGTACCCACGCCCTCAGAGCATGTGTCCAGCCCGTACCAGCATTGTAGTGGTGATGTAGGGGTACGTGTGGTACGGGCTGGACACACGCTCTGAGGGCGTGGGTACGGCACGTACACCTACATCACCACTACAATGGTGGTACGGGCTGTACCCACGCCCTCAGAGTGTGTGTCCGGCCCATACCACGCGTACCCCTACATCACCACTACAATGGTGGTACGGGCCGTACCCATGCCCTCAAAGCGTGGGTACGGCCCGTACCACCATTGTAGTGGTGATGTAGGGGTACGCGTGGTACGGGCCAGACACACGCTCTGAGGGCGTGGGTACGGCCCGTACCACCATTGTAGTGGTGACGGGTATGCGCACGTGGGGATTGGTGGACACGCCCCCCGAAGTGACCAGACCCTGGAGGTAATGTATGGACAGTATATGGTATTTTTAAAATTAGGTAGAGGTTATGTTTCCTGCCCCTCGCCCCCCCTTTGCCCCTGGGTGTTGTGCTGACCTTCTGCGGCGTGCACGGCGGTTTTGGTGCACCAGGTCATAGGCTAGGAGGGCCGTTATGACACGTAGGATGGGGTCCATGGCTGTCTGTCGCGTACCGCTGCTCCTTCTTCGCGTCGTCCTCAATTTCCCGGGAGTTTTTGGCTGTCGTAAATAATGATCTGTGCTGAGTGACGTAGGCACGAATCGTACTTGCTGGTCTGCAGAACGCTGCCTGACTCCGTCCGGACGTCACGTACGCGATGTCCCGGATCGGAATTGTGGGTATTTTTTCGTCGCACTTAGGTTTTTTACGATTCATACGGAAATGGTATTTCTGTACGAATCGTACTTGCTGGTTTGTAAGGAGGATTTCCTGGGTACGAGTCGTACGGAGAATACGCTCCGTACGACCATTCGTACCCGAGTTTTACAGGATCGGAATCGGCACCAAAGTGTCCAGCCTTTGTCACATTTTAGATAGACAGTGTAATGTCCAGATCTGGTGGAAGGACCATCATGGAAAGTTATAGCAAATGCTACAAAAGTCCTTCCTGATATTGATAGTTGTACAACGTTGCATCATTAAAATTATGTATTTGCCGTATTTTGTTAAAAATAATGTGGATAACATTTCTGATTTAAATTGGCTACACTTCATGTTTTGATTTGCACCTTTAACTAATTTATTGAAAGACACTGATTGACAGTCTGGTAATGTTAAATACAGAAATCTCTCAGTGTCTACATTGGTGCTACATGTAAACATGCAATTTTCACAATAATGTTCCCATTTTTAAGAAAGGCCAAAAATATTTTCTATTCCTACACCTTCATTTCCAAAAATGGTAAGCATATACATTAAAAATTCCTGAGCATCTTGTTGGATATTTTGTGAAAATTGTGTAGAACCAGGACACACATCCAAAAGATTACGAACATCTGAAACATATTGTATTCTACTTGTATCTGTTGTCAACTCTTCATAAACAGAATGCAACAGAGAGCAAAATCTTTTTTGCCGATTCTGCATAATTTGTTCTTGCAAACCTTCAAGATAAAAAACAACATTGACCACTACATTAGCATAGCAGTTGACACCTGAACTATTTTCAAACTGATAACCAACAATCTCTTCAACAGTGTCCAATTTCTTTTTACTTGCAATCACAACATTATCTTGTTCTTTTCCCTTCTCGACACCTTCAGAACAGATATTCTCAAACCTTCTTTTTCGACCAACCACACGCTTTTCAAATACAGGATATTGTCCTAAATTTGGAGCATACACCCTTCTTAACCTATTATACTCTTTTACACAGTTTGCATCTGCAGTAACCTTTGTCTCATCAAAAGCATCTGCAGTAACCTTTGTCTCATCAAAATCAATCAAAAACAAACCAGATAATGTTCTGACTCGAGACAAAGCAACATATGCCATACCCTCTTTAAATACGGTAGATCCACTGTTCACCAAAGCACTGTCTACACTTAATCCTTGAGATTTATGAATAGTCACTGCATATGCCAGAGAAAATGGAAATTGTTTCCTACGGACATATAAATCTTTAACAAGCAAAAAACGAACTGAACAACGACCAATTTCTTTAACTTCTTCAATCTGATCAAATGTAATTTTAAAAAATTCAATTCCTTCTTTTTTCTGATAATGAACAAAATCCACCACTTTACCCATTGCGCCATTAACGAAACCTTTCTCTACATCCAAATTACGCCTTAAAATTACCCGACAGTTTACACACGCATATAGTGTCTTTTCTAAACCAGCTGTTTTAGATACTTTTTTTTCTAAACAATCCAGTTTTTTTTTCAACTTTTCCGTCAAAATAATAGTGATTCCTTCATGCTGTATTTTATCGATGGCTTCCATTTTGACAATTTCTTCATTTTCAAGTTTCAATAGTTCTTCGTTGAATATGGTACACTCGCGCAGTGTTGGCATTAAGCAAATCACTGATTTATTTTGAGCAATTTTCATGTACACTTTTGCAGGAACTGCATTTTCATTTGGAAACACATTGCAAAGTAATTGACTCTCCAAAGCTTAATGTCTGAAATGGGGTAGTGAGGTTTCTACTGCGCAGAGTCAAATAGGTTAAGTCTTAACAAACAAATCCAAAATTTGCATCAAAAGGGAAATGTAAACAGCCACCACCCCACGCTGTTAATTGCAATTGCAAGCAATTGCTAGAAATCAAAACAAAAGTTCATTCCCTGAGCAATAATAACACAGTATCAGTATCAGTGTCACATCAGTGTTTGAAACAGAAGTTCAGAAAAACTAGAAATGTCCAGTATCCATTCAAGATCTTTATTTTTCAATTCTCGTGGTTGATCACGGAGGACTTGTTAAACCACAAGTTCCATTCTTGAATCATACAGCCAACACGTGTTTCGTCTATGGTTACAATATTCCATAAAGACTTCTTCAGGGCTGTAACGGATAATTGTACAAACTCATCACCATCTGCCACATCCCTTACCATACTATAAACCTCCACCGAAAAGAAGTAGAATTGGGTTAGTCCGCCGTCTATGTTTTCTAATTGCGGCTCAAATAAACAGAACAAGAAACATGGCGCTCAAGTTACACGCCACACTTGCGGTCCGGGAGAATACGGAGAAGATCCATGCCTCGATACAGGAGGTGAGAATTCTGAGGTCTTTTAGCGTATTGTTTCTCTTGTTTTCTAAGGGAATTGAGAGGGAGGATTTAATTTTTAATATGGTAAGATAAATATCATATCGTAGTGCTGATATGATATAGAATGCGGGAGACTCGTCGTTTATATACTTATGGGAACTGATGTGTTATGCGGATTTTTTAGGAATACGTATGAATTTATTTCTAATTATGAAACCTCGTCAGTTCATTACAAATTGGTTTTAGGTGACATTAACAGTATCCGAGAGGGGGCTCCTAACTCTGGGAATGTTTCTTCTTGTATCAGGTGATGTTATATAGAAGGATGTTGGGGATACGCTGCCCGTGGAATTATTGCTCTTGGTGAATAATACCTTTGGAAATTGGGAAAAATTTGTTTGCATATGGTGAGTGATTCTTCTTTTTCCCTAAGGTAGTTAGTGTCTATGATATGGTTCACTTTGCCAATCATAGTTTTTTTTTTCCCCCTCAGAATTTTATATATAAGAAAAGATTATCGTTTATTAGACATTGAAGACTCAAGGATACAATTTTCTATGACAGTTGTTTAAGGTTGGTAGCCTTTAAATATTGTGTTTTGAATATGGGCGCTTTTCGGTTATGATCACAATAGTGTGCTGCCTTTCTCTAAATAATTATAACGTTAATGCTTGGTGGTTATCTACTCATTGGTACTAGTGCATTGGCTATGGCTCTATTTCTTAGTCCTTTGGTGGTTGGTAACCCTTTGCACATTTAAGGTTATCTATGACTAT
This sequence comes from Triturus cristatus, assembly GCF_964204655.1. Lineage (NCBI taxonomy): Eukaryota > Metazoa > Chordata > Amphibia > Caudata > Salamandridae > Triturus > Triturus cristatus. Next base: position 594,351,555 of record NC_140581.1, on the reverse strand, counting down.
TTTCTCGGTTTCCGCTGCACAATTCTTCTTCTTTTCGGTGGAGGTTTATGGTATGGTAAGGGATGTGGCAGATGGTAATGAGTTTGTAAAATTATCCATTACAGCCCTGAAGAAGTCTTTATGGAATATTGTAACCATAGACGGAACACGTGGTGGCTGTATGATTCAAGAATGGAACTTGTGGTTTAACAAGTCCTCCGTGAGCAACCACGAGAATTGAAAAATAAAGATCTTGAATGGATACTGGACACTTCTACTTTTTCTGAACTTCTGATTCAAACACTGATGTGAACATGATACTGATACTGTGTTATTATTGCTCAGGGAATGAACTTTTGTTTTGACTCTCCAAAGCTTGTTTGCCTTGTTTTGAAAGAATTCCAATTCTTATATCTTGAAGAATACTCCAAATGTTCACATTACAAACACTGCCAAGAGACTTTCTGGTATCTTCATGGGCAAGTGTTTTAAATACCGGTTGTCCTTTTACCGGAGTCAGTTGCAGTAGATCTGCAAAAACTATGACGTTTTTTCCTCTAAATAACACGTCATACTCTGTTTTAAGAATTTGCTGCATTTTTAAATGCACAAAGGCAAGCATCAAGTTTGAAACCATGCTCACCTCATCAATGATGAGAAGTTTCATTTTCTTCAGGACTCTTGAAACTTCACAACAAGCTTCTCCAGATAGCTTGTGGTATTCCACTTTGTTCTCATGCTCTACTGGCAGCATTAGTAAACGATGTAAAGTAATTCCTTTAATGTTATGTGCTGCCAACCCAGTTGGAGCAGTGACAACACAAGACAAATGCGACTCAGTTGTTTTTTGCAGATAACTTGTAATTACTTTAATTAAGAAACTCTTTCCTGTTCCAGCTTGACCACTCACATACATTCGGATAGGTTGAAATGATGTACATGAGCACCCTCTCTTTTCATGAAGTAATCCATGGTCAATCTGCTCTTTCACTTGCTGATATATTTGTTTCTGTTCAACATTTAGTTGTTCTTCCAAGTTTCCTAACTGTATTACATCTTCTTGAGCTTGATACATTGCTGTTTCCACCTCATTCATTGCAATTGCTGCTTCATTTTCAACAATTGGTTGTCCTAGTGGATCTTGACTCAGTGCAGCAGAACTTTGACTGTCTTGAGAACTGTCTCTAGCAATCTCAGCTGCAATTGTAGCTTCTTGATCAATTTCATCGTTCAACATTTTCACATAATTTGCAAAAGCCCTGCATTGTATGCTATCTTTAGAAGCATTAAATGAATCTTCATAGCCGTGAAAATCTCCAAGTAATTCCAGTTCTGAACGCCAAGGTTTGAACATTTGCAAAAGGGCTAAATAGTAAAATTCCCTTTTGTCAGCAGTGTCGCAACTCAGTTTCCTGTGATTAATTAAATTTCCTTTCCTTTGTTTCACCAGACATCCTTCGGAACCTATCACTGCATATTTTCCATCGTTGATGTTCTCTGTATTATTCCGTTTAAAAGTGTAGTTTTGCAGCACTTCATAGAGACACATGTTCTCAAGATGATGACTTCTATTTGGGTAGTATGTGTCCAACATATTAGTTTTCAAAATATCTGTACTTTTTGGTTCATTTCCACTAAATATTCAATTTCTTGAACAGATTTCAGTACCCGATTTCGCATTCCTGCAAGACCTAGACTCACCCAAATGATTCTTCTACTTTTGGAATGTAGACTTGCAGATAATAACCGATCTGAACATTCATATGCTCCAATTTCACGATGCGATAACATCTTCAAACTGAAACTGTATAATTTCTTACTTAGACTCTTCTTGTGAGAAATCTCTTCCCACATTTCTTTCAATTCAGTCTTTTCTGATTTAGTAATGTAAGACGTTACATATCGAGCAACAGCAATAGAATTGTACACAACATACTGAATATCCATGTTAGCGTTCCACATGGATAAAATAACTGGGTTGTAGTCATTTATGTATTTTGATTCTTCGCTTCTTCTTAAGTTGCAGGTGTTTTTCGGAGACTTTCTTGTGATGGTATGTCGTACAGCTGACATGAAACTGTTCACTCTTCCTTTGGCTAATACAGGACGTGGAAATCCAAAACGACATTTGGTATATAACTTATTCTTTGACTTGTACTTTCGTCGACAGTATTTTCCACACCTATGGCTTTGAAATCGTAAGACTTGTTCTTTTAAGTTTTTGTCTTCTCTGCTATTTGGTACAGCACATGTAGCATAATCTTCAATGAAAGACAAAACACTTTCATCTGAATCTGTTCCAAATTTGGGGGCATCCTTGACCCATAACAACATATGTATGTGAGGAGCACCTCTTGCTTGATACTCCTTTCTCCAAAAGAAATCCACAACTTCTCCAAGAGGAGGATTCTTTTTATTGCAGATGAAAGACATCATAGCTTCAAATCTATGATTGAAATATCTGCATACATTGACAGGATCCAAAGAGCACAATTCTCCAGGTGTCTTGTATTCAATATTTTTTATATTGGAATTTGCCTCTCGAAGAAATTCAAGTAAATCATCCCAAGCATACTCAGCACAGCTTAGTGTAACAAACCATGTAGGAGTTCCCAAGTTCCGTAGCATGCATTTCAGTTCTCCATGTCGAAGGTACCAATATTCATTAGTCCCACGCTGACATGCCATCAGATTAATCAACTGAGATTCTAAATGATCATCTCTCTGATGCACTTTATCCATAAAATCCTTTGCAGTTACATTTTGCAGATGCATTCCAGTTTTTAAAATGTGATTTACTGCATATGAAAGTCCAGACAAGTCACTTTCAAACAGAAGATGAAACATATGAGGGATACATTGTCGAAATCTTGGATCTTCTGCATATAATCTTGTTCTCCGATATTCAGATGCAGGAATCTGCACAGGACGTTCATCATATCGTCCACCTTTTCCTGTTGGAAACAACTGCTGGAAACAACGAGCTTCCAAACTCTCTTCCCATACACTCATGGGACTGCCTGTTGCTTTTTTCATTTGAAACAACTCAATTGTATTCCCCATCACCTATTTGGAATGAAGTGGATGTACACTGTAATGTTCATAGATCTCTTCACATCTGGACATGTCTACTTTTTCAATTTGTCCACTTAATGTTTCACTATCTTCTGCTAAATCTATTTCTTCTTCTCCAACAAACACATTTCTATAGTACTCATTATTTTTTATCAGATACAATGATGCCTTTTGCACTTTTCTAACATCCACTAACTCTTGCAAGATTTTCTTATTCTTAGTAGGAACACCATTAACTAGAATGACTAGTGGCTCATTTTCTGCATGATCTACACCAATAGTTTCAACATTTTTCCTTAAATCTAATGGTAAATACACAACTCTTCCTTTCAATCCTCTTCGCAACTCTGATGGAGATAATTTACTTGTTTTGGGCTTCATACGAACAATAGCCTGAAATGGGTGAACACATTGTATCAGAATAGACTCCTACGTATTTAAATCTATCAGCTCTGGAGGAATAGCAACCAACTCTAGATTATTATGAACAGCTCTAGCAGGCATTTTAATTTATTATAACAATATTTGCAAATACGCTGCTCACATCCCAAATCAAAACAATCCTCTACCAACAAATAAGTTGCAAATTCCATCCACTTATCATTATCTTCTATTTCACTTTTTAAATACAGATTGACACCCCTAGTCTGATTTTTATAGTGACTTCGCCGTCAACAAATACAAGAAACATTTGGTCTTTCACCTGAAATTACCTTAAACTTTGTCATTTCATCCTCACATTTTTCTGTAATTACAGGTTCTACATTGTCTTCAACATTTTGTTCTACTAATGTGTCAGTTTCTTCACTCTCTTGCTGAGGCCCAAAGTAACAAAACTCAATATCCTCACAGACCTGCTTCACATTTGAAACTGACCCACGCAAAAGAGCACTGTTCAACTCACTTAACTTTAGTGCTGGACTTTTTGCATAATACAACCTTCTCACTAACTTCCGCATTTGAGTATGATGTACTGCCAGCATTCTGAAATGGTGAAAAACACTTTCACAAACTTTCCTAGAAAGACAAGCCAGAGAATGACCTTGCAAACCAATATGTTTTCTCACTCTGCAGGGGTCTAGTCCTTGCAACAGCGTTAATCTTTTGTTTTACACTTTTTTTAGTATAGACTTGTAAAAAACTACATAATTTTTCAATAGATTCCTGTCGTACACTACAAACACTACTGCAATCCCAAGTGTACACAGGGTTTTTAGCACGTCTCCCTAAAACTTCATCAGCTATCACTTCTTCTGCATTTCTTTCAACCATTTTCTCTTTCTCCATTGGACAACCATCACTAACCTCATAACCTCTACCACTGGTGTCAACTGCATACAATAATTTTTCACTTAGTGAATAACTCTCTTCATTAAAAAAAGGCTCTGAACTAGAACTGTGTTTCCATTCTCCCCAAAAAACATCACAAAAATGTTTTTTATTAATAACTCTTTTCCTCCTACGTTTGGCCTTCATTACATATATTGATTTATCTAGTGATCGAATTCTGTTTAACACTAAAATAAACAGTTTCCTTTTTACTTCAAAAGCCTTTTCCACAATGCTTTCAATGTGCTTCTTCTTTTTATAAAATAAAGCTCTCTTTTTATATTTCTTTATATCTTTCAGCAAATTATGCACTACTCTCTTGTAAAATATTTTTTTGCGTAATTCCTTATACTGATTTTGTCTTCTTTTACCATACTTTATCTCCTTTGACTGAACATTTGCTTTTTTACTTGTCCTCTTATTTTGATTTTTTTTCTTACTTAAAAAATTATTTGAAGTTGCAGCATTCTCTACATTCTGTTTGCTCCTACTGAAGAACCAGAACCTTTTGCACCTGGCGGCGCAGGGTACGCCTTAATCTCCTGGGTTCTCCTGCTTAGCTACACAGAGACACAGGGACACTCTGTCGGCGTAAAAGATCAGATTTATTAGCTGCAGCTAGTACAGTTGTCCTAGAAGTACACACGGTATGTTCTCAGGAGAATGCCACTTCACTCCGTGACGCACAATCTTATATAGTATATATGTGACATATACATTAACTAAGAACACACCTAAAACATATAAAAGGGAGCCAATAAGGAAAGTTGGAAAACAGAACAGAACCAATAGGAAAGGTTTGAAAATAAAGTATCAAGTAACTCGAAGAAGCCTCTCTTCTAACTGTGTTTGTCACCCCTCCCCACGAGCTAATTCATTAACTGACTTGTAGCTGTCTTGCAGGTGACGAGATACGTTTGTGTGTTTTGGAGGATAGTTGTGAAACAAGAGAATACGAGCAGAGGACAGCGAAGGCCAGACGATAAGATAAAATCAGAAGAGAATAGTGTGAACCAACAGATAGTTGAGATTGGGATTAGGAAAACCAGACAGGGATTAGTGTACTTGGCCAGTCTCTAAAACCAGCTTTGTAAACAGAGCCATAAGGTTATTTAGACACACTATTGCAGGAAAAGTAGAAAAAGACTTCGATCGTCGGGCAACACAAAATGGCGGCGGAGCACAAAATGGCGGCTCAATATGATCACGATCGAAAATCGAAGTTCCTCAGACCCTCCCTTTGCCAGAACTCAGGCAAGATACTCAGACTCACATTAATCTGAGTCAATGTCGATGGCCATGAGGTCATCGAGCTGTTGCTGTATCATCATTCTGATATTCTCTGCTCTTTGTGACTTGGGTTTAGGGATGCACATAGTAGCACAAAGGTCGCAGATGGCGGGGCCACAGTGCATACAAAGGCAACAAGAGAATACGATGGCTAGAACTACTCCAAGGAACGTCAATATCTTCCAACCCCATTTGGACAGTAGTCCCCAAAACCACTCCAATAATGACCAATCTCCTTCGTCCTGGTGAATGGACTCAGAGATTATATGTAACTTAGAGATAGCTTGGTATACTGTCGGAGCGTCATTAGGTATGAAAATACAGCAACTTGACCCGATCAATTTGCACACTCCACCACGGTCTGCAAGAACAAAGTCTAAGGCAACTCGGTTTTGTAAAGTCATAAGACGATCTGCTTGTAGTTCTGCCGTGATATTACTTAAGGCTTCTACAGTGATGTCTATGGTGGTTTCTACGACACGAACCAGTTGCCTTATATTTCTGCTGTTGGCCATTGGACCCCAAAAAGGAAGAAATCCTTTGAGGAAATCTCCTCCCTCTTGTCCAGCTGTGTCCTTGGAATTAATAATCCCTCTGCCATATCTGTTTCGATGATGATTTGCAGAAGCGGTGTATGTAGGGGGAAGAAGGAAAGCTATATAGCAGGTACCAGAAAAACCAGTTGGCAACCACGTGTAAGCCCTATTATAACAGATGAAATATGTACCCTGAGATGGTACAAGAGGCGGTGAATTTTGAGAGTAGTAGACGTATGTGTGGGAACAGCTATTTCTTTGTACGGTGTCAGCAGACTGACCATTTATCTGTAAACAGAAATTGCCCTGATGTGGTATAGTCCAAATCGGTGAAGATTTTCCTTTTTTAACTTTATCACTAAGGCTAGTGACATAATGGGTGAAGTTCCAGTTAGTGTACGCTTTTCTTTCGTCAACGGAGATCTTACTATTTTTAGCCATAGCTACCATTCCCTTTATCAATGAACTATGACTAAAATCTGGATCACCAATATGTGAACTAACGGATCGTCTGAATTTGCTTTGATAGGCATTGGAGAAGATAACAAAATAAGCCCAAGCAGAACCTTCATAGGAGAATGGAAGAACTAAATATGGCATTCCTTTGTCTACGGTATGTGGCATAAGTCCACACACCCAACAGTTTGTTGTATTTATCACTAATTGATGTTGATGTAATAACTGGACAAATGAATTATTGTAATATTCGGTTCTTCTAATGAGTTCACGTTGAGGAAGTGTATGAAATAGATGTGGAGAGACAGTAGAAGAAGACGAAGAGGTAGAAGGAGAGACAACTTTTCGATGCAGAGCAATAACAATCTAATTTATACATGCCAAAAGAATAAACAATAATATGATAATACATAAAGCAATACCACAACGACTATGCATTTCTTTACAATGATTCATTTTATCTTTACTTTCTCTTTTGCCTAATGTAGTCTCCATCTTTCTAAGTGGATGCTCACGGTAATCTTCCTCAATCACTTAATCACGATTGTCTGCCGTCCTATGACACTGCAAGTCCTGCAGGCCTATTGCCACTACTCAGGTCGCAACCAAGACTCCTACCGTGACCCTGCAACCGGGACAGAATACTACATAGGAGAGAGAAATATTAAGTGTTCTTTAGTCTAGGCCTTAGGTTATAGTGTTCTTTATCAGGTACAGTTTGGTCTCGGAACAATGTTTGTGGATTGGTCGTATTCAAGCGACGATGTAGTGGTATTGCTTCCTGAAGAATGTCGTCGTCCTCTTTCTCAGACGATGTTCCGTTCAGGCGTGCATCACTAAAAGGTACAAATCGTGGAACCTTTTCGCTCTCAGTCTCTAATGCCCTTACGTACCCACTGATCGAATGGAAGAGGCAAAGGCACTTTCTTGCAATGCACACCGTGAATCCAATTTTTCTTTCCTTCGACTTTTACTGCTGTTCTCGTGGTGAGCAAAACCATTCGGGGCTCTCTCCACCTGGGTTCCAAATTTTTCGTCCTTTGGAAGTTCTTTGTGCAGACCCAGTCACCTGGCCGAATGGAATGACCTGGGTCTGTGGAAACCTCCGGCAAAGCACTCTGAACCTGTTGATGGAGAACACGCAATTTAGTCGTAAGGTCATGCAAGTAGTCAATTAACATTGGATATGGTAAGTCTGAGTATTTCTTAGGGCGAGGGACTCCCCATACATTAGCTGGGCGTCCAAAAACCACTTCGTAAGGGCTAAGTCCCAAACGAGAGTGTACTGCAGGTCTGGTGGACAGAAGAGCCAATGGTAAAGCATCAGGCCAACTAAGTCCTGTACTAGCCTGAACTTTCGCTAGTTTGAGCTTTAGTGTACCGTTGTAACATTCTACTAAACCCGCTGACTGTGGATGGTTTGCCGCATGGAACTTTTGCTTGATACCAAGACCCGCATAAACTTTTTGCATGACTTGGCCCACAAATTCGCTCCCATTGTCACTCTAGACAATGCGCGGCAAACCAAACCTAGGGAAAAATTCTTTTAGTAGAACTTTAGCTGTGGATAAGGCTGTGTTGTCTTTTAGAGGGTATGCTTCTATCCATCTAGAAAAGGTGCATACTACCACCAGAACGTATTTGAGGTTGTTGCATCGCTCCATATGAATATAATCGATCTGCAACACCTCAAAGGGATATGTCGGAGGAGCAAAGTGACCTGCTGGGGTTGGGGTTCCCTTTCCCGGATTGTACATCAAACAAACAATACAATGTTTCACCACATTGTCTGCACACTTTGGGATTCCTTCATTCTGCCACACTGGAGCCAGAAGCTTGCATATACCTTTCGCACTTAAGTGGGCCGGACCATGTGCCATAGTGACTACTGGCAGTACATAGGCGTCTGGTAACAGCCAACGTTGGTGTTCAGACAATTCCACCCAACATCCCATCTCATCCAACATTTCTGTACTTTCTTTCCACTTGCTCAATTCTTTCTCTGTAGCCTCTTTCTGAATCGATCTTACACTTTCCACTGTATCCTCATACATTCCTCTCTCTCTTACCCAATTCGCAGGACCTGCAACATACATTTGATTTGTAGCATCTCTCGCTGTCTTTTTCGCTACTTCATCTGCAAATGCATTTCATCGACCAACATCGTCAGTAATCTTCTTGTACGCACTACACTTCACAATTGCTATTTGGGTAGGCAAAGAAAGTGACTCAAGAAGATCAGTCACTAATTGACCATGTTGTATTTTAGTGCCATGGGAAGTAAGGAATCCCCTCTCTTTCCAAAGACGCCCAAAATTGAACGCCACACCAAAATGCGTATTGACTGTCAGTGTACACATTCACCCTTTTTCCTTTGGACAACACACAGGCTCTTGTCAAAGCTATCAGTTCTGCTGCTTGAGCTGAATTGTGTCTGATACGTGCGGTTTCCACAACTGTATGTAAAGTAGTAACAGCATAGGCTGAAACTGTATCTCCATTAGGAAGCTTGAAACAAGAACCATCCACCCATAGAATTCAATCCGGATTTTCTAGAGGCGTATCTTTCAAGTCAATTCTTCCCTTTGTCTCTTCCTCTGTACGGAGGAAACAATCATGTTGTTCTTGGTCATCTTTGTCTACTGGAAGAGGCAATAAAGTAGCTGGATTTAAAGTATTACATCGTTTGATGTGCACGTGACTACCAAAAGTGTCAACTCATATCCAGACAAACGAGCACTCGTAAGATGTTGTGTTTTTGTTCGGTTTAGTAAGGTATCTACCGCATGCGGCACCATAACAATAAGTGTGTTATCTAACACTACTCCAGCAGACTGTCGAATAGAAATTGCTGCTGCTGCTGTTGCTTTAAGACAACTAGGTAATGCTTTAGCTACCGGATCTAACGTAGCCGAAAAATATGCACATGGCCACTGTTTATCTCCAAATGGTTGCGTTAAAACTGACAACGCACACCCTTCTCTTTCATAAACGTAGAGCGTGAAAGGCTTACTGTAATCGGGAGTACCCAATATAGGAGCAGAACATAGCGCAGTACGCAAGTCAGTGAAACTCTTCTGACATTCGTCAATCCATGGAAGGGGCTTAGGCGTATCTTTCAAAGTGAGTGCCAACAAAGGCTTGGCCAACAGAGAGAAGTTAGGGATCCACTGCCTACAATAAGAGGTAATACCCAGAAAGGCACGTACCTCCCTTTGTGTGGATGGCACAGACATTTGCGCAATCGCCTGAATTTGTTCTGGGGTTAATCGTCGTCCCTCCTTTGATAGGAGATGACCCAAATAGGTAACCTCTCGACGAACATATTGTAGTTTTGAAGGTGAAACTTTATGATTCAGATTAAACAGATGGTGTAACAATGCAACAGTCACATCTTTGCAAATATCTTCTGAATCAGCAGCAATCAACAAGTCGTCCATGTACTGAATAAGAGCAGCACCCGACGGCAAATGAAAAGCATCAAGATGACATTTTAAAGCTTGACTGTAAATAGAGGGACTTTCACAATAGCCCTGAGGTGTGCGCTTAAACCGGAAGCTTCGGCCTCCAAGAGAGAAGCCAAAAATATCCCTACTCTCTTCAGCAATGGGAATACTAAAGAAGGCATTCTTTAGATCGATAACAGAAAACCAAGTCGCTGTGGAAGGTATCATCGTCAACAAAGCAGTGATATCTGGGACTACAGGAAATTGTGGTACAACAATTTTGTTTGCCTCCCGGAGATCAATTACGAAACGATATACAGGAGGCTGAGAAAGATCAGTGCGTTTAAGAACAGGAAGAATAGGACTATTGCATATGTTACCTCTCGTTTCTTCAACCACATCCTTCTGAATCAAATCATGAATGATTTCCAGAAGCGCTTTTTCACCTTCAGTGGAAATTCTATACTGCGGAATACGTGGCAATTCAACATTAGGCTTAAGAGTGACAACATAAGGTGGAATCTCAAGACAACCCACATCGTTCGGACCCGTGGCCCAAAGCGTTGCCGGAAGAGAAAGCAATTCAGGTGTAAACTGATCTTTGGACAAATACATTGGAGAAATCAGTTTCTGTCCTAAAGTAAGATGTACACCAGAAGGAGAACAATATATTGTAGCATGCATTCTTTTCAATAAGTCCAAACCCCACAGATTTTCACCGCAACCATTCGTCAAAAGAAGCAAAGCTTCCAAATCATAGGGGCCAACTGAAATAGGCAAAGGGCAAGAAACCGGATTACGAACAGGGGCGCCAGAAAATCCTACAGAAACATTCGTTAAGCCAGACAAAGGTGCCCCAGGGAGTTTGGAATGAATGATAGAACTTCTCATCGCACCAGTATCTAGGAGAAATGGCTCTGAAACACCCATTGTACTGACATTAACATAGGGTCCATTCTGATCTACTGGAATCGACACAACTCCCTTACTTTGTCCATGGCTGTCCTAGTTAGTGTGAAGACTTTCATTCTCGCCTTCAACATAACAGTCCTCATTGTAATACTGTGTAGACCTGACATTTTGTTGATCAAAATAATTCACGAATTTAGGAGAAGGAAGGGAATGTTGTTCTTGAGTCGACATACCTCGACCTCTACCTCTGTTTGCTGACTGGAGGCCACCACGACCTCGTGGAGCAGATAATGCTCCATTGCGCTGCAATAAAACCGGACAACTACTCTTAAAATTTCCTTCTTCTCTACAATAGGCACATTGATTAGGACCTAACAAAGGTCGCGGAATATATGGCTTAGGTTTTTGATACAACCTTTGAAACTGCGGAGGCTGTTGAAACTGAGGCTGAACATAGCGAGGAGGATAAGCTTGTTGCAAGAGAACCTTTGTTTTCAATTCTTTCGTCTTTTTCTCTTGCTTTTCTCTTTCTTCTTTATCTCTATTTTCATAATATTGTGCAGTAGCCAATATCTGGGCAGAAGAAGAAACAGCCCATGAACTTTCAGAATCTTTCAATTTGTGTGACAACTCAGGAAGCAAATTAAATACAAATTTGTCCACAAATAATCGCTGACCACCCTCTGTAGCCATATCTTGACCACTGTGATCAATAAATGTCTCCTCAAAACGAGTAAAGAAATCAGAGACACTCTCATCTTTCTTTTGTTTGCATGCTGCTAATTTATCCAGTTAACTCTCAAGGCAGGAATCATCGTTTTCATTAATGTAATAATCCTACCAGGGAGTTCTGAAATTAAAGCATCAGGCTTAGCACCACCCACTTGAGCTGCATCCGCGGCAATTATAGCAGCCCAGTCACCACCTACTGCTTGATCATGATTCTCTCTACGAATCTTAGCCCATAATGCTTGCGGAACGACATTTCCCATCAACATATCGATATCCGCTAGATTCATGATGCAAGCATCAACCGTCTGTGATAATTCTTTATAATAACCTGCAGGGTTCTTACGAGGAACCGGTAGAGTCTGTTGAAGAGCTAAAACTTCAGATCGTTTCCAAGGGACATGTACCCATATACTTTGAAAATGAGCAGGAATAGCTGGAATATTACCTTGAGCCGCAACTTCCTCCTTCCAAACTGGAGGAACCTCTCTCATGGGATAATTTTTCAGTGTTAGTCTAACCGACGGATCGGAATCAAGGAAAGTCTGAGAGGACAACAAGGATCTAAAGGAAATAAGTGTCCTTACAGCTTTCTCAACTTTAGAACCCACCACAAGTCCTTTGTCGAAATCAGTCTGAACATCTAACAGATCCTGTGGAATCGAACTAGAATTCACATCCTCCCATTCTTTAATGAGAGTATCGCACATTACATTAAAAACATATCTTTGCGTAGGCGCATTCCATTGTGAGAAGGTAGACATAATATCAGGCACACTATACTGGGGACCCCTCTTGATCCATTTACGTGCGAGAGAGTCCAACCTTTCTTGTTTTTCAGAATCTGGGAACTGACTACGAGATTGTCTTCGAGCAAAAGCCGGAGACACATTTAAAGCTTCAAAGAAAGGAGATAGAATACCAGTGACGGTGTCCGTGAGACGCTTACGCACAGACGGAGAATTAGACATAAGAATAGGGGACAAGGTATTAGGCGAACTAGTGGAAGGAGAACCGGTAATTGCAGGAGGAGCAGAAGGCAAAGGAGATCGAAGATCAGGAAATGAGGGCAAAGAAGTTGAATTTAAAGGCAAAACTGGTAGAGGCGGAGATACTAAAAGGGGCAAAGGCGGAAGAGCCGGAACAGGCAAAGGTACTGCTGGCAGCTGAACAGGCTGTAACAACTGGGGTGCATTAGTACCTTGTGCATAGGGCGGAGGCAACCTCAATAAATCGGACATTAGGGGATCTTCTTCTAAATCTTTCTTGTTATCGGAAGGGGAAACAGGCAACACCGGATAACATTTATCTATCGCCATACGATGCTGTCTTTCTGAGATTTCCATTGCATTATTAATTTCATCATCTTTGAATTGTTGGGCAGCCTGTATAATTGTCATACCCTGTGCTTTCCTATCTCGTTTTGCTTGTTTAATTTCTCTCTGTTTGGCTTCCTTACGCCAAAGGCGAAAAGAGTCAAACATTGCCGGCCGGGCTTTTCTTTTGAATAGAACTGCTTCCAAATTATCTAGCACATCAGAATCGAAACTACCATTTTCTGTCCATTTTAAAACACCATCTTTCTTCGTGTATCGGGTCCATGCCTCGTTAAAGGCAATGGGGCCAACACCATGTTTAGAATAGAGCTCATATGTGGGAGTTCCAACTGAAGGAATCGGACAAGAGTCCTCAAACCGGGAATCCCTATTACAACCAAAGCAACAAAGTTTTCCAAACTTAGTCAGACCAGGCATCTCGTGATTTCACCTGACTGTTCACAAACTTCAAGGGGGTAAAACTCAGTTTACGCAGCACACATGCACTTACCCTCGGCTTCGGCTATTGCAATAGTCGAATCTAAGGACCAAAGAAACTAAGGAACAAAGGGCAAAAATTGTTGGCGCGACCCACGAAATACTTAACTAAGGACATCTTCTTACGCCAACAGAGACCCGTCTATCGTTTCGCCTTACCATACATCACCAAAGGAAGGGCCAAGGCAGGGCGGCAGTCAGGGCAGCAGTCGTTAGTAGCCATCAGGAAGGAGTAACCGCGCTGAAAAAGACCTTCGGACCACTTTCGACATACAGGGGTCGCTTGATGTGGCTCACGATTCCTCCGGAATTTTCTTGCGGGGTTCCTCACGACCTTCGGGCAGAACCGGTACCACTGAAGCCACCCCACGTTGGGCACCAGTTGAAGAACCAGAACCTTTTGGACCTGGCGGTGCAGGGTACGCCTTAATCTCCTGGGTTCTCCTGCTTAGCTACACAGAGACACAGGGACACTCTGTCGGCGTAAAAGATCAGATTTATTAGCTGCAGCTAGTACAGTTGTCCTAGAAGTACACACAGTATGTTCTCAGGAGACTGCCACTTCACTCCGTGGCGCACAATCTTATATAGTATATATGTGACATATACATTAACTAAGAACACACCTAAGACATATAAAAGGGAGCCAATAAGGAAAGTTGGAAAACAGAATAGAACCAATAGGAAAGGTTTGAAAATAAAGTATCAAGTAACTCGAAGAAGCCTCTCTTCTAACTGTGTTTGTCACCCCTCCCCACGAGCTAATTCATTAACTGACTTGTAGCTGTCTTGCAGGTGACGAGATACGTTTGTGTGTTTTGGAGGATAGTTGTGAAACAAGAGAATACGAGCAGAGGACAGCGAAGGCCAGACGATAAGATAAAATCAGAAGAGAATAGTGTGAACCAACAGATAGTTGAGACAGGGATTAGGAAAACCAGACAGGGATTAGTGTACTCGGCCAGTCTCTAAAACCAGCTTTGTAAACAGAGCCATAAGGTTATTTAGACACACTATTGCAGGAAAAGTAGAAAAAGACTTCGATCGTCGTGCTGCCTGAGTGAGGGCAACACAAAATGGCGGCGGAGCACAAAATGGCGGGTCGATATGATCACGATCGAAAATCGAAGTTCCTCACTACAAACATTTTCAATAAATTGCTTCGTGATCTTACCAGACGATTTTTTCCTTTTAGCCGCTTTATCTTTTTCATTCAATACTTGTGGTTGATGTTTCTTCAAATAATCCTCCTGTCTCTGTTCTTTTCTTTTTCTTTTTTTTTCTGGCATACTTTCTCGATTTTAACGTTGAAAAACAGTATCTGCATAAAAGAGTCACAAATAAATGTATATTAATAACTTTCAAATTTACAATATTCCATTACTGTACAAACACATTTTATATAAAAACAGACTAAAAACGATAGCCCTGAACCACAAGTGTGAGGATGATTAAAACACTACATACATAATGCATACCACTTTGAAGCAGTTCATGCCCTAATGCCTACCTCACTAAAATACTTCATGCTAACTAACTGAATGGTTACAGTACTAAAAAGAGACACACTGGGTGAGTAACAGGGTGTTTGCTAGAAGTGTATGAATACTAACTGGGGAATTGAAGCTGCGAAAGACAACTGTGTAGCTCATTAGAGAACTGAATGCATACTGGATAGGCATTTAAAGCTGTCCGTGTGCTAAGGCCCGGCTCACTGCATGAGTACTTGGGTACTGACTGAATGATTAGACTACAGCAAGGAGACTGCCTGAATAAATTTATAACTGGTAGACTTTTCGCACAGGGAATGAATTAGTACTTGGTACTAAAAAGGTCACTGAAAGACAGCAAAGGGAGTGACAAGATGTTTGCTGGACTATATGGATATTGACTAGGGAATTGAAAGTATAAAAGACAAATCTCTAGGTGGTTAAAAGACTGCATACATAGTGCATAGGGGTTTGAAGCAGTCCATGTGCTAAGTCCTGGCTCAGTGCATGAATACTTAGACAGTAACTGAATCATTAGAGTACTGGAAAGAGAGTGTCTTGGTGAATTTATAAATGTTTGGGTTTTGGCACAGTGAACGAATTACTACATGGTGCTGAATGGGTCACTAGAAGACTACAAAGAGAGTGATAGGGTGTTTCCTGTAAGTGTATGGAAACTGTCTAAAAAATTGAAGGTGAGAAAAACAATTGTGTAGGTGGTTAGAGAACTACATGCATACTGCATGGACATTTGAAGCAGTCTATTTGGTAATGTATGGTTCACAACATAAGTACTTAGAAACTGACTAAATCATCAGACTACTTCTAGTCAGTGCCTGGGTAAAAATATTAAATTTTCAGTTCTGGGGCAGTAAAGACAATACTACATGGTACTGTACTTTAGTGTCAAAGCATGACTCATTTTATCAACGCATAAGCAAAGACTGGCTTCTAATGCTACTAAAACTTGACAACATGACAGGTTTCAAAACAGTTTTCTGTCAGCAAATGCACAATGTTACCAAACGCTTCTCTGACAGTGGTTCCCAAATGCACACAGACTCACAGTGTGATTCTAGACAAGCACCACTATCCCTAGGAGTTTACCAAAACTCATTCACTACAGTGGAAGTGATAAGGGAACTGCACACAATCTACATATTTCATGACTACACTTTAGTGTCAATGCCTGACTCATTTAATCAACACATAAGCAAAGACTGGCTTCTAATGCTACTAAAACTTGACAACATGACAGGTTTCAAAACAGTTTTCTATCAGCAAATGCACGATGTTACCAAACGCTTCTCTGACAGTGGTTCCCAAATGCACACAGACTCACAGTGTGATTCTAGACAAGCACCACTGTCCCTAGGAGTTTACCAAAACTCATTCACTACAGTGGAAGAGGTAAGGGAACTGCACACAATCTACATATTTCACGACTACCCTTTAGTGTCAATGCCTGACTCATTTAATCAACACATAAGCAAAGACTGGCTTCTAATGGTACTGAAACTTGACAACATGACAGGTTTCAAAACAGTTTTTTTTCAGCAAATGCACGATGTTACCAAACGCTTCTCTGACAGTGGTTCCCAAATGCACACAGACTCACAGTGTGATTCTAGACAAGCACCACTATCCCTAGGAGTTTACCAAAACTCATTCACTACAGTGGAAGTGATAAGGGAACTGCACACAATCTACATATTTCATGACTACACTTTAGTGTCAATGCCTGACTCATTTAATCAACACATAAGCAAAGACTGGCTTCTAATGCTACTAAAACTTGACAACATGACAGGTTTCAAAACAGTTTTTTATCAGCAAATGCACGATGTTACCAAACGCTTCTCTGACAGTGGTTCCCAAATGTACACAGACTCACAGTGTGATTCTAGACAAGCACCAGTATTCCTAGGAGTTTACCAAAACTCATTCACTACTCTGGAAGAGTTAATGGTACTGCACACAATCTACATATTTAAGTACACCACATCAGTGTCACAGCATGACTCATTTAATCAACGCATAAGCAAAGACTGGCTTCTAATGCTACTAAAACTTGACAACATGACAAGTTTTAAAACAGTTTTCTGTCAGCAAATAAACGATGTTACCAAACGCTTCTTTCACAGTGGTTCCCAAATGCACACAGACTCACAGTGTGATTCTAGACAAGCACCAGTATTCCTATGAGTTTACCAAAACTCATTCACTACAGTGGAAGTGATAAGGGAACTGCACACAATCTACATATTTCACGACTGCTCTTTAGTGTCAATGCCTGACTCATGTAATCAACACATAAGCAAAGACTGGCTTCTAATGCTACTAAAACTTGACAACATGACAGGTTTCAAAACAGTTTTCTGTCAGCAAATGCACGATGTTAACAAACGCTTCTCTGACAGTGGTTCCCAAATGTACACAGACTCAGAGTGTGATTTTAGACAAGCACCAGTATTCCTAGGAGTTAACCAAAACTCATTCACTACACTGGAAGTGGTAAGGGAACTGCACACAATCTACATATTTCACGACTACACTTTACTGTCAATACCTAACTCATTTAATGAAAGCATAAGCCATAACTGTCTTCTAATGCTACTAAAACTTGACAACATGACAGGTTTCAAAACAGTTATCTGTCAGCAAATGCACGATGTTACCAAACGCTTCTCCACAGTGGTTCCCAAATGCACACAGGCTCTCAGTGTGATTCTAGACAAACAACACTATCCCTTACACTATACCAAAACACATTTCTTCATCTACAAGGAGTACTACATTTTACTGCAGAAACATCACTCATTTCACAAATTCATAAACAATAAGTGGTTTCTAAATCTACCAAAATATAAGAACTGCATAGTTATCTGTCTACAAACACATGAAAAAACACAAATCCTTATCACAAAATGGTTTCTACATGCACACACACTGTCAATAAGATTGTAGAGAAAACAAATACTCCCTACACTTTAGCAGAAAAAGTACTTTAGTCTAATTAAAATTAAAATAGTCTACATACATCCCCTCACAATGAAATAACTCACCTTTCAAGATGTTTTGTAGATTAAGAAGTATATCAGTCACACACCAGATATCAGTCACACACCAGATTTTCTTATACAGAATCTCTGCACTGTGCACCTGTCAGCAAAACCAAAGAATGGCAAAGTTTCCCTCTCATTTTCCACACATATACATGTACACATCAAATCACATTCCTTCCCACATAAATTCAAAAGCAAACACACATTTCTATTGGTTAAACATTTCAACCCTTTCCAAATGACATAAACTTCAACCCTTCCCCCAATCTGCCTTCTGCCCGTTACCATAGAAACAGGTCATGGAACACTGTACTGAGCACACAGGTCACAAGTTCAGCACACACAATGTTGCTAATCAAAACAGCAAGTGTGCTTGACTTCTCAACATATCAGCTTATCATATATAATGTTCCTTACAATCTGTTTTTGTTAACCAATAAGAATCAAGCGTTTAAAAATCAGAAATATGCACCCTACCTTTCAGTGTAGAAGGTTGTCAAAGAACCAATGATTTCTTGTCTTTTTTCAAAATTGCATCTTAGCCACCATTTTAGAAACATCTTACTTTCCAAACTGCCATTTCATTTACAGAGACCATCTGAGTGCATCCAGACCTCCTTACAAGATGCTTACAGTGTGGATTGTGGGACACAGCTACATTTTCTGGAGCCAAAGGTATGCAGAAAACAAAGGCATTCACAAAGACCTAGGTTTGCCAAATGTAGACATTAAATGGATTGGACAGAGAGGGTTAAAGTGGCACCAATTGATGCCATTGGTGAAATCCTTCATGCAAATCCAACACCCTGACCTCATAATAGTGCACTGTGGTGGCAATGACCTAGGCACTTTGACTGGGGTAGGTCTGGAAATGCTCATGAAGGACACCTTTGCACAACTGATTTCACTTTTCCCTAAAACTGCCTTTGTGTATTCTAACATATGCCAAAGGCAGAAATGGAACTGGTCCGATCATTTTGGTCCACAGATTGAGAAAGCTAGGAAACATGTGAATAAATCTTTTTCTGCTTTTCTCCGAGATTACAGAATGGGGTCCATTTACAATAACAATCTGCGCTTTCATATGCAAGAGATGTATAGGAGAGATGGAGTACACTTTACTGATGAAGGAAACAGAGTCTTCCTCAACAACTTTAGACTCTGTATAGGTACTTACTTATAAGTACCAAAAACTCTCAATGAACACAACGGCTCTTTTCAGAGCCACTCAAGAACAAAACACTTAAGCTTAATCTTTATCTGCCAACAATTTCATTTTTTTTCCCTTGGATCCGCGAACCCACCGCGAGAGGATCTGTGTATCCAACGCGATAGGATGCGCGCACCGTGCGCGCATTTCACCGCTTTTTTTTTTTTACAAAGGGGGCCCCAGGGGGTCCTTCTGGGACCCCCTAAGCATCTCTAGAGGGTCAGAGTATTTCTGCTCTGCCCCCTTTATATGTTTTACGCACTTATTCCCCTTGCTTCTTCAGCCTTGCTTCTACCGAGGCAGAAAATGGCCGCCAACAGTTCCTGGTTTCGAATGTGGAGAGACGCTCAACAGCCAATTAGCATTCAGCGCGTGATCGGGAGGGTGCGCGCTCGGTTCGGGGAGGGTGCGCTTACGGTGCGGGTAGGGTGCGCGGATCCTCCGCGGCCATAGATATCACAAACATTTTAACCTAATTCTCTCAGGAACTACTGAACAGATTCACACCAAATATGCAAAAGGCACGAGTCCGAACTGAGGACTACCTCTTTGCCAAATTTGGTGTCATTCCGTTCAGCGGTTCGGGCTGTAGCTGCGACAACAGATCCTATGGGAAATTGCATGGGGAAAACGCGTTTTGGGACCCCCCTTTTTTCTCGGCCCCCGCTTGACGAATCACCACGAAACTTTCAGGGTAGGAGCGGAGCAGAGCTGGCCAAAAGTTTGGAGACTTTTGCGAGGATTCGTCCACCGGCGCCAAAGATATTCCCAATAGAATGTTGTGGATTTCCTATGGAAAATAGGTCCTAACTATAACTATCTACTGGCGACCGCCAGTAGATAATATATATATGCATATATATATATATATATATATATATATATATATATATATATATATTCACTGAAAAAACCATAGGTTTCACACATGTTATAGTTAGCGGAAATTTTACTGATAAAAAACCAATGAAATTCCCCCGTTATAGTTACTGCAGGCAACTATAACTCACGCGACCGCAATCCTCTGCTGATGCTAATACTGTATTTAGACACTTATTTGCCCATGTCTTCTTCCATACATTTTTAGCTATACATATATTACAAATATTTTTTTTTCATAAAGACACATATGTCATCAGCAGAAGATTGCGGTCGCGTGAGTTATAGTTGCCTGCAGTAACTATAACGGGGGAATTTCATTGGTTTTTTATCAGTAAAATTTCCGCTAACTATAACATGTGTGAAACCTATGGTTTTTTCAGTGAATTTGCAAGGTTTTTTAAATGCTAATTCCTAACTATAACGTGTGTGAAACCTATGGTTTTTTCAGTGAATTTGTACGGTTTTTTAAATGCTAAGTTACTTTATGCCATTCGTGGCGTGCGCGCCCACTTAACGCAGTGCGTTCTGTGCGCACCGCGCGCCCACTTTACGCAGTTAGTGCCATGCACGCACAGTGGGCACGCGGTGCGCTAAGCGCACCGCTTGCCCACGTTACGCTAGATGGGCCATGTACGCACGATGCGCTTCGCGCACCGTGCGCACATGGAGGACATATGATGCACTTCGTTTTGAAAGGTAATATTTTAATTTTTCGTATATTTTATAAGCCAGGCACAAATGGTGCCCTTCGGGCACCATTTGCACACGGGGTGGAGAGAGTGTGGATAATTATTATTTTTTTTTTTTAATTTTAGTTTTTTTCAGCTGTGATAAGCCGTGCACAATTGGTGGCCGAAGGGGTGCAGAGAGTGTGGATGATGTTTTTTTTTTTAATTATTTTTTACCGTACGCGTACGGTAAGCGTAATCGGCGAAATTACCGAAAAAATAAAAATTCCATTTTTGGCCTTGTAGGATCTTTGGGGACTCCCTCAACATGCCTATGTGTGTGGGAGCTGTCTAAACAGCCCCTTTACATGTTTTTGGGCTTTAAATTTTAAAAATCGCTCTCAGTGCGAGAGAGAAAATGGCGGCCGCAGCTTCCTGGTTTCGGCCGATTCGAATGTTTACTAAGATCTAAGAGCCAATCAGAATCGCGCTCGCGCACGCCACCGTACGCTTACGGTAAGCGTACCGTAAGCGCACCGTAAGCTGGCTCAGATATATATATTGATTTAAAGGCTATTTTCTCAGAATCTACTGAACAGATTTACACCAAACCTACAAAAGGCACTTCCTTGACCTGAGGACTACCTCTCTGCCAAATTTCTAGTAATTCTGTTCAGCCGTTCGGGCTGTAGCCCTGTCTAAAGGTCCTATGGAAAAATGCATGGGAAAAACGCGTTTTGGGACCCCCCTTTTATCTCAGCCCCCGCTTGACGAATCCCCCCGAGACTTTCAGGGTAGGAGCGGAGCGTAGCGCCCCACCTATTTTGAAAAGTTCGCGAGGATTCGTCGACCGGCGCAAAAGTTATTCAAAATAGAATGTTGCGGATTTCCTATGGAAACGTGGTCCTAACTATAACTACCTACTGGCGACCGCCAGTAGGTAATATATATATATATCCTTTCAGGCATAGAGTGACAAATAAATTATGCAAAAAGGAAGCAGGGAACTCTGGGTAGTTCTCAAGTTTAGGTGGAAAGCAGCTCCTTTATGGAGCACTCTCAACACCAGCGACACTCTAGATCTGCTCACCTCAAATGTCTGTTTTTCTATCAAAATCTTTAAGCATAGGATTAGCACAGTGCCATCCACGCCGAGATAGAAAAGGACAAAGTCTTTTGCCATTTGTACAGCAAAGTCTTTAAGCATAGGACTAGCACAGTGCTGTCCTTGCCGAGCTGTAAAATGACAAAAGCCAATTACCACTCCAGGCACAGTATTACAGCTTTGAGTTGGTAAAATACCAATCAAGCCAACCTGAAATGAGTAAAAGCAACCCCTGACACAGTGTTTCGCTCTAATTAGAGCTCTTCAGAGAGGTATAGCTTTGTCCAGACACAAGGGAGCACCCAGTATAAGTCAAAGAAATACCCTTTCAGGCATAGAGTGACGAATAAATTATGCAAAAAGGAAGCAGAGAACTCTGGGTAGTTCTCAAGTTTAGGTGGAAAGCAGCTCCAGTATGGAGCACTCTCAACACCAGCGACACTCTAGATCTGCTCACCTCAAATGTCTGTTTTTCTATCAAAATCTTTAAGCATAGGATTAGCACAGTGCCATCCACGCCGAGATAGAAAAGGACAAAGTCTTTTGCCATTTGTACAGCAAAGTCTTTAAGCATAGGACTAGCACAGTGCTGTCCTTGCCGAGCTGTAAAATGACAAAAGCCAATTACCACTCCAGGCACAGTATTACAGCTTTGAGTTGGTAAAATACCAATCAAGCCAACCTGAAATGAGTAAAAGCAACCCCTGACACAGTGTTTCGCTCTAATTAGAGCTCTTCAGAGAGGTATAGCTTTGTCCAGACACAAGGGAGCACCCAGTATAAGTCAAAGAAACACCCTTTCAGGCATAGAGTGACGAATAAATTCTGCAAAAAGGAAGCAGAGAACTCTGGGTAGTTCTCAACTTTAGGTGGAAAGCAGCTCCTGTATGGAGCACTCTCAACACCAGCGACACTCTAGATCTGCTCACCTCAAATGTCTGTTTTTCTATCATTTGAGGTCTGTTTTTCTATCATTTGAGGTGAGCGTGCGCACCGTGCGCACGCTGTGGGCACTCGGTGCGCTTCGCGCACCCAGCGCCCACGTTGCGCATTTCGTACCATGCACGCCTCGCCATTTTTTACAAAATATCAATTGTTTTTTTCTCCCTTGGGGGTCCTTAGATTTATATATTAAATGTGATTGTTAATTCTTGTTTTTTTTTACCGTACGCGTACGGTAAGCTTACCGTATGCGCACTCCGCGATTTTTTTTAAAAATTATTAAATTTATTTTTCATACTTTTTGGTCCTTCGTGAACCCCCTGACGAACGCTAGGGGGTCTGCAACTCTCTTCGTTGCCCCCTTTTCATGTTATCAACCTTTGTTTTTCAGTGCGAGAGACAGAAAATGGCGGCCGATACTTCCTGGTTTCGACCGATTCGAATGTTTACTTTGATCTAACAACCAATCAGAATCGCGCTCGCGCACGGCACCGTACGCGTACGTTAAGCTTACCGTAAGCGCTCGGAGCGCGCCCACAGATATATATATTGATTTAAATGCTATTTTCTCAGGAAATACTGAACAGATTTACACGAGACCTTCAAAAGGCACATCCCTGACCTGAGGGCTACCTCTCTGCCAAATTTCACATAATTCTGTTCCGCCGTTCGGGCTGTAGCTCGGACTAAAGGTCCTATGGGAAAATGCATGGGGAAAACGCGTTTTGGGACCCCCCTTTTTTCTCAGCCCCCGCTTGACGAATCCCCCCGAGACTTTCAGGGTAGGAGCGGAGCGTAGCGCCCCATTAGTTTTGAAAAATTCGCGAGGATTCGTCAACCGGCGCCAAAGTTATTCCAAATAGAATTTTCAGATTTCCTATGGAAACACGGTCCTAACTATCTACTGGCGACCGCCAGTAGATAATATATATATATATATATATATGGGCATTTTAGGGTTTATTGGCATGGGAAGGGTAATTTTTGGGTGGGTTTGGGTTTCAGGGTGGGAAGGGTAATTTTAGGGTTTAGGATATGTATGGGTTTTGGGGTGCCAAGGGTAATTTTAAGGTTCAGTGTGAGTATGAGTTTTGAGGTGGTAAGGGTCATTTTTGGGGTTTAGGGGGCATGTGTATTGGGGTGGTAAGGGTAATTTTAGAGTCAGTGTGGGTATGGGTTTTGGGGTGCCAAGGGTAATTTCAGGGTGCAGGGTGGGTATGGGTTTTGCGTTGCCAAGGGTATTTTTAGGGTTCAGGCTGGGTATGGGGTTTGGGGTGCCAAGGAAACTTTTAGGGTTCAGGGTGGGTTTGGGTTTTGGAGTGCCAAGGGTAAATGTAGGGTTCAGGGTGGGTATGGGTTTTGGGGTGGCAAGGGTAATTTTAGGGTTCAGGTTGAGTATGGGTTTTGAAGTGGTAGGGGTAATTTGGGGGTTTAGGGGGTATGGGTATTGGGATGGTAAGGGTAATTTTAGGGTTAGGGTGGGTATGGGTTTGGGTTTGGGTGCCATGGGTAATTTGGGGGTTCAGGGTGGGTATAGGTTTTGTGGTGCCAAGGTCATTTTTAGGGTTCAGGATGGGTACTGGTTTTGGGGTGCCAGGGGTCATTTTAGGGTTCAGGGTGGGTATGGGTTTTGGGGTGCCACAGGTAAATTTAGGGTTCAGGGTTGGTATGGGTTTTGGGGTGGAAAGCGTAATTTTAGGGTTCAGGGTGGGTATGGGTTTTGGGGTGGCAAGGGTAATTTTAGGGTTCATGGTGGGTATGGGTGTTGGGGTGTCAAGGGTAATTTTAGGGTTCATGGTGGGTATGGGTTTTGGGGTGGCAAGGGTAATTTTAGGGTTCAGGGTGGGTATGGGTTTTGTGGTGGCAAGGGTAGTTTTAGGTTTCAGGCGGAGTATGGGTTTTGGGGTGCCCAGGGTAATTATGGGGTTCTGGGTAGGTACGGGTTAAGTAGTGGCAAGGGTAAATTTTGAGTTTAGGGGGTATGGGTATTAGGGTGGTAAGAGTAATTTGGGGGGTTTAGGTGGGTATGAGTATTGGGGTAGTAAAGGTAATTTTATAGTTTTAGGGGTATTATATATCTATCTATCTCTCTCTTTCTCTCTCTCTCTCTCTCTCTCTCTCTCCCTCGGAGAGAGAGAGAGAGCAAGAGAGAGAGAGAGAGATAAATAAATAGATAGATATATACCTACCTTAATCACTTTTTACAGGTGTGTGCCTTTACTACGCATGCCTTTACATTGTAATGGCATGCATAATAAAGGCATATTTGTGGTAAAAGTTTGCATTGTAATGGTAGGTCTTGGGAAATGTGTTTGCGTAGTAATACCTGTGTTGTAATGGCATTAGTGGTATTAGTACGCGTTGTAACGTGACCTATTTGTAGGCCCTTGCATCAAAGCTTCGCTGAAACGTGTAATTGACGCATCGCCTGCACAACACATCTTCGTTGTGCATCCTCACAACATTCTACAAACCAGGAATTAAGGTACTTTGATCAGCTGGCCTAACTGAATCCCTGTAGCAAGCCCTCGCTCTATCACAGTCGGCCTAAACTTGTGACTTTTCCCAGTCTGGTGCGACCAGATATCCACAATTGGCACTTTGTGCTTTTTGGCACTATTTTTACTAAAATCATTAAATTTACATGTCTACGATTCTCCTGATTTGATTTTTGCTGTTGTGATCTTGTTTTATTTATTAAATAAATTTATATTTTTTTAACTTGGTGTTGGATCATTTAGTTGTGGTGTTTTCACTTTATTACAGTTTGAAGTGTTGGACAAATACTTTACACATTGCCTCTAAGTTAAGCCTGGCTGTTCTGTGCCAAGCTACCAGAGGGTTGAATACAGGTTAATTTAGGGTTGACTTGTGTCTCACCCTGACAAGGATTGTGGTTGCCCCTTGACTAGGGCTCATACGCTAGTCAACCAACAACCCAATTTCTCACAAGGAGGTAATACTTCGATTCCTGCTAATCCTATTACTTTGATTTTTCTTCCTTGTCCCAGGCCTTATGATCGAAGTGTGTCCAGGTTTGATCACAGGTCTGCCAAATTGCTTTTGTAGTTCACTCTGGAGATGTCTTGGTAGACATTGCCCTTCATAGGCAAATCTGTAAGGGAAGGAGTTTACAAGTTTTCTTTTAGATAATCAACAAGATGCCTTTAGGGTGTCGACACATCTCATGACCTAAGGGCGCGGACGATGAAACTAAATCAGAGTAATGGGATTATGAGCAGGGCCACCGAAATTATGTAATTTTACTGCTGTGGCGATTTTCTATTAATATTAGATGTGCCTCATTTGCCACATAATCCATCACCTGATGCATGCCCTTTGCAAAGATGGGCTGGTCATCTTTCTGTTGCTTTTTGCTTCATTTGGGTGTTAAACTGGAACTAATGAAGTGTGACCAATGCCCATACAGTGTTTCCAAGTTTAAAAATGATGAAATAACTAAGTAATACTGTTACAAAATGTGCCACATTATGTCGCAAAATCTGCCTTTTCTTGCTGTATAATTTATTCAACCCTGCTGCATAATTTGGCCCTCTCCTGCTGCATAATTCCAGCGTCCCTGATTATGAGTAAGTAATCAAGTCAAGTCATAGTTTATTGTATGATTAGGCTGTCCGGAATTCGGTTTAAACCGAATCTGACCGACAGTACCCTACCGGACGAAAATCAGCGGACTCGGTTTAAACCGAGTGTCACTGATTTTCGTTGCTGTTGCACCACTTGGCCACTTCATGGAGCCAAAACGTTAGATGTAAAGCCCCAAAGCTAAACAAAATACCACGGTTTCACAGCATCCACGCCTTCGGTGTCCTCAATTTTGTGCTGGTTCTGTAAAGTATTCTCTTTGCTTACTTTAAAGGCCAAGTGAATAATCTCCGTAAGAGTGCTTGGAAGATCTGCGTCAATATGCAGGGCCACCTCCTCAAGTTCTTTCGTTTTAGTTAATATCTTGGAATTTTCTTCAGACCAGGGCGGCAAAAACTCAGCCAGAAGCGATTCAGTAACTGTCAAATGCTTTTGCAATTTTTCCAAATAGTCCTTGTTGCTTCCTTCAACGTGAATATTTTTGACAGGAAGCTCATGTCTTGTGGAATCCATGGCTGTGGCAAATGTTTTATACACACTTTTAAACTGCTCGTCCTTGGAAGTGGATGGCATAAGTACTGCAGTCTGGCTTGCAAGTACCTCTGCTAGCTGCTGCTCCTTCTTCAACAGTGAAAGCTGACGCTTCTGCTCGTGCACTTTCTTCTGTAGCTTCTCTCTCTCTTCGCACACTAGCAACAGATTCTTCTCAGCCTTTTCCTCCAGTCGATGCATATCTTTCTGAATCTCTAGGCGGAGTAAGGTTAGCAGCTGTGTCTGTGCCTCATTCATTGCCAGAACTTCCTCAGGGACGGCAGGGACTGGAGCATACATGCCAACATTTCAGAAAAGCAAAGTGGGAGATTTAAAACAATTTTTGTTTTAAAAATCGGGAGAAGGGGGCCTTCAATCGGGTTTCTGTCATGTACGGACTTTGGAAGTGTGCTGCTGCAGGATCGGACATTTGAAAGCAAATTCACGTGTTTTCTTATCACCTTTCAGAAGCATGGAGCGCAATGGCAGGCAGAGAAAGAGGGGGGTGCAAGAGTAGGCACTGGCCTGGCAGGTTGCGGTCAGTGCATACACCCACCAGCCCCCCCCCCCGTCGTGTGTGGCAGCCCGGGCTGAGACAGCTTTGGGCACACACACAGCCGCCGCCCCCCCCACCCCCCTCCCAGTACTTCACAGACCATTCGCTTGTTAAAGAGGTTTTGTTGGTGTTTCACCTCTTCTAGACCTCCTGCATCGCAATTCTGACTATTGCTGGAAGAATTAACACGTTACACAATACCAAGCCCTGTCTGCTGAAACCCCGAGGAATCGGGTTTTTGCTTGCAGGAATCGGGAGGCGGGAGACTAGCCATGAAATCGGTAGTCTCCCGCCTGAATCAGGAGTGTTGGCATGTCTGACTGGAGGCAGCTCCTTTTTGGGAGGTTTAGCATCAGCTTTGAAGAGGGCTTTTGGAGTCTTTATCTGAAATGCTTTATCATTAATAACAGAAAGATCAAGATCAGGGCGAGCGATTTTATGGCCTTCTAGCAAAGTGGACTGTAGGTCACCTTTCCCAAAGATGGTGGTATCCAGTGTGCCAGGTGGAAGTCCACTCAGGGCCTTGAACCTCTGAGGCGCCATGGACCTTCTTGTGGGTGTACCACTGCCGGTCCTCTCTGGGGGCTTCACACCTGAACAGATGGTTGTATTTTGCAGGTTAACCTTTGCAACTTTTTTCTTGTCATACTGCTGCATATAACGAGACTGCACCATCTTTCCGCCTTTAGGCTTTTTCACCGTGATTTCATTACTACTCCCAGAGCTATTGGTGGATACATCCTCTGAGGGGGCACTCCCTAAATCCGCCATTTCCCGGTCCTACGGTTGGAATAGGGGCATGTTTTGTCTCGTTACGGCGCGCAACACCCATTGGACTTACAGGGCTTCAGCCCCCCCCCGTCGTGTGTGGCAGCCCGGGATGAGACTGGTTCCCGGCACACATACAGCCGCACCCGGGCACTTCACAGGTCTTTAAAAGACCATTTGCATGTTAATGAGGCCTCGCTGTTGTTTCACCCCTTCTAAGAGCCCCTACAGCTCCACTCTGCCTATGGATTAAAAGATTCAGCCCCCCCCCCCCGAAATTTTTTCTTACCCCCCCCCCCCCTGAAATTTGGCTCTAGTTGCGCCTCTGCTGTGCCCTCATGATTTACGATTAGTATTTACGGGCATAAAACACAACTTGCTACCATACTGATTTCCTGAGGAAGGGCAAAGACTGAAACGTTTGTTGAGATGGCATGTATGTTCTCGCCAAGACCCTGCTCTACATCTCTTTCTTTCTTACAAAGTCAACAATGTATATTTATTAGGCGTTGTGTTTGATGAAGAAGGTTAACTTGTATTCTGCACACACTAGTTATTGTGCACATGTAAATAAATATGCTGATTTTGTAGATTGAAGAGTAACTTGTTTTTGGATTGCTGTTTTTTTATTAAGGAAAAGTGCAAAACAAAAAAACTGACTGACAGTTAGTAGCAAAACCAAAACGCTTCTCCTGTGCAAAGTTAGACTGTCCCTTCACCAACCATGGCGTTTGAAGCCAATGAAGCCTCACTTTGGTACTCTGCGCAAGTGTTAGATCTCTTCCGTAAAGGGGAATTTTCTCCAGACTTTGCGAAGTACAGCTTCATTTTTGACCGCTTTAACACCTCTGAGGGCATATGCACCCAGTTCAACTCATATGTTGGCCCAGACAATGTCAACCTTGAGGTGCACCAGTATTGGCATGTGTTAGACGGACCGGGAGGGTCGGCCGAGGACAAGGGGAGAGGTCTCCGGGGAGAGCCGTCTCCAGCGATCGTACAGATAAATAACTTCCCCCCCCACAGACAGACACCACACAAGGAGAAGATTTAGCGTTCTTTATAGGCAATTTCTTACGGTACGATGGAAGGTACAAGGAGGTCTGGACTCAGGGGTCCCCTCGATTCAAGTCTCTCAAGATGGGGAAAGGGGGTAGCGGGACAGTCTGGTTACCAGTCTGGTAGTTGAAGTGGTACGGTGGATAGATCACAATCCTCGAGCTCGGTGTTCTAGCTGGAACGGGCCGCGGCAGCGCCAGCAGGTCCCGGTGGAGATCGTTGATACACGGTCCGCGGCAGCGCCAGCAGGTCCCGGAGAGATGGTCGGTGCACGGTCCGCGGCAGCGCCAGCAGGTCCCGGTGAGGATGGTCGTTACAACGGGCCGCGGCAGCGCCAGCAGGTCCCGACGAGGATGGATGTTGCAGAAGGCCGCGGCAGCGCCAGCAGGCAGGACGATAGTTCACAAGATAGGGCTACGGCAGCGCCAGTAGTCCGTCAAGGCTGAGTTCTCTCGGTGTCTCTCGACTCCAGGATACAACTGCCGTCCTGCTCCGGAGCTGCCCTAGTTATAGGTCTGGCGCCCTTTGATGTCCGGACCCTCGCACTTGGAGGTCGGAGGGTCCGGGATGAAGGTGTCCAGACACCCAGCAGGGGGTGGAGCCAGCGCCTGGGGGAGCTGGAGGCGATCGGCACCTGGCGGGGGAGAGCCCTTGACGCTTCGTTCTCCCATTGACCTGCCAAGTGGTCCGCTCACCTCCTGGGTGGATGGTGGTGCCGGGATGCCGGGGCCAGCCAGGCTCAGGGTTAGGGTCGGGTGGAGGCCACGCGGCCTCGTGGCGCAGGGCCCAAGATGGCGGCTTGATCCGGCCGGGGGAGCCGGTGGTGGCTCGGTCCCGTGATACATGGAGGTCCGGGGGCAGGAGTTCCGTCGGGAGACGGAGTGCGGGTGATTCGTGTGGGTCACGCCTGGCGGGCCGGGGCTTAGGCCCTGTCATGCGGGGAGGGAGCAAGCCCTTGGTGTGGCCTGTCCAACATGCGTCCCCCCCAGCTGAAGGCGGGGAGAGTCACCCATCTTCCTGGGGACTCTCCTCGTCGAGGCGGAAGAAGCGTGACAGGCCATCTGCGTTGGCGTGGTCTTGGCCCGGTCGGTGTTCCACGGTGAAGTCCATTCCCTGCAGGGAGATGGACCAGCGCAATAGTTTTGGGTTCTCCCCCCGCATCTGCATCAGCCACTGCAGGGGTCGATGGTCGGTTTGTACCCGGAAGTGGGTACCGAAGAGATAGGGCCGGAGCTTTTTGAGGGCCCACACCACTGCGAAGGCCTCCCTCTCGATTGTGCTCCAGCGCTGTTCTCGGGCCAGGAGACGTCTGCTGATGAAGGCCACCGGCTGGTCATGGCCCTCGGGGTTCAGTTGGGAAAGAACCGCTCCGATGCCGTGGTCGGAGGCGTCTGTCTGTACAATGAATTCCCGACTGTAATCGGGGGCCTGGAGCACAGGGGCGGTGCACAGGGCGGCCTTCAGCTTTTCGAAGGCCGCTTGACAGTCGGCGGTCCAGTTAATCCGCTTCGGCTGGTTTTTGGACGTGAGACCCGTGAGGGGCCCCACAATGCTGCCGTAGTCCCTCACGAACCGCCGGTAGTAGCCGGTGAGTCCCAAGAAGGCTCGGACCTCGGTCTGGGTGACGGGGGGCTGCCAGGACTGGATGGCAGCAATTTTAGGTTGCAGCGGGGCCACCAGCCCGCTTCCCACCTGGTGCCCAAGGTAGGTCACGGACCCTTGACCAATTTGGCATTTGCCAGCCTTAATCGTGAGGCCGGCCCGCTGGAGGGCCTGCAGGACCTCTTGGAGGTGGAGGAGGTGGTCGGACCAGTGGCGGCTGTACACCGCGATATCGTCCAGGTAGGCAGCGCTGAACTCCTCGAGCCCCGCCAAGACCTGGTTCACTAGACGTTGAAAAGTAGCGGGGGCATTCTTCATGCCGAAGGGCATGACCTTGAAGTGGTAGTGGCCATCGGGGGTAGAGAAGGCAGACCGTTCCTGAGCCCGGGGTGTGAGACCGATCTGCCAGTAGCCCGCTGTTAGGTCGAAGATGCTGAGATAGCGGGCGGCCCCCAGCCGGTCGATCAATTCATCTGCTCGGGGGATAGGATGAGCGTTGGTCCGGGTGACAGCGTTCAAGCCCCGGTAGTCGACGCAGAATCTCAGTTCAGGCGTGGTGCCGGGGGCAGCGGCTTTGGGGACCAGTACAACTGGGCTGGCCCAGGGGCTGTCCGAGGGCTCGATGACCCCGATCGTGAGCATTTTGGCTACTTCCTCTTGGATGCAGGCCCGTACCCGATCTGGCACGCGGTAGGCCCGGTGTCGGACAGGGGGACTGTCCCCGGTGTCCACGTCGTGCAAGCACCAAGGGGTGATCCCGGGGGTGAGGGAGAACAGTGTAGCGAACCGCAGTAGGAGGTCCCGGCAGCCCTGGCGTTGCTCTGGGGTGAGGGCATCGGAGAGCCGGACCCCGTCCACGGAACCGTCGTTCTCCTGAGTCTTCAGGAGATCCGGGAGGGGTTCGGAGTCTTCCTCCGCCCCACTGTCCGTAGCCATCAGGAGGCTGAGTTCTGAGCGCACAAAGTGTGGTTTGAGTCTGTTGGTGTGGAGGACCCGAAGGGGGTTCCGGGGGGTCCCCATGTCGATGAGGTAAGTGACGGGGCTTTTGCGCTCGACCACTTTGAAGGGCCCCGTCCACTTATCTTGCAAGGCACATGGTTCGGTGGGGGACATCACCCACACTTGTTGACCAGGTTCGAACTCGACGGAGGAGGCATTGTGATCGTACCATTTTTTCATGTCCTCCTGACTGGCCTCGAGGTTCGCTTTTGCCATCTCCCTGAAGCGTCGGGTCTGATTGCGGAGGGCCAGGAGGTACTTGAAGACGTCTGGAGGGGTCTTTAGGGGGGCCATCTCCCAACCTTCTTTGACTAGGCTGAGGGGCCCTCGCACAGGGTGCCCGTACAGGAGTTCGAAAGGGCTAAAGCCGAGGGACTTCTGGGGAACTTCTCGATAGGCGAAGAGGAGGCACGGGAGTAGTACATCCCACTGGCGACGGAGGGGCTCTTCCAATCCCCCAATCATCCCCTTGAGGGTGCGGTTGAATCGCTCCACTAGTCCGTTCCCTTGGGGGTGATAGGGGGTCGTGAATCGGTAGGTGACCCCGCACTGTTGCCAGAGGGACTTCATATATTTCGAGATAAAGTTCGTGCCTCGGTCGCTGACGACTTCTCGGGGGAAGCCCACTCGGGAGAAGATCCCCATTAGGGCCCGGCCAACCACCGGGGCTGTTACAGTTCGTAGGGGCACCGCCTCGGGGTAGCGGGTGGCGTGGTCCACCAGTACCAGGATGAACCTATGTCCTTGTGCCGTGCGGGGGTCCAGGGGCCCCACAATGTCTATTCCTACCCTCTCGAACGGGGTGGTGACCACTGGGAAGGGTTGCAAAGGGGCTTTCAGCTTACGGCCGCTCTTCCCACTGGCTTGGCACGTGGGGCAGGACCGGCAGTGGTTAAGGACGTCGTTCCGCATCTTCGGCCAGAAAAAGTGAGTCACTAGGCGACTGTAGGTTTTGTCCTGGCCCAGGTGTCCAGCCAGGGGGACATCGTGGGCCAGAGTTAGTAGGAAGTCTCTGAAGCGGAGAGGCACCACCAGCACTCGACTGGCCCCTAGTTCTGCGATTCTTTGTTCGCTGTATAGCAGGTCGTTATCCCAATAGACCCAATGAGTTCCGGTGGTGTCCCCTGTGCTCTGGGCGCTGGCTTGCTGGCGGAGCCCCTCGAGGGAGGGGCAGGTCTTTTGCTCCTGGCGGAACTGCTCTTGGATGGGCCCCCCTTCTTGACGCCACTGAGCCAGGTCGGGAAGGTCCTGGGGTTGCGCGACCCCTTCGGCCGTTGGTTCTGGGGGGTTGGTCTCGTCGCGGTCCTCTACTGGGGCGACCGGGGGCGGAGGTGCTGGCCATTCTGGATCTTCTGATCGGGGGACGGCACGGGCGGCCATGGACCGGGTGGTTACGCAGGCCCAGTCCGGGAGGCCCAGCATCCCCAGGTGCTCTCTTCTTTCGACGGTGGCCCACGGGGAACTCTCAAGGTCATTCCCCAGGAGGCAGTCCACGGGTGCATCATCCCGGACCGTCACCTTCAACAGGCCGGAGACCCCTCCCCATTCGAAGGGGACGCAGGCCATTTGACACAGACTCTCGGAATTGTCGACTGAGCGGACGGGGCAGAGAATGTTCGGCAGGATCTGCTCGGGCTTCACCAGGTGACAGCGGACGGCCGTCACACTGGCGCCTGTGTCACGTAAGGCCTCGGCCCGACGTCCATTAATGGTCACCCATTGGCCATATTTCCGGGTGTTGGCGGGTAGGGGGGCCCGCGGAACCATGTCCTTTCCCCCTAGGCATGCTAGAACCATGGCGGCCGGTTCCCACTCTTGCTGGGCCGGCTCATATTCTTCCTGTTCCTCTGATAGTCGTTCTTCCCCCAGGGCGGCGGCCGCTACCTGGCGGGGCTTTGGTGTTTGGTTCTGCGGGCAGCTCGGGTCATTGGCGTAGTGGCCGACTCGCTGGCATCGGTGGCACGTGACGTTGGCTCGGAACCCCGGGCGCATCGGGGGGTTGCCCCGCCCGGCCGGGGGCGGGGTGCTGGCCACGGGTGTTGCCGGGATGGTGTCTCTCCCTCGCCCCTGGCCTCCTCCTCCCCGGGGACGGTGCTGGCCTTGGTTGTTTCGGTTTTGCTCGTGCGGTCCTCTCCGGCCCACTCGGGTGCTTTCCCATCGGTCAGCTTCGGCGGCGAGTTGCCGGGGGTCAGTCAATTTACTGTCGAGGAGGTGCTGCCTGAGCTCGACGAAACAGTTGTTCGACAGGTGCTCCCATACCATAAGGTTAAAGAGTTGCTCGTAGGTCGTTACATGGCTCCCCTTGATCCAACCTTCGAAGGCTCGGCTGAAATAGTTGACGTACTCCACCCAAGTTGTACCCGGGATCCGGGTGCAGTCTCTGAACCTCTGGCGGTACATCTCGGGCGTGAGGCCGTAGCGGGTGAGGAGGGCAGCCTTCATGTGGTCGTAGGACGACATCTGGTGATCTGGGAGCTGCAATAGGGCATCGCGGCCTTCGTTGACGAACCTCCCCCATAGTCCGGCTCCCCAATCACTCCGGTCGATCCGGTTGGAGGTCATGGCGATCTCGTAGGCTTTGAACCACTGTTGTATGTCATCCTCTCGGACATATTCTCGGACAACATCCTTGGGGATGTGGACTTTTCTCTCGGTTGCTCCCGGGGTGTGCGGTCGCTCAGGCACCCCCGGTTCTTTATTCTGTTTCCGGAGTTCTATTTCCGCCAGTTTGCGCTCGTGTTCGAGTGTTATTCTTTTTTCCTCGAGCTCTCTCTGTCTCTGTTTTTCTTCTCGCTCTTCTCGGAGCCGCAGATGTTCTAGATTTAGTTTCTGCTCGGCTAACTTTAGTTCACCGTCCATCTTGAGTCGTGCCATTTCCAACTCATGTAATCTGGTTCTTTCTCTTTCTTGGATCTCCTCCTGCGAGAGGCCCGTTCCCCGCTCCTCGGGAGCCGTGGCGTTCCCCTCTGGTGCGACACTGTTTTGGTCGGGGGATCCGGTGACCCCAGTTTCCGCCCACGACTCAAGGGCGCGCTTTAAATCGTCTTTGGTACTCAGGCCGGTGGTAGCAATGCCTAGTTCCATGCAGAATTGTTTAAGTTCGCGGTGGCTATATTCTTCCAACTTATCCATTTGGAACTTTTCAGTGGAACCGCTATCTTTGGCTGACATCGTGGTTTTGTCGTGGGGTGAGCTACTCTCTGTACGATTACGCGTTGATTTGGATCGCGCCGCTGGCCACCAATGTTAGACGGACTGGGAGGGTCGGCCGAGGACAAGGGGAGAGGTCTCCGGGGAGAGCCGTCTCCAGCGATCGTACAGATAAATAACTTCCCCCCCCACAGACAGACACCACACAAGGAGAAGATTTAGCGTTCTTTATAGGCAATTTCTTACGGTACGATGGAAGGTACAAGGAGGTCTGGACTCAGGGGTCCCCTCGATTCAAGTCTCTCAAGATGGGGAAAGGGGGTAGCGGGACAGTCTGGTTACCAGTCTGGTAGTTGAAGTGGTACGGTGGATAGCTCACAATCCTCGAGCTCGGTGTTCTAGCTGGAACGGGCCGCGGCAGCGCCAGCAGGTCCCGGTGGAGATGGTTGATACACGGTCCGCGGCAGCGCCAGCAGGTCCCGGAGAGATGGTCGATGCACGGTCCGCGGCAGCGCCAGCAGGTCCCGGTGAGGATGGTCGTTACAACGGGCCGCGGCAGCGCCAGCAGGTCCCGACGAGGATGGATGTTGCAGAAGGCCGCGGCAGCGCCAGCAGGCAGGACGATAGTTCACAAGATAGGGCTATGGCAGCGCCAGTAGTCCGTCAAGGCTGAGTTCTCTCGGTGTCTCTCGACTCCAGGATACAACTGCCGTCCTGCTCCGGAGCTGCCCTAGTTATAGGTCTGGCGCCCTTTGATGTCCGGACCCTCGCACTTGGAGGTCGGAGGGTCCGGGATGAAGGTGTCCAGACACCCAGCAGGGGGTGGAGCCAGCGCCTGGGGGAGCTGGAGGCGATCGGCACCTGGCGGGGGAGAGCCCTTGACGCTTCGTTCTCCCATTGACCTGCCAAGTGGTCCGCTCACCTCCTGGGTGGATGGTGGTGCCGGGATGCCGGGGCCGGCCAGGCCCAGGGTTAGGGTCGGGTGGAGGCCACGCGGCCTCGTGGCGCAGGGCCCAAGATGGCGGCTTGATCCGGCCGGGGGAGCCGGTGGTGGCTCGGTCCCGTGATACATGGAGGTCCGGGGGCAGGAGTTCCGTCGGGAGACGGAGTGCGGGTGATTCGTGTGGGTCACGCCTGGCGGGCCGGGGCTTAGGCCCTGTCATGCGGGGAGGGAGCAAGCCCTTCGTGTGGCCTGTCCAACAGCATGGAAAGCTACGTCAGTGGCCAGAGTTGGCAAATTGTGTACTGTCTGTTTTGGCGTTGCCAGTCTCAAGTGCCAATGTCGAGAGGGCCTTTTCCCAAATAAAAGTGTACATGGGTAGGAAAGAGAGAGCGCGAATGACCAAAGATTCACTGAAAAAATATTGTTTGGTGTACTACAATAAATTCGACTTGTAAAAATGTATTTTAACCTCATATACACTGTACATAGACTGTCTATATTCCATGCACCAATTAAGAAAGCAAACAATAATAAAAGCAAAGCTCTTTTTTAACTGCAGGTGATGACAGTCCACCCGTGCCGACGTTTGGAAATTGTTTTTTTATCTTCCAGGAAAGATTTCTTTTTTGCTGCATTATTGACCGCTTTACTGATGCTTGCTCTGTCTACCCTATTTTCCCATGCTGTTTGTATTTCCAGGTTGGCCAGTGATGTTCTCAAATAACTTTCCCATGAGTTTGGTGTTTCTTGGTCCATCTGGTACTTAATTTCTTCCCAACATAACCTGTTCATTGTGTCTGGATCGTAGGAGCAGAATTTATGGCATAGCTTGACAAAGCCACTCATACCCCGGAATTTCTGTTTCTGGAGGCCGAATTCCAGCCGGACCTGAGCTGGGAAGGCAGATTTTGTCAGGTTGAAAACGTCCTTGTAAACCTTTGTCTGAAGTTCGTTTAATAGGTCAGCCTGCTTGCCGCATCAAGTGACTAAGCCATATGACAGAGTAGGCAGAATTTGTGCAGCCATCACTTTTAAGAGATGGTTGTGGTTCGGGCAATCTAATTTTTTGTATAGAGACCCGTATGCGAAGATTAGCGATTGCGCTTTGGCTTTTATAGCCAATTTGTGTTCCTTGTGTGTTATGCCCTGCCCTATTGTTATGCCAAGATATTTGTAGGACCCTTGCTCTTCTACCGGTACCCCTTTCAACGACCATTTAAACTTGATTTTTTTAGTGTCTACTAGGCGAACGACTTTGGTTTTCTCTTTATTTAATTCCAAGTTTTCTTGGTCCAAATAGGATACTAGATTATGTATTGCTCTTTGTAGTCCGATGTGGGTTTGGCTCAACACTACGATATCGTCAGCGTACTGTAAAAAAGAAATCGGCTCGTTGGCTATGTTCGGTGGGTGACAGTCAGCTGCTTCCATATATTTACTGATATCTGAGAGAAACAGATTGAATAGGCTTGGCGCTAAGACACAGCCTTGTTTTAGACCTTGCTGCATATGGATGCTCGAGGTTGTGCTGCATTCGTCGCCTAATTTCACTCTTGCCCAGGTGTCTGTATATACGGCAATTATTGCATTCAGTAATGGACTTGGCAATCCCCATGAGTAAGTAATCAAATAATTTCCACTTCTTCTTTCCAAAGAGTATATCACCTGGGTGTGGGAACAAAGCTCAAACAGATGCTGGATCGGCGAGTTCAAGCTTGCAGCTCATCACAGCTGTGACCTGCTTGTTACAACTCTGAGTTGCAGAAATTCTAACTCAGCTTTTCATCCTTCCCAGGTCAGTAGATTGTGCATCACTGAGCTAGGTAAATAAACTGCTATCTGCAGTTTTGAGAGATGGCTAGTCTATGATGCTTGTAAAATAAAAAAAATGCCAAGGCTCTCGCCAGGAGCCCACTGCAGCGTTCACCACAAATTGCCCCTACCACACTGCAAATGATAGTAACACAACTACTAACCACACACTCCTACAAGTGTGACAGTTTGGACTATATCAGGCTCCCTACGCTATAAGAATGGCTTGGGCAGCAGGTAATAGTCATTTTTAAAGTAGATTGAATTAATAATTAACTAGTGTTGTGGTCCCCTCTAACTCAGCCAGAGATCACCACCTTGTGACAGACTGTCACAAGTACCTGTTTTGATAATTAAGTGCAGGTACCCAGCAGGGGAAACCATCGGCTCAAATTAAGCACTGAGGTGAGGTGGTGGGTGGGACCAGGGCTGGCTGGGGTCTGATCCCTTTTTGGGCACTTAACTGAGAATTGTGGATGAGGCTGCAGTAGGGAAACGGTAGTGAATTTCAACTCGTGCCGTTTTTATTTTTAAAATCTGGGGGAGGGAGACTTGTTTTAAATTTCAGTTTTAATTACAGTGATATTCGTTGTTTTTCATTTATCGTGAGTGCAGTGTAAAGATCTAGAAAACAGTAGACTGGAAGTGGTAATTCACAAATGCAAGCAAGTCCTTATATAAACGGACACGCATATTTTAATCACATGCCTGGCTAGCTATAAAAAACACGTGCGTCGCCCCCCCCCCCCCCCCCAATCCATGTTTGGGACGTACATGGCCTTTAGTTATGTATCTACCGACCTAAGCCTAGTTGCAGGATGCACAAATGCGATGTTATTTACGCACAGAACGAGGATAGGGTTCGGAAAACATAGAATTCTGTGTTTATCTAGTTTATTTGTACTTTCTTCCACACACCTTGTGAAAATGACACTTTCCCACCCTGCAATTACACCTGTAGTATGAAAGCTGAGTTCGTTTTAGAGCGCGAGGGGGTACAATGTATCAGCAATTGGTTCAACCGTACAGGATACAAAGTATCACCACTCTATACCTGCAGGATACAAAGTGTCACCAGTCTATACCTGCACAGGATACACGCTATCAGAAAATGACACCGCCGTGAGAAGCAGCATTAGCGGAGCTTTTGTTCGCATGAGGCCGGTTAAGTTACAACACTTTGAGTGGGTCTTGTTGATTTAACTCTATAGGATACAAGACCTCGGACGAGACATAGACCTGTGGCTAGCGGCTGTAGACTGAGCCCTTCGATTTTACGAGGACGAACGATTGCTTCTTATTGAAGGGACATGCTGCTTCCCTTCAATGTGATGCCTTGGCCGTAAGAGGAGCTGTGAGGTAGGCCACGTGTCACCCAGTGTCTTGATTCTTTGACGACGGCCTAGTTTGACCTTGGACTCCATCCACGATAGTTTACAAATACATGTGAGCGAACAAAGATCAGACACTCAAGGAAATGTCAACTAGGACTGGCCTTTATTTAGACAAGGCCTGGCTTTTTGTGCAATTGTGTTTTTCCTTGTATATCATTGTTTTTCATGTGTTTGTAGCAATTTTGACATATATACCTCCACAGTACCTACATTATTAGCGGGTTTGTAGGTCACAGAAGCTAGACCAGTAGATGACGGTTTGTTTTTCTTTTCGGTGAATGTGTTGGTATATAGCAATGAAGGTATGGGTATAGCACAGTGTCCAGCACTAACAGTGGTGCTGTATAATTTCTGTATATTTACACATAGTTTGGTATCATGACTGTTTTAAATCAACTGGTGACACGTAGGGTGTGCTCAATATTTAAAAGACAATTGATCTTGCACTTTTAGTATTCAGTATTTAATTCTGAAAGGCCCGAAAGAGTGTGCCCTACCGAGCCAAGTGTTTGTGAACATACCACTTTGTCCGTACTGGGTAAGTGGCCACTTAGCATATTACCCGTATTGAAATCCAGTTAAGGTGTTGTCACCAAGTTGTCCAAGTCTCAGTGATTCATTAAAGCATAAGAAGGTTACAATATGAGCCACACATATTGATGTTGGGCTGCGTATACCCTACGCACGTTTTGTATAAGGACAGGCACTATACTAATGCTAGCCCCTGAAGTGGTTGAGCTGTTATAACTAGACATTAGATTAAAGGGTACATACAGTACAGTGGTCACACAACTTATCTAGATGAACCACTTCTCATTGACGGTGCGATTGCATATGCCCACTGTCTCGACATTACCTTCCTCATGAGCACCTGGACAAACCCCACCTCTGGCCTGGACAGCGCCACCGCCATTCCTGATGGCTACAAGATCACCTGCAAGGACCACACCAACCAACCAGGAAGAGGCATCACCATCGTCCACAAAAACACCCTCCGCCTGACCACCCACTCGGATGACCCAATGACAACAATGGAACACCTCCACTTCCAGATCCAGACCAACCCCAACACCACCCTCTGCAGCACCCTGGTCTACCGACCATCACCGATAACTCCACTGGCTCCCAGTCAACAAAAGAATCACTTTCAAGCTGCTCACACATGCCTACAAGGCCCTCCAGGACGCAGGAGCAGCATAGCTGAACCAACGCCTCTCATTCCACGTATCCACCAGACACCTCTGCTCCGCCTAGCTGGCCCTGGCCACCGTCCCTCAGATCCACAAGACGAGAACATGAGGAAGATCCTTCTCCTACCTCACTGCCAATACCTGGAACACCCTGCCTCTCCACCTCAGACAATCCCTGTCGCTGTCCAAATTCAGGAGGGATCTCAAGACCTGGCTCTTTGACTGAACCCCAGCTCTCTTATGGTTCTTTACACCCCCAGCGCCTTGAGTCCCTCATGGGTGAGTAACCGCACTTTA
Source organism: Triturus cristatus (assembly GCF_964204655.1). NCBI lineage: Eukaryota > Metazoa > Chordata > Amphibia > Caudata > Salamandridae > Triturus > Triturus cristatus. The sequence continues at coordinate 594,310,720 of NC_140581.1, read as the reverse complement.
CAAACACTGGTTGATTGATATATGCTGGTTAGGGCAGTATACTGACAATAGTTTCAATGAGTGTTTAGCATCTACAATTGAGATAGGATTAACAACCCTTTTTTCTTTCCTTTTTATGTAAAGAGGCAGTTAACTCTTGTCCCTATGGGACCCGTCAATTCATGATCAGGTCAAAACAACAACAACACACCCTTGTTTGTATCATGATTTCCTCAGCAGGAATACCCCATGGAACTGTTGCCAGGACTCTTGATGTCTACAAACAACATTACAACCTTTGGTTCTTCTAGTGTTTTTTTGTGATCTTGTGTGTAACTTTCACCCTTCTTGGAGCTCTGCTTCATCACATCATCACTATTATCATTGCATGTACGTCACCACTGTGTTCGATGTGTAAGGAAGGAAAAGAGAGGCTTGCAGCGCTTTTGTGTTTATCCAAGCACAGTGCAGCTAAACATGACTGAATATTATATTGTTTGCCATGAAAGATATAAGATCTTTTTGTCCAATCAAGCTTTCACTACTCCAAGTTGTAGGCTGTGTGATTATAAAAAATGAATAAACACTCCACTGACTTTGCTGCTGCCCTGGGGTCAAGCGAGAATGTCAAATATACATTAAGCAGATTTTTATCACCAACAGAAAAGACAAGTTGTACAGATGCACTAAAATACTGCTTAAATACTGGGAATATTTCAAAACGATGTCAACTTGCTAATTTTTTTCAGGTTGTTTTTAAAAAACCTTTATCAAATTATATAAATTAAATGATAGGCTGTTATAGCATTTATATATGTGAAAAATACTTGTTTCATTGTTGGTGAACTGTTCTTAGTCTATGTTATTTCTGTCTTGAAAGGTAAGGGTTTTAATTAATTAAATGCAATAAATGTACTAACTTACATTAAAAGGGCATCAGATTCATGACAGAATGTGGTGTTGGCTAACACTGTGACCATAGATTGTTTTCGCATGGTAACGAGATAAAGGAGTCCCAGAGGACCTATGTTACACATTTTATGATTAGCCCAGTCCATGTAGGCTAATTGGGTCTCTCCTTGATTACATGCAACAAAAATGACTCCATGCATAACATTAGGCACTATTTAAACAGAAACTGAATGAAAAAATTGTATATTTTGTCATCAGGTTTTATCAATGATTCCGATTAATGTCCCTGCCCTAGAAACTGTGTCCACTTTCTGGATCACTGTTAACTTTAGCAAAGTGTATGAGGGTTCTATAGGCCTCATTCTACTATGAAGCGCATATGGATATGTCCTTCCACAGAAGCTACTTTAGGGTGATGGGGTACATGCCTGGGCCACATAACTGTCTGAATCACTGCGTTTTCACCTCCCAAGGGTAGCTATCTTGATCTCTGCTCACTTTCTTAGTCTTAAATTTTTTGTGATTCGAACCGTATATACACAGACCACTTCATAGATGGCAGGTACTGACTTGTGACGCCAAGTCTATCCTCACTCGTATCTCCTACACCCATGAGTAGGCACAAGTACATGCTTTTCTATAACCCAGTTTCAGCAGTTTTAGCCGTATCTACCCACCGAAATACTTCAAACATAGGCCTGACTGCACACACACATTTCTGTCCTTCAATTACAATATAAAGTTTAAGAAACCTCTCTCTCACTTATTTTCTCATGAGAAATGCGCATGCGCGGGCGTCCGCGCATGCGCATTTGTGAGAAGAAGTTGCGGTGAACCAGGAAGAGGGAGCCCCGGGACGCCGCACCGCAGGTAAGGCATTTTCTCTAACTTTTAAAATACTTTAAAATATTTTAAAATGAGGGCGGGCGGGAGGCAGGCGGCGCGTAGTGGGGATACGCGGAGCGCGTGAGTGTGCGTAGATTTGGCCACACTACGCGATGCTCCACGTAGCCCCACTACGCCCAGGGTTACTATAAATTACTTTGTGATCTAGGAGATTACCTAATGGGGGAGGAACATATGCCAGACACGTGGGGAGAGAATAATCACAAGAGCGGGGTCAGCCAGGTTAATAACCCCCCTCCAAGGACACAGTGTTCTGACCTTCCCACACTCCGAAGAAGAATCACAGAGACTGCTTGGGACTGTCTGCATTAAGGATACTGTTAGAGATTGTCCCAGGGGCACAGCCTAGGTAGTAGTAAACAGTAACCACTGCGTAAAATAATACCCAGTATCTAGTGCTGCCTTCTGATATATGATGTGCAGTCTTAGGTTGTATGATTCATTAAAGCACTTCTTTTCAATGACTAAGTACTGTTTGAACATTGAGTTATTAACCCATAGTCATTGATTTGTCGAGCACTGAGTCTCGAACCCCCATCTGGACTGCTCGACTTCACTTCCCTCATGGTCACGTGGTAAAGGGATGTACTTGGTGCTCAGTTTTGGACCACATAGTAAGGTTAAGTCCCAGGACTTTAGTGATAAACGGCTCTGATTGATACTCTCTGACGCCAGTAGCCCCTCTTTACCATGAGCTCCTGAGAAAGTGCCCACACTTTTGGTAATGGTGGTTATAAATGAGATGTGTATATTCAGAAATAGTGTTCGTAGTATACATTTTTTTGCTTTAGTTCTTATGAAGTTTATCTTATTATGTAATAATTTTCCAAAGTTTCATTTATGAAAAATGTACATTTAATTAACAATAATACTGGGGGTGTGCTTACTGCTTTGACCTCAGACTAGAAGCCGTCCTTAACCACTGTGACCTCACACTGGAACATGTCCTTAATGCAATCGCTGTGTACTGTGCGTTCACCTATTGCATTGGTCAGACATCGGAAACCACCTTTTCTTGCAGTGATGTTCCACTGAGAGGTACCTTGTATTGCTGGGATATCACACTGGTATCTGACCCTAGTGGGGTGGACATGTGCAGGCCCGCACTCACTGCATTGACCTCACACTGAAAGCTTACTTTCACTGCAGTGATGTTACACTGGGAGGTACCTTGTATTGCTGGGATATCACACTGGTATCTGTCCCTAGTGGGGTGGACATGTGCAGGCCTGCACTCACTGCATTGACCTCACACTGAAAGCTTACTTTCACTGCAGTGATGTTCCACTGGGAGGTACCTTGTATTGCTGGGATATCACACTGGTATCTGTCCCTAGTGGGGTGGACATGTGCAGGCCTGCACTCACTGCATTGACCTCACACTATAAGCTTACTTTCACTGCAGTGATGTTACACTGGGAGGTGCCTTGTATTGCTGGGATATCACACTGGTATCTGTCCCTAGTGGGGTGGACATGTGCAGGCCTGCACTCACTGCATTGACCTCAAACTGAAAGCTTACTTTCACTGCAGTGATGTTACACTGGGAGGTACCTAGTATTGCTGGGATATCACACTGGTATCTGACCCTAGTGGGGTGGACATGTGCAGGCCTGCACTCACTGCATTGCCCTCACACTGAAAGCTTACTTTCACTGCAGTGATGTTACACTGGGAGGTACCTAGTATTGCTGGGATATCACACTGGTATCTGACCCTAGTGGGGTGGACATGTGCAGGCCTGCACTCACTGCATTGCCCTCACACTGAAAGCTTACTTTCACTGCAGTGATGTTACACTGGGAGGTACCTAGTATTGCTGGGATATCACACTGGTATCTGACCCTAGTGGGGTGGACATGTGCAGGCCTGCACTCACTGCATTGCCCTCACACTGAAAGCTTACTTTTGATGTTACACTGGGAAGGATCTCGTACTGCTGAGATATCACACTATCTGTCCCGAGTGATGTGGACACAAGCGGTGCACTTACTGCATCGACCTCACACTGAAAGCTTCCCTACACTGCAGTGACATCACACTTGGCTCTGTCATTTGCTGTAGTTCCATCACACAGAGAGCTGCCTTTACAGCTGGGACACCAACGCTGTCCTTGCTGCAGTGACATCATGCTGAGTTCCTTTTACTGCATCGCACTGGCTTCTACTGCAGCAACCTTACATCGAAGGCTTCATGGACTGCAGCAACGCCACAGTGGGAGTAGTGTTCCCTACACTGAGGTTATTCTTGGTTCGATGTCAAAGGCTGTGGGTTTCAGGTGTGCTGTCCCTGCAGTTTTGTTTTCAGTGTTGCCTCGCTCTCAGTGCAATTTTCATTCTGTGCATAATGCGTTCTCAGGGCACATCTTGTGCTTGAAGGTCCGGCTTTGCTGTTTGAAAAACGCTGTTTGATTTATGCTACTTGCTACCTTGCACATCTTCTTGCTAACAATATTTCGCCTCTGCTCTATTTTTAAGATAAAAACGCTGACTGAATTATGCTATTTTGCACATGTTTTTGTTTTTAACATTGAACTGGCCGCATACTTGTACTTTAAAATTGGATTACTCTGTTTTTACATTTTATACGTGATACATAATTGATTCTGTCTACTCACGAGGGCTGCTCGGTGGGGACACACGCTATTACATTCCCTGCGCTTCCGTGTTGCCGTGAGAGCCGCCATTTTCCTGCTTGTTGGCGGTCTAGCTGTCAGGCACACGGCATTACTTAATGCGCACCAATCGGATGCGCAGCGCTTGAAGGTCCGTCTTTACTGTTTGAAAAACGCTGTTTGATTTATGCTACTTGCTACCTTGCACATCTTCTTGCTTACAATATTTCGCCTCTGCTCTATTTTTAAGATAAAAACGCTGACTGAATTATGCTATTTTGCACATGTTTTTGTTTTTAACATTGAACTGGCCGCATACTTGTACTTTCAAATTGGATTACTCTGTTTTTACATTTTATACGTGATACGTAATTGATTCTGTCTACTCACGAGGGCTGCTCGGTGGGGACACACGCTATTACATTCCCTGCGCTTCCGTGTTGCCGTGAGAGCCGCCATTTTCCTGCTTGTTGGCGGTCTAGCTCTCAGGCACACGGCATTACTTAATGCGCACCAATCGGACGCTAGGCGGAGGCGCGCAGCGGGCGCGCTAAAGGCAAGCCCGTCTGCGCCCGTCCGCGCACGAATGGGCTCAGGGCTGGAACTTATGCCAGACGTTGATTCCGATAGGGTGAGCTATTCACGTCGTGCCTTACTAAGTCTTAGACCTACAAAGAACGCACAGTGTAATTATGTACACGAATCAGATGGACTTTTTATAAATTGTGTACTCTGTCACCCGGTCAACTTACAACTGTTTCAGGCACCAATATTACACTCCGGCCTGAAATTAGCAGAATTGAACTGTAGGTCACTTCCCATGCATGCTCTGCTTATTAACCACCTGCTCGTGGACCATGCGCTAGACATTCTGTTCCTCACGGAAACTTGGCTTACAACCCACTCGGACTCGGATGTGGTCTTGGCTCTGGCCCCGGGTTTTCTTATCCAGTCCCAAGTACGTCCCTCTGGTAGAGGGGGCGGACTGGCCATTTTGCATAGAGATTATTTCTCTTGCAGAATTAGCGACGCTCATATCACAGACTCAGAGAGCTGCCATTTTACCATCCATCTGGCCCCGACAACCTCTCTGGCAGGCCTCCTGGTGTATCGCCCCCCCGGCCATGCTGGTCCCTTTGCTAGCGCCCTACTAGAATCTATCTCAGCACTTGCCCACTCTACACCTAACTTTACTCTGCTAGGGGACCTCAACATTCACTTTGATGACCCCCTAGACACAGGGGCTGCTGATCTGATACTAGACTTGGCTGCTTACGGCCTCCATTTGGCCAATACCGGAGCCACTCATATCAAGGGCCACCTGCTTGACCCAGTTTTTACAAATGTTCGCACTCTCCAGGCCAAACCCTCTTGCCCCCTCCCTTGGACAGACCACTTTTTGGTTCCCCTTTTCTGGCCAGGAGAATTCAGGAAGCCCCACAAGCCCGTCACGTACACACAGGACAGGGCATGGTCCAGACTCTCGACTGAGGACTGGGCCAGAGCTCTGGAATCGACGACCCCCGCCCCCTCGGGGGACCTTGTCGTAGCTGATAGCAACTTTAGGAAGTGGATTTCCGACTCACTCGACTCTATCATACCTATAAAAACCCGTGAAGACAAGAGCGGAAAGACAGGCTCGGCCCCCTGGTTTAGCCTGGAACTCAGAGCCCTCCGCAAGGAATGTAAAAAAGCGGAGCGACTGTGGAGGAAGGACTGGCTTCACTCCAGTAAAGACTCCTACCGGAGGACTGTGAGAGCATATAAATCTGCTTTGAAACTTTCTAAGGCCTCTTACTATGATGATAGGATAAAAAATGGCACAAACTCCGCGAGAGAATCCTATCTCATCGTCAAGGAACTCCTAAAGATACCACAACCCCCTTCATTGACCAGGGCCCTACTGGACAGGAGTAATGAACTTGCAAAATACTTTGACTCTAAAGTCTCCCACATTTTAACTTCACTTCCACAGCCTAACCAGTTACCCTGCTGGGACAACGTGATGCCTGACACTTATCCAGTAGGCGACCCTCGCCCGTAGCTTAATGCTTTTAGGGCGGTCTCATCGGACGAAGTTGAAAAAACTCTGGCCAAGATGAAAAGTGGCTCTCCCTGTGAGCCTGCTCCCATGAGGTTTTTGAAAGCAGTCGCTTCTGCGATTGTCCCTCCAGTTTTGGAGTTGATCAATGCCTCACTGTCCCAAGGCTCCGTCCCTCCTAGTTGGAAGGGGGCAGTTGTTAAAGCCCTTCTCAAAAAACCCCAATTGGATCCCGCTGACCTGGCCAACTACAGGCCGATCTCGCTCCTCCCGGGCATCAGCAAAATTGCTGAAAAATTGGTTAACGTCCAGCTGTCCCAATTTCTGGAATCTAACAATCTGCTGCGACGTTCCCAAACGGGGTTTCGCCCTGGCCAAGGTACGGACACTGCCCTCCTCGCTGTCATCGAGGAGGCAAGGTGCATTGGACTCGGGGGGGTCAGTGGCAGTGATCCTCCTGGACCTTAGTGCAGCCTTCGACACGGTGAATCACCGTGTCTTGCTCCACCGGCTGGCCAGGGCGGGACTCGGGGGCACTGCGTTGGCCTGGATAGAGTCATTCCTGTCGGGCCGTTCGTTCCAGGTCTGGGATGGCAACTCCCGTTCTGACTCTCTTCCTTTGACAAGTGGGGTTCCTCAGGGTTCCTCACTTAGTCCCACTCTTTTTAACGCATACATGGCCCCTCTGGAGGATGTAGTTGCCCCCTTCGGCATCAAGATTGTGAGTTATGCGGACGACACGCAATTGGTCATCTCCCTCTCACATCTTGATCAATGCCCAGATAATCTCCTGCACTGCCTCCAGAAAATCTATCTTTGGATGTGCAAGTCTTCACTCAAACTTAATGGATCCAAAACAGAAGTTATGCTGATGGGCAAGAAGTGGTCATCAATTCCTTCATCTGTTTGGCCCGATATTATGGGTGAGGTACCCGCCCCTAAGAAAGAAATCAAGAGTCTTGGGGTCTGGCTCGAACCGGACTTATCAATGAAAACCCAGGCCACTAAAACAGCTGGAACTTGCTTTGGACTCATGCGGTCAGTCCGCAAGATCCTTCCTCTGCTTCCCTTTCAATCCAGGAAACTCCTGGTTCAAGGACTGGTTCTTGCACGATTGGACTACAGCAATGCTGTCTATCTAGGAGCCCCTGAAGCTACTCTCGGCAAGCTAAAAAGAACCCAAAATGCGGCTGCCCGGATGCTGATGGGTCTTCCTTCCAGAACCTCTGCCAGACCTGCGCTTAAGGCTCTCCACTGGTTGCCAGTGCGAGAGAGGATCGAGTTTAAGGCAATGTGCATCGCTCACAAGCTTCTCAATGGACAAGGCCCTTCGATCCTAGGAGATATGGTTACTCCATACAAAGCCTCGAGATCTCTGCGCTCGGATAATGAGCGACTGGCAATTGTTCCCAAGTTTAGGAGGGTGCGTGCCGGAGGCCGTCGCTTCTCCGTAAAGGCAGCCACCCGCTGGAATTCGCTTCCCCGCAGTTTGCGGTTGGAACCTTGCCACTTGCGTTTTCGCAAGCAGCTTAAAACTTTGCTTTTCCCTAAATAAGTTTTTCCCTCCCTTCTTGGTCAATTCAAGCTCTCACAGCGCGGGGATGCCTCCGGGTCACCAGGCGCTTTACAAATCGTTAAATAAATAAATAATAGATACAGAGACACCCACCCACGCATACAGGGCTCTGTGTTCCAGGTCACGTCTCGCCACCTGCACATCTTCTTACAAAGACATACATGAACACATACAGTTCTCTGTCCAGGTCACGTCTCACCGCCTGCATATCTTGTTACCGAGACATTCATGAACACATACAGCTCTTTGTCCCAGGTCAAGTCTCATTGCCTGCACATCTAGCTACCAAGACACACACCAATCCATACAGCTCTCTGTCACCAGGGCACATCTCACCGCCTGCACATCTTGCTACCAAGACATCAGCGGTTAATTTGTAAAAAAAAAAAAAGTGCTGGGGCTATCGCCAGGAGGCCGCTTGCACCAGCCCATTTTCCTGTTAATGCCTCCTAAAACAGAACTAACTACTAACCATGAAAGTTGAGAGAGGATGTGGCGTAATGGCCAGAACTGCCAACTTTGATGCTGAGAAACCAGGTTTGAGTCTCGGCGTTGGCTCAACATCCTGTGAATCTGGGAAAATCACTTAATCTCCCCGTAAATGAATATGTCCTTAACTGTTGCTCAAGGAAATTGCCGGTGTTGATTATGTACCGTTGCTGAGCACCCTAAACCACTGGCTCAAATCAAGCACTGCGAGACACACATCAACAAAGCTCTCCGTCCCAGGGCACATCTTATCACCTGCACATATTGCTACTCAGACACACATACAACTCTCTGTCCAGGGCACATCGCATCACATGCATATCTTGCTATCGAGACATACAGGGCCTCATTTACAAGAAAATGAGGCAGTGTGGCACCGCAAGCTCCTTGGCTGTGCCATGATGCAGCACTTTCAAAGCACAGGGATGTGTCATGTCTACAAGGATATGACGGATCCTTCGCTCTTCCCTGCGCTTGTGCACAATTAGCTGGTATGTGTCGATGCAGGCACCCTTGCACCACGGTGAAAGGATGCCTGTGTCATGGGGATGATTGTTTATGTGCATGAAGTACACATTCCTGCATTAGAACAATCTGAAATGGTGTTTTACAACTTCTATGTGTGCTGCATTAGCACACATAGAACTTGTAAAATAAAAAAATTGTAATGATTGCTTATGTGCAGGAAGGGACACCTTCCTGCACATAAACAATCATAAGAGGTGATTTCATTGTTCCATGTATGCTACAGAATGCAGCACGCATAGAAAGAGGAAAATAACGAGGAAAAATTAATACATTTCTCCGCACTGCGCCTTCCTTCACCTCCCCTGGGGAGGCGTAGCATTCAGACGCATTTCGAGGTTTATGATTTCTTGTAAATATGGAAATGTGTCAGGTTTCATGGGTGTTGCGTGGGAACACCCACAGCAACACCCATGGAACGCCCATTTCACGCAAAGTGCTGTGTGCAGGCAGGGTGGCTTTTCGTGTTCTTGTAAATATGGGGCAGCAGAATAGCCCGCTGGTGCTTCACAAAAAGTGACGCACTGGTGGGGCAAGGGGCTTGTAAATAAGCCCCACCGCTCTCTGTCCCCGGGCACATCTCACAATCTGCAGCTCTTGCTACCGAGACACACATACACACACAGCTTTCTGTCCCAGGGCACTTCTCACAACTTGCACATCTTACTACCGAAACAGCTCACACATACAACTCTCTGTCCCAGGACACATATCACCATCAGCACATCTTGCTACTGAGACACACACCAACACATACAGCTCTCTGCCCCCGTTCACATCTCACCACCTGCAGCTCTTGCTACTGAGACACACATCCATAGATACGCTCTTTGTCCCAGGGAACACCACTTTGGCAGAACAGTTTCATGCCATACTTCACCCCATTGATCTACCCCAGGGCACAGACTGCCCCATAAGATATTTCCCTTGCAACATGTCACTCCCTGCAGCTCTCTATTCATGGACACATCTCACCCCCTCCCCAACAGCTGATCATCCCAGTGTACATCTCATAAGTAGATATTTCCCGCAGATCGCACTTCACACTAGGAAGGTACCCCTTCTATGAGCAAATCAGACCTAGGGCTTCTTCTTGGGCTACATTCATGCCTCGGTACCTCTCTAGTGCCACCTGCAGGGGTCCTACCCTCTCCTGCCTGCCTTCCCCTATCCCTGCTATAAGTGCAGCGCCCCTCTCTGCCTTTAACTCCAGTGTGTTATTGAGTCTTCTAATAGATTGGTTCCTGTGTCCTGCTTTAGTGTTTGTCTCCTCCTGTGCCTGCTTCCTCTCACTCCTTCTACACCCACCTTCCCTCTTCTCAGGTTTACCCCACCCCACCTCCTCCTCCTGAGCCCTAGCCTGTACTGTGCTACAGTACCTCTGCTAAACTTCTTTAACACCCCTTCCACCTCTCCCCTCTGTACCTACACATGTCTTTGTACCCGAAGAGAAAACTTGATTTTGACTACAGTAAAAAACCTCTATTGGCGTTTACTATGTTTCTGGTGTAAGCTTTAACCAATCTGCTTCTAGCTTTGTATTTATGAATTGTGTCTCTTCACGAAAGAGGACACAGTGAATTGGTATTACTACCTAGAGGAGAAGCTCTTCCGCTTCAATGCAAATCACTGGAATACTTCACAAGGGTTCATCCTTGAACAAACTGCCCACATTCTTAAAGCGGATATGCAGCTTCAGGATGGATCTGTGTAACTTCTTGAGTAAGTTACCAGGTGACGTCATGTCACTAGAGCCACCATACTCCAGTTTAGTTTTTCCTTTAGCGCCGACTATAATCTAGAACTTTATTTTCAATGATCAGTTTGGGTTTACCAAGACTACAACTTTCAGAATGCATTGTGAAAAAGTTGAACATTTTTAGGCATCTCTCACCACACAATAATATAGAAACGTGCTAAATATTAATATAAAAAATGCATTATTAGTTAAACATCAGAAAATGTGCCTTTATTTAATGTGCAAAAGTGAAATTTGATCTTTATTTTCGCAGAAGGCTTTAATTTCTATTGTTTCTCCACTTGCTAGGCAGCACTATTCATTTATTTTACTCTATCCCTTTAAGAAAATAAATGCTTTTCTAAAAATAGTAATTTAACATTATATTCGAACTCCAGTGCTTGACTTTTTATGAAATGTGCTGTTTCCGGAAAAATGTATTCCTTCCTTCCTCACACTATATGACTTCACTGTATTTAGATTGGATTCTTTGCCACATATACATAATGAACAAGTGTTTTAATGAAAAGACAATGCTTGCTGCAGCTTACATTTTGTGATCTAACCAGGACATACCAGAATTTGAATGTTTCATTTCATAGAGTAGCCCATCATTATATGATGAGACACCAGACATCTAGCAGAGTAGGCAAGCAGAAGGCTTTCATGAGAATCTGTGTAGATGTAACTTCTTGTAATACATTGTAGCCATTTCTAACTGACTTCATGCTGGTGTGGACGTTTACCATGGGAACCGAGGACGAAGACGATGGACCATCGAAAGATCTCTCTCTATTGGACACCGATGTCACATTCATCTGTTTTTGAAACAAGTTTAGCTGTTTTCTATACAGTGTATGTTCCTAGCGAAAGACAACACTCTTGATTCATTCCATGCATCCCTACCTTGCCATGTCCCTTGGCACTTTGCTGTCCTAGCCCGACTTGCCATGAGCTACTGCTTACGGTGATTTCTTTGTTTTAGCAATGCTTTGTGAGGAGATTTTCCTGTTTATGCTGATCGTAGCTACCGCTGTGATTCTCTCCTTTTCACTTGCATAGACGTTTACTACTGCAATTGTCCGGAGAACTCGGCTGAGTCTCCAGAACTACCCTTTATGGGTAGCTCGATCTTCCTCTTAGTTATCTGACTTAGCTCCAAAATCTACTAGTTCTTTTACAGAATGAACTCTTTATGGGTTCTCGATAGGATCAGACAGGTCTATAGTTTAGATTAGGGACTGTATTCTGAATGTAACACACTTTTTTATTTCTCTATTCTTGTTCTACCAATCTTATTTCATATTATTTCTGTAATTGATTTGCCACTAATTTGAATAAAAAGAACAAATATGCTGGATAATCTACTAAATGAGAAAATAATTTTTTATAACTTCACCAACCCCCTTTATTGACTGGATATCAAATGTAATTATTAATGTCATTGTTGTGTAATATCTATTCTAAAACGGTGGCAAAGATTCACCAACCTAGAAGCAGTGGAACTTCTAGGTTCTCTAGGTATGTTTTAAAGTGGCATCATTTGTGGACATTTTTATAAGATTTCTGCACTTGCAAATCTGTTGACATTGAAACATAAAGTCATCTGGGTGCAATCCTGGCTTTTTAGACAAAAGCAGCTCTCAAAGAGAAGCCAATCGGTCATAGCCGGAAGGGGTGGATGCCACACGTTACTTGTCCTTTGATAGCTCTACAACAGGCCTTGCCCCCTCTGGTCCCAGGGGGTTATGAAGGCAGGATCAGATAGTGATTAGGGCTCTAAAGCCATGTACATCTGATGCAATTTCCACTTGCTGCCTTTCCCCAGCCCCTGAGAAGCAGAGAGAGTTCTGTGAGATGCTGGGGGTGGAACAAGTGCTCAACACTGTGATGACATTAGAGGTCACTGAGTGTGTGATGCCACTATCACTAATCCAGCCATTTTGGTGACCTCGTTTGCTGTGTTCACGTTCTGTACTTTGATACCTGTTTTACCAGAAAGTGAAAGTACAAGTGCCAGAAAGGAAAGGAAAAGCCAGGGCTGGCTGACGGAAAATAATAGCATTGCTCGCAGATAGAAAATTGCAACTTCTACCAACACACGGTGAGAGTTCTCTCAGGGGCTCACACTTTGTTAATCTGGAAATTAATGAGTACCTGAAAAATATTCAAGCATCTCGTATACACACAGCACATAGACTTCCCTACAGCAGGTTGGCAGTTTTGTCTCCTGCACAGAAATGTCACTGTCACTCTTTCGCGCCTCCACCCAAATGCTCCCCGAAACAGATGTGTTTCTACCTCTACAAATGGTTATTTTATTCGTACAGCATCATGCACGTCTTCGCATCTACCCACTAGAAGCAGGAAGTCCGGACGGAAAAGTGCTGCTCGGTCCCTTTAAGTGTCTTGACCGACAGGGTGGTGTGTTAGCGCCTCGCTCCCTCCCTCCTCCAGCCCCTTGAGTCCCTTTCCCGTTAGTGTCTGCGAGCAGTTCGCGCCAGACTCCTTCGAGGAAGCCGCCTTTGTTGTGTGCATAGACCGGCAGCAAGATGGCTCAGAGCTTCGTAGACAGCAAGATCCAGGCGGGGAAAGTCACCGTGTTCCTGAAGCCGTCCTGCCCGTACTGCGTCCGAGCCGAGGCGCTCCTGAAAAAATACAAGTTCAAGCCGGGCTACCTACAGATCATCGACATTAGCCACCACGAGCTGATGAGCAAAATCCAGGACTACCTGCAGCAGCTCACCGGCGAGCGGACGGTGAGTGGCGGCGCCTGTAGTAATAGTCTTAAGAAGAGGGTTAGCGGAAACCTTGCTAATGTATTCACCTTTACTTCTCACTCAGTTTTTTCCGGACTGCTTGTGACATTCTGTCTGTGGCAGAATTTCCTCCTGGGAGGGGGAGGTGAAAGCGCCGAATGATTATTTTCGTTGTTGGTTGGCGCTTTTATGCTCTTTCTTCAGTCACGCCACTGTATCTGGCCGGGGGGCGCGATACTTTATTGTAAAGAGTGAATTGTTGAAGAAGTGCTACACTGAGTGGCCTGGGGAAAATAGCGCTTATGTAAGTTCCCCATTTACTGTCTTGTATAGGAAGGTTGCGTAAGGACGCCGCGCGCTGCCGGTGTCCGAATGACGCGTGACTTGCAGAAAACGGTCCATCTCAGGCAGCCCTTATAGTATGGAATGTAACGAGGGCGTTGTCTCTATTTCAATGAAAGCAACTTGTTGTATTCCATGACTTTCTCTACCCTGGGGGTTCCCCCTAATGTCCAAGGAAAGCTCTTCGGTGACCCCCAGATCGTCAGTAATAAAGATATCATTCCTGCTGAACAAACGAAGATCATTTATTTACCTGGCTTATCACATTACCACGAACGGGGTTATTAACCTCCTTGTTGGTTTTGTTAAACGCGTTTTTCCCTTTTTAGAGGCGAACCTGTTGTGTTATTTTTGTTTGCCCAACCGTGTGATGATTTTACGAGATTCAGTTATCTTCAAATCTAGCATTCTAGTCGGTTAGCACGGTGCATGCTGGAACTTGTAGTTTGTCGAATTAAATTACGTGTGGCCTTCAGATCCCATCTTTCAGGGCCGGCGCTAGGCATGGGTAGTGTGGGCAGCTGCCCAGGGCTTCGCACTATGCCCACCAGCATGGGGGTCCGCACCGATCGTGAGTCCTGTTGTTCCCTGTCAATGCAACTGAAAGAAAGGTGTCTCCTGGCAGTTAGGATCCACGAGAGAGTGGCAGGGGCCCCCCTCCCCGGGCCTCTCAGGGCTAGTGTCTGGAGGCCTAGGGGAGGGAGACGTTTCCTCTATTCCCATTTGCGAGGAGACCATTCAGAGACACTGCGGGAGGCCCATTGTCCAGCATTTTAGCACCCCCGCAGTTTTAACTTTTAGCTCACAAGCAATTCTCACACCTATCAGGCTGAAGGTGTGAGAATTGCTTGTGGGCTAAAAGTTAAAACTGTGGGGGTGCTAAAATGCTGGACAATGGGCCTCCCACAGTGTCTCTGAATGGTCTCCTTGCAAGGGGTCACTTATCTAAATTAGAGGGGCCGCGCACACTACCTTTTGGCCCAGGGCCCCGCAAATCCTAGAACCAGCACTGCCATCATGCATAGCGCTTGCCCGCTTTGTGATTATAATATAACACGTTTTCGTAGCTTGCACGTTTTGCAGTTAATTTGACTCCTAGCGCTCTGGGGGAGAGCTTGTCCCAAAGCGCTACGAGCTCCATGATGGATGCACACGGGCATGCTCCGGTTTATGTGTAGGCCTGCTCCCCTGCACCTGGGGTCAGGGCCTCGTCAGAGGTAGTAGGCGCTGTATAAATGTCTGGGGGCCGTGGGGTGGACTTGGCGGCCTACAGCCCAAGCCAGTGAAAAGATGACGTGTTGGGGTGCTCTCTGGGCGTATTGACGTGTGGATATTCTGACAAACCAGAGTTGGTTTTGGAGGTGTATTCTCTTGCCTGGGGTCTTACCATTAGTAGAGTGGTCTGATCCTTTTCAATAGATATGGGTTTAGGTGGTTTGTCTACCTTGGTGAGTAGACAATAATTATTTCGGATTTCTGAAGAGTATTACCTGGCCCGATTACCTGGCCCGTTCCTCAAGTTCCATTGTTTCTCTGTGCTTTCACGTGTTATCCAATGCAGGTGCTCATTCTCCTATCCCTTTTCAAGTGGGATTGGCTGTGTTTATTTTTTATCTTTAAAACATTTTTTTTGTTTTTTCAGATTCTGCCTTTCATATTTATACTTTATGGAATTTATACAGTGCACATTCACCCCCAGAGGGTTATGTCAGCGCTAGACAACAGTCCTAATCTGCTCTAAGAACAACCCCAATAAACCAAATATAGAGCGCTTGAACAAGAGTTTTACGCTGCCTAATAGGGATGCATAGGAAAGTCCTGCAAAGAGATCCTAGAAAACCCAAACCGCTCCTGCATTCAGTATTGACTTGGTCCTTCATAGACAGTGAGTCGTAGGAAGTCTAACTTCTTAGCTGCTCTTTTAGGCTTTGGAGCTGGGTCCAGAGTAGGCCACCACAAAGTCGTTCCAGGCACTATAAGCCTTCTCGAATAGTAAGCTTTGTTTTCTCCCCATTAGGTTTTAGACAGTGGGCCTGCATCCAGTCCGCCACTTAAGTAAGACAGATCACAAGAATCC
This sequence comes from Triturus cristatus, assembly GCF_964204655.1. Classification (NCBI taxonomy): domain Eukaryota; kingdom Metazoa; phylum Chordata; class Amphibia; order Caudata; family Salamandridae; genus Triturus; species Triturus cristatus. The sequence continues at coordinate 594,294,762 of NC_140581.1, read as the reverse complement.
CCTTGGCTTCTACATTGCTCCCATCATTGGAAACGATCATCCTGGTGTCTTCTGTATAAAAGGTGATCTTGAAGCCCCCAGGCTCTTACAATGCCAGCAAGAGGAGTCACATAGATGTTGAATAACCTGGGACTTAAGGAAGAACCTTGAGGGACACCACAGTTGAGCAGCACTGCCTTGGATCTAAATGGGGGGGGGTGCTGGTCAGACTGAGACCGATTGTTCAGAAAGGAGCAAAACTAGGGGTGGGCAAAACTCGTAGAGTTTCACTCCGTGGAATTCTGTGGAGTTACAGAAAAACTAGGGGAGGTTCTGCAGAATTCCAACAATGTATGGAAAATATGCAGCTCACACTGCAATCTAGTGCTGATAGCATGAGCCGATCGGCATATCGGTGTGAACGGCACCGTGTGCATGGCCATTCAAGTTGATTTTTCTACGCTAGAGTAAAAAATCTGCAGCAACAAATCTACTCGAACTGAAGCCCTCTGGCCGTGACTGCTCGTGAACATTGGTGACCACCCGCGTTAGAAAATTAGTCTAGGGGACGCCAAATTATGTTCGTCAGCGCGCATATTTTGGAGCCTTGCAGGAGCAAAATTCTGTCATGCAGTGATTGGTAGACTTTGGCCAGAACTCTGAGTCAAAGAGTAACGCAGTGTGGTCAAATTCTGCCAGTTCTGTGTGCTTGATGAATCATTCCACCCACCCCTTAACAAAACCATTGCAGAGTGGCAAAATGCAGGCAGATCTCATAAAGCCTTTGTAGTAGCAGATGATGTGATGCCACCTAGGGGGTTAAGCCCTATTGCATCCCAAGAATAGCACTCTCCGTGATCAATGGGTGACTTTGGCTTCACCATTTTGATTCTGCCTATGGTGATAAGGAAACACAGCACATCAGGGCTATTTATGAATTGCCCCGAAATGAGTGTCGGTGGCCTGCACCGGCTCAAATTAAGCACTGCTCACACCCCACTAATTAACTTGCGACCCCTCTAGTGGGACCACATGACACTCAGGGAATGGACTAACAAACACTTAGCATCCTCCTGCCTTTCAGTGCACAGTATTGTATATAATACCACCCACCACATGTGTACACCAAACGGCGTAAAACCATGCTTAGTTCAATCTCTGACCACCACACCCCTAGGCACAGAGGCCATTGCATGATGCTGCCATGCTAGATACTGAATCCCGTGGGTTCAACCCTGTGCAACCCTCCTCATGTGCACAGCTCCTGGTCATCACCTTCCTTTATCCTCAGCTCTCCTACCCAAAAGCGGGCCCATCAACTCAGGTAAAAGTGTAGGAAAGACATGCAACACAGAAGTGAGGCATGAGTGACCTGTGTCTTGAGACCAGCAGTTAAGTGCGATGTAGACTTTAGGTGTAGCTGGTGGCCATCTCAAGCTCCTACCCCAGGGGAGACAATGGCCGCTTTGAGATGGCAAGATGAAGATCCCACCAAACGTGGCTGACCCTTCCTAGAGTGTCTGGTGGCAAGGCCCAAGACTGCACAGCTTCTAAAGCAATCGACCCACACCTTCGGGAAAAACAAAATATCCAAAGAAATGAGCCATCCTCTCATTCCCCGCAGAATCGGACCCAAAAAGACTCGTGTATGTTGCAGTGATAGCCAGGAGAGCGAGGGAACAGATGGGAGACTGGCACCAACACTGAAACAAAGAGCTGGATGAGGGCAAAGGGCCACATAAACCAACACGGCTCATCATTGCTTGAGGACGAGCCATGCTGATGAGATACAAGCCTGACCATGAGAGATACTAGGGAAAGACCAGTCTTCTGGGACAAGCTGTGAGAGAAGACCATCCGAGTAGGCTTTGCTGCAGTGGCCCAGAAGACAAAGCCACTGATAAAGACAGCAGAAGAGACTGGAGGGGGACTGACATTCATCAACTATATTACATTTATAGTGGTCAAGCCTATGCCCAGACTCAAAAGACAGGCTCATCAATTGCCCAAACTGTTATTCAGGTGGTCTACCACCAATTCCCTCCATAAACCACGGGATGTTCACTCCAGTGAACATGACGGACAACAGCCAGATGTCTGCCCCCTGCCCCACCACATCTGTCTGGAGAGAATAGCAGGGATTCTGTGAGATGCAGACAGCATTCAGCAAACAGCCTATCCACTATGATTCTCCCGTACCATCGTCGGAGAAGCTTGGCATTGGAGCTGTAGTTTGTTTGCAGATAGAAACTCACAGTGCCGTACCCTCAAAAAACAGCCCATAGATTCCTTGCCAGAGGTCGCAAACTACTGCTGTGAAGTGAGATCAATACACTCTAAGGCTGGTGAGAGGTATGAACAGGAGGACTACGCAGATGGATGGGTCTGGAGTGTGAGTCCCAGGGAGTTTTTGGTGTGCCAGGGAGAAAGTGAGTGTTAAAGTAGCCAAGGGGAGAAGAAAAGGGTGAAAGAGCAGACTACAGACTTCATGAGTGCCCAGCTATAAGGGACCGATCAGTAAATTATGGTGGTGTAGGAGCAGAAGCAACACCAGCTTGGTACGCTGTGCACATAGTACTATCGGCAGTGGTAGTAGAAGGTTTGGATGACACAGAAGAAGATATTTTATGGATTAGTTAAAGCCTTGCCACTACGACTGATTTTTGCCTGTACTAAGATGATTCCCCTAAGATCCACTGACAGTGATACAAAGCTGCCAACCAATATATCCCTCTTTTTACAGACAGACAGAAGAGGCATAGATAGTGAAATTGAGTTGTTTGTGGGGATGGGCAAAATATATATTTTTTTCTTCCTCTGCAAAATATGTGTACATTTCAAGAAAATTATAAGTTTTATGCAAATCTATTTCATTAGTCATGTGAAAGAAAATTATACGCAAACATATACCTCACATCAGTTTCGACTCTTCTGCTAATGCGGAGGAGCATTGTCCCACAAGAAAAATAAAATTATAATAATGTTAATATTTTATTTTACACTTTTGTCGTGTGCTCTAAAGGTGTGGGCAGGGTAGGGCTGTGCCGGTCGCTGAGCAGGGGGAGGAGTAAAGAGCACACTCTAAAATGTGCATGACTGTTTGGCCGGCGCAAAACAGCCATGCACACTTTGCATGTTCCTTGCCAGGCTGTGTTACACAGCCTGGTGAGCTCCCATTCCCCGTCTGATCGCCATATCACAATTCTGCATTGCAGCGTTGTGATTGGCTTAGTGGAGGGAGCCTGGGTGTGTATTGATGTGGATGAAGAGTATGCAGGAGAGCCGGCCAATGGGAAGCTAAGTGTTTTTTGCTTTAGAAATTTTTTCATCCTTTTTTTTTTTTTCTTCTTTCAACAACCCCCGACGACCCCATCAATACTTCCCGGTAGCAGCTGTTACTGCCTCACAGGCACATCTTATCCCAGGTATTTTTAGAAGACTGGTTTGAGAAGAAAACTTCTTTTGTCCATGGCCCACGCCCGTTTCACTTTTCAGATGAGTCATTTGTTTGAGGTACACTATAGCATCGAACTGTGCACTGCCGTACACTTTCCTTGGGGAAGAACATCACAAACCCGAAAAAGACAAGAAACTTCTTGAGTGGATGGTACTGTATACACTTTTGTAAACTGTCTGACCTGGTGTGCTATAGGAAGGGTTCTCAGGCAATATCTGCGTTTCATACTGGACGTGAAAAGAATGAATTCAACTGCTAAAATGATGGTTTTGGGGCTAGTGTCAGTCTGAGCAGAGACTGTCCTGAAATGGTCACTATCCTGAGATGGTCACTGTCCCATAGCTCTGAAATATCCCAGTTCCATTGTTAGAAGGCGCCCTTCGGGTGCCCAATGGTATCGGACTGACCACCCCGAGGATCACCGTTCCGTAGGCGAGTAGCCGAGCGCCGCTGAGAAGCCTCCTGGGTGAGGTCCTTCTCCTAGGTTCGTATCAGCCAAGCAACCCCCCCCACCACAAAGGGACACAACCAGGGTATCAATTCTTATACATTTTTATCGATAAGCAAGGCAGATTTCTGTGGCAATATTTACAGGTGGATCGAGAGATCCCAAAGAGTCTCAAAGTCTTGTTGGGATGGGGTAGCGGGACAGTCTCAGTCTTAGCCTGGTACTGGACACCCTGCGCCTAGCTCTCAATCCTCGAGCCGGGGGGTTCCGTACGGTTCAGGGGGATTGCTGCGGTGAGGTCGAGCCGCGACGAGGTCAGCAGGGCTCCGATGGTTTGCTTCTGCGAGGTCGAGCCGCGACGAGGTCAGCAGGGCTCCGATGGTTTACTTCTGCGAGGTCGAGCCGCGACGAGGTCAGCAGGGCTCCGATGGTCCGGGAGTGTCTTCTCCTCAGCAAGAGGGGGGAGCCGCGACGCAGTCAGCAGGGCTCAGAGGTCCAAGTTCCAAGTAATGCGTCTTTCTCCGTAGGGTCAGCCGCGATCCGATCAGCAGTGCTCTTGACCCCAGGATACAACTGCCGTCCTGGCGGGAGGCTGCCCCAGATATAGGTCTGGACCCCTTTGATGTCCGGACCCTTGCGCCTGGGGGGCGGAGGGGCCGAGATGGGAGAGGCCAGACACCCAGCGGGAGAGGCGCCAGCACCCAGGAGGGCCGGAGGGCGATTGAGACCAGGCGTTGAGGGACGGTTGGGGGTCCCATCGAAACTCCCCTCCTCCGGGATCGGTGGAGTGGCCACTTGGTACCCCCTGGCCGGATCTTGGTGCCTCGATGTCGGGGCTTCGCTGGGGCTGAGGCCGGGGCGAGCCGGGTCGCGTAGGCTGGCACGGGCGGCAAAGTACAATCCGGCGGGACCCCGCAGGGTGGGGGCTGCCCCCGTCGGGTCGGGTAGGAGGGTTCGGGACCACGCCACGAGGCCGGGTCCAACAGGCGTCCCCTCCCCCCCCCCCCCCCCCCCCCCCCAGCTGAAGGCAGGGAGAGTCACCCATCGTCTTGGGAGTTCTCCTCGCCGAGGCGGAAGAAGCGGGACAGGCCGTCTGCGTTGGCGTGGTCGTTGCCGGGCCGATGATCTACAGTGAAGTCCATCTCCTGCAGAGAGAGAGACCATCGCAACAACTTCGGGTTCTCGCCTCTCATCTGCATCAACCACCGCAAGGGTCGGTGGTCGGTTTGGACCCGAAAGTGGGTGCCAAAGAGGTAGGGCCGGAGCTTCTTGAGGGCCCACACCACGGCGAAGGCCTCCCGTTCGATGGTGCTCCATCTCTGCTCCCTGGGCAGCAGGCGCCGGCTGATGAAGGCCACCGGCTGTTCAACCCCCTCAGGGTTTACCTGGGACAAGACGGCCCCGATGCCGTACTCTGAGGCATCCGTCTGCACGACAAACTCCTTGCTGTAGTCGGGGGCCTGCAGCACGGGAGCGGTACACATTGCTGTCTTGAGGGTCTCGAAGGCCGCCTGACAGCGGGGCGTCCAGTGCACCTTCTTGGGCTGCTTCTTTGATGTGAGCTCCGTGAGGGGGCCCACAATGCTTCCATAGTTCTGAATGAACCGCCGGTAATAGCCCGTGAGTCCCAGGAAGGCCCTCACAGCTGTTTGAGTGGTTGGGGGCTCCCAGGCCACGATGGCGTCGATCTTTGGCTGGAGGGGAGCCACATGGCCGCTCCCCACCTGATGTCCCAGATAGGTCACTGACCCTTGGCCTATCTGACACTTGCTGGCTTTTATGGTAAGTCCGGCCCTTTGGAGGGCAGTCAGGACCTCCCCGAGGTGCCTCAGGTGCTCGGCCCAGTGGCTGCTGAACACGGCAATATCGTCCAGGTAGGCGGCGCTGAACGCTTCTAGGCTGGCCAGTACCTTATTTACTAGCCTCTGGAAGGTCGCCGGGGCATTTTTAATGCCGAAGGGCATCACGCAGAAGTGGTAATGGCCATCGGGGGTGGAGAAAGCGGACCGCTCCTGGGCGCTGGGGGTGAGCCCGATCTGCCAGTATCCGGCGGTGAGGTCGAAGGTGCTAAGGTAGCGGGCTGCCCCTAGGCGGTCGATCAGTTCATCTGCCCGAGGCATGGGATGGGCATCGGTTTGGTGATGGCATTTAATCCCCGATAGTCCACACAAAACCGGAGCTCTGGGGTGGTGCCGGGGGCGGCAGCTTTCGGCACCAGGACCACCGGGCTGGCCCAGGGGCTGTCGGAGGGTTCGATGACCCCCAGGGCCAACATCTTGTTGACCTCGGCGTGGATGCAGGCCCGCACTCGCTCGGGGACCCGGTAGGCTCGGTGTCGCACAGGGGGGCTGTCCCCGGTGTTGACATCGTGGACGCACCATCGGGTGACTCCGGGAGTGAGGGAGAAGAGAGCAGCGAAGCGGTGCAGCAGTCCTTGACAGTCTCGGCGCTGATCGGGAGTCAGGGTAGCAGAGAGGATGACTCCTTCCACGGAGCCGTCCTTTTCGGAGGTTTTCAGGAGGTCGGGTAGGGGTTGGAATCGTCCTCGGCCCCATCGTCCGTAGCCATCAACAGACTAAGTTTGGTTCGGGCAAAGTGGGGTTTGAGTCTGTTGGCGTGGAGGACCCGGAGAGGGTTCCTGGGGGTTTCCAGGTCGACCAAGTAGGTGACGGGGCTCTTCTTCTCGACCACCTTGAAGGGCCCGGTCCACTTGTCTTGGAGGGCACAGGGGTCGACGGGCGACATGACCCAGACCTGCTGGCCGGGCTCGAACTCGATGGAGGAGGCGTTCTGGTCATACCAGCGTTTCATCTCCTCCTGGCTGGCCTCGAGGTTGGCTTCGGCCAGTTCCCTGAATTTCCGTGTCTGGTTTCGCAGGGTCAGGAGGTACCGGTAGACGTCCGGGGAAGCATCTTGGATGGTGGTCTCCCAGCCTTCCTTGACCAGGCTGAGAGGGCCTCGGACAGGGTGTCCGTACAAGAGTTCGTAGGGGCTGAACCCCAGAGATTTTTGCGGGCCCTCCCGATAGGCAAACAGGAGGCAGGGCAGCAGGACGTCCCACTTGCGTCTCAGGGGCTCCTCAAGGCCTTTGATCATCCCTTTTAATGTCCGGTTAAATCGTTAGACTAGACCGTTCCCCTGGGGGTGGTATGGGGTGGTGAATTTGTAGGTGACCCCGCACTGTTGCCACAGGGACCGCATATACTTCGAGATAAAGTTGGTGCCTCGGTCGCTCACAACCTCCCGGGGGAATCCTATTCGGGAGAAGATTCCCATCAAGGCCCGGCCCACCACGGGGGCTGTCACTGTCCGGAGAGGGATGGCCTCTGGGTATCGGGTGGCATGGTCGACCAGGACGAGGATGAAGCGATGCCCCTGGGAGGTTCGGGGGTCCAGGGGCCCCACGATGTCGATCCCCACTCGCTCGAACGGGGTGTTGACTACTGGGAAGGGCTGTAAAGGGGCTTTGACCCTTCCCCCGCTCTTCCCGCTGGCTTGGCAGGTCGGGCAGGTCCGGCAATGATTGTCCACGTCCTTCCGCATTCAGGGCCAGTAGAAGTGGGTCACCAGGCGGCTGTATGTTTTGTCCTGCTCCAGGTGCCCGGTGAGGGGCACATCATGCGCCAGATTGAGTAGGAAGTCCCGGAACCTGAGGGGGACCACCAGCACGCGGCTGGCCCCCAATTCTGCGGTCTTCTGCTCGCTGTAGAGGAGGTCGTTGTCCCAATAGACCCAGTGGGTCCCCGCCTGGTCTCCGGCGGCCTGGGCGGCTGCTTGCTGTCGGGTCCCTTCGAGGGAGGGGCAGGTCTTTTGTTCTTGGCGGAACTGCTCCCGTGTGGGGCCACCGTCTTGGCGCCATTGACCAAGTTCGGGGAGGTCGCCGAGCGCGGCGACCTCGTCCGGGGCGAGTTCTGGCGGCCCGGCTTCAGTGTCGGCTTCTTCTTCGACGGAGGGGGCTGGTGGTTCGGGCCATTCCTGCTCTTCGGGGGGAGCCTCGATGCTCGGTTGGATGGCCCGGGCGGTCGTGGACCGGGTGGTTGCGCAGACCCATTCGGGCAGTCCCAGCATCCCCAGATGCTCTCGGCGCTCAACGTGGGCCCAGGGGGAACTTTCCAGGTCGTTCCCGAGGAGGCAGTCCACGGGGGCGTCGTCGCGGACGGTGACCTTCAGCATGCCCGACACTCCCCCCCCCCCCCCCCCCCCCCCCCCCCCCCCACTCGAAGGGAATCCGGGCCATCTGGCACAAGCTCTCAGTGTTGTCTGCCGACCGGACGGGGCACAGTACGTTAGGCAAGATCTGTTCGGGGGTCACCAAGTGGCAGCGGACGGCTGTCACGCTGGCTCCGGTGTCTCGGAGGGCTTCAGCCCGGCGTCCATTGATGGTGACCCACTGTTGGTACTTCTGGGTGTTGCTCGGGATGGGAGCCCGGGGTATCATCTCCCGACTGCCCAGGCAGACTAATGTCATGGCGGCGGGTTCCCACTCGGTTGGTCCAGCGTCGTAGTTTTCTTCCTCTTCTCCCCCTTCCCCCAGGGCAGCGGCCGCCAACTGGCGGGGGGGTGGCCCGGTGGTCCCCGCTCGTCGGTTCACAGGGCAGGTAGGGTCACTGGCATAGTGCCCGGGTTGTTGGCAGTTGTAGCACGTTACCGTCGGTCGAGGCCCTGGTCGGGCTGGAGGGGCCCCTCTTCGTGCGAGGGACGGGGACGTGCGGTTGGAGGGCGGTCCCCGGGGAGGACTCCGGGGTGGCCCCACTGGAAAGTCTCTGTTCCTGTTCGCTCCTCCTCCTCCTCCTCCACCCCGCTGGCGGGGGGGCCCATGGGGTTCCGTTGGTACTCCCCCATTGAGTTTCTTGGGACCCGGGTGTTTACCCATCGATCGGCCTCGGCGGCGAGCTTCCGCGGCTCGGTCAGCTTGCTGTTGAGGAGGTGCTGTCTCAGCTCGATGAAGCAGTTGTTGGAGAGGTGCTCCCATACAATGAGGTCGAACAGTTGTTCGTAGGAGGTGACCTTGCTGCCCTTGATCCAACCTTCCAGGGCTCTGCTAAAAAAAGTCTGCGTATTCCACCCAGGTGGTACCGGGGAGCTTCTTGCAGTCCCGGAAGCGTTGGCGGTACATCTCTGGGGTGAGTCCATAGCGGGTGAGCAGGGCCTCCTTCATATGGTCATAGGAGGTCATCACTGCGTCGGGGAGCTGTAGCAGGGTGTCTCTGCCTTCGCTGAGGAACCGTCCCCATAGGCCGGCACCCCAATCCTTCCGGGGCACCCGATGGGCGGTCATGGCTACCTCATAGGCCTTAAACCATTGTTGGATGTCGTCGTTCTTGTAGTACTCTTTGACGACATCCTTGGGGATATGTACTTTCGCCTCGACCAGCGGGGGGGTGTCTCGGTTTCCGGGGGTGCCGGTCTCTCCATTTCTAGACTTGATTTCAAGTTCCTTTAGCCCCCGCTCATGCTCGAGGGTTAGCCTCCTCTCTTCCAGTTCTCGGTGCCGCTTTTTCTCCTCTATTTCTTCATGCAACCGCAGTTGCTCCAGGGCCAACTTCTTTTCGGCTAGTAGGAGTTTGCCGTCCAGGCGGAGCCGGGCGAGCTCTAACTCGTGGGTCCTGGCCCTCTCCCGTTCTCGTATCTCCTCCGGGGAGAGGCCGGTCTCCGTGCTGGTTGTTCTCCCCTCTGCCGGGGCTGTGGTTGGTTGCCGGGGTACGTTTGGCACCGGGTTTTCTTCGGTTTGCGGGTAGGCCGCTTCGGACTCTACCCAGGTCTTTAGGGCTGTTTGCAGGTCCTCTTTTGTGTTTAATCCGGTGGTTGCGATGCCTTTGTCTTTACAAAACTGTTTTAGTTCCTTATGTGTATATTCCTCCAACCGTTCTTGTCGGAACTCCGCGGTTGGGGTGGTCTGCTGGTCGTTCATGGTTACCCTGTGTCTAGGTAGGTAGTGGGTGAGTTACTCGCTGTACGAACTGCGTCGGGCTCGGATTGCACCGCTGGCCACCAATGTTAGAAGGCGCCCTCCGGGTGCCCGATGGTATCGGACTGACCACCCTGAGGATCACCATTCCGTAGGCGAGTAGCCGAGCGCCGCTGAGAAGCCTCCTGGGTGAGGTCCTTCTCCTAGGTTCGTATCAGCCAAGCAACCCCCCCACCACAAAGGGACACAACCAGGGTACCAATTCTTATACGTTTTTATCGATAAGCAAGGCAGATTTCTGTGGCAATATTTACAGGTGGATCGAGAGATCCCAAAGAGTCTCAAAGTCTTGTTGGGATGGGGTAGCGGGACAGTCTCAGTCTTAGCCTGGTACTGGACACCCTGCGCCTAGCTCTCAATCCTCGAGCCGGGGGGTTCCGTACGGTTCAGGGGGATTGCTGCGGTGAGGTCGAGCCGCGACGAGGTCAGCAGGGCTCCGATGGTTTGCTTCTGCGAGGTCGAGCCGCGACGAGGTCAGTAGGGCTCCGATGGTCCGGGAGTGTCTTCTCCTCAGCAAGAGGGGGGAGCCGCGACGCAGTCAGCAGGGCTCAGAGGTCCAAGTTCCAAGTAATGAGTCTTTCTCCGTAGGGTCAGCCGCGATCCGATCAGCAGGGCTCTTGACTCCAGGATACAACTGCCGTCCTGGCGGGAGGCTGCCCCAGATATAGGTCTGGACCCCTTTGATGTCCGGACACTTGCGCCTGGGGGGTGGAGGGGCCGAGATGGGAGAGGCCAGACACCCAGCGGGAGAGGCGCCAGCGCCCAGGAGGGCCGGAGGGTGATTGAGACCAGGCGTTGAGGGACGGTTGGGGGTCCCATCGAAACTCCCCTCCTCCGGGATCGGTGGAGTGGCCACTTGGTACCCCCTGGCCGGATCTTGGTGCCTCGATGTCGGGGCTTCGCTGGGGCTGAGGCCGGGGCGAGCCGGGTCGTGTAGGCTGGCGCGGGCGGCAAAGTACAATCCGGCGGGACCCCGCAGGGTGGGGGCTGCCCGGGTCGGGTAGGAGGGTTCGGGACCACGCCACGAGGCCGGGTCCAACATCCATGTATCTCATGCAGTCAAGGCTGTTAGATGTGGCATTGTTTATTCCATTATGAATTGACTACCACAATGAGGTTGCAAATAAGGCCACGCGCTGGAAACTTCAAAATATCTGCTCTTCCCCAAAGCAGCCTAGATGGCAGATGATACCCGATGACTTCTCTCTGAAGTTCACCTAAAACGACTGCCAGATAAGAAAATTCCGCAAACAGTTAACATCTGGGTGTGATCTGTGACCCTGTTTACCTAGTTGCCTAAACCAGAACATCTGCTAGAAAGGAAAATTAACGGGAAGAGATGGATAGATGTTACAGTGAACTGGAGCCATTCAGAGCTTGGCATGACCTCTGCCCTGTCCTACTTTTTAAGCCAAAAGCTGTGGTTAACTATTTCGCCATTCTCATTTTAGTACAGGCTCACACACCCCACATTTATGTGTGCTGGCTGACTAACCAGCAGTGACTGACTGCCACCCTCCTGACCTGGGGTCAGCTGGTAAGGATTCACCGTGGGAGGGGCATGGCTGTTCCAGATGTCGCCCTCTGCTGATTTATTGCTGCAAGAAAAATGTGTTTTTCAAAAGTAGTTTGACAAGAGAGTCCTGAAAAACATTTGACAAACTGACCATTCTGTGTTGTTTTCTTAAACGCCAGTTTTGTTGTGGAAACCTGAGTGAAGCTGAGGCCTTAGCAACCTGCAGGTTCCACAAACAAAACATATGACAAAGGAGCCAGCAACTGGGGAGCGATCAGCTGACTAGGTGTTGAGGCTGACACTTGCTCAGTCAAGGTTTGTCCGCCAGCATCGCTTTTCATGCAGAAGAGGGAAGACCTGCTGTTCCAGGTATAAATACCGGCCTAGCAGTCCAGCATGCTTTGTACTATTAGCTAACAATTCTGGATCCCTGGAAGTCAGCATCTTCATTGGGGGGGTCATTTGGCGGCTACGTAATTTCCGATAGACTTTTCTTATGCAAAAATGATCATAAACGCACATGCCGCTGTCCCATAATTGCAAAAGACAATGCAAACCTGCCTTACAATGCAAAACACAGCCCTCCACTAAAGGAACAATAACACGTTTCCACAACTTTTGTTTGCATTTGACAGCAGTTGGGCTGTGGCCTTCTTTCTGAGCCAGCAATAGTGGGTGTAGGGCAGGTATGTGGTAGAGGTGGGGAGCTGGAGCAGCTAGTATTAATGACAATTGAGTGGTAGTGCACGGGAACACTCTGCTGAACAGGCGGTGGTTGATTTTCATCAGTATAGTAGATGTTGGGAACTGTAGAGTACATGAAAAACTTGACAGCGGGGATTGAAAAAATGAGGATGCTGTGATAAAAATGACAGTTGACCACTTGCATTTGATTTCTACTGACAGTTGCTGGCATGTGGCTGTTAGGTCATAAACAGAACTGTTGGAAAGACATTCCCAGAGGAAGAGATGGAATGATGAAGAAAAGTTCTGTGTAGCGTAGGAGGCCACCCAAGATTGGAAGGTGAAAGGCTCACTTGGCAAAGTCCATTTGGTTAGGAAAAAAGAAGTACTATTTGCAGACCATAGGTGTAGAACTGCAGAGGTATTCCCGAGGAGAAAGCAATAGCAGCAGATGGGTTAGTGTGTACGCAGCAGAGTACCGAGACCGTGGAGCATTGGAGAGCAGAACGGAAGGAGAGAATAGAGTAGCCCATCATACAGAGTAGGTGTGATTGACAAGGCATGAGAAAACCTCTATTGAACAGAGCTGTAGCTACCCTGGAAAGGTAGGGCATCCTGAAAATGGTTATTGGTGTTGAATCATAACTTCTGGTCTCAGTCAGTGTTTTTAAGTAACCTATTCTTCCTTTTTCCCTTTCCACGACACATATGAGGCCATGTGCAAAGTCCTCATGTGTTGCAGTATTTGCAGTTCTCCGGTGGACAGTCGTGCCTTCACCACATCCACGCACTCTAGAAGCTTTAGAGCTGTCCTGCAAGTGAAGTGCCGGTGTATCACCTGGTTCGGTTGAAATATTTGACAGATTGTTCTAAAATATAAATGTACAAGATTGGCACTACATGGATTAATTTGTTGGCGATGATTCATTCTCCATTTTCTGCTATTTTTGGCTCATATTTGCAACTTATTTAAACTCCACTTAGCGTCCAACTTGCACCCACCTTTTCTGCCACTGCATGCTGACCCTGTAGCGGTGCCATGCCTTAAGCTGGTGAATGCAGAAATGTACACCAAACTCCATTTCCCACACATCTAACCTGCTCGGGGTTTTGCTCCTTGTGGGCACCTTTCATTTATTCAAGTGTTTTAGTGTGCCTTCAGCTTCTTGGTGGCATTGCAGGTATTTAGCTCCTTGTTGTGTGCTTGAAGCACCCTAGTTTGTTTGCTGTAACCGTTTGTTTTCCATTGTGAGCAGTAATTATCACCCACGGACGAGGGCCAAGTGGCTTTTGATTCTTTTAATAGCTTTTGCAGCTATGTTGTTTAATCCACATAGTACAGTGCAAAGTTGCTTGGCACGGGGCCTATGCTTCCTATAATGACAATTAGGCGTCGTAATTTTGATTGTTATGCAGCGGATGCTGCTACAAGCCCATACTCGGATGTTGAACTGGTAGGCACAGTAAACAGTAAAAGCTCCACTCATTGGATTAACCTCAGCCATTGTCGCAGCCATGGGGCTAGGATGGTACAAGCTGAACAATGTGCCAGCTGCCCCTGCAACTTACAACATCATGTTCTCTTCGGAGGGCAAAACCTTTTTTGCTGATACTCTCTGAGAACTAATTCCATCCAGATACATAAAACAACAACTGACACCTGTCACCTGTCAATACAATTGGCTTTGTCAACGGTTGTTAGCTGTTTGAGATAAATGAGTAACAACAAGGATTTAAAAATATTTTTCTGTTCATTGATTTGTAAGTCTTCGAAGTTACCCAAGGCAAGACGATTAGCACTATCAATGCTTGTTTGTTATGGAATCCTCAGGTCCATACTAGGCGTAGGCTGGCAGGCCCCTCCCCCTTGCCTCCCATCATTGAGGTGGGGTTCGGATGCGTGCGGCTTGATTCAGCCCTCTGTAGTGAGGCAGGTCCTTCCCTCCATACTCGGTGAAGAGAGTAAGGCATTGCCCTGCAGTCACCAGCTGACTCCCGCAGGCGTGCCGAGGCCTCATTGCGAAAGCGATGCCCGCCCTTTGCTCCGGTACACGGGGCGGGTTCTGTGGTAAAACGACTGTTGACCTAAAGATCAGAACTATCGAGAACTGAAAGGAGAGAAATGTGCGTGGGGGTGACGGGCGCTTCTGCTAACCCTTCTCATGGCAAAGGCTTGTTCGGTAGATTTTGAAAAGGCTGCTAAGAGCAAAGCGAGGAGCGCCGTGAAATGCTTTCTTTTTGTTGGTGAATTATTTGTACTTTTTTACAGCTAGGAAAATGAAAAAGCAATGCATTTCGTCAGCTCTGGCACTGCTCAGTGTTCCAGAGTGAATTCAACTCCTAAAAGTCACTCGGACTTTATTGCAAAGCGCATCTCTGTTAAGCTGTGTTTTAGTACTTGAATAGCTTTCATTTATAATTGTTAACATAAACTTCTGAGTGGCATCTAAAATGTTTGACTTGAATGCCAGTCATTCCTTTGGCAAAAAAAGTCTGTTTGTGCTCCTGTTTTAGGCTACTAACTTCTTGTGATCCGCAGGGTGTTTGTGCAGTAATGTTGGTGATGCTCTTTGACAAATGGAGGCTGTCCATGCCTGAAGCCGCCTTTTCTGGTGGGTGCGGTTCGCCCAACCCATCCTTGGGCATCGAAGGGGATTTTACATTCTCCGATGCACAGGGCATTTACTGAGCTGCATCACCAGTTCATACATGTCCTCTGACCCTTGAACGGATACTTGGCACTTAGTTACAGATATAAATGCTGAAACTTGGTCTCAACAATGTTAGTGCGTATGGGCTCAGGAGCAGGAGTCCCATTCTGATGGGCTCCAGGTACCAACAGTGTAAGGGAGGTTTGTGAAAAAAAGGGAGATTCTCTTTACAGTAAATTTCTTTTCAGAATGGTGATTTATATCCGTCAATTGAGAGAAAATCATTGGATGCTGGTCAATTCTAGCTCTAAGATTGGGTCTGTATCCCTCAAGAGCTACATTTAGTACAGTAAGAGGAATGTGCTGCCATGCAAGCAGAACCTAAAAGAAGCGCATAACTCACATTTGGAGGTCATGAGGGCAGGGACTCTTCAACCCTCGGTATAGGTGCCATTAAGAAAAGTTAAAACATCGGAGTGGGATCTTGTCGGTGAAGGGCTGTGCAAAATGGAGATTTTTCAGCAGAACAAGCAGGAAAAAGGCATTAAAAAATGCCTGTAGCCCTGCACACCACATTCAAGGCCTTCTTCCACCAGGAGAATATGAGCCAAGCTCGCTGAGAGGCCTTCCCGTCCCAGAGAGAGCCAACGGGGTGCACTCTGCCTCGGGTACAAGGCGTAGGTCTCACATTCTAGTGAGTATAGAGGCCGAGCAGATCTGATGCTGAGGAAACCAATAACTGCTTATATTTACGTCTTACTGCAATCTGTCATTCATGTAGTGCGCGGTCGGCCATTCTTGATGTCCTGCAGTGCGTTTGGTTGACCAGGAATTACTTTACAAATAGTCTGAGGTTTCCGTCACAAACATAAAGATTCTGTTTGTGAAGATTTGCAGTCAGTAGAGTGAGGTGATCCTCTGTTCTGTGACAGTGTGAGCCTTAGTGAGTTTTGGGTTTTACGTGTGAGGTCAGAGGACTGAACCATGTTGTCCAATTTCTTTTCATCTGGTACGTGCACTCTTTGACCGACAGATGTATATGCGTGTTAGGTAGCTGTTGGAGGCTGGTCCTGGTGCGTGCCCTAGTTTTATATTTGGGCAGTGGTGGGCATTTGTTCTGGGTTCTGCATGCATTCTGATGTAGGAAGGTGTAAGGTGTGCCTTGGAAAACAGTAGTGTCCACATGATGGTGCTCTTGTGAACATGCTGAAACCCACCCGATATATCCCCCCCCCCTTTAATTAATGCACTTGCTGAGAATCGCCTTTTTTCAGCACCGAGGCGTTTAACGGTATGCGAAGTTTCTACTCACAGCAAGAAAAGCGTAATGCCTCCCAGTTTGGACAGAGGCTGAACAATTCGTCTGCACCCCTCCTGGAGACCATGACCATGAGGAGGCAGGCTCCACACTCCATGATATGCCTCTTTCCACAGTACCCAAAAAACCTCCTGACTTAATGAGGATGCAGTCGTTATAAGTTTTGCATTTGTTTTTTGTAAACTGATGTTAATGCCACATTCCACTTAACTGGAAGATGCTTATCAAGGTGGTAGTTGAAATATATTTGTTGGTAAATAAAACCCATTACAATAAATGTACATTCATTTTCGTGTCTCTTTTTTCTGTCATTTTTGAAAATGTGTTTTTTTTTTTTTTTTACCAACAAATACATTTTACTATTACTACTTTTCAAAGTGGTTGACAAATCTTTTAGAGAAATCGGGTGGTTCAAAAAAACGTCCAAGGAAAATTGATAGCAAATTGCACAGCAACTGGGAAAATGAGCACTGGCACCGCTCATAGGTCTGCTGTTGGCTGCTGCCAATGCTTAGTTTGTTTGTGAATGTTTTCAGTTTGAAGAAGGAGAGAAGATTTAGTAATACAAGTAAAGAGGGAGAAAAGAAGGCCAGACATGTCGACAAAAAGACAATGAAAAATGAAGTCGAGAAAGGCGATGGTAAAGAAGGGAAATGAGGATTGAGAATGATAGGCTAGAAAAGAGGCGCGAGGGAACGTTTCATGATGTCTTATAGCTAAGCCATTGCAGAGCTCAGGCTCTACTGCTGCTGCCTGTCTAATCACTCTTGCTTTTTTAAACATTTTTTTCCCGAAATATTAGTGTTGCGCCTAGAGAATGTCATTCTCTCTGCTCTTATAGTAGACGAATGACTGAGTTAATGCAAACCAGAGGCCTTTAAATTGATCTCACTCTGCGTTGTAATTAATACTGTCAGCCAAACCTGAGGATGAACACCGGAAGACTTCCGCTGCAACATTGCAGTATCTCCTTTTCAACGTGTACATTATTTGTCCATGTAGTTTGGTATTTTCTCACACTGCCATGACACAGCCCTGCCAAGTACCACTCATCAGGGGTTAGACTAGTGCATTTTAATGCTGGTATTTACATTACTGCATTAGTCACGCACAAAGAGCACCCTGACATGCTTTGGGGATCATGTGGTGCTCAGAAAAACAAGACTGGAGCTCAGGGCTTAATCTTTGCACTGCTGCTCTGCCTGGGAAGTAAATTACAAGACTACTTGTTACGGTGATGTGCAGGGGCGTAGCTCGGTCAGTAAGATGGGGGGGGGGGGGGGGGTTGAGCTTCAGATTCCCTAACCATCACGCTGGCACATGGGGTCTGCGTGAGGAGGAGAGAGCAGGAGAGCACCATATTTACAGAGAAATGGCACACTCCTCCCCCCGCCGCGTGTCGGCACACAATCAGGTAGCCAGGCGCCACGCACACCTCTTTGCACCATAGTGAAAGGGTGGATGTGCGAGTCTAACATTGGTTTTGTACTGTAAGGGTGCTCTTCCAGTACAAAATACAATGCTTAGACTAACTTTAAAACGTTTCCCACTTTGTATGTGTGCTTTACAGTGCAGGACACATGCAAAGTCACAAAGAAAAGGAGGAATAAATGCATTTCTCCTTCATCGCACCTCTTTGAAATAGCCGTTATTTTTTGATGCAAAACTCAGTCTGCTTTTTTTAATTATCTTTTTCATCAAAAACCATGGATAGTTGCATGGGAACGCTCATGCACCACCCATGGAACGACCCATGGAACTAAGTAATCTGGATTGGTAGGGGTATTAAGTGAGAGAAAATACATTATGTTTTGAAATAATCAGCATACTTTTCACCTATTTCCAGACAGAAAGAGGGCTTGTGTGTGTGTGTGTGTGTGTGTGTGTGTGTGTGTGCGTTTTTAGTCTGTGTGTAAAAATTCTTGGTGAAATACGACAGACCCTTCACTATACCCAACTGAGAACACCTGTACCCAACTATTTTTTACAAAACACATTTATGAGGGGGTTGTAACTATTTAAATACCCCCCTCCTAAAGTTACGCCCCTGATGATGTGGTCCAGTACAGTAGGATGCATTGTTTTACATTCTCTATACAAAAATAAACTGTGCTCCCTCTACGGCCCCACTCGTGCCCTCTCTGACACACGTGTAGCTGCAGCCTCATCAGGCACAGTCCGGGTGGCTAACTAGTGAGTCATGATAGTGAGAGTTTTTGGCTGGCACGGGCATCCTCTTGGCGAAGGGAACAAACAAGTTGATTTCCACCCAGTCAGTCAAGGCCGGCATGACTAGCGGGTGTGGGTGGAGGTTGAGGGGGGTGTAATGGCTGGATTTTCTGTTTAGATGGGATCAGCCCCCAGGGGCCCCTGTGACCCAGCCAAAACGTACTCACCTTCCCTTCTTAGATCGTATTTACAATGGGTAGATATAAAGATGAATATACAGGTCGCACCTAAGAATGGGGAATGACAATATACATATATGGATTTTCTACAATATCTTATTCACATCCGTTGGCCTCGCGGTCGCCCTGACCCAGACCGTTCTACCCTAGGGCAGATCTGACACGCAATCCGGCGTGTCTACACACGGGCCTGCAGAACCCAATGCTCCCTTTTCCAAATCGTTCGCGATCCTGCGAAACTTACACGGCGGTATCCCTCCCGCCGCTCTCATTTACACACGGGCTGCAATCCGGCAGCCCTACACGCTGGTAATCCTCCCCAGCGCTCTCATTAACGCCGCATATCAACGACGACCACATTCCTATGAAACATTATTAGGATGATATCTTAGCAATCTACTTAGGATAAAACTAAAATAATAACTTTGGATATGGATTCAGATTATATAGTGTACTCCGTGCTTACGACATCAAAGGTCCACTCACTCCCTCTTTATTTGATAACTATTCGTCTGATCGGGATTTCTCATCCGTTCGTCTAAACAGTGCTCAACTAGGAGCATCATTTACCAAGATTGGACACAAGAACCAGGTACACGATAATTCTATATGAATTAGGGCATTTATTAACCATAAACATAAATCACATTACTATGCAGCATTACATTTGCACAAGAAATAAAAGAGAAAGATTAGGGTGCACGCACTATAAGAATCGGTCGGACTTCACCTGGTTAATGGGAAATCGGGACTCGGCAGTCATCTAGGCTCCTGTCTCGTCTCTGGGTCCTGGCTCGCCTTGCAGTCACCCTCAGCCGTCACAAGTACACGTCTGCACTGATAGGCTCAAACTCGTCTGCTCTCCCTCAGGACCTCGGAACCTTGCTGTTAATTAGCTACCGTCTCTCTCTCTCTCTGGGTTAGTGCGCTCCGCGCCACTTCTCGTTCAGTCTATCTTCAGAGAGTTTCGGTCTTAAATCTTTCTCCGATTTCAAAGATGGCGACTTGTCCACCATGAAAATGAATAATGGCAGAGATGCTAACGGCTAGATGCCGCCTACGGACTGACTGACTGAAAGACTAACACCTTTGCTAATATCAAAAGCCCGTTCCTTCATGGAAATTCACGGCCAGTAACCTGCCGCCCACCAAATTCTTGTACCTCCCCGTACCAAGGACACTTTCCCAGCTGGCCAGCCTGAAGTTGTGTCTTCGGAGTGGAGAAAAATACATTCCTTCGATAAGGGTCAGCCTGAACCGGTTCTCTCCAAGCGAACAACAGCTTAAAACTAAAACATCACTTTTAACCTAGAAAGCCTTCTCGAGCTACCAGGCAGAAAGCAAAATGGAGTCTGTCTCGCTTAAGGCCTACGGAGCCCATAATATGCATAGCTCCATGAGAAACAGATCGGCATGTTAGCAAATGAGTAAATCATGACTAATACTTATATATCTAACCCCTCGCTTAAATTCATAAGCCTTACTCTAAGAGAAATGGCACGAAAATGCCCTTATATCTGTAAGACAAGGTCCCTGTTTATCGGCCTAATCCCTATGCTATGGGGGTGATAGGCTGGAGTCACTCTCCATCATTCTCCTTCTCCAGAGAGCTGGCAAAAAGACAGCCATAACAGGGGGGTCACCTGGAGTGGAGGGGCGGGATGTTTAAAAAAAAAAAAAGAAAATAATTAAACTTACCATTCTGCCGCCGGCTGGGTCCCGCATCTTCACTGCTCTCCTGCTCTCCAGGAAGCCGAAGCAAGCAGCCAGGCTCCCTCCCTCCGCTAAGCCAATCACCATGCTGCAAGCAGCATGGTGATTGGTCAGGGCGCCGCCCTGCCAGTGGCTTATGGGGAGGCCATTTTCTCCATGTAGGCTGCTTTGCAGCCTACATGGAGAAAAGGCAGAGTGAGCATGACTGGTTTGGAGGGCCCCAGGGGGCCGACCAAACAGTCTATGCGCACTCTGGAGTGGGCAGGCGCACCACTCCTCCCCTGCCCTGCTCTCATAGCAGCCCTGCCCACCCGCAACCATAAATAAAATGGTAATAACGGAAATGTATTCTTATTTTATGTTTCTGCTTCTTGCACTGCAGTGGGGCAACCCTACACCGCCCTAGTGGAGGAGCCGCCCCAGCCTCAAGTATCTTCCTGTAAGCACTGGAAGCGGGATAGCTGGCAGCAGTCACGCTAAATATTTGAATAATTTCTCTGTGAACAAGTCACATTGCAATTTGAAATTGCAATGTGACTTGCTCTCATGGGAATCATTCAAATATATAGTGTCACTGCTACCGGCCAGCCAGAGTGAGGCGCTCCTGCGAGAGGAGCGTAGAGCTGCCTGTGACTCTTGTCTCAGTCCAAATTCTATTCAGACACTCTGGTCACCCTTAAACTGCCATTTGCTGCTGCTGTCCGTGGTCCCTTTCCCTAGCCTGGCCGAAGACTTACAGCTAATGAAAAAACAAGTTGGTGAAGTGCTAAGCCTAGCAGATGCTCTCATCGCAGCCCTTATGGACTGGCAGCAATCAAGTGAGTCACACGCTCCTTTTTCACTCTGCAGCGCCATATCTTTAACTGATCTCTGCAGCATGCGTTCTACACGATAGACCACACACAATACAGTATAATTGCAAAGGGCACCACGGTGAGACATGTTTTATATTTAATTCTTTACTTAGATATTTTTTTCCGCATGCAAATCCTCAGTGGTGCATGCCTAAGGTTGTTGTCACTTCTTGGACACATTCCGGCGTTGTGTGGCGCACACTTATTCTATTCTAATCATGTATTCTTTTGAGACGAAGATGGCTCAGTTTGGGAAACCTGTGATGAGTGTATTTTAATAGCAATTTACCCGTAGATCCCAATTTACTTTAACATCAAATGTCGCACTAAACCCCATTGTACATCTGCTGAAATATGAAACTGCAGAGGGCATAAGGATTCGAAGGGATTTAGCAGCAAAAGTCTCTGAAAAAAAAAAAAAACAAGGAATAAATAATCAACTATTTTGTCTTTGAATAACCTTATGCAAAATAACCACACACCTAAATGAAAGATGATAAATCCTACAAATTAAAGAAACTTTGTGGAAATGCATTATTTTATGCTAACGTTATGATGCCTCATTTGCTTCATGCATTCTCTGCAGATATTTTGTGTGTAATCCGAGAGAAACAGAATTTGGGCTTGATTGGCGCAGTGGGGAATAGTGACTTAAAGCACTGTGAATATGCACATTGTTTTAAAGTTTTATTAAATGCAATATTAAATAGGCTGACTCAAAATGTAGGGACATTTCGTTTTCATTATAAAGCAAGTGTTGCCCTTCAATTTCAGGTGTTTTGCAGCAGTTTCAAGATATTTTTAGAGATTCTCATTGCTCCAAGGGTATAATTTCTGGTATTTATCTTTTTATATGGACTTTATATTTGGCTTTACTCACAAGAAAGTGTCACACATTTGGCAGTTGAATGTCACTCTTAAGTGCACCTGAACCATGAAAATGTCACACATAAGCAATCTGAAAATGTGGCAGCTATGATGATCTTGCAGTCACTGCTTCCTGTGAGTGCAGCCTAATGCTCTTGATATTTCTCAACGTGTGCATCCAGCCATTATTTTTCACTATAAGCCCTTGAACTGATCCACTGACCTGGCTGGATTGGTGGTCTGGCAGTATCCTGGCAGCAGACAGATGGCTTATCTCAGCCTAGTGTCCATCACAAATACCTCATACAGTTCATTTTACGCAAGTAAATGTTCTTTCTGTCTGCAGTCCGGCATCCTCAAACTGCATGCTGTCTCAAACACATTCTCTCCATTCCTTAAATCTGACATGGAAAAACTGACCTTTAATCCAAACTTCTTATTGCCATCCTTCCTTTTTTTCTTTTCTTTGAAAAATCTCTCTCCTTCCCTTCTATCCTCTGCATGCCTCCGAGTACAACCTGCTCGAACTCGTGTATAATTGCCTTACTCTCGATTTATTGTAATTCTGCAAATTTACCACAATTAATTTACAAGATCACAATCTCCTCCTTCGTCTGAAAGTCATACCTAATCTCCTCTGTTAATCCCACCAACCATGTTCAGGCACTCAGAGACCCCCCCACTAATGATCACAACTAAGCCCTATTCATTTAATCCATCATAAAGAAACTGGAATGACTGCATGGAATGGTTTACTTGAGTGCACATGACTGGTCCCAATAACTAACAGTAACCAATAATAATGCACTAACCACTAAACTTGGGTTCTGGAGCAGCGTGCTGAATGGCTTACATCGCTTCAACTCCTCTTCAGGGGTAGTAAGTACTATATAAATGCATTTCGAATTACAATACACCATTCCTTCCTGTGATACACTCACCAAGCCTCTGCTTAAGTTATTTTCTTCAATGTATTTTGGTACACTCAGAGGCCTGTTGGGTCAATTTTAGCACTGAAAAGCATATCCATCATGTCTGCCTTGAATTTTACATTGAGAGTTATCCATCCATCCATCCCTCCACCCCTCCACTCCTAACCCTAATATTTCGCTCTTGTGCCTTTCAGCAATACGGTGTTGCACCCTAGGGTTTGCCCGCTTGGTCGCTTATGTGTGCAGTAACAACTGATCTCTCTGTCCGTGCTTCTAGGAAATTCACTGGCTTAGTCACAATGGAAGAGTAAAATACCTGAGCTGCTACCACACCTTGACACAGCTTATTCATGCAACAAAGTAAACAGTCTCCTTTGTTACAACTGGCTCGCCATACAATAGCTTGGCTGAGCTCGAGGCTTCGCCCTGCGGGTAGTGACTTGTTTGATGTGGGCTGCAAGCCCAGCATGGGGAGGGTGTCAAACAAGGAGATGGAAGAAATAACAGTTTTAAAAATCTGAACTTATTAGTACTGCTCTTGGAAAGTTAAAGCAATAATGCCTCAAAGCCCGATTCTCTATAAAATAGGAGACCTTCCTACTCTCTTAATGAGAAATCCACTATAAGTGGACCGTATCAACTTACAATTGAACCCTGAAAATAAAGTTTATTTTTGGAAACCGTTAAATTCAAAATACTGCTGCCATACGTCTTTTGTTGGACATTTCTTGGGCCAGTTTTTTTTTTTTATTTTTTTTATTTTTTTTTAAATATTTAGCCAAAAGAGAGGAACAACCAGACGAAATACAAAACAAACCATAGAATCAGAGTGTACAGACTGGATAAGCAAATAAAGGGTATGTGCTACATGGTACATGGTATATACAAACAAAATCATCGCTACTCTTAAATCCCATTGCAGGCATTGGCAAATTAGTTCTGTTTTATTCTGAGAGCGAAGGCCCCTGACCTTTGCCAGGGCGATCTCCAATTCATATACCCCTCTTAGCAACTGCCAAAACTCCACGAATGTTGGTGGTTTAGGTTCAATCCAGACCCTGGCGATGCATAATCGAAAACAAGCCATAATGATAGAAAATAAGGCTGCTGAGATTAAACCTGGCTCATCTATTAACCCCAGCAGTATCTCTTTCTCCGAGATAACCATATTAGTCCCTGAGAGGTTACATAGCTCCCTGGCAATCCTAGACCAAAAGGCAGATAATGAAGGACAGGTAATAAACATATGTCTAATATCAGCAGCGTACAATGTGCATTTGGGACAAAAGGTTTTAGGTACCGAATTGGACGTAGCCCATTTTGAGATGATTTCAGGCGTATAGTATAGAAGAAATAACATCCGATGTTGCTGAAGTTTTAGATTAATAGACGTGACAGAGGTATTTATAATCGATAGTGACCTATACAAAATAGTTGTAGTAATGCTAGTACCAAAATAACGGTTTAGTTTCTCAGCAGCCTGAGGGGCGTCATCTACTGCGCCTAAAATTAAGCATTTATAAATTTTCCCAATGCAGCCCCTGCCACGGATAAGTAAGAATGAGCTTGCGGATTCCCCCAGTGTGTTAACTCTCACTAAACCTTCCCCATTAATAAGAAAATCTCTAATTTGCAAAAATTTAAAGGAGTGATTGGGGACTCCGAATTCATCTCTAAAAAAAGAAAATGGTTTAAATCCGTCCTGATCATATAGTTGCCCTAACTGCAGTAAGCCGCATTGCTGCCAGGTCTTCCAGGCAGAATCACCAAATAAAACCCCCAGCCTAGGATTCCCAAATAAATAAGTGCTAGCGTGCAACTCCGGAATGTTATACTGTTTTGAGATATCTCGCCAGATCCAGGCAGCATGCCTCAAGATCTTGAAGCGAACGTGTTTGAAATAGTTGGGGTCTGTCATCTGGGCTAGTACGAACCTATAGTCCAACCCACATGTTAACTGATATGAAGTCCACTTTTGGGACATACCAGGACCTTCCATCAGGCTCTGCAGACGCGTAGCAAAAGCCGCCCAAAAATATAATTTAAAATCAGGTACACCAAAACCACCCCTCTCGTATGGGAGTTTAAGAAGTTTAATAGTCCGCCTGGCCCTTTTATACCCCCAGACAAAACTGCCTATAATGCCATCCAGTCGTTTAAAAAATGAAGATGGAACCCGCAGGGGAATACTCCTAAACAGATACAAAAACTTTGGGAGGACATTCATCTTGATAACATTACAACGCCCCCAGATAGTTAAGGGCAGTTGATGCCACCTGCGCAGATCCGTAGCCACTTTCTTGAATAGTGGTTCATAGTTAATCTTAACTATTTCCTCCGTATGACTGTTGAGACTGACCCCAAGATAAGTGGCCTTTTGGGTAATACCCAAGATAGGTGGACAGGGGCTGTATTCAATATTAGTGATCGTTTGAGTTTTGCTAGTATTTAGTTTATACCCGGAGATTGATCCGAAACGCTGAGCCTCCAAGACGATCTCCCCCATCGCTTGGACAGGGTCAGTGGTGAAGACAGCTATGTCATCCGCATACGCGGTTATTTTAATATAAACTTGATTAAAGAGGACCGGGTTAATACGCGGATTCGATAGCAGATGACAGATGACCGGCTCGATGTATAAAGCAAAAAGAAGGGGGGAGAGAGGGGACACCCCTGACGGGTGCCCCTCTGAATGGCAAAAGTATCTGAGGTCAAGCCGTTCAGCCTAATAACAGCCTGCAAGTTTGCATACATTTTCTGAATTGCCGAGACAAACTTGCAGCCAATCCCTACTTTCAGCATTATAGCCCAGAGTGACCCCCACGTTACTCGGTCAAAAGCCTTCTCGGCATCCAACATTAACATCGCTACTTTACCACCTAGACATTGAGCCGCATCAAACACAGCTATGGCAGTATTAATATGGGAGGTGGTATCCCGCCCAGGAACGAGACCATGTTGTTGATCCGACACTATTAGCCGTATATATGGAGCAAGTCGAGAAGACAAGATCTTGGAAAAGATTTTGGCATCATGGTTAATAAGTGAGATTGGGCGATAGGAGCCTCTCTCATCTTGAGGCTTCCCTTTTTTAAGAAACACGATTATATTTGTCTGTTTCCAAGATGGGGGGGCATCCCTGCCATTCATAATATCATTCACCATCTTTAAAAAGACCGGTCCCAGAGTTCTTAAAAAGATTCTGTAGAACTCCAAAGGTAAAGCATCCCCCCCAATAGCTTTCCCTGCAGGCAGAGCCTTAATTGCTTCCAATATTTCAGCTCCGTCCACATCCCTGTCCATCATGAGGGTAGTGGGAGGGTTTAAGATTTTCAAACCACTCTCATGTAGATAAGCATCTAGCCCATGACCATCACTAGTCGTATCATCCCTATATAGAT
The DNA here is from genome assembly GCF_964204655.1 of Triturus cristatus. NCBI lineage: Eukaryota > Metazoa > Chordata > Amphibia > Caudata > Salamandridae > Triturus > Triturus cristatus. Next base: position 594,268,566 of record NC_140581.1, on the reverse strand, counting down.
CTGTATAAAATTGCTCTAGGATCTCTACAGATTGGTGGAAGGTTCGGCCATCATCCCCGACAATGCTCTTAATTTGCGTATGGGCCCTAGAGTCCGCTAGCTGATAGGCTAGAACCCGTCCAATCCTCTCTCCATATTCATATTGCCTTAATCTGGTTTCATGATACCGACTAGCCACCTTCTCCCTTAGCTCACGCATAATCTTGGCTCTCGCTGTTACGAGTTTCTGATAAATATCAACTTCTCGATGATCTCTGTTTAGTATTGCTTTAATGTGTTGCTGTTCTAATTCCAAACATTCCCTTTGCCCGGCAGCGACAAGCAGTACCTTGGCCTGATTTTGCCGAAACAAGTACTGCTGTGTGATACCCCTAATGAAAGCCTTTAGGCTATCCCAGACCATAGACCATGAAGCAGTATGAGTGTTGGTGTCTATAAAATCCACTAGTTGTCCTTGCATGCAATGGATATAGTCATGGTTTTTAATAAGAATTTTAGGAAAGGTAAAACCCCTTGCCGCCCGAGGTGTTGTTAGTCCGAGACTTATTGTAAACAATAGAGGGTTGTGATCTGACGTAATTTTTTGACAAACCTCAATATTAGAGTCTGATAAGCGAGCCCGGTTAACAAACACCATGTCTATCCTGGAATAATGGCGGTGTGGTTGCGAAAAATATGTAAAACCATTAACTAAAGGGTAGACCTCCCGCCATAAATCAACCAGCTGGTGTATTCGTAATAAGTCTTTGATAGCCGCCCTTGTAGACACCATTCTGACCCGACCCGAGACATTTGAGGAGTCCAATTTGTGATCTAAAATACAGTTGAAATCACCCATAAGAATAAGCTCACCATCCCAGCCCAGCAACTCTGAGTTTAGAAAGGAAATATCCTTAGGGCAGTCACTATTCGGACCATAGACCACACAGATAGGAAGACCAACCATACTGAAAGCTCCAAGATCAGATTAGTTCTTGGGCCAGTTTTGAGGGGAAAAAAGATCTGAGCTAGGCTAGAAGCGGATTCTAGACCCATCGGTCACCTTTGATGCCTACCTTGATCATTTTATGAAGACAGGTCTTTCATGATGGACATGGGGGTTATGGTGTCTGAAGATGCCCCTCTCTGGTTATAGCAGTAGAGAGCTTAGAAGTTCGCCAAGCAGGTGGTGGCAAAGGCCTATTTGAGCTGTGAGGCACTTTCAAGAAGATGTGGTGCCTTCAACTGCAGCTTTGAGTATGGTTTGTCTTCCTGTGTGTGCAAGCTTGGAAAAGTACCAGTGTCCTTGGGTAATGGGTTTTAAGGAAATTATGTTTGTTTGTGGTTTAGTTGATCTGAGCAGTCTCATCAAAGGGTGTGGCATGATTTGTAGCATATGGAAGGGCAAACCTTTGCCGAAAGGTCTTTGCAACTAGGTCTATACACGATTTATTGGGAAGTTCTGCTGTCTGGCAGCCAGCATGTAGTTCTCATTAAGGGAGTTGGAAGGTCTCTTATTTTATGCCAGAGAGTGAACTGGAATCGAGAAGAACACAAAGGGAAGGTTAGAGTACATTCTGTTGAGAGAATACCCATGTCTGATGATTTTTGTTCACGACCAATGATCTGTGATAAATTCATTTAAAAAGCAATTTTGGAATAGCCAGCCTTTTAAGAGGTTTCTGAATCATTGGTGTTTGGGTTCAGATCACAAGGTGAGGTTGGGAGCTCCACACAATCTAGGGCTCTGTATGTGTAGAATTGCTGGAGAGGGGGTTTCATGAAGCTATATTTAGGAATTGTTGAATAGAGCTACATTGTTTTACGGTTACCTCTGTGCAGGGCTGGACTGGGAACCAAAACCGGCCCTGTCAAAGTGCTCGGCTGGCCCCCCAGGGGATGGGGTGCCGCCAGCACTTTGCCAGGGCCGGTTTTCGGACGTTTTTGTTACAAGGCCGATTTTGCAGCTATGCTGCAAAAACGGCCCTGTAACAAAAACGGCCCCCAGGGGCCCAAAACAGGCCCCCACCCGTGCAGCGCACCGGGGGATTGCCCGGTACCCGCCACGGCCAGTCCGGCCCTGCCTCTGTGCACCAAGGAAAAAAAGAATATTGGAAAAACCTGGTCAAGGTTGTAAGAGGTGATCCGGATGGGAAGACGTGCCCCTTATCCAGTATTCCGGATTCTCCCAAAAACAATCAAGTGTGAGATTTCTAGGTCTCGAGTTACATTCACCTTATGCTTAACTGAAGATGTTGGATGATTATCCAAAGCATGGAAGATTGAAGGATAATTTATAATCACTGAGTTGATCTGCGGAATAAACGAGGGTTCTGTACCATTGTTTTATGTTATGTTAATTAAAAGGTAAGTCTGAAGCAATTAATGTGTACAACATCACCCTCAGCACTAAAATCTCTCCTTTTGACTCATTTAAATAGCTGAACTTTTCCTTCACACATAAACAGACATTGCCAAGGCATTTTGCAGTGTTTGAGTGGTTTCCCCGGATGTTCTACAGATGAAAAATAATCTGGGTGTTGTCTGCGTACATATGAGTGTGTACATGTCATTGCTCCAACAGCTGGGACAGTGGGAGATAATGAAGATGGGGGATGACAAAGAAGAGCCCAGGCTACCTGCATGCCACCAAGCGAATGGAAAATGCCAGTGATCCCACACCTGGTGACTGCGATCGCTGAGGATCCATTCACTCCTGCCCCTTCTTCCAGTCTTCGGATAAGCATCTCAAGGTTCCGGACATCTTAATCTGCGGGACGTTCACATGGAATGAGTGCAGCATCTATATATTCATCTACAGTGCCCAGTAATTACTCTCCAGTGTCTGCCCATGTGGTTTTGGCAACTCATCTTAATCTAAACTCCAACTGATGGTCATGGAGTAGGAAGCAGTAGCTACATTTAAGAGTACTGCTCAGTACATTAATAGAGCATTTTAAGGGACTTCTCCCTTTGATCTGCCTTACAAAAGCGCTGTCGGTCCTGTGTGTTTCTTTATTTTGCCATAACACACAACACTTTGAAGTACGTTATTCCAGGGTTCTCAGAAACAGCAATATAATGTAAACTATGGTGAGAAAATGGAAATGCGTTTTTATAGAAATATCAGCGATTGCACACCAATATAATTGTAACAGTGTGCGAGCAGGGATTTAGAACATTGCAACTTTAGAAGTTCACTACTGGTGTACTTTCCTTTCTTAATTCCCAATTTTGTTTGCTGTTTTTATTTTGTTCCTTTTATATATGGGATCGAGGGAGATGATGCCACCCTGCCCATCATTCTTCGACAGCATTGATGCAATTTACATTCCTCTTATGCATTTTATTTGCTCTTAAGTTTACAACAATGCCCAGGCACTTCTCCATATAAGCTTTTTCGATCCTGTACTCCTCCCCGCCCCTCCCCCCCCCCCATTTGCTGTGACCTTCTCTCTCTCTGTTATTTCATTGTTTGGTTGCTTGTGGTCTGCAGTATCTTCCTGCTCCACTGTATTGAATGTATACATGGCTCTAAGCCAGCATGGAAAACCTGCTGCTGTGAGATGTCAACAGTGTGGTCACCTAATGCGCCCCAACAGCAATTCAGCTCAAAGAGCCTACAAGCTGGAAAATATTGCACTGACCTAAACCATACACCCGTTCCATTATATCAAAGCTAAAAAAAACAAAGAATGCCAGTACTCCTAGTTGCTGCAAGGTTGCTAATTCTCTTTCTGGGCTCTTTAAAGAGCTATTAGATTTCATCTTTGTGAACAATGAAAAGATGGGGCTTCCTTTGACTAGTCTCCTCTACACAGATCTGCCTTTGGATTAATCTTTCTCTCTTCCAAACCCTTGATTTCATTACTTCATTGACCAGAGTTCATCAAACTGCGATCCAATAGATCAGGCCCTCTTCTCAACCTTACTCCGAGAGTTGTCAAGATCACAGATGACGTTGGTGCTCTTCTCTCACTGAAATTTGCAGTATTGTGCCTGCTACTGCCCAATCTCTCATTCTTAGAGAAATTCTATAGTCACCACCCCCTTTCTGAAAGCCTAAAATGAATCTAACTCTTCAGTCTATCAACCAATATCGCTTCAAGTTTCCCATTGTTTCAACAAGTTTCAATTTTTGTTGAAGCCCATAATTTCCTCCACTCCTCATAGTCGGGCTTCAGGGCTGGGCCTAGCACTGATTCCACCTTTCTTGCCGTGATGGAACATCTAAGGCAATATCTGGATAAGAAAGTTAAGGACGCACTCATCCTGTTGGATTTGAGTGCAGCATTTGACACAATTTCCCACTCTAGTCTTGTTAACACACTGGAGTCTTTGGGATTTGAAGCTCAGCCTTGGGGTGGCTTGTCTCCTTCCTAAAGGACCGTTAGTTTCAGGTCCTTTAGGACAATGTAAAATGGACATCACAGGCTCTAACCTGCGAAGTTCCGGGGCTCCATTTGAGCTCCTTATTTAACATCTATATCTGCCCTCTTATGGACTTCATAGAGAGCTGCGGCTTTACCCTCTTCTTATATGCCTATGCCGATGATACTCAGATCATCTTTCCATTATCTTCTGCACATAGCCATGACCCGCCCTTGTAACACCTGGCTATGAGTAAAATTTCATCATGGATTAATAAAAACTCACTTAAACTTAATGGTGACAAGACTGATGTTCTGGTTCTGGGTAACACCATCTCCCTTTTGTGTTCACTACATTGGCCAGAAATCTTAGGTACTCCCCCTATTCCTTCTTCCAAGGTGAAAAATCTGGGCTTTCTTATCCACAAAAAACTTTCCATGCAGCTGCATGTGGCGAAGGTAACTGCCACCTGCTTTGCAGTCCTTAAATGGCTGAAAAAAATCATTTGGCTAATTAATTCCCCTAGCGGTCCAAAGGTAATTCAGGCTCTGGTCCTACCTGGGTGCGGACAAAACTTCGGTCCATTGCTTACAAATTGTTCAAAATGCAGCTGCCAAGTTCCTCTTCCGCTTACCCAAATAGGCTTCAGTCTCTCATCTGCTTCAGGAATTCCATTGGCTCAAGATTTCCAAACGTATCAAGTTCAAAGCGCTGTGCTCCATGTTCAAGGCTAAATTTGGCATTGCACCACGTTACATCCAGAACCTGGTAACTCCCTATCAGCCCACTCGGTCCTTGAGATCCTTGAATCAAACTTAGTTCATTGTAACCAGGTTCCGTCTAACTCATGAAAGGCCATTCCTACATAGGTGCTAAATTGTGGAATTTTCCACCAGACGCTCTCAAACTGCAAGTCATTTTTCACCGTCCGCAAAAATCTATAGACATGGTTATTCTAAGTCACTGTTCTTTGAGATTCCATCTTTGCTTTCCTCATGCTGAAAAACCCCTTGGGAAGCTGTGTGAACTATAAATTACTAACAATAATAATAATTGAGGTTCTTGGATCCGCAATTAAGCCTCAACTCTCACCCACAGTCAACAGCGCAGTCTTGTGGACCTGGAATAGGCTGGCTTCTGCCATGCTCATGGGATGGAATGAGGTGGCAGCCTTAGACAAACTGTGCGCGATACTTGATGCAGACAGACACACCGCATTAGTTCTCAGAGACTTCTCTACGGAATTTGCTGTTTCCTCTCTCTGTTTTATGTTGAAAGATCTTGCTTGGGAGGTATATTTTCATGACGTGCCCTTTGTCCATTGATTAGGTTGTTTAAATGTGAATAAGGTGTTTGTTTTTAAGTTCTGTTGCCATGCTAACCACACTCAACCTATCTTGAGGCTCAGTGAAAAACCTTCACCATTGCAAACCCGCTTTTCAATGGTGTTTAGTCACCCTGCTCGTTTGGATGAATTCCAATAATCTGACGCTTAACACAGAAAAGAAGAAGTGCTTGCCTTAGGGGAAGTCAGCATCACATGGTTAGAAACCTTGTGGCCCAGCCCTTAGGTAATAGCCCCAATCCTGCAAACTGTCAGAAATCTGTGTAATTCTTGATAAGGAATATGCGGATCTTAAGGATAATAAAACAACAAATTGACAATTATTCTGCATCTTGTTTTTGGTGCCCACGAACTCTTCTGAAGATGTTCCTCTTCTTTCAAAAGAATACATGAATACAATTACTCAGTCCATTATCTCATTCTGCATTAATTCTAGGTATTTGGTTTATCTCCGTCTCCCCAGATAACTGATCAGCCAGATACATGCGATCCAGAATAGAACATGCCCACAACAGTGGTATTAGGTCTCCATTTCGGGTCTTCCTTTCAATCTTTTTTGGCATCTTATTCATAATCAGGCACTCTTCAAATGAATGTGCATCCTTTGCAAGGCCATTTATAACACCAGCCTAGCTTTTTTTTCCCTCCAAATATTCCTTTAAAATGTATATTTCTTCTAGAAAACTTTGCTCAGCTGTCACCCATGATCTGGTCTTTTCTAGATATGTGTTGAACCAGGTAGGGAAGAAGTCTCCTGTCATTTGGTTGCAAAAATCTGAAACTCTTTTCTGAGTCACCTCCTAACTCTTGCAAACCATATTGTTTTTCACAAGCTTCTTAAGACCTGGCTCTTCACTTCTATCGATTCCCTTATCAAGTTTGCAGGGCGTTCAGTCCATGCATAACACATCCCCCCCCCCCACACGCACAAATTACATTTAATTAATTTAATAGCTCAAAAAATAAAAACATCAAAGAAACAAGCATTGGCAATTAAATAGGGTTGGCTTATGTACGAACAAACACAGGCATTCAAAAAGTATGTTTGTGTGTAAATTTGTATACGCACGTTTATCAAATTAAAGCCTTCCCCATTGGCTTTACCAATCCTGAAAAGAAGTAGGAAAAATATCAAGGTGAAGCCGTGCTAGGGATGCAAAGTCAAAACTTTTACCATTAGTGACATAGTTGGTGCTGCTTACAGAACCGCCTTAAAAAAGGTGGTTGTACTGATCAGAGAGTGCCTGGCTGCAGAGTAATCCTTCACCAGGACTTGGGTGGCCATCTCCAGAGGGAGGAATGGCTCAAGATTTCAAAGTAGTTCTAAATGAAATGAAAATTCCAGGCTATCTCTTTGATGTGCAGTTCAAGGTATAGTTTGAAACCAAGGACTTTTGCTGAGTTGGCAACTATAGCTGAAAGGTAGTGGCATTCAGTTTATTTGTAAAAATCTGAGGGCCTGTTTTAAGGGTTGAGTGATGAGTACCTGCAAGAGGTAGTGAGGTTGTTTTAGTGTTCAGTCAAGGGTGGTTTTAAGGGGAAGTATGGGGTTTTAGGGTTAATATAGAGCTTATAGGCTTCAGGGAAGGGTAGCGTTAAAAAATAGTAAGCTATCTTTAGGGTTCAGGAAGGGGGCATGAATGTAGAGAGGCAGAAGCGAACTAGAGCAGAAGAGCTAAATCATTACACGAGAAATTAAAAATGGAAAACTCCATTCTCTCAAAGACTGCCATATTAAGGTATCTCTGAAGAAGATGATGGAAAAGAAAGAGGGGAGGGTATTGGCCGCACATCACAAGAACATATTCCTCCTGATTACACTCCCACCATCGGTGAAACTGCCAAAGAATAACCAAGCACTGTAATTATCTAGGCGGTGTGATGTAATAGCATTGTAGTTGCATGTGAGTGACATAAGGGGCAAGCTCCATCCCATCCTAAACAGTAGCTTAACTTAATAAAGATCCACCCGTAAGACCACAGGCTCTTACAGCTTGATAAGCAAAGGATCAAAGATACTTGAAGGGTAAGCACTTTTTCTGTGAAAGCACAACATTTTTGCCAAACAAACGCACATACTCAGGGGAAAGAACTTAACGGCAGAGCCACAGTCACTCTCTTTGGTACTCCTGAAAGCACATTTTAGGTTTCGCTTGCACAGTGTTGGCGAAATATTTTGTATTTGAAGTAAAATCCTAAAAGGAGCTTAGAATCCACCCATTACTTAGCTTTGGCTGGCTGGCTCCCACGCCACTCTTGTTTCTTTGCTTGTCAGCACCTCCTCCTCATCTCTATCTTCTTGCCATGGAGCCTGGACCAATTGTTGCTTCCTGTGACCACTGTTCTTCAACTGGCTGCATGCGTCTGGAGGTTTACGTTAGCTTTGTTTCAGACTTCGTTGTACTAACCTTTCATTTTGCTGGCACAATTATACTTTCACCACACTGTCTCTGATGTGCCTCTGTAGCTAGTCTTATTGATGGATATATATTGTAGAGCACAAGTGTCCTAAGGGTTCATTTCCTTTTTAAGTCACTTAACAGCCACTTGTTATGGTTTAATAACTCTTGCAACGAGTGACAGACTAATGTAATCAGTTCAACCGAGTCCCAAGATGGCTGCCAACACTCCTGGTTTATGTGTTGGCAGCCCAACAAATTTCAGTAGTGTCTCAGTTGGCTGTTAGGCACCCAGATATCTATATTTTGTTTAACTTAAATATCTCTGAAACTACTGAATGGATTTACACCAAATCACCAAAAGCAGCATGCTGAAAGTGTTTGGGACCCCCTTTTTTCTTGGCTCCCCACTTTACAGATCACCCTGAAACTTCCAACGCTGCAGCTGAGTCACAACAGGGAAGTTTTTTGAAGATTTCATGAAGGTTTGTCAAGCGGCACCAAAGTTATGGGCAAAACAACGCTTCTCCTATGAAAACTTGTGTCCTACCTGTGAGAAGTTGGCCTGATATGTAGTGCTCACTATTCTAGTGATCACTGTGTATCATTCCAAACGACCCTTATTGATGATTGGTTGTAAGTCAACCTTTTAGACCAGCTATCCTAGTAGCGTGGATACGAGCAGTCTTAGGCTAAACTCTAGAGGGCGTGTTAAGCCAGCTGTTTACCATCACATATACCCCTTGAACACCAAGTGAAAGGACACCACACAAGTTGTTATGAAAATAAAGGATATTTATTTATAACAAGACTACCCTGGCTCTTTATGAGTCAGGGAGCTAAGCACACTACAAAACTCTTAGGAAAATACTTCAGTTGCACAATTTACACAAATGCCCGAGGGGCACGAGAAACCATCTACACTAACAGTGAAATGCGAATGGTTAGAGTCTGGAGATACTGATTCCGGAGTGATCCGATCAGTGGGACTAAACGAAAAAGGAACTGGACACTTGTAGAGCGAACCTGCGATGGAGCACCGAGATGCTCGAGTTACCTAGCCCGGAGGCTGCGGCTGCGTGAAGTTCGTCAAGATGTCGGGAGTCCTCGTTGTAGTCTCAGGAGCCTGAAAGAAGAAGTTGCTGGCAGGCGACCAGTGACGATGTTCAGAGCGATCCAAGCCTGGATCGGTGGTGAAGGAAAACCTGAAAGCAGAGGGGACTCAGTTCTCAACCGCTAGCCAGCGATCGTGTGGGCACCAGGAGGGTACCGGCTGAAGTCACCTCGACCAGGTGAGTGGGTGACGTCGGACTCGGCTGTTCCTCGGACCAGGAGGCGCGGCGGCGACCAGGATGGAGGGCGAGCTGTCCCACGAAGGTGTCTGCTGTCGATGATGCTGGGCCCAGGAAGGGGCAGCGGATCTTGGCAGTGGCCACCCAGGCGGGGGAGTCAAGATGGCGTCGGGAGTGGACCAGGAGGGTCCGTGGTACTCCTCTGTTGAAGGGGAGCAAGAGCCAGTCTGGAGCAACCAGACTAGTGCTGAAACAATCGTGGTGCGTCGTGAAGAGGGCCACAAGCCGGTCGGCAAGTGGTCGAACAACGCGGTGAACAACAAGGAGCGGAAGGGCCCCCACGCAGATCTCGGGGATGCTGGGGAGGCAGACTTCGATGCTGGAGCTGCTCAGGGTTAGGGCTTCTCAAACCCTAGGTGCACTCACTCGAGGGTCCCTCGGTGGGCGTGCTAGATAAGCGTCGTGCAGGTTCTGAAGATAGCCGGTCCCGCAGGTCTCGTCACACCTACGGCTCTCAGCTGGGCTGATGAGGTAGGTAAAAGGTCAGAGATGGCAGGGACTCGGGTCTCGTCGAGCTGGGCAGTCTTGATCCGTAGGAGAGACTTACAGCAAACCGCAAGCGCTTAGATGGTGCCTGCTGGTGCAGGGTGGCTACTCCTTAGCCACAAGGGAGAGTCTTCAGAAATAGTCAAGAGTTCCTTTCGTGGAAAGTAGTTCGTGATTCGGAGTTATCCGATTATCTGATTATCCAATTTGGGAAGGGGACTCGCTCCTACCTTTATTCTAAGAGAAAGGGGCTGGCCCGTGACTAGGTTCTACCTATGGGTGGAGCCAGGAGGGGGGTGGTTACACCCCTATCCTTTGTCCGGCTTCGCGCCAGCTCAGGGGCTGGTGTGCCCCCGAAACTGGTTTGAGCCGGGCTATGCACAGTGAGCACCGGGGTGCCACTTGCAGTCACCTTCCTTTCAGCCCTGCCTACCTGGGATACACAAACCCTGTCTGGGATGGTGCTAACACCGCCCTCGACAGGAAACCCTTTGTCCAAGCTCCCTTTGCTGGAAGGTCCCCCAGCAGCAGGAGGTCAGACTTGTGTCTGGTGGCAGCATCCATTTTGTGATGCTGAGGCTTGAGTCAACTTTAACCGGGGTTCAAGGTTACTTCCATGTCGTGTCCCTCTAAAAGGGGGGAATGCTAACCCCGTCCCCAGGACTGGCGAGGGGTTCGTATTCCCATTCGTATGACACCTTACTCGACATGTATAGGTGATGCGATGCCAAAGTTAGCAAATAACCGCAAGGATTATAATGCCTTAAAAGTAGTTGGCCCGCGTCACCATGGAACGGCTATTAGGACTTGGTTCCGTAAGCCGTCGACGGGCTCAGCTCGCGCCAGAGCACCGTCCCACATGATTCCCTGCACTCTGCCTTCAGGATTGATAAGGCCTGCTATAGGAGTGACTGATAGGAATCCCTGTGTCCATTTTAGGGTTTTAGGGGTAGGAATACTACACCTACAGCAACGGGTGATTACACCACGTGGCCCCAGCTGTCGTGCAGCCAGTTGTGTCAGATTTGGGCGGCCATTCCAGGGGTGGCATAATACATGCTTCAGCCCCTGGTAGGCCCTGGGTACACCGATGCCCTGGATACCTGTGGTATGCTGAGACAGGGACTGACAAGGTGGCCCAGTTCCAATTAGTGGATGCACCTAACGTACATGTGTGTTAATTTCGAGAGAGAACAGCTAGGCTGTGGGTCTGATTGGCAGGCCCACAGCCGGAGAAAGTCGTAAACCAATGAAGCAAAAGCAAAAAATCTGGGTGATCATAGGATTGCAGACCCTACTCTCCTACACTACCTATAACTACCCACTGGTGACCGCCAGTAAGATGGATATATATACAAATACATTTATAGTAATCAATAGCTCTTTAGCACATCATATTAAAACTTTTTTAACATGTGTGGTAGCTTGACTGACTGAAAAATAGATCTGTATTTAGCTATTTGCACTGAAAGCACTTTTGCACACACACACATATATATAAATTATGTGCTCCTAATGGTCTTAATGTTTTATCATTCTAGCAGCATATGGTTGGTTAGATTTGCATTTAGCAATATACGAGCACTAATTATTTATTTATTTGAAAAGTTTTATAAAGCGTGAACATGACCCTTGCGGGTATCAGAGCGCTGTACACAGAGGCAGAAGCATGCATGAACTTAGAACAGTTGAGGTCAACATTGTAAAACATGGAGTAAACAATCAAAGTCCGATACCGGGTAGAAGGCCCTACTAGTTCAGTTTTTCATATAGTGCAAAATATTTCCCGAAACATTCAGTAAAACAATCATATAGTGGCTCATCACAGCAAAGTGGAGTAAATGACAAATCTGTAATTGGCCCAAGAAGTATTCATCTATTATAGTTCCGTAAGGGCCCTAGAGTAGAATAACAGTTTAACATCCAATCAAAAATACGTAGCGAAAGATATGTTGGGATAAATGTCAAATCTGTCAACAAGGAGACTAGAGAAAGAGTACATGATGATGCAGTTAATGTCCACTCATGAAAAGCCATTTGGCCTGTTTCTTGAAATAGGCAGTGGAGGGATTGGTTCTCATCTCCGTAGGAAGAGTGTTCCAAATTCTAGGTGCAAGTCCGAAGAAAGCACGTTTGTACGTACTTTTCTTTTTGAATTTAGGAGGTTTCAAGAGTAGTGTGGACCTACTTCTTAAGTTCTGACCGGATCCAGAAAGAACAAGCTTGTTTGCCAGATAGGCCGGAGTGTTGAAATGCAGAGTTTTATGTGTGAGGCAACCTATTTTGAAACGGATCCTGGCTTCAATAGACAAGCAGTTGAGCTGCAAAAGGTCAGGTGTGATGCAATCGTGTTCTTTGTAGCCTGTGATGAGCCTGGCCGATGCATTGAGAGGGGCCAAGCTCGCTTTAGGAAGCCCTGCAAAGGTCACCAGGCCATATTCCAGTCGTGATATCACCAGGGATTGTACTGCAGGCTGTAAGTCTTTTGGCGGAAGGAAAGGCTTGAGTTTCTTAATTGTGTTAAGATGATAGTTGGCACCCCTGATGGTGGTGCTTATGTGCGTTTGCATATTAAGGTATTTGTCCAAGGTAATGCCCAATGATTTAGCGGAATCAACCACGTGAGGGTTGCAGTTAAGGGCTGTGAGTTGTTTTAGCCATTTGCTGATCGGTGCAGAGTGGTTGTGTGGGGCAATCAACAGGAATTCAGTTTTAAGGGTATTCAACAAAAGATGGTTCTGGGCTAACCATTGTTGAGTTTGCGAGGGAGCCTCATTTAAGGTTTTAATATCCTCCAGAGAGGAGATCTTCAGGTACAGTTGCGTGTCGTCCGCGGACATATGGTAATGAATTTGAGAAGTGTTCAGAATGACGGTGAGAGGCTCCATATAGAGGTTAAAGAGCATGGGCGAGAGTGAGGATCCTTGGGGAACTCCAATCCGGACCGGAGTACTGGATGCGCGAGACTGGTTGAGTTTAATCCTTTGAGTGCGGTTATGTAAGAAAAAGGCAAACCACTTTAGGACCAGCCCCGAGAGACCCATCCTAAGTTGAAGAACATTGATAAAGTTTTCATGTTTGATGGTATCGAATACAAAGGATAGGTCCAGAAGACTCAGAAGACAGGGGACATTTTGATCTAGGGATTTCAAAGCGTCATGCAAAATGTGAGTTAGAGCAGTTTCCGTACCATGCCCTGCTCTGAAACTGGATTGAAAAAGGTCAAGTAGTTGAAATTTCTCTACATGGTTGCATAGCTGCTTGCGGACGCATTTCTCAAGGAGTTTGGCTAGTGTCATGATGTTGGTGATCGGTAGGGAATTGTTAGGATCAGATGGATCAGAGTTGGGCTTCTTAGGGATGGGAGTTACTTGCCCAACTTTGAGACCGTCGGGGATGCTCCCTTGCAGGAGCGATTCATGAATGATCCTCGACCAAAACGGTAAAATGGCTGAGTTGAGGTCTTTAAAAAATGTTTGCCGGCAGAGGATCATTGAAGTGGTTGGCCGGTTTAAGAGTTGTCATAGCATGTAGTAGTTCTGTTCAATCTGGCAGGATAAAGGAATTTCAAGAGGCATCATTTTAGGGAGAACAACCCAAAGGTAGGGAGAGTGCAGAGGGAGCCCTGAGCTCCCCTGATGGTGTGGTGTAGATTAGAGGTGGCAACCTGGGAGTGTTAGGTTGCAACTCCTGTTCCATTTTCTTAGTTTTTTCAGAGAAGTGCACTGTGAAGTCCTCCCCGCTAGGAAGCGGAGTCAAGGAAGCCAGGTTGGGGTTGGACATGTGGTTTGATTGCTGTTTGATGATTTCAAATAGTATCTTGGGTCTATTTTTAGCACCGTCCAGCTGCTCCCTGAAATGGTCAGTTTTAGCAATGCGGATTATTTTTGTTATGGGCATTTCTCATTTTTCTAAGTTGATAGAGGCTAGTAGTGGAAGGCTCATTTCTCCAGAGCCTCTCTGAAAACCCAAGTTTACGGCGTTCGTCATTTAGGGTACCATTAAACCAGGGTCTGGATTGTTTGAGAGGGATCCTTTTAAGTTGTTTCAGCGCAATGGTGTCAAAGATATTTGCGACAGTGCTAATGTAGTGCTCAGAAAGATCATCAAGGTTGGTCATGTCAGGGGGCGGCTGAAGTCTATTCATAGTGATGGAAGTAAGATCATTAATGTTGATGTGTCTCATGCTGTGAGATAGTTGTTTAACTTTAAGAGGTTGTCCCTTTCTGCGAGTGGTCTTTTCCAAAATGTGGAAGGCGATTTGATGATCCGACCAGTCACAAGGTAGGATGTCATCCAGTTGGATGATATTGTCTCTAGCAATAATGAGGTCGAGGGTTGCTCCTTTATTGTGGGTAGGTCCCTTACAGAACTGAGATAAGTTGAGATCCGAGAGGAAAGACTTAAGAGTTGACTAAAAGATCATTGGTGTCATTCCAATGGAGGTTGAAGTCTTTGAGGAAGATATGGTATGATTGATCCGAACAAGAGCTGATAACCTCCATGATTTGCTCTATGAAGAGTAAATTTTCAACCGGTGGATGGTAAATCATGTGAAGCACACAGACAACCTTCCCCTTATTCCAAATTTCTGCTACTTGTAGTTCACAGGAAGATAGCAGAACATTCTGAGAATGTTTTATAGTTAAGCTGGAACTTAATGTATTAACAATGTGTGCCATTGATGGCATTTCTTGATGGGAGTTGAAATCATCTTCTAATTATATACATAACTAATTATAGTTATATATTTATCAGTCAATTGTTTACTGGCGTATAAACATATCATGTAACTTGATATGAGTGCGGTTCTTCAATGAATCACATTGTATACATTCAAAGAGCATAAAGTTACGTATGTCATGACGGCTATGTTGAGTCACGATATGCGTAAAGTAGCTGTCTAGTTTCAAAAATAGGGGCAGTACAATGAACAAAGTACTGTTTTAAAATCACTTGTGTTGGGAAAGCAGGGTTGCCCAGTTGATGGTGTAAGCCTAAATGTGTTGGCATCCTGTTTTATATCAAGTCACAATAAAGAAAATAGAAGCACCCCCCTGTGCCTGTGATGTACTTTGGGGATTCCACTGCAGTGGTGTGGCTGGCTCTACGACCGGGAAGAGCAGTGGAGTGGAGATATATATTTATTTATTGATATAATATAATTTTATACTTAAGTACAAAATGTTTACTACAGTTATGCCTGTACCATGCATACCTTTACATTGAAAATGTAAGTTATTTACAGGTAAGTATAAACCCTTTATATATCAAGATAGATATATAGACAAAATGTTTATAAATACCTGTAATTACTTAATTTTTCTTGATAAAGGCAAATGGGTGATAAAAGCATGTTTGGTAAAGACTCATACATTGTAATGACCTTGTTGTAAGGGCATGCATGGTAATGGCATACGTGGTTCCATCATACAACAGGTTGGACAAATTCAGAAGTGATACAGCCCCTGCTTCTAGTAAGGAGCTGCGGACCTGTGTGCTAGGATACAGTATATCGCCTTACTCCTCCCCAGTCAGTTATAATGGTGTTTGTTACCTTCCTCTTGGGGGCCTATTCACAAACTGCATTTTGTAACACTGAAAGTAGAACTACAGTAGTACTACTATTTACTGCAAAATGTTATTCACAAACCTATGTCTCGTGGCCTTTACCATTGCTTCCCTCACCTATCTTTTCAGTGCAGACCTCTATGCAAACGTAGGTAAATGTTTTAGTTGTGCATGTGGGAGGGACAAGGGGAATAGATGGAAATGGTAAATACTTATTACGAATTGGAGGGGTTTAGAAAGAGACATGTTAATACAAGCGCACTCTCACAAATTTACCAATTACAGACATTTCTAAAGCTGCTACAGCCCCAAAGGAGTCCAAACAGCCGTAAATGTACTTCATCCCAACTAAAAAGTCTCACACATGGCCAGTCATGGGTACTGAAACACACTCCGCAGAAAACAGTAGAGGCGGGTAAATAAGAACTTCCCGTAGGAATTAATGTTAAACTAATCTTAAATAAGTTTAATGTGGGCCAATATTGCCATAGGAGTCTGGTGATGTGGTTTGCAAATATCACCAGAACCACAAGATGGCAATGTTGGACCATATTATTCATGGTACCCGTTATGTATTTTATATCCCGTTTGTTTTGGAGCAGCTCAGTTGAAAAGGCTGTTTTCTTCAAAGTGCAGCTAACAATGGCCACTTATTTGAACAAGAACATTAAGGGTTTGTTTTATGAATTCTTAATAAAACAATGGACAGTGGTGATTGCGTGTACATATACACATTAATGTTAAAAAATATGTAATTGTATTTTAAAAATGAATACTATATGTAACTAATTAAAAACGTGAACTTTTATTGAAAAATTAAACATACATTTTCATAAACTTTAGGTAATAGATGAAAATATTAGTGACGGTGAGCTTTTAAAATTATTTATGGATTACTATACATAAATTAATTATTTAATACATATTTAACTTGAAAAGTTAATATGCCTTAACATTTTCTTTTATTCGTGCTAGGTTAAAACTAACCTTTTAAATTAATTTACCTATTGAATTTTTTTTTCCAGAACATCTTAAAACAAGATAAAAACATATCCTATTCGATATGCACTGCAAGCGCTACATCTCATTTGAGCCTGTCACGCAGTATGTTAAAACATACTCCTGTCCCTATGTTCTCAGAAAGAAGGTTTCCTATTAAAAATATTTCTCTGATTGAAATTAGTTTCAGTGACCTAGCACACCCAATGCTCTTTCTTTACAAACCGCTAATCATCTGGGCGGGCTTTGCCCCTTACTCATGATCAGATGGCTTTATTGCGTCTCCGTTATCTGCTCTTGATTCAAAGGCTTTCCTCCCTGTTCTGGTGTTTGTCCCATCCAGGAACATTTTTGTTTCATAATGTTATGTTTGGATACAATGTCTTCTTCCACTACATTTTTGAGGGGTCTGTGTTTTTTAGTCCGAGCCTAGAGTCTGCGCGCATGCGCTGTTCTGCGAGACTTGTTTTAGTGGGGTATGTAATAGAAGTTCCACCCATATTTGTCATTGGCTTGTGTCATCGTCCTTCGTAAATGCTGGCTTCTTATTCGTAAATAGGCTTGTTAGTCCCTCCTTAGTACCACCTTGTCTTCATTTGTAACCTTCCATGGCGACTGGCCCTTTTACTTTGGTTGTTACATGGTACCTGTTAAGTCTGTAAGCACTATTTTCTTTATTGAGTTTCTCTTACTGCAGACATGACGTGCTTTGCTCACATTCAGTGTGCCATGCGCGCTTTCTATTTTCAAGCAACCAGGACGATTGCAGCCACATCTTTCCAATGCCATAGGTCTCGCATTTAAATGTGAGACCTATTGCATTGCAAATATTTTTTCTATGTTGTCCATGCCTTCTTTACCCCACCCTCCCTCTCTCTATCCGTGCCTTCTTTACTTCCTCCCTCCCTCTGTCCATGCCTTCTTTACCCCCGCTCTCCCTACTCTGTCCATGCCTTTTTTACCCCAGCCCTCGCTCCCTCTGTCCGTGCTTTCTTTACCCCGCCAGCCCTCCCTCCCTCAGTCCGTGCCTCTTTTACGCCCCCACCCTCCCTCCCGTTCTACGTGCCTTCTTTACCCCCGCCCCCTTAGCAGTCTGTGCCTTGGTTTCCCCTGCCCCCCCACCCGTTGTCTGCACCTTGTTTACCCCCAACCCCCCCACCCATTGTCTGTGCCTTGTTTACCCTGCCCTCCACCCATTGTCCATGCCTTTTGTAGACCCCTCCCCACCCAATGTCCGTGCTTTTTTTACACCCCGCCCCCAATGTCTGTGCCTTTTTTACACCTGCCCCCCACCCGATGTCTGTGCCTTTTTTTTCAAATGTCCGTGCCCTGTTTTCAGCCCACCCGATGTCCGTGCCCTGTTTTCAGCCCACCCGATGTCCGTGCCCTGTTTTCACCCCACCCGATGTCCGTGCCTTGTTTTCACCCCACCTGATGTCCGTGCCTTGTTTTCACCCCACTCTATGTCCGTGCCTTGTTTTCGTCCCACCCGATATCCGTGCCTTGTTTACCCCAGTATTTGTTGTAACTAGATGCCAGCCAAACTTATTAACCCAAATATAAAGGCGCAGACGATATGCTTGTAACTTTGTAAAGGATGGAACGTTATGTGTTCATTGTTCTTCCCTCATCTTGTTTTTAATATCAGTGTGATATTGCAAAGCGTTTCTTAGTCTATATTAATGGTGCTGTGCATCATGTATGCTATTGTATGAAGAATTTGTATGCAGCCTGCAAATAAAGAAAAGATCGTAAGGGAACTCACCCCGTGCTCTGTTTGGGGTATGCTCCCAATCTAGAAAATATGTTTATTTGTACAGCCACTGCCAGTGACGCCGGAAGGAAGGAATGGCAGTGACTGGTGCCAGTGTCGCGGTAGGAATGCTATCACTTTACCACCACACTATGTAATGATTGCGTACTTTAAGGCGATGCAGTGAGGGGCCAGTATAATACGTCCTGTGTCGTCTTCGCAGTGCATGGAAAGTTAAGATGATCCTAGAAATAGTCACGTAGATGCATGTGACAAAGCGCATGCCTGCGTATCAGAGACCATCTTAGAAGGGGTGTTAGTTAATAGAAAACCAAATCCCAGATTTCCAGTCATGCATGAACATGTTTCTTGAAGCATGTGGCATATTTGTGATTGGTGAAAATGACGCTGTCAAAACAAATAGCTCCTCCTTTTAGAGCCAAGACCTGTTGGCTTTGTCAGCTGTTGCTGTATTTAGTTGGTTGAGGGTTTGTAGTGTGGTTTGTGTGGAAATGTTGCGTGATGCTATGATTACTTACCGGTAATCCCCATTACTCTTAGTCCTACTCGTCCTCGACCCAGTCAATACTAATGAGGTATTCCACATGACCGGAAACAAAACAGGAAACGCTTTTAGGCTCCACCCACCTTCCCGTCAGGGGCTATAAGTACCTAGCCAACCAAAAGCACATCCTGACATACCAAGCAACAAAGGCCTGCACAGGGAGGGCGGGTGGGAAGCATGACTGGGTCGAGGATGAGTAGGACTAAGAGTAATGGGGATTACCGGTAAGTAATCATAGCATTACCTCTACGTCCCTCGTCCTCGACCCAGTCCATACTAATGAGGCATACCAAAGCAACCCCACAAGCAGGCCGTTGGCAAACATACACACAGAGAACAGAGACCGAACACAAAGAGTGCAGCAAGAAAAAATATTTAATAAACACACAGAATCAGGGGGGGGAAACAACCTCCACAGCACGCAACACAACACCAAACCAAAATTGGTCCAGTCAGACAGAGCACAATTCAAATGATAGCGCCGTACAAAAGTAGAATCAGATGCCCACGTCCCAGCCCGACAGATCTCAAGGGAAACCCCATGAAAAGCAGCCCAGGAAGCAGAAACACACCTAGTGGAACGGGCCTGAACCCCAGAAGGGCAAGGCAAACCAGAGCTCTGATAAGCCAGAGCAATGACAGCCTTGATCCAGCGACCCAGAGTAAGACGAGAGGCAGCCTTACCCCGACCAGCCAAACCAAAGGTAACAAAGAGGGAGTCCGCAGAGCGAAACCCCGCAGAGCGGGCAACATAAACGGACAAAGCACGCCTCACATCCAGGGAGTGAAGCAACAGCAGGCGAGGAAGGAGAAGGACAGAAAGAAGGAAGAATCGACTCCTGAGAGCAATGAAAACGAGAACGAATCTTCTGAACGAACCCAGGATCCAAAGAGCGGACTACCGCGTCCTCCAAGAAACGCAAAAAGGGAGGAGAAAAACGCAAGGCAGTGAGCTCACCCAACCGCCAAGCAGAAGTCACAGCAACCAAAAAAGCCACCTTAAAAGAGAGGAATTTAAGGTCCACAGACTCCAAGGGCTCAGAAGGAGCGGACTGCATAGCACCCAGGACCAAAGAAAGATCCCAAGGAGGAACCGGAGAGCGAGAAGAAGGAGAAGACAGAGAGAAACTCGGAACAACCGGAAAACCAACAAACCATCCGAAGAAGGAAGAGAATCCGGATCCCGGAAAGCCCGGAGTGCAGCCCACTGTCCCCTCAGAGTAGACAAGGCATACCTCCAGACCGCCAGGGTGAAAGGGACCAGCAGGGAGGGAGAGGGAGACCTCAGGCGAGAGGAATAGCGGGGAAGAATCCAGGGAGGGTCCACCGCCAGGCTCAACAACAACGGGAACCAGGACCTCCGTGGCCAGTGAGGCAAGACCGCCACCACCTGGGCACCCACCCACTGGACCTTCAGCAAGAAGGCAGGAATCGGGTGGAAGGGGGGGAAGGTGTACAGCAACCAAGGGGGCAACCGAAGAGACGACGCCTCCACCCCCCCCAAGCACCCAACTCCGGGCTCCAAAAACAAAACCGGGGGAGTTGGGCATCCGCCCGGGAGGCAAACCAGTCCAGCAGGGGAGCCCTGAACCTCTGACAGATCAACCGGAACATCCTGGGGGAGAGACACAGGGAGGGAGAGAGAGAAGATAGAAACCTGCGACTCAAGGCGTCTGCCACCACGTTGTCCACACCACGGATATGTTGAGCATAGAGGGCCAGAAGATGACACTCCGCCTAAACCGCAATCGCACAGGCCACCGAATTCAATGAAGGACTGCGAGTACTGCCCTGGTGTTTGATGTAAGCCACAGTCACGGAGTTGTCCGACCTCACCAGGACATTGCACCCCAGCAGACGGGCCTGGAACAAATGAAGAGCCCGGGCCACAGCAGACAGTTCCCTCCAATGGAACGAGCGGCAAGACTCCACCCGGAGCCAACAAGCCTGAACAGACCACTGATCCAGCGTAGCCCCCCAACCAGAAGCACTGGCATCCGTCGTCAACACCAAAGGAGGCGGCAGGCGAATCCACATCTTTCCTGGAGAGGTTTGAGGAATCCAGCCACCACTGAAGAGCAGACACCACCTCCAGAGACACCGGCACAGAGAGAGCTTAATCCAGAACAGGAAACGGAACCCAATGCTGAAGATGCCACAGCAGAAGCCGAAGATGAACCCTGGCCCAGGGCACCGTGAAGACAGTGCCAGCCATATGACCCTGAACCTCCAGCCACTGCAGGAGGGTAGCCGCAGCCTGGGACAACAACCTCCGCAACAGGTACTGAATCCGCGTATCCGGCAGGAACACCTTGCCCAGGACTGAATCGGAGACTGCCCCTATGAAAGTTCGCCGAACAACCTCAACCTCCCACCAACCTCGGGCGCCACTCCAGCGGGACTCCCGACCGGGGAGGTATAGTCGGGAACGCTGCGGCCCAGGACCAGCATTACGGGGAGGCTTCTTCTGGAACTTCCGAGGGAACCCGCGACAAGCACCCCTAGAGCCTTTAAAGGAGGACTGCTGAAACCGGGAAGGCTGGCAAAGTCTTGGCCTGAGAAAAGGAAAAATCCTTACGAGAAGGCTGCCTACGGAAGGAAAAGGAATGTTTGCGCTCATTGAACACCTTATGCAGCCTATCTTCAAGAGCATCCCCAAAGAGACGAGGGCCAGTAAAGGGCAACCGCAAAGCCATGGACCTCTGGGCGGCATCAGTATTCCAACCCTTCAACAACCGATTCCTACGAGCAGCAATAGAGGAACCAGAGGACAAGGCAGAAGCACGCACAGAATCGAAGGCAATAGCCGAAAGGAATTCAGCCTGACGCTCCATAGATTCCAGCAAATCCGGGCAACAGCCACCCTCCTGCATCGTAGAAAACAAAGTCTTAAAGTCAGTTAAAAGAAATTGAGCGACATAAGCCCCATAAAAACCAGAATGGATGGCAAGGTGAGAACCAGCATGAGATTTGCGCAAAGCAGAATCAATCTTCTTATCCACCCATCACGAAGAATGTTATCAGCCATGGAAGGACGACCAACCAAACTTGCGACAATGGAATCCACATGGACAGACTCAGGAAAGGACTCCTCCATGTCCTGCAAGGGATAAAGTTTCGACATGAAACGTGGAAACCTAATGTGATCCGGGTCCTTCCACTCATTCAAGAGGACATCCATCACAAAGGGATGAATAGGAAGCGAAGTAGCAACAGGCTTCCTAAATTGCGGCAGAACAGCATCCGAGGAAGTACTGGCCACAGCATCATCTGGAAACCCCATGTTCTCACGCACATGAGAAAGCAAGTCTGGCAACAATTCTCTGGAAATATATTTTCCCTTCAGATCCACCACGCCCAAGGAAGCGTCACCAGAATAATCAGAAGAGGAAATGTCAGAATAGAGGGCAACACCTCCACCAGAACGACTCCCAGCAGACTTCTTGGAGGATTTGAGGTCAGACAAAGTCTCCAAAAACAGACGTTTCAACCTATCCTCATCCAACCTAGGGCGCTTCCCCGCAGGGGCAGGATCCCCACTGTCTGCAAGAGAAGATGAAGAGGACACAGGAGACACATGTCTCCGCTTTCTGTGATGCTTCCCCATCCAGAAATCCAGCAGAGAACAAAGTAACACCAAGACACCAGCAAGTTCCAAACCCAGCGCAGAACACTAGTGAAATGACAATTCCCCTCCTTTGGTAAAAAAGAGAACCGGGGAAAACCCCGCCCCCAATCACATAGGCCCCACGAAAGCGAGGCAGAAAAAAAGGGGCGGGGCAGATAGCCACAGAAAACAAAGCAGCGCGCGGCCGCCGAAGGCACCACAACAGCAACAGAAAGCGCAACCGGAGCCCACCCGGGCGCATCCACAACCCTGGAAACTAAAGCGGAGCACTCGGCACCCAACCAGAGTGCTCCAAGGTATTGCAGACACAGAGCGCCCGGACCGCACACAGGGCGCTCAACGAGAACAAACCCCGCCCGGAGCAGCAGAGGCCGAGAGCCTCAGTGACGGAGCACACGGAGCGCCCGGACCCCAAACCGGGCGCTCCGCGAATTGAAAGGCCGCCTCAGAAGGAGGAACCGGAGAGTACAAGCGGAGCACTCTGTGCAATCCGAGTGCTCCAAAAACACAGCAGGGAGCGCCCGGACCCCAACCCGGGTGCTCCAACCACACAGGCAGCCAGCAAAATGAGCGCCCGGAGCCCCCATTCAACAGGATAGTTGGAAGGACTCATGACAGGAGCAGCAGCAGCAGGAACCCGGGAAGCCAGCACAGCCCAGCAGGACCAGCAACCAGGAGCCTGTAGAGTCCAGGAAGCCCAGCAGCCTGACTCAAGGAAGTCCAACGAAGGTCCAGCAGCGCCCCCAAAGCCCAGCAGAGGAGGACACCCCAGGACAACAGCAACTTGAAGCAGGTAAGTGCCCAGCACCTACCCCAGCGTCCCCGTCCGGTCCACTGACCGGAAACAAAACAGGATGTGCTTTTGGTTGGCTAGGTACTTATAGCCCCTGACGGGAGGGTGGGTGGAGCCTAAAAGCGTTTCCTGTTTTGTTTCCTGTCATGTGGAATACCTCATTAGTATTGACTGAGTCGAGGACGAGGGACGTAGAGGTAATGTCCGTAAGTTTTAGACTTGTGCACCTATCTAGTCGCAGTAATCCGCAATCTTGCATCTGTGCGGACTCTTGGAGAGTGACAGCGAGGTTTCAGATGGGTAGATTCAAGCTTGTAGAGGCATATCACGGTCGTCTTATTCGACCTGCGTATCATCGGGTCATTTATCTCAAGTTGCTAGGTGGTAACAGTTCTCAGGCATTACCCAATTTAACAGTATTTGATTTATTGACCTCGAGAGGATGAGCAGCTGAGTTGGCCCAGCATGGATTCGAAGTTGTGACCTGCAGCTCACTACCGATCTCAGCCGTGAGCGCCTAATTTGTGAGCCATGTCGTAAGCACTAGTATTGTTTTTATAAGACTTAACATAGAAATCAGTTATAAATGAAGAATTTGATAGTGACTAGATTTTAGTTTCTTCCCATAACTGGTATAGGTAATTTACTAATTACAGAAAACTACTTATTTTTTGCTTGTTATCGACCTCAGTACTGCCTATTCTTTGACTCTAAGCGCAAACAAAGAAACCTTAACAACAGAACGCTCCTACTTTGAACTCTATTTATGAATTATTAAACCATTTATATGAATAATAACGTTTCCAACAGCTGCCTCTGTAATTCGCTAAAAATATTTTTTGAATGTTTAATATGCTTAATACTCAAAAGTGCATCCACTTAATCCTAACCAATCCCAACCGTCCGTAACCTTAGCCAACACGTTCCATGATCGTACATAGTTTCCTCTGTACCTAGAATTACGAACAAATTAAAATGGTTTCATTTGTTTATTAAAAAAAAGGTAACTGTTGGAAACTTCAATGTTCACAGACATGTTTTGCTCAGAAATAAATGGAGCTTAAAACTGGTACCTCCTAATGTTTAGGGGTGCCATTGATTCAGTGTGATGCTGCAGTGTCGAGGAGCGCACTGCGCATGTCAGCAGCGCCTACCAAAACACGGAAACATGTAAAACAAGCATTAAAAATGCAATAGGCCTCGCATTTACAAGAGTTTGAGCTATTAACATTGCAAATGGCAGTGCATTTTATTTTTGTTTTTAAAAGATAAATAAACGGCATTGTTATTTACAATGCCAATAGTTTAAACTCGCGTAAATGCGAGGCCCATTGCATTGCAAATGCTTGTCTCGTGCTGGAACCGTAATCCTGCCTTCCTGTCCCTGCATAGAGGGCAGCTAAGGAATGAGTTTCCGGAGATAAAACCTGATTTATTATGAGGTCTTTGAGCTTGACATGAAGGCCCCTTGATGTTTACAATCCCCAGGGGTCGGGGGGGGGTTTATGGCCTTCACAGATGCCTGCCAGAAGCTTTTTAAATGTTAGCTGTATCTGGGTCCGTGTGCACTCATCATAGGGCCTAAACACCACAGGAGTGTGGGATTCCACATCAGTGCTCTTCCATCACTTTCACAGCAGATTCCTCATAATCCTCTAGTGACTCTATGAACCTCCCCATGTTCGACAACAAGTCACGATATAACTGCATGGCCATTGTGCTGTCACCAAGGCATATTTGTTCACTTGACTGTGTGAATGTGTTTTAAATCACGCAGAGTTCGAATAATTGACTGCCCATTCACACCCAACTGCCCATTCACACCCAACATTGTGCTCCATAACTTCACAGTACAATGCCCCCCAGCAGGAACACGGGAAGCCCCCAACCACTGCCCTCTCACTCGGGACTTAAGTCAGAATCAAACATCAACTTGAAGGTGAGACCATGAGCAGACCTATGGAGTAATAACATCCAGTGATACACTTCATCAGCTCCCCAACTCAGCGGGCTACTTCACGTGACATGTCTGTGTCATAAAGAATATTGACATAGATACAGAGTAGACATGGCATCCATGAGCATGTTGCTGAACCAGGGATAATGGGAATAAATGCACAAAACGCAACCTGAGATGGGGCACAAACCCCCAGTGTCTAGATGTGCTTCTTAAAGAAGGAAAGGTTCGCCTTCACCCCCCACCCCAGGACTGCATCAACCTCCCAGTGTGTTCTTCCTATCACCCGCCCCCGAGGGACCTCTGCATAACCCGAAGACATTGCTCCCTGTATAGCGCCTCCTCATCCCTCCCCAGACAGTGCTTCACCCCTAGTCACCCGGGGCCTAAACACTGCACTCCCCAGCCGTGGGTGTAGCACCCACCAGTGCCTGGCACTGCAAACCCCCATACTCCTCCACTTCCAGATGTGGCAGGAATGCTGAGGGATTCCTCGGAAGCCCACCCCTCCCCTTCCACCTGAGGCCGAAGAGAAATGAGGATAGCGGGAGGGGAGAAACCCAGATGTAATTAGCCTCCAGGTGCTGTACACCTTGTCTGTGCCCATGGCACCTCCCTTCAACATGTAATGAGACCCGACGCTGCCTCTCCCCAGTGCCCCCTGCCCCCACCCCTCCGCCTGGCGCGCCTTCGTCCCCCTCCAACCCCAATCAATGTGCGTCAGTCTGTCCCAGGACCACCCGCTGCGCCACACCTGGACGAAGTCCGCCTCCCCGGACATCTAACAACCTGCCCAGGACCTCCGGCTACCCGTCCACACCGAAAACCGCACCCCATCCCACCGGCCCAAAGTCATCAGTCCCGCCCACAAGGCCTGTTGCCCCCCCTGGGGTCCCGATCCCGCCTATTATTGCCTGCTTAATAACATTCCGATCCTCCTTTCGCAAGCTCCACAGTGAGCCTGCAGCCCTCCGATAAACAGTCCCCCCTCCCAACCGCTACTCCTGCAACCAACCCCCCCAGGCGCCATGTATCACCCACCCACCCATCCAAACCAGCGCCGACACTCCGGCCGTCCCACATCAAATCCTCCGTACTGCCCCTTATCCTCCACAGCTAGCCACATGCCAGCAGGCCGAGCCCAGCCCGGCAAAAACATCCATCCTCTCTGAATGGTGCTCAAACCGCCGCCAAGCCTCCTCCCAGCCTTTGCGCAAACCCGACCCGCCAAGGAACGCCCACCTCCCCTTCATGCCCCATCCCGCACCCTCCCACGCAGCACTCTGACCCCCAAAACCCACAACGCTCCCCCTCCTACCCTCAGCCGATCGCCCCCGCTTCCTTCACCCAACCATCCCACTCGGCCCACACCCCAGAACAACACCTTTGCCACTCCGTTCGATGGCACCCTGACGCCCTCTCTTCCCCTCAAACTCCGCCCGCTCCCACGGTTACCCCCCCCCCTCGAATTTAACTGCTTCCTTTAATTTCTTGCACCCATCACAAAAGTCTAGACGACCACAACATCAGTCACCGTGGGCATTCCAACACAGCATCAATCCTAGATCGGCAACCAAGCAGCCCATGCCGACCGCCACAGACCCCAGCCACCTGGTGGCTCCATCACCAACACACCCATCCCCACAAATGTGCCTTGAGGAGAAAATCCACCCTCGGGCGGGGACCTCGCCAGACGAGCCACAATCGGTGAAAGGTGAGCTAGGTGAATACACCAATACTCAGAAATATCCTGCAACTATTTCCCTTAGCACTTTATTAATGCCCCATAACGTTCTTGCCGTTTATTACCATGTCAGTTGGTAATATTAACCCCGCCAGCTGCCCCACATATCTCTCCCACACTCTCCCCTGGGCAACGGCACCTCATCCCTCCCAAGGCCCACTGCTCCCTGCCCCCCCTCACCTCACACTCTGTAGCAGCAGCACGTGTGGTAAACTTTACGATTCACAACCTGGAATGTAGAATGCACAGCATGGCTTGAGCACATATAAACCTAAGCGCTCGCCATGACGTTTTCGTTTGGCTTTTTCTGCCGTGGCCTCGCCTGCCAAAAGGTTTCTTGTCTTTATGGGGCCATGTGTTTGGCCCCATAAAGATAAGAAACCTTTTGCGACCAACGCAAAGCAGGCGAGGCCGTCCAAATGGGACAGCTCAAAGCCAAGTGAAAACGTCACCGGCACCTCTTTTCCAATGGCTGGCTGCCATTTACCATAAACAGTGACGCCGGCCAATGGGAACGAGGGGCGGGGCTTAATGCCCCTTACTGAAAATACCCTGTCAACATTAAATCTCGCCAGCGAGACTGCGCGCAGCCTTACGCCAGCGAGACCTAAAAAACACTGCTTTAGGTGTTCAAAGTTGCTGCTGCACGTGGAATGTTGATTATGTGGTTGTTCAGGTTCAGTGACACTTGTCTTTTAACCTAAGGGTGTTGCTGGCTGTTTGGTGTTTGTTTTAATCTCCATCTGCGCTGCTCTGCAGAGCTTGTTTGTAACAACCTGCACTCAGTGTTTGTCTGTTTGTCATGGGCACGGCACTGCCGTTGTTAAACATTTGTCCATTTTTTTTAATCTAATATTTGTTTTGAGGATTCTTTTGCAGCGAGGCTCTCCAGTCGCTTCTCTCACACTTTGTTAGAAAGGCTAGCTAGAGCCTGGCTCGGGTTGCAGACCTCGCTTCGGGACTTTGTCAGCGGGGACATTATAAGCACTGATATTACCAGTGGAGGCACTTAAAATGTCCGACTCCACTGGTTTGTATTCACCAGAGCTCAACATATCAAATCGATCCTTGTTAGGCCAGTGTTGAGTGCATAGGCAGATTGACCTATTGTTTACAACAAACTCTGTCTGCTTTGGGTCCTCCCCCATTGACTTTTTGGACCAGCCTCCTTCAGCCATTGGAATGAGAGATTGTCAATCACTTCTTGGCTCAGCTCACGAGCATTCTATTTCATTGAATGATACTGACTGCTCGGGTGGATGCTTTTGCCTCCAATTGAGTATTTAAAAAGCAGTCTCTATTGGCTCCTTGTCCTCACACTTCCCTCTTTCTACTCCTTCCCGCCTGTTGCTCTTTCCCCTGTGTTTCGGCTTCTTATGCCTTTTGACAGCCCCTCCTTAATGTTGCCCCCCACCCCCTCATGTTGTGGATCGGGCTCGTTATTTATTTATTCTCTTTTTTTTAAACTGCATGACCTTGTTCCTTCCAGCCCTCCCTCTGGTTGCTCCCTTCCTCTTTTCCACCTACCAGACACCCCTCCTTGTTGCTACTTCTCACACCTCCCTCTTTCCCCTGTTAAATATCTTTGGCATCAACGCTGTTTAAGTGTAAGGGTAGGAGAAGGTGTGCTTTTTTTTTTTTTTTTTTTTTTTAACTGTATCTGCATTTCTTTGTTTGTCACATAATACAGTAATACAATGACGGTTCCCTTACCATCCTATCTTTGTTTCGCATAGAAAAACAGCAGGACTACATCGAATGCTCCATGGCATTCATTACAGTCCTGTTTTTGTTTCTCGGTGTAATGAAGGTCGGGTGGCAAAGAAGCTTCCAATATTGTTCTGCATTCCTTAATTGGACATGCCAGCACACAGGAGGCCACGTCTCACAAAATATCAGCATTTTTCCTCCAGTAAAGAGCAATGTCACACAGTGAACATAGACCTCTTTCCTAAGAGGAAGTTTCTTCCCCATGCGTGGAAGCTCTAAACCAGTGAAATTCGTTAGGGTTTTTGCATTTTTCACAGGATGTTGGGGACTGTGTGTTCATGGGGAAGGTAGGAGTGACTGCTGAGATGGTGCTGGGCACAAAATCCCGGCCCCCTTGCTTAACCTCAATCCTTTAGTGACTCTCCATGGGCGCTCATATATAACTGCTCAAGCACTGAGCCACATTTCTAGTCGAGTCCTGCTCTGTCCAGGTACCTACTGCTCTCACACAAGGTGAAAAAGTGTTTGTGGTTCGCAGGTCTGCTTCCTAAATCATTAAAGGTAAAGAAGGACTAGAATAAAGTCGCCCTTGCCATCTGGCCCTCCTTTGCCAAAAAACAAAAACAGGTCTAAAATTGAGCTTTCAATATACTCCTGCTTTTGTTTCTTACATTGCACCTGATATCTGTTTAATGTGCTTATTCGTACATACACCTGGACACGTTTGCATATTGGCTTTAGCAATGCTTGTTTTTTGAGGATTTGGGAGAATGAATACAAATTATTATTTGAGGTGGATGGTAGCCCATTACAAGTAATAAAGTCACTAACCTGTTTGGTCCAGACAACTTTTTCAGTAATTTAAGCCTGAACTCGATCCTTCGTAGCTATGGCATAGAACAGATCAGGTTCACTTAGAAAATGTGTAAAGCATTTAGAAGTATACTTTTCATGCCTTTGCCCAGTCAACATTCCTTCATTCAGATTTGGTCTTTTTTTTGGGGGGGAGGGGGGAGCGCAGAATCCTCCAGCAGGGGAAGGCTGCAGGTTGCATCTGGCTGGGAAGGTCGCACCGGAGATGGATAGGCTTGCCAGGATGGAAAACCTGTTCAGTGGAACAAGAGGCAAAAAAGCTGCAAATGGGACCAACTTGAAATCCTCACCTGCCAATGATTGCACCTTGGCCCAATTGACTTTCTCCAGCAGAGTCCAATTGCAAGTTGTCAGGTGGGCATTTCAGGAAAAAGTCCTCTTGAAGCTGGTCGTGTTCCTGTAACCATGCAGGAGGTCAGTCAACTTACCCTTGGAGTCCACATCTTTTTGACAAGTGGGAGCAGTGCAGCCCTTCATGTCTCCTCACAGATCTCCGACAGTAGGAGAAGTCCTTTTCCTGTTCTTTCACAGGTCCAGAAAGCTTTCTGAGTGGCTGGTGGTGAGGTCCATTTTTGTACAGTCCGTAGATTAGCCACCAGGCTAGGGTGGCTCCTGGACACTCCCCAACCAAAGAGGAAAAGGTTATCCAGGGCAACCTTACCCAATTGTGCGGTACATCCTGTTGGCTTTACTGCTAACTGGCCAAGAACACCCTATTCTAGGGAGAATCCAATATGCCACATGTCCTTACCCTTTGAGGGAGTTTGTATGTCAGTCATTCATGTGTTTAGGGAAACAAGTAGTCCCTTCCTTCTAAGCTACACCAAACTGGTTCTGGAGCCAAAAACCCCTTCCACTGGGACAGAGCCAGGATGACTATCATGTGTTCTGGGATCAAAGAGATCCCCTCTCCCCCCCTCCCCCCTCTTCCAGGTCCCAGCTTAAACTAAACCATGAATGGGAAGGCCTCAACTCTGCATCTTTCTTGCTGGAATCTTCCCAGCTGCCCTTCCTGAGCCGATAGAGATCATGCACCCTGCACATCCTGATGAAAGACCTAAGCTATTGTTCTGCTCCAGAATCCGTTTTAATTCCTCGTCAAGGTCATGCACTTGATGAGGAGAGATGCCTCTCTGGGTGCGGAAGGCCAATGAATGCGTTTGAAATCCAAAATCAAACTACCATATCCAATTCTGAGAGAATACTTTTAAGCCTCAACCAAAGTGGTTTCCTCTTGTGGGGGCAGATTTACAAGCCCCTTGCGACAACTTTACGCAGCCGTTGCGTTGTTTCTGTGACGTAGCGGCATCGAAAACAATGTGCCTACAAGATTTCACTAAGTCACTTTTACGATGCCACTGCGTCAAAACCATGTGCCTGCTTGAAGCAGGCATAAGGAGTGACGCAGCATGACAGGAAATGGCATTTCCGACCATTGCTGGAGTTGCGTCGTGCTTACGACTCCAGCAATGCGCTGCCTTTCCGCCAAAAGATGTGTCACGTATATGTCTATCCTTGCGCCACGGTGCGCCACATTGTAAATGCGACGCATCCTTGGTGGTGGAAGGCTTTTTTACTGTCACACAATTTCACTGCTAATATGCAGAGCTACGCCAGTTCTTGTAATTCTGCCCCGTGGTCTTCGAACCCACAAATTCACTAGCTTTACAGATCCAATGCCCAGTTATTCCATTCGTAAGGGGTATGAAATAGACATTTTCACTACAGTTCTAGCGTCATCTTCGAGTATCTTTTTAATATTATTTGTATAAAATATTTATTTTCTGTACAATTGCTTTTTTTAGATACAAATCTAGTGTCTCCGATGGACTTTGTGGTGTTCCTGAACGCAATACTTGCTGACAATGAACTCCAATAGAAAGCACACTTGCTCTCCATACAAATGTTGAAAGACCATAGTGTGTTTAATACTAAAATCATAACCATTTGCTCTAGAGAACTAAAATAAATGTAAAGTAAAAATTTATATATCAGCAGGAAATTAGGATATCCTGACCCAGAAATAGACTAAAGTGTCCCTATTACACAGTATCTATGTTTTGTGGAGAGGCTGTGTACGTGCCTTGGGTAGTTCATAAATACTTTCATACTTCAGTCTTTCTCTGAAATGCCTCGGATATTAATTATTAAGCAAGAGAGCAGAGTTAAGCCAAATTATGGAAGATAGCTGGATGTAAAGAAGTCTTAATCCCTCATGACCATAGAAAGAAAGTGCCCCAATGGCCCTCTTAATTAACTTTATGGGGGGCCTGTTGGAATGGGAATGTTCTCTGCATAGTGTACATTCATGCACACCTTCCTGGAGTGCAGACTGTGTGTATCTAATATCCTGGTTTTGATTTTTGACCTGGAGTCCCACTAATCTAGCATGTGCACAGAAGTACTTGACCTTTGACATTTGTAAGATCAAAGACCTGTGCTGTGACCTGGAGGTGTGCACCAGCATATCCTTATTGGCAGACAGTGGACTACAGTCCCTCATATGAGTTTATCGTGTAGAGTTGTAGTGGCAGTGTATTGTGATTTGTGAATCCATAGGTGTGACAAGACTTTTATGAATCTGTCCCTAGACTGGTGGCCTACTGGCCTATCAGTGTAAATTTCCACTTCTGTGAACCTCCCCACCTCCTTGCTCTAACATCTCAAGCATACATTGTGGATGAATGCATGTGTAGTGTGATATTTTGTACAGGGTGGAGATGAGGTGTTTTTCCAATCAGTGGAAATATGTTGCCGATATTTCTGAAGCTTTAGGGAAGGAAGCTAGACACTGAAATAAATGGGTTAGAGACGAGGCTCTTTTAAAAATTCCATTAGGCCCATTGCTTGGCAAGGAGCTGCTGGTTAGTCTTCCTGAACACTGCCATTGGGGATGTTGGGGAAGACTGGTGGGCTACAGACTGTTGTCTAAAGTAAAAGGTACCCTTTAGTTGAGGCCCAGACTCTTTTATTTTTATTTATTTATTTTACTTTCTTTCTTTTTTCCTCCTGTTCACACTTTCTCTTTGATAGCAGAAGGTTTTGGTACCTCATACCTTTTTGTGCCTCTGTTGTGGGTACTCCAGGTTGGGAACGGTCCAGCTCAGAGACTCATTTCTCTAAGCAAAGGCTGTGTTTGGAATGAAACCTGGACAGAACGCATTAAAGGAGAACTACCCCAAACTCGTTCTGAAGATGCAGACAGTGGGTTCACATCTCCTGTCTTATTTGGCTGTACATAAGTGAGACCTCACTTGTTGTCCAGTTCAAAGTCAATTATGGCCAAGGAAGAGAGTGCTCTGCAGAGTATTCGGAAGACTACTGTGCAACCAGAGCTGGTGTCTGCCTGGCAATCTTCTTTCCAAGGTGAGGGGACCATACCGGAGTCTGACCTCGTGCTGGAAGAGCTCTACACTTGACTTGAACTGCCTAGAAGCCTGCCTGCCTACAGAGAAAGGGAAGAACCCTGCCAGCCCTTCAGGAAGAGTGTGTCCAAGAGGAGCAATTTGCAGCATGCCCCAGGTGTCTGTCTGACATCCAAAGGCATAAAACCTATGAGAAGGATCTGTTGACCCTGTTATCTGGGTCTGCAGTCTCTCCATTGCTGTTCCAGGTAGGAACCATGAAGATTTGGTCTGTGAGCACTAAGACCCACTTGGGGCTATTATCCGGAGTCAAAAATATGGGCTGTGTCATTAAAAGATTATCATAAGTGTGAGCTGTGCATGGCCACATTACCATCAGAAGAACAACATGTGTGAGACACTGTCCCCATCAGAATAGCAGCCTCAGTACGGCTTTATTGCCTACAGAGGATCAACGGGCCCGATTCACAGAACTAACTTAAGACAAAATCCTAAACTTACTACCATTTTGGTATTCACAGAAGGCACTTACTCATTTTGGTATTCACAGAACACACTTACTCATTTCGGTATTCACAGAAGTTAGGAGTCCTAACTTTAGGACTCTTAAATGCCTTCTGTGAATACCGAAAGTCTTAAAATTAGGATTTTTCTCAGTTTAGTAGTAGTATAGTTAGGACTCCTAACTTTAGGACACCTAAATGCCTTCTGTGAATACCGAAAGTCTTAAAATTAGGATTTTTCTCAATTTAGTAGTCCTAAGTTTAGGACTCCTAACTTTAGGACTCCTAAATGCCTTCTGTGAATACCGAAAGTCTTAAAATTAGGATTTTTCTCAATTTAGTAGTCCTAAAGCTAAACTTAGGACTACTAAATTGAGAAAAATCCTAATTTTAAGACTTTCGGTATTCACAGAAGGCATTTAGGAGTCCTAAAGTTAGGACTCCTAACTTCTGTGAATACCGAAATGAGTAAGTGCCTTCTGTGAATACCAAAATGGTAGTAAGTTTAGAATTTTGTCTTAAGTTAGTTCTGTGAATCGGGCCCAACATGTCTGTGGCAGAACTGCAAGAAAAATATTTCCCTGTGTCTCGCCACACCAAACCCAGAGCATCAGCCCAGGCGTGACTGCACCAGGATGGCTGCAGAGAGACAAGGGAATCAGGGTGTGTAGGGCTAAACTCTTCACAGTGTGATCAAGCCATGAGCTGGAACAGTCTCCCGTCTTTTCAACCACTGTAGAAGATCATCGTGGAATGCACCAAAATAGGACAGCCAAATTCATGTCTGCTGGGCAGTCGTACCATCAGTCAGCACAAAGATCTAAGATGGAGTTACCATTGGTGCCACCTCCCAGAAGCGGGAGAAGGGCGAGCGCACTGAGAAGGAAGCAGGTTGGCTGCCGAATGACTGATCCAGCACCGGTTGTAAGAAATTGTAAAAACTGAACTGTGAGAGACTGAGCACAAGTATGTTAGAGGGGAGATTGGTACCTGAGAATGAATCGTGCTAATCCCAAAGGTGTGGGCAAAAAAACCCTAGAACAGAAGGGAGTCTTGGGGGAGATAGCCGATAGAGGTGAAGCCCTGCCTAACAGCACCCGGAAACTAAATTGTATTGTGAAGTGTGTGATATCCCATTCTAGTGTGCAATAAACTGCTTTTTTTATTCTTGAAAGGGAAGCACTGGGTTGGAAATCCATTTGTCGATCTCTTGCACTAGTGTGTGATTTTTTTTTTTTTTTTTTTTTTTTTTTTTTTTTAGTTCTCCGAGTTCTGAACTCGAGCACTCGACACTACTTAAATAAGAAGCCTGTGAGTGCTCGCCATTGCTACTAATGATTCACATGCTGAAGGTGTTGTACTCCGGTCTGTTTGCAGTGCTGTAGTAAAACAAACTCCTGTGACCTAAGAGATGAACAACCCAACCTACCCCCAGCTTGCCCCGTGGCGAATAGTATGCATACAACATGCAAATCCCCCCACTTATTGTAAATCAACCCCCTCCCAACAATCCTGTACTACAGAGCGACAAAGCACGAATTGTTGATCATCCACGGCGTAGACCTTTATTTGACCATTAAGGTACTCTTTATTAATTAGATCATTAACTTGATCATTTATTCAAGCTTAAGCAAAAACGAACATTGTTTACTACTTCACTTATGAATGACCAGTAGATGCAAGCATATTCAAAAGTTACGTTTAGGCGAAAGACTGTATCTACATTTTAAACATTGCATTAACCATGAAGACTTACAAATTGTGGTTAACCCCCCCCCCCCCCCCCCCCCCCTGTGCTCGCTGTGCCAGCAGGCCCCAACTTGCTCTGGCCCTCAGTACCACCCAGGGCATCGGACAGCATTGATGTATCACATTGACCAGCAGT
Organism: Triturus cristatus; assembly: GCF_964204655.1. Taxonomy (NCBI): domain Eukaryota; kingdom Metazoa; phylum Chordata; class Amphibia; order Caudata; family Salamandridae; genus Triturus; species Triturus cristatus. The sequence continues at coordinate 594,233,288 of NC_140581.1, read as the reverse complement.
CATTTTTTATTAGCAGTAACTTTTCTGAGCTCCATCCCAGAGGTAACTACCATCAGGGCACAGCATAACACCTTAGCCCTATCGGGGTTCCTGAACACAGGGCACCCCCAAAGTTTCTTAACATACAGGCATCTTGGGTAGGGCAGGTGAGTCCATGACCACCAGCAGGTCAGTCCCCCCCCCCCCTCCCGCCAGCTCAGAGCCCCATTGAATGTTCGCCCTGACCCAAGGGTTGGTCAGTCAACACAAAAAGAGTCCACATCTCAGTATCCCTGGCCATTTTGCTGCCAGAGACCCCCCGCCCCCCCCCCCCCCCCCTCCCCACATGGTGAGGAGCTCACTGGCACTCTCGTCCTCCCTCTCCTCTAGTTTGACTGCGTGACACCTCGGCAATGGCAACAAAAATTGTCTAGATAAATAGTTCTTGTCCCCTGTTAGACAAATTCACTCCATCCTTGAGATATAACTCTGCATTGGATACCTGAATCACATTGTGCTTGATCGTGTGCAGTGAGGAGCCTGCCAATATCTTAGCGACTGCATGATTCAATTTCTTTACTGATCCGTTCTCTGCTTGAAAAGGTGCGCCCTTGAGCCACACCTGACGTGGTATTACCTTGATCCACCCAAGCCAGGCCTTGTACCCCCTGCTTGACCTGTGGCAACTCTGAACGAGTTCTAAAAGCCCAATTCACACCTTTTAAATTCAAAATCTATCATATGACTAATTTTAAGGTTTATGTTTTCTAGAATTTATAATCTCATGGAGTATGCATTGAAAGATGGGAAACTGTAGATAGAAGTTCCACCTATGGGTCAAAATGTTGTTCGATTCTATCATAATGAATTGCGATCAAGCATCGGCGCTTGCAGATCACTTCTGTTTTTGCACACCTTGGTTGCAGTTGGGTGCATAGAAAAATTCTGCATGGGGCTCTTGGTGTTTTTATTCCCTCTATGCAAGGGAGTCCATTTACCACCACATTAAAAGGTTGTCAACACGTGTCATTGTAAGCACGTTTCACTGTGAAACAATTGAAGGAGTGACAGCCATTTCGTACTGACCTGCCACACGGAGTCAGTGGCACCATTTTTTTGCAAGGCAGTAAGAAGTCTGAGCAATAAAATACACCCTCGCTTTGAACTATGTGGCTGCCCCTGTGTAAGTTGATGAAGCGTGCAATCCTTGCCCGTTCAAGAAATGGCTGCTGGAGTTGTTCTTTAGGAAAGTTCCTTCCTTCCTTCAATTCCTTCTCATTTCTACTTTTCATTTTTTTCTTCCAGTTTTCTTTCCTCCATTGTTTTAGGCTCTCCTTATATTTGCCTTTCACTTACATTTTCGTTACCATTTTTTTAGTTTCTCTTTCTCTCTGTAACCATGTTTGGCAACCTTGCCACCCCTTGGCGCCCTCGTGTCGTCTTCTTTCTTGTGTGTTCTTTTTTAGCCTCTGTTGTTGTCTTATCCCCCCTCAAGCTTATAAAGCGGGTCCTTGGCTATCCTGCATGTATGCTCTGTTAAAGGGCTCTCTATCTAGGATACATTACCCAAAGAGTTATCGTCATACGCTATTTTGTTTGACTCAGTTAATGTTTGTCATGCATATGATTTGGAAACATTGATCAGGCTTAGGAAGCAAAACTAAAGACAAAGGTTTAAGCCAAAACCCTCTGACACCTCTCTTGCCAGGTTGATTAAAGACTGTAGTGACAAGGCAGATTTCATGGGTCTGAAATACTTCGAATAACCAACCTGGAGCGAAGTTGTGGCTTCGGTCCTGCAGGGGGCGCCCCTGTACCTGAAATGTTCAGTTGGTTCTTGGTGGAAGATGCATGCTGTAAATGAGACTAGCGTGTGATTTGATCCAACTGAAGAATGAAATCCAGTGCTCTGCGAGTAGGAAGATAAACATATCCAACAAGCAGGGCACAAGTCCTGAAAAAAGAAGTGGGGGGGGGGACGCTGACATTACGACAGGAAGCCACGTCATGAAAGGTGGCATGCACCATCAGACTCTTTGCCTCCCCTCGCTCACCCCTTAGATGCGATTGCATCAGAGAAGCCAGCGCGTGAGCAGCGATCTCGCCTCAGAGAGGCCAAAGAGTGAATGTGTGGCTCCATTTGCTCCAGTTATCGAGCACCCGGTAAAATAAGTGGGGGGGGGGGGGGGGGGGGGGAACGCCGGCCACCCGCGTGGTACCCAGGCCCGGTTCTATAGGGTGGGCCAGGCCCACCCAAACATGAGCCTTGGCCCTCACAGTGAATCTGCCACCTCTGTACAACAACAATAAAAACTGTTCCGATAACTTGTGATTTACGATCCTGCTGCAGAGCAACCATTTGTCTGTTGGCAGTTTTTAAATGAAGATAAACTGGATTTTATGGGAATAGCTCAGTGGGGACTACCTCTGTCACAGAGATCCCTGTGTTACATGCAGTTCAGAAGTTACTATCCTAACATAGGACAGTGACCTATGAACTATCATCAAAGAGCTGCATGCAAACTTCGCTTTTTTGTGTTGTGATATAGTTAGAACTTCTCATATCTTTCATTATTCTAATGTTATTAAAAATAGCTTGTTTGGGCAGTTATACCTTTTTATCAGTAAAGCCAACCCTCAACCACTGGAGTACTCTTTAAATCCTGAGTTTGTTCTCCTCCAGACCAAACCCCCGTAAAGAATTTTGCCCACCAGTATGGATGAAGTGATTTCTACACCTTGTAATCCTCATTGGCTTATGTGACATTCAGCGTAAACTGATTTATTGTCTCTGTATAATGTGTGCTGTGATATAAAGTACTGTGACACCCTACACTCGTATGAGTAGCGCTATACCACTAATGGAATGGATATGAGAGAGGGGCAACGGTGAGATGAGGGACACTAGTGGAGAGTGGCAGTGAGGGAATCCCAGGAAGAGGTCATGGGGTGGGGGGAACTACAGAGAGATGAGGGGCACTGGTGGAGGGTGGCAGTGAGGAAATCTGAGGAGGAGGTTATGGGGTGGGGGGGAACTACAGAGAGATGAGGGGCGCTGGTGGAGGGAGCAGTGAGGGAATCTGAGGAGGAGGTCATGGGGTGGGGGGAAACTACAGAGAGATGAAGCGCACTAGTGGAGGGTGGCAGTGAGGGAATCCGAGGAAGTCATGGGGTGGGGGAAACTACTGAGCGATGAGGGGCGCTGGTGGAGAGTGGCAGTGAGGTAATCTGAGGAGAAGGTCATGGGGTTTGGGGGAGCTACGGAGAGATGAAGGGCACTGGTGGAGGGTGGTAGTTAGGGAGACTGAGGAGGCGGCCATGAGGGGGAGTGGCTACGGAGAGATGAAGGGCACTGTTGGAGGGTGGTTGTTAAGTTATCTAGAGAAAGAGGTGGAAAAAGAGGCCAAAAAGACTTTTGCACCAACACTAAAGCCGGCCCTGTCATGGCCTTTCTGTTTTTGTTTAATTAAGTCAGGTGATTAGGACAACTGTGGAGCATACTTTAGCATGCTAATTACATTTACTGCTATATTCAATGTTTCAAGTTTGAAGGTGATTTTACTATTGTTTTTTACTGTGAATAATGAAAGTGGTACTGAATGGTGGCTGATATGGGGCTGGGTCCCAAGGTCAGCTGTGAGATAAGGTGTAATGGAGAGGGGTGGTAGAAAAGTGGATAATCAAGCCTGTAAGGGAGTGCGCTGCACATTCCGGGGTCAGGTGGAGGTAGTAATGAAGAGAGTTTCTCCCTGAAGGCTCGCACAGAGGGAGCCCGAGTAGAGTCACTTGCTAGATACTCCCACCTTAGCAACCTCTTCCCATCAAAGGGACATTATAATGGAAGGTAAAGCACTTTTTGAGAGTGATAACATTTAGAAAGAGACTTGGAAAAGAGTGTGTTTTACTGTACCTTGTAAGACTAAGGAGAGATAAAAGAAGGGCCAGAAGCAGGCCTGGCTAGATATATAGGCAATAAATCGGGCCAGCAGTGACCCACTCGAATGTACCCTTGGCCCAACCAAACAAAAATTCCTGGAGCCGGGCCTGGTGGTACCCCGACTCGAGCCCTGCCAACAAGGCATTCATTTTTGGTGTTTAGTCATTCGGTTCTTATATTGTATAGTAAAGTAAATCTGTGCTGCTGGTCTGTAAGCGCAGGAGGGTGTGAGCTTCTGCAAGCACACAGCTAGAGAACACTAATGAATGGAAGGAAGTGTCATGTTTAATATTGTACTACGGGAGCAGGACTATCGGTGTACTTTTAAAACTTGCGTGTTGAAATGCTCTAGTTTAAACGAAGTACCATATCAGGTTCTTGTGCTGGTGCAGAATGGAGGCTGTTTTCCTGTTTTGAAGAAATCGCACTGTCTGCCGCGTATGCACTAAATGTAGCGCGGTCGGTTAGTGCACGCGCTGCAGCTAGAACACATGGCCTTAAACAGCAGAGCAGTAGTTACACTCCGTGTCTCCAAGCTGCAATGTCTGGGGCTCATTTAATATTCTGCTGTGTTACCTAGTAAGTGCTTACGTTTGAGACGGAGTCATTACTTGAAAAAACGAGGGCAGAGAATTAAAATCCGCTGCATAGAATTTTTTTATACACTTGGATGTGATCATTTGGGAGTTGTTGGATGAATAATTAAGAACTGTACACAAACACGGGGTTGTGTAATGCAGGCCTGGCTCTAGGATTTTTTCTCCGGGAGGGCCGTGAGGAAGCGTGGGTGGGCCATGAAGATGAATGGGTACTGGCCAAAAAACAACACAGTATTTAATCTGTCTGCTGTTTTAGGTACTGGCATCTGTTCGCGTCTGACATTTTTAACACAATCAGCACCAAAGGATAGGGTGACCAGATTCTCAAAACAAAAAACTGGGACAGTTCATAGACCTAGAAGTAGAACTACAGTTCGCAGTTTTGGTCGACATAAAAGTAGGACTATTTGATAGCTGTCATAGACATAGAAAATGGAATAAAATGACAGCCGCCTCCACAGACACAGATTAAGAAATACAGACAAATCAGATGTGTGACACAGACACCAATGGATTTTTAAGCTAACAGCATGTGCATTATAGGATGTTGGGTTTTTGCTTTAACAATGCCAAGAACGGCATACTAAATAGTAACTTACACTAGCAAAAATGGCTAAAAAGCTTGTCCCATGCCAGAAGTGGGGAAGGGGAAGAAGGGAGAGAAAGAGAGACAAAGGGTACTATAATGCGGGAAGGGCTGAGGAGGTAGGGCTGTCGGTGTCTGAGGGGAGGGATGAGACAAGACCAGTCTGTGTGTCTGAAATGAGGGGAGGACTGAGCAAACGCCTGTCTGTGCCTCTGAGGTGTGGGATGGGCTGTGACTATAGGCCTGTCTCTGCCTCAGATGAGGGCGGGGGGGGCGGGGACTGTGGCATTTCTCAGGCACAAGGTTAACTCTAAAGTAGAAGAAGTATGTTACTGGTGATGTCCACTCTGTGCACGCTGCTGTCGTACATATGTGTCTCCAGTTGAGCAGCTTTAAAAACGCCTCTAATACTGCGTATGCATCCACTCTTAGCTGTGATAAAACCCATGAAATCATAGTGCTCAAAAACATTTTCCCGAGTGCATTTTGGGAAGTGCCTTTCTTCAGGGGGCAGTTACTGTCCATTTACAAGCCAGCATTTTTGGTTGTCTGGTAGAATCGCCCGGTGCCCAGCTTCCTCCCAAGTAGGTGGTCTAAGTAGTGCGAAGAAGAGTACTACATCACAGATGTGTTGCAGGTCACAGCAAGCAGAGCTCGCCTCCGATTCTGTGTATCTCACACAACCTTGTCCCATGAGACAACTGCACTCGTAGACGTCTCACCGCTTCTAGGTCACACAGGGCCTTCAGATGTAGTAGAAATACTACCCGAGCAGACTTGGAGGCTGCAGTAACTTGACCACATCACCAGTCGTGCACAATACCCGACGATTCTCCCCACACTCCCTTCAATCACTCATGCACCCTGTGCCATCCCTGCGCTCCGAAAAAGGGCAGCTTGCTGACGTCCCATACAGCACTCTACAAATACCAGGTGACATGACAGAAGTACCCAGGCTTTAAGCAGGATGAAAAAACTGGGAGGTCTCTCAAAGGGGTGTGTCCGAAGTAATTAAGGAAGTGGCTTAAAACACATATGCTAAAAAATCTATGTTTACCATAGTCTCCCGCCCAAAACATTTGCTGCTTCTGTCATTGTATTCAGATAAATAATACAAAATGTACAGTCCTGCCAAGTATCACGCATCAGGTTTGAGACTAACTCATTTCATTGTGGTATTCCGCATTACTGTACTGAAATGCATTGTCATGCATCTACATAGTCACCCTCTCAAACTGCTGCCTAAAAGTGTGGCAGCTGGCAGCGTGCACGCTCACTGCTACAATGTATGTAGCATAAATCATTCTCCTATTGTGTGCTGCCGCCACTGGGGGACGTCACATCCTGCTGCCAGCCAGGAGTTCCGTTTGTTGCAAAGGGCTGGCTATGCAGGCTGAGCCAAATTCAATCACGGCACTCATGAGCCTCGCGCTGCTGGCTACAGCTCGCATTGGCCTGGGCCACGGCCAGTGTGCTGTCAGCCCCCATCCCCTGCTGAATTAAATTAATCATTGCCTTACATAGCCGAGAGAGACGTAGAGGTTTCAGTGACCGTCACCCGGGTGACCCGCTAATTGTACGGTGTGATCGCCTTAGTTGGTGACACTCATGGCTCCCTGTGAATTGCAAAGTATGACTCCCTGCACAGCCTGGACCACACAGCCTGGAGGCGCTGATAGAGCAGCAAACCCGAATTGCCGGGGCACGCAGTGGCTCGCGGCCTGAGCCTGCCAGTGTCTGCAGCCAGGCCAGCCTTGGCAGAGTATGTTCCAGCCCATGGCAGCGCGCAATCAGGCAGCTGCAGCGCCTGCCAGTGTTACTCAAAACTGTGAAATGGGTGGCAAGACTGGTGCCACATGAAGTGTGTTTTATGTTGTTGGGTCCTCTCTAACATGGGTTCTCTGTTGGGCTGGGTCCCTCACATGACGTCAGAGAGTGGCCACGAGTCCTGATGTTCTCCTGACTTTAGTTGGCGGGGAAAGAGGGGGGGGGGGAACCGCAAAGGCTGGCAATCTTTATGTTGATTTTTCCGCTGGCCCATCCAACAACAGTAGCCACCAGAGTGTTAGGGCCTCACACATCTTTTTTGGGCTGGGTCCCACCTTGGAGCAAAGCACATGGTCACTCATGTGACGTCAGACGGTGGCCCGAGTCCTGATGTTCTCCTGACTTTAGTTTTCAGGGAAGGAGGGGGGGGGCACCACAAAGGCTGGTAATCTTTATGATGTTTTTCTGCTAGCCTATCCAACAACAGTAGCCACCAGTGTTAGGAGGGCCTCACACATCTTTTTTGGCTGGGTCCCACCTTGGAAAGAGGCCCTAGACTGAGTGATGCTCTCTGTGCAGCATCATTAATTACGAGGGAGGAACCAGAGGGTCCAGTATAAGTCAGCAAAGGCTGAAGGTACAAGCCTCAAATAACAAACCACCACAAACACACAAAAAAAAAACTGCTCCTGACTTAGTGTGCAGAGAGAGCCTTGATTTTAATATATTACTAGGGAGTTTCCTGATATTTGTACGATTCTAAGTATATATACTTAGACATGAGTATAAATGAAAGTTTTTTTGACCATTTTTTCTTATGCTTTGCAGCAGTTAACGTAGAGTTTCTAGTTGCTCAAATGGGTGTCATATCTGACATTTTTAAGTTTCCCTCGTTTTCATAGCTTTATTTTGCTCGTAAGAAAGTGTCACTCAGTCGTTAAAATGTCACTCATAATTACTCTGAAATTATGAAAATGTCACACATAGAAATCTGAAACCTTTGCAGCTATGCATGTAGCATTACACCTACAACAAGCCAGGACTATTCGCTTTGTCAGTTGTTCTTAGCTGCATAAGATAAATAAGCAACAAACTTGGGCTTCATTGTACATAACATTGAAAATGCTTCAGTTCTGGGATGATGAGCGAACAAAAATGAAGATCCCAATAGAGACCCGTCTCAGCACCTGTGCTAAGTAAGCAGAGAAATCGACTCGGTTTTTAAATTAGTTTCAGTGCGAGACACTATTTAAAAACCGATACATTTCTTCGTTTAATCCGGGCACTACACAAAAACCGGGACATTTCTGTAATTAGGAGCAAAGTGTCGGGACACCGGGACACTGCTCTGAAAACCCGGACCATCCGGGGGAAATCGGGACGTCTGGTCACCCTACCAAAGGAGCTACATACTTTGCTTTCTCTGTGCTTCCGGCTTTTGGGAGGGGAGGGGAGGGGAGGGATGCTGCTTATCAGAACCTTAAGATGCAGAACTTTGAGTGCAGCATGCTCCTGGTCATGGGCAGCAGCAGAGATGTTTCTGCTTCTGCGCAGGGCCTCTTTATAGCTTTACATTTTTTAATTTTTTTTTAACTTTAGCAGCTTTTTACTTTGCCAAGCAATGACGTTTAAAAATGGGATGCATTAAGCCCAGAATCATAATTCAGTTGTCAGAAAATCCATGCTGGTCATTTGTGCATCATGGCAGCCAATAAACTCTGCTGACTTCACACCTCTCCCCAGGCCTGAAAGTATCCTATGTCAATGGTGTAAATCGTAAAAAAAACGAGAAGAGAGCCCCCGGAGCTGCACACCCCGGGGAAACAGGGTGAAAAACACTTGTATTAAAGTTCTGAATGGCCTGCGGGGGAGGGGGGGGGGGGTGTTACAGGGTATCCTTGGGTTTTGCACACCCTCTAGAACTGGGCTTGTAGTGTATACAGGAGTGTGTAGTAGGCTTGTGGCATAGTGAAGGCAGCAGTAGTCATGGGGGTTGGGGGGATACGGTGAAACATGAATTTGTTTGTTTCCGTGTGCTGCCTGAATGGGAGATGAGAGCCATGCGACGCAGTGAGCGCATAAAAAGCTCCCAGTAGGACGTTTGAGTGGTAATGAGGCCACTTTGGAGAGCAATTCATTATTTTCCATTTTGAACAATAATCATTCTCGCGATATTGGAGTACAAGTGTAGAAACCCACCCCTGGGGGCGCTAGTAACAGGAAGCGGAGCTTGAGCGCGATCCCCTATCCATACAGAAATCTAACTGTTTACAGAGAGAGTAACAATCCGAAGATGTAAAATAGCAAATTAGGACTCCTTTTTTTACGAATAAGGAAAAGCAGGACATTACTGAGACATTGTTCTGCTCACGTATACTTGTTGAGACTGATGTGTGTTCGTTTGTCTGTCCATTAGTGGATCTATGATGGAGAAGATTTGGGGCCGCAGCAATGTGGATGTAGTGTCCTGAGAAATGAGGCACTAGGACCCCGAGGAGGGCAGAGGGCAGGAGAGGTCACCGGACACCAGTTCCGGTCAAGGGGTGAGGGGCAGGATATACACAGGAAGCGGGGGACGAGGCAGGACGTGCAGCATGCTGGCTGCAGATACATATGCATGCAATAAATAATAGAAACTGACCTGGCTGCGTGGTGGTGATTGCTGAGACGCGACGCGACAACTGGCGACGAGGCGGGATCGAAATCCACGCGTCGCGGCGACTGTCGGAGCCCACCCGGTCGCGGAACAAAATTCGGAGCCAGGAGCCCACCCTGGTCCGAAGCGCCAGCAGAAGAAAACATCGTTGCGGGAGCCCACCCCGGCGCTGCTAACAGAAGTAAGAGCAGCGCGATAGTGAAACTGAAGGAAAGATTAAGATCCCTCCCGTGCGTGAGCTTCAACGAACTCTCGCGAGAGGAGGCGGCCATCTTAAAGTCAGGCGAATTGAGCCAATCAGCGCCCAAGATAGACGGCGGCCATTTTAAAAGGTCAGGCAAAGTCCCGAACAGCGCGAAATCGCGCGAGAGTGCGGCGGCCATCTTGGAGTCAGGCAATTTGGGCCAATAGGAGCACAGGAAGGCCGGGAGGCCATTTTAGAGTCAGGCAAAAAAGGAAAATAGACGAAAAAGGTCCAAATAAGGAGAAAACGACAAGAAAAAGGTGCCAAAGAAAGGAAATAGCACCAGAGGAACAAGAAGGAAGGAGAAAGAAGGCAAGAAGTACATAAATAAAACAAAGAAAGGAAGAATATGGGTGACGAAGAAACAAGGAGCACACAAGCTGTGTTCCGCAGGCCGCTGCCATTCAACATGTCGGAACCGCAAGCAGGCATCAGATGGGAGAGATGGCTACGACAATTTGAACGATACATGCGCGCGACGGACGTCGCAGAGAGCAAACAATTAGATCTGCTGGTCAACCTTGCCGGAGACGAAATAGAAGACTTAATGATGACACTACCAAGTGAAAAGACGGCGGATTACAAAGGCGCGAAAGCGTGCCTCACAGAGAAGTTCGACCCCCAACGCAACATCGATTTTGAAAGGTACACGTTCCACACAGCATGCCAGCAACCAGAAGAAAGCATGGATGACTTCGCGACAAGGTTGCGGAAGTTGGTGACATACTGCGAATTTGATAAATTTGACAACGAAGAAGCAATACGAACGCGCCTCATCGTAGGGTGTTTATCAGTAGAGTTCAGAGCACGCATCCTAAAAGAACCAACAACACTTGAGAAAATACTGACGATGGCCCGCACAGAAGCACGGGCCACGCAGCATGCCAAACAAATACAAATTGGAAAAGAAAAGGGAGAAGCGATGGCACATCGGATGACGGAACATTTCAAAAAGAACGACAACAGGGAGCAACAACATCACAGGAAACAAGCGGTCCCATGCTACAGATGCGGCTTTGACTTCCCACACGTTGGCACCTGCCCAGCAATGGGCCAGAAATGCAGAAAATGCAATAGGGACAATCACTTCGCAAGCACCTGCATGAGCAGGCAATTTAGGAACGAGAGGGGACGAACAGCAAGACAAGGGACAACAGGCACCAGACACGCCAGACATATGGAGACAGCAGAGAGAGGCTCGTCGGAAGAGTCGGATGAACAGACGACGGCTGGGAGAGAAGCACGGCTATACCTCATGTCCGACACACCCAAAGAAGGAAGACAGCAGGAACACATCCAGCTGGTGGAGAAACAGCAAATAAAAAAGACGGCCACAGTAGACATCGACGTCGGGCGCCACAGAACAACGTTTGTGCTAGACAGTGGTGCCACATGCAACATAATGTGCATGTCCGAGTACATGAAAATGAGAACAAGGCCAACGCTATCGCCATCAACAGTAGATGTGTTCACGTGGGGATCAAAGACACCAGTAGAAAACATGGGCAAGTTCACTGAGACGCTAACATATCAGGACGTGACGCGTCAGGAAGAAATACATGTGCTGAAAGGGGACATCCCAGCGCCCTGCCTGCTGAGTAACGTCACGGCACAAGTCATGGGGCTGTTGGCGATGACGTACCACATGACAGAAAAAGAAAACATACTGCAAGAATATCAAGAAATACTGCAGGGACTGGGGAAGCTAAAAGACAAACAGGTCACCCTACACATAAATGAAGCGGTGAGACCAGTGGCACAGCATCACAGGAGAGTGCCGATCCACCTACAACCGCAAGTGGAGGAAGAAATAAATAACTTACTGCAGCAAGACATAATTGAGCCTGCAGACGGGCCAACACCGTGGGTATCACCGATTGTGGCAGTCCCGAAGAAAAATACGTCCAAAATAAGGATCTGTGTGGACATGAGACTACCGAACACTGCAATATCGAGGGAACGTCATCCAGGACCTCATCTGAACGACATGATCAGCAGGCTGACAGGGGCGTGCCGATTCTCAAAGCTAGATCTATACAAAGGGTATCACCAACTAGAGCTGGACCCACAGTCGAGGTACATAACAACATTTTCCACACACCTAGGACTATTCAGATAAAAACGGCTCAGTTTTGGTATCTCGTCAGCGGCCGAAATATTTCAGGAGACAATAAGACAGGTGATACGACCAGTACACAACAGTTTCAATTACAGTGACGACATCCTAGTGTTTGGGAAATCAGACGGAGAACATGACAGCGCCTTAAGGCAAGTGTGCAAACATCTAAAGCAGGCTGGACTAACACTAAATGGAGAGAAGTGCGAGCTAGGGAGAACAGAACTGATTTTCTTCGGACACATATTCTCGGAAAAAGGGATGAGGCCTGATCCCAGCAAAGTGGAAACGCTAAAGAAGACAAAGCCACCGTCAGATGTGGCAGAAATAAGGTCATTCCTAGGCCTGGCAAGCTACTGTGCCCGATACATACAAGACTTTGCCACAGTGAGCACGCCGCTGAGAGAGCTAACAAAACAGGGCCAGAAATTTGTCTGGTCTCAAGAGTGCAATGAGTCGTTCGAAGAGATCAGGAAGGCTGTGATGACGGCGGAGCACCTCGCATACTTCGACCCTCGGCTCTGCACCGAGCTGACGGTTGACGCCAGCCCAGTGGGGTTAGGTGCAATATTAGCACAACACCTGCCGGGAAAGGAGTCACCAAGGAAGATTGTCTCATATGCCAGCAAAAGCTTGACAGACATTGAGAAGGCGTACTCCCAGCCGGAGAAAGAAAGCTTGGCGGTGGTATGGGCATGCGAGCATTACCACATGTTTGTGTACGGAAAGCCGTTCACCATCATCACGGACCACCAAGCACTAGTAACAATTTACGGCAACCCAGCAGCAAAGATGCCGCCCCGCATTGAGCGCTGGGGCATCAGACTAATGGACTACGACTTCAAAATTGTCCACAAACCTGGGAAAGAGCATAATCCAGCCGACTACATGTCACGGCATCCGCTGCCACATGCAGAAAAAAAGGCCTCAATGGCCGAAGAATACTTAAACTTCGTGCTAAAGCAAAGCACGCCGGCACCAGTAACTCTAACAGAGATAGAGAGAGAAACGGAAAAAGATGACACACTGCGAGCGGCCCAAGAAACGACGAGACAGCAAAGATGGAGACATATAAACAACAACTGCACATGGAAGGGAGGAGTACAAAAGGAGGAGATGCTGGCTCTACAGAAAATAAGTGGGGAACTCTCGGAGACAAACAGCGGAATAGTAATGAGGGGCACCAGGATAGTCATTCCACGTTCGCTACGACGCCAAGTGGTCAGCATTGCACACGAGTCACACAGGGGCATTGTGGCGACAAAAAAACTGCTGAGAGAAAAGGTTTGGTTCCCGGGGTTAGATCGTCTAGTCGAAGATACGATAGCGGCCTGTCACCTCTGTCAAACGACGGGTCCGCCTGCAAGACAAGAACCACTGCAAATGTCGGAACTACCAAGAGCAGTATGGACAACAATGGCCGCTGATTTCTTTGGACCTCTAGACGCGGGAACTTACCTACTGGTCATAATAGATGAATACTCCAGATTCCCGATTGTGCGATCAGTCTCCTCAACGTCAGCAGCCGCAACGCTACCTGTTCTGGACGACATATTCGCAGCATGGGGCTCCCCGGAGACGTTGAAAACGGATAATGGCCCTCCGTTCTCAGGAGAGGAGTTCCGAAGGTTCATGGCTTACCTCGGAATACAGCACAGAAAGGTAACACCACTATGGCCGCAAGCAAACGGCATGGTCGAAAGATTTATGGGAAACATCAAGAAGGCAGTTCAGAGGGCGAAACTGTCGCAGATTTCCCTAGGACAAGCACTATGCCAAATGCTGAGGGATTACAGAAACACGCCTCATGGATCTACAGGGAAATGCCCGGCGGAGCTAGTACTAGGGAGGACAAGCAGAACAAGGCTGCCGCAGATAGAAGGACTGGCCGCGCCGGGGCACGAAGGCGTGGCAGCAAAAGATGAGGCAGCCAAGAAGAGAATGAAGGAATATGCTGATGGAAGACGACATGCCACCAAATCACACCTCCATGAAGGAGACACTGTCATTGTACGACAGAGACAACAACGGAAGTCGGACAGTGCATTCGCCCACGACCCATTGACGATAACACAAGTGAAAGGAACCATGATAACAGCAGAATCAGACAGCAGGCGAATCACAAGGAACAGCTCACACTTCAAAGGCTTAAAAGAAGAAAAAGAGGAAGAACACGCAACAACGAAGGAATGCAATGGAGCAGGTGTCGCAGAAGCAACAAGGCCAAAGGAGGGCCAAGGACAGGTGGAGAGGCCAAGAAGAGACATTGTGAGACCGAAGAGACTAATAGAGGAAATGTGAAATGCCGCTCTAGGCAGCATCTCACGGGTCACATCAGTCGACAGTTCACATCCTGCAACTGACTACAAAAGAGACTGTCCCATTTTACTACCAACGAATGCTACTGTCGTAATGCCTTTGTGACAAAGGGGGGAGATGTAGTGTCCTGAGAAATGAGGCACTAGGACCCCGAGGAGGGCAGAGGGCAGGAGAGGTCACCGGACACCAGTTCCGGTCAAGGGGTGAGGGGCAGGATATACACAGGAAGCGGGGGACGAGGCAGGACGTGCAGCATGCTGGCTGCAGATACATATGCATGCAATAAATAATAGAAACTGACCTGGCTGCGTGGTGGTGATTGCTGAGACGCGACGCGACAGTGGACAGAATCATGTACCAAGTCCCTGACCTATTCTCCCCATAATAAAACCTTAAATACCGATCTATCGTTTCTCGCGTTCTACCACGGCTCAATGTGAATACTCCAAGCGTGTTTCCTCCCCTGCTTTAACATCGATTTATAATGCATCCATTTCTCTTCTCTTGTTGTTTGGGTTTAGGTGCCTCGCGTTTTCATTGGCGAAAAGAGCGTTGGTGGCTGTTCAGACGTGACCGAGCTTGTGAACAGCGGGCAGCTCCAGCCAATGATCCAAGCCATTGGAGCCCTCCAGTAACAAATGGTAGGTGGAGAGCATTAGTGGGCCCAGACTCTAAGCGTCTTGAACATGTTTTCTCACCGCACCATATGGCTGTCCCCAGGGATTTAAGTGGGGGGAAAAAACTAGGGGTGCTCTAAAAGGGGCGGGGCAAACCCCTTAAAGGGGTGATGCCTATCCAAGTAGGGCCATGGTTAAAACCAACTCCATTCTGCCGATTGCTGGAAGAATTAGCCCCCCCCCCCCGAAATATTTATTAGCATCCCCTCTCCCACCCCCCAAAATTTGGCTCTAGCTGCGCCTGACACCCAACATCCAAATACCAATATTATTATTTTATCTGTTGTTTGATTTCAGTGAGGATACGTGTAACAATGCCTCCAGTGCTTAATTTGTCAAAAAAAACTTAGTGCCGGGGCCCTTGACAGTAGGACACTAGAGCTTGCACCATCCGTTGCTCCTGGCAGCACTGCCAATGACAGCACCAACACACTATTAATCATCACACTCTTAAAAGTGTGACAGTTTATACTATTACAGGCCCCCAAAGCTATAAGAATAGCTTTGGAGGCAAATACTGATCATTGGAAATTGAAAATAAAATAATAAACAGAAGTTGTTGTGCTCGTACCTAAATTGGCAGACACCACTACCATGTGGCATACAGTCATAAGCCCCGGTGCTGGCAATTAAGTGCCTGTGCTGTGCACCGGAAAGCACCGGCACAAATTAAGCACTGAATGCCTCCATATTAGTACACATGCAAACTATGCTTCCGGTTGTTCTCCACCGTGCCCTGAAGCTGGGGGAGCACAAACCACCACCTAACACGTTCTCAAGTTCGAGAAAAAAAAGGAGCATGCCAATTGGCCCTTATGGGAAATTGTCATATTACATTGCGCATGAAGCAGTCACTGAGCACAACCACTACACGGTTTAAAAGAATCACAGCCCCATGCTGTCACTGACTTAGTGAGTATACTGATAACAGAGTTTGAACGCTAGGTTAGCCATGTTAGCCTTCCATCCGTCTGAGGTCTGTAAACTGATTATTTATACAATCAAAACACTTATTTATTGCACTTAAAAGCGCCAGAAATGAAGTATGCATTGCCACTCTAAAAACAAGCTTTTAATATGCATCTCTTTGAACCTGTTCATGACTTTGACTAATTCATTGCCTTTTTCATATTAATGCCAGTCAAATGTATACATAAGACGCCAGGTGTGCAACGCCCATTGGGCTCAAAGGGCTTCAGCCACCCCTCTCCGCCCGTCGTGTGTGTCAGCCTGGCTAAGCCAGCTTCCCGGGCTGGCGGCCGTCTTCTTGCAGCCGCACCCGAGTACTTCACAGGTCTTTAAAAGACCATTCACTTGTTAACTAGGCTTTGTTGTGTTTTCACCCCTTCTTAGAGCCCCTGCATCTCCACTCTGCATATTGCTGGAAGAATTAGCCCCCCGCGACATTTGGCTCTAGTTGCGCCTCTGTAAGACGCTGTTGTGCCAGTGAAGATACAATTGTTCGCAGAAAATGCTGTCCCAGAGCCGTGAAACGAGGAATAAAAGGGTTCAGACATGTGCAAAAAAGTCCTGGGGTACCACATGATTAGCCTGACCTCTTACAGTAAACTGCACTCAGCCACCCCTGCTGAAAGTCCATTAAGACTCCACTCTGAAAGGATCATCATTAAGTACCAGGAGCTGGGAGTTCAGGTTACATTATGCTCTCCCTTGAAGGATCGCTCCTGCAGCCTGCAACCCCCTTGCTCCCTCTGACTGGATCGAGAGCCATGTGGTGGCGCGGTTTTCATGATCCACATAATAATGACCAGTGGTATGAAAACTGTGATGTAGAATAGAGTGGGCATCCTACCCTGAACGTGGGTGCATTCCTCATCTGAGTAGTCCTTCATTAACAAAGTCACTCACCAGCACTTTTGTCTGTTTTTGTTCAACAATCTAGGCATTGCTAAACACACTATTCACTCATAAATAAACGCAGACTCCATTCACAACAAGTCAAAGCCCTTTGTGAGGCCCGAAAATAGAGCCTGATAGAGACCTGTTTCGAGGCCCCCTGAAAATAACTGCCGGTGCTCAGACCCGGACAGACCCGGCCCACTTAAAGCCCTGGCTGTCACTAAATAAGGTTGCACCTCTCTTACCAGTACAGAGTTCCCTCAACACAGCTGACTTCAACATCTTTTTCAGTATTTAGTTTCAATTGTAATAAACATTGCTTTCTTTACAAGACAAAAAACCAGCTATACAAACAGACTTTTGCAACATTAGCGGAAAACGCATGGAGGTGAACAAGGGGACGCATGGCAATGTGGTGTAGATTCTTCAGCACTGATAGTTGTATTCTAACAGGAGTCCGAGACAGTTCAGCCTAGTTGTGTAATGCAGCTTTTGTGCTTGCTTCTTGTGATCTGTCGGGTATAACCAAGCAATTGCTTTGTTTACGATTGAATCAAAAGAAGCTAAATACATCAATCAACAAAAAATTAATCATAAAGGAAATTATATTTAAGAGGACTACATGAAAAAATAAACAGTGACAATGTGGTCCTCTTAAATATAATTTCCTTTATGATGAATTTTTTGTTGATTGATGTATTTAGCTTCTTTTGATTCAATCGTAAAACAAAGCAATTGCTTGGTTATACCCGACAGAACCATTGTATTTTATATCATTTATACCCAGGTTCTGAGGGACACAGGGTCACCCCATTGTTTATGAAATATGCTTCTTGTGATCAGCCTGTCTGAGGAAATATTGCTACCTTAAGTAACAAGAGCCAGAATGGAAGTCAGACTAAACACAGGAGGCCCAATTAGTTAATGGTAGGAAATCCACCTCTCTATACAGTGCACCACAATGGGGCACACTGTGTAGTGAGGTCGGGGAGACCCTTGTTCGTTTACAGAGGCAAAAGTAGATAATACTGCCACTCTTTATTGTGGTAGTGTGGGCGAGGAATAGGCTTATCAGAGGGTTGTGCTAAGCATTTGTTGTAGTAGCAGAGGCAATGAATGATGCACACACTCAATGAATGAAGTAGAGACCAAATTGGAAAAATATTACTTTTTTAATATAAATATCAATTTCGGGTACGAGGTAAATACTTTTTGCAATACAAGAAAATCACAGTAAATGCAATATCTACAGTTGTGCGCAATTATGTACAATACATTTCCTATTGAAGGAAAAAGGCAATTGGCAAAAGCAATGCAGTGCAGTTATTGTGCGGTTACCCGTTTGGAAATCAGAAGGTTCAGGGCCAAGGTCCAAAGTGCCAAGGCCAAGTTCTCTGGAGCTTCCTGAGTTTCTCAGGCAAGCAGAAACAAAGGGACCTTGTGGCTAGCTCACTATGAAGGAAGGGGGCCACTTGTAAAAGCAAAGGGGGGACTTGCAGGCAATTCTGAGGTCGCAAGGGCTCCGGGGCCTAAGGAGCACAGCTTGTTTGAAGGTGTCTCGGCCAGACGGGCTGGGTGTAGTGAAGATGTGCAGCTGGGCAAAGGTGCACAAAGTTGAACCTCTCTGTCAGTGACTGGCACCTTGGAGCAACAATTCTGGAGTCCTGAAGTTTCTCACCAGGTGCTGGCTTGCTGTAAAGTTGGAGTCCACCTGCACTCGGTTTTGTACGTTTTTGCCTCAAGGGGTCTGGTACCGTGGGTATTGGTGCCTTTCAGCTCTGGTGGATCCTGTGGCCTCAAGAGTTGGTGCAGAGGCCGAACTGACCCTCCAGATGAGGGGTACCTTTCGCTGGTACTCGAAGATGTTGGGCTGTTTGTTGTTTTTGGTGCCTGCTGCTGCAGGTAGCTAGTACCTCTATCTTAAGGGAGTTTTCTGGTGATTTGTGAAATGCTGATGAATTACCAGGGTTTGTGGAGGCCACACAGCAATGAGACGAGCTGGAGGACAGTTGTTGTAGAGTTCTGTAATCTGTCGTTTGCACCCAATGTCCACCATGAGGTCTGCAGTTCTCGGTCCAACAGCGTTGTTTTATTTGTCCTCTTCTTGTATCCATGGAAACTAAATTCAGGGTCTGGGGATGCCACCTTAATACTAAATTTAGGAGAGTTTACAAGGGAGCGACGGGTAGTGGCCAATGGGCCCCTTAACTGGGGGTGTCTACATCCTCTATTATGCCCACCTCCTGTGGGGGGGCGGCATAACCCTAGCCCTGATTAAAGATGCCCCACCATCTTCAAGATGTTAGCACTTAAAAATGTGCTTCCCCTCGCCTCCAGCACCTGAGGGGTGGAGTTGGCAGAGGGGGGCACCTCCTATTCTTTCTAAATTTTCCCACCTGTCTTTCTGCCAAATGTGATAAGAACAGGAGGGGGGCTGCTCCTTCTATCAGAAGAGGTTGGGGTCGCATTTCAAAGGAGGCAAGCCTTTGAAGTTTCCCGCCTCAGATGGCTCTTCCTGACTGGGGAAAGGTGTGAACACCTCCACCCAGGACAGGCTTTGTTCTCAACTTCTGGACACGCTGGCGCTCACCCCATGAGTTCAGAACTCTGTCTGGTGGTGGCAGGCTGGCTTAGACCAGTCGGCGACCACACTAAAGGTTGGTAGGTTTCAAGGCACCCCTTTAAGGGATCCTCTGTGTGCAATTTGTAATCTGACCATGGAATCAGTGCAGGTGTATTAGCATGAGATGTTTGATACCATACATCCCATAATACAGTGAAGCCATCATGGAGCTGAGGAACTCAAAATGACGAGTGTCCAGCCTATGTACTCTCTATGGTTTCCCTGTTCACGTACAATATCCAAGAATTGATTGACATGGATATTGCAGGGTCATATCTGCCCATGCAGATATGTCCTCACAGGAGATATAGTGCACCCTGCCTTAGGGCTATAAGGCCTGCCAGATGGATGTCTTGCATATCTATATCAGATGCAGTGTCTGTGGGCATGGCACACAGGAATGTGCTCCAAGTCGCCTGAGAGGACATTACGTTGGCACAATTTGTGCTGCTCCCTTTGGGGTCCCTCTTCAGTGCCAATGTCCTAGGTACCAGGTGTACCATTTACTAATGACTTAAAGGTGTACTGAAGTTGTTCCAATTGGGAAATAAAAGGTACAGTTTATGGAAAGAGCTTCTGGCACAAGGGGCCTAGTTGGCAGGGACACTGTGCACTTCCGGTCGAAATTACATCCTTTTCCAGGCAAACCATGTCCAATAGAGGCACTATCCTACACTAAGCATTATCACCAGGCATTCCTCTGAGACACAGTAAAAAGTGCCAAAGGTAATTTGGGTGATGATGACATCTAATATGGAAAGATTATATTCACAAATTTATATTTGGACATGGTCTGATTAGAACAGAGCTTGTTATGTTTACTATGGCATTGCCTACTACTCACCTCGGCAACCGCTATACTCCTCTGCAGAGTACCCCAAGGGCCTTTCTTCCCTCAGCCCTACGCTATTCAAAGCCTACAATGCACCTCTGATGAACATCACCCAGACCCATCGAATCAACATCATCTCCTATGCCTATTACACCCAACTCATCCTTTCCTTCAGTGTAACATCATGCACTTGGAGCAACTTCACCAGCTGCATTGCCAAAGTCTACAGCTGTATGAACACCAGTTGTCTGAACCTCATTTTTTTTAAATATCGAAGATCAATCTGGCGCTGGTATCCATACAACTAACAAATCCCTTAAATCTCAGTGTCTTGCACAACAATGGAAGTAGTTTTGATTACATAATGAGGCAGAGCAGCAGAAACATTAAAGCCCCCTTTTACATAAACACACCCCTAAGCCTACCTGGTGATCGCTTGAGAAAGTGCATGCATAATAGTACATTCTTTAATGCACCCAGAGCTTGTGTCTGTAAAGAAACTGCCTACCATTTCCTCACAGGGAAGAGGCAGTCTAAGGGCTAATGTAAAAAGCTATTTCGAGGTTGTAAATTTCAAAATTGGTTTTGGAAGGCATAACACATTTCTTCTTGGAAGTGGTATGTTTAGGATATCCCATCCAAATAACATTTTGTTATGGTATGTATTAATTGTTTTGCAAAAAAAATCCAGTTGCAGGACATTGTACAACTACAGAGTTAGTCGTACTACATTTGGGAGAGTAGCATCTCCTCCTTTACAAAAAAAAAACCTGCAGAAAGAAACTTTTGTTTGTAAATGCAGCCATGTTCCCTTTTAAATAAAAGTGTATGTATGTATGTATGTATGTATATATATATATATATATTCACTTAAAAAACCATAGGTTTCACACAAGTTATAGTTAGCTGTACATTTCACTCGTAAAAAACCAATGAAATTCCACGTTATAGTTAGATCAGGTAACTATAACTTGCGCGCCCACAATAAACTGCTGATGACGTCACATATTACATCACTTATGACATGGTCAGTGACATCACTCATGATATCAATGATGACATCTGAAATGACACATTGTCCATTGCGGTCGCGCAAGTTATAGTTACCTGATGTAACTATAACGTGGAATTTTATTGTTTTTTTACGAGTGAAATGTACAGCTAGCTATAACTTGTGTGAAACCTATGGTTTTTTAAGTGAATTTGCAAGGTTTTTTAAATGCTAATTCCTAACTATAACGTGTGTGAAACCTATGGTTTTTTCAATGAATTTGTACGGTTTTTTAAATGCTAAGTTATGTATTTATTTTTAATTTTTGCGCGCACGGTGCGCTTCGCGCACCGTGCGCGCGCTGTGGGCACTAGGTGCGCTTCGCGCACCGAGCGCCCACGTTGCGCATTTCGTACCGTGCACACCTCGTCATTTTTTACAAAATATCAATTGTTTTTTTCTCCCTTGGGGGTCCTTAGATTTATATATTAAATGTGATTGTTAATTCTTTTTTTTTTTAACTTTTTTTTTACCGTACGCGTACGGTAAGCTTACCGTACGCGCACTCCGCGATTTTTTTAAAAAAAAATATTAAATTTATTTTTCATACTTTTTGGTCCTTCGTGAACCCCCTGACGAACGCTAGGGGGTCTGCAACTCTCTTTGTTGCCCCCTTTTCATGTTATCAACCTTTGTTTTTCAGTGCGAGAGACAGAAAATGGCGGCCGATACTTTCTGATTTCGACCGATTCGAATGTTTACAGTCATGTAACCACCAATCAGAATTGAGCTCGCGCACGGCACCGTACGCGTACGGTAAGCTTACCGTAAGCGCACAGAGCGCGCCTATAGATATATATATATATATATTGATTTAAATGCTATTTTCTCAGGACCTACTGAACAGATTTACACCAGACCTGCAAAAGGCACATCCCTGACCTGAGGACTACCTCTCTGCCCAATTTCAAGTAATTCTGTTCAGCCGTTCGGGCTGTAGCTCGGACTAAAGGTCCTATGGGAAAATGCATGGGGAAAATGCGTTTTGGGACCCCCCTTTTTTCTCAGCCCCCGCTTGACGAATCCCCCCGAGACTTTCAGGGTAGGAGTGGAGCGTAGCGCCCCATTAGTTTTGAAAAATTCGCGAGGATTCGTCAACCGGCGCCAAAGTTATTCCAAATAGAATGTTGCGGATTTCCTATGGAAACACGGTCCTAACTATAACTATCTACTTGCGTCCGCCAGTAGATGATAAAATATATATATATATATAGTTACTTTATTTGAATGCAATCACAGACCTGGTTGTAGGAAATTGGGTTGGTGATGGTGGGGGGGGGGGGGGGGGGGGGGGGAGTCTGAAACCCTACTCGAGCAGCAACCACAATTTTGGTCAGGGTGAAACTCCAGTATATCCCAAATTAACCTGTTCTAAGCCCTCCAGTAGCGTGCCACTAATGCAGTCTGGCTTACATTAGAGACAATGTGTAAAGTAGTTATGCAGCACTTAAAATGGTCATAAAGTGGAAGCACAACACAAGGAAAATGTAATGAATTATTCGAGACCAAAACTACAAAAAGCCAATCAGTAGAACAGGAGATAATCAATTTTTAAAGATTTAAGGAGAAACCGTGATTAGAAGTACAAAGCACCAACTGTGGTTAGCTCATCGCACAAGATGGGGGACAAACTTCAGGCGACATCGATGGAGTGCGGGCCAGGTACAGGAATTAGGTCCGCTGAACAAAGTACCTTAAATTCTAGTTTGAGGAGCATTGTGCTATCCCGCATCGAGGATGCATCACGCAGCGGCGGTTCAGAGGAAGCTGTGATGTGAAGTCCTGCTTAGTCATTGAGGATGCAGTGGAGGAGGGGCTTGCAATGCGAAGGCCTGTGTTGAGCATGTGTCCCACAGCCGTGATTCCAAGGAGCCTGGGACTGTGATTTGAGGTCCTGGGTTGAGGATGAATCACTCTGTGTTGGTTTTGCACACAGGACCACAGCTGGGCTGGTATGGCTCCTTCAGGCTCACTTTAGAGGGTTCAGGACTGGGATGGTACCACTTGGGATGGCGGGGGGGAGGAGGTGGGGTAATAACTCTCAGCAGATGGTGTGCATGTTTTGGGTTCAAGGTGATTTGAGCCTTTCCTGTCCCCAAGGCTCTGATATGGAGGCCAGCAGCTAGATGTTGGAGGCACTCTGGTGGTCCTACATTCCACATACAGGTCTAGTCCTTCTCATTCATTCAGGCAGCAGAGTAGCAGTCCTTATTGCGGGGCAGTATAGCAGTCCTTCTGAGTCTTCCATAGGTCTATAGGTTTACTGCAGAGCTGGGTCTGAGGGTCCAATATTTATAGCAAACGCAAGGAGATGATGGACGGAGTGCTGAAACTTTTCAGACACTCACCCCCAGTCACAGATCTGGGTTGAATCCATCATCATTCTTTAGCTCACTTCGCCACCTCCGTTCAGACCCAGCTATATGCAAATCAGTCATGACCCTGTACCTCATGGAAACAGTCCAGCCCGAACTGCCATGCCAGGTCTTCCCTGAACTGGAAACAAGCATCCTGGGACTGGTTTCTGTGTAACACCCTTCATCAGCCAGGCTAGCTTGAATCCAGTGAGCAAGGGACCCATGTCTGGGCATACCCTTCCAATTTAGAGTGAACAAAGCAAACCCAAGGAGATGATGGACAGAATGCTGAAACTTTTCAGACACTCGCCCCAGTCACAGATCCGGGTTGAATCCATCATAATTCTTTAGCTCACTTCGCCACCTCAGTTCAGGCCCAGTTATATGCAAATCAGTCTTGACCCTGTGCCTCATGGGAAAAGTCCCGCCCGAACTGCCAAGCCAGGATTTTCCTGAACCGGAAACCAGCCTCCTGGGACCGGTTTCTGGGTAACAGCCCTTCATGGTGCCCGTCTTGAATTCTGAGAAGGTTCTGGAGGTTTTCATCCCAGAGGTGTCTGGAATTTCCTGCCTCCCTGCCCAGGACCTAGCCTGTTTTGGTGACAAAAGACTAGTGTCGAACCCTTTGTGAGTGTGCTTAGGCAGAAGCTTTGTCATGTGCATATGGTAGGTGACTGCTCCTCCCCCTCTTCAAATCCGAGATGGCCCATCCTGCCAACATCTTTTCTTCCTTTGTCTCACTATCTGCAAGCAATACACAAAGACCAACTGCCAGCTACTTATAATCATTTGACCCAGGATATAGGCTGCAGGCTCCAAATGATTAGGACAAGAAAATGTCAACGTTCTAAAAGTGTTTTTTTTTCTCCAGAATTGGGACTTAACAATCCAACTCACCATTAGAGAGGGTTTAAAGTATAATTCTTTAAACACTAAACTCAAGATTTCTACCCTCTACCAATTGAAAGGGATCACTTACTACCTGTAGTAAGTTAGCTCAATGTGATACTATGGGAGACATAGGCATTGTAGTAGTGAAAAACGAATTTAAGAGTTTTTCATTGCCAGGACATGTGAAAGTTAAAAGTACATGGGCAACTTTTTAAATACACAGCACTCTGCCCACTGGGCAATTTAGGGTCTACCCTCGGTGTGACACTTATGTATTAAAAAGGAAGGTTTAGGCCTGGCAAAAAGTTTACTTTGCCAGATCGAAATGGCAGTTTAAAACTACACACACTCACACTACCACTCTACAATGGCAGCCCGGATGCATGTTTAAAATGCTGCTTAAGTGGATGGCACAATGAGTGATTCAGGCCCACTAACAGCATTTTAATTTACATGCCCCGAATACATGTAGCACCACTTTATTAGGGACTTAAATGTAAATTAAATATGCCAATTGGGTGTTAGTTAGATTTACAATGTTTAAAGGAGACAGCAAAGCACTTTAGCACTGGTTAGCTGTAGTAAAGTGTGCAGAGTACTTAGGTAAAACTAAGTTAGCAAAAACAGAAGGATTGAAGGCAAAATGTTGGGGAGAAAACCACGCCAAGGATGTCTGGTCCAACAATGATAATTTGCTGACCCCTGTGGGCCACCTTCCCATTGATATACAATTTCAATGAGTTGCAATTTGCACCTACCTCATGAAAATTGATGAGGTAGGTCAAATTGTGACCCCCTACGATCTGGAATTTTATGTACCAACCTATTAGTACATAGGTTGGGTCACAAAGTTCTTTTACATTTGCTGCACACTTTGCGACCATTTTTGCAAATGAACATTTCCTTCATCAGGCTCCTAGACATCTAGTTGTTGGTCTAGCCAATTTCACATACAATTTCATATTCTGCCACTTTTTTGGGCCACTTCTAGCTCTTCTTCATCTCACATTTTATAGGTTTTTTTTTAGCTCTTAGTCCACCTTGGTATTCAGAGGCCTCTTCTCTTGGTCTCTTTAATCAGCCTGTTCTTTTAGTCACTTTTTCTTATCCTCAGTCACCACCTGTTCCCACTGCTTACCCCTTTTTCTGATCTAATCTAGATTCCTCTTGCCAATGATTCGGTTTGTCTTGATGTGGGCAGGCTCTGTGGGAGCCCATATCCCTATCTCCTCGTTCTAACTTGTACTATATTTAGTCACTACACTGCTGCATTAAGTGTTCCTGTTTCCTGGTGAAGAAGCTGCAGCCAGGCCAAAGCAGCACCGAAGTGGGGGAAAGTGATAGATGAAGCAGGCAGTTGCAAGAAGGCCCCTGGAAGCTTGTTGTGTCCCTGTAGTTCACACAGGAGGTCAGCCAACTGACCCTTGGGGTCTCTCTGTGTAGCTTAGGATCAAGACAAGCAGGTCCTGGCAGTGACAAACACCTAATGTCATTTGTTCACTGTTGTAAGGCTGATCTTTCCCATAGACTAACTCTGGGCTATCTTATGTCAATTAATAAATGCTAACCTCCGATTGGGAGCAGATAAATTATGTTTGTTTGTATAAGCTTTATTCGAGACAATTCTCATAAAAGCACATAAAATCAACACAGTTATACAATAATACATTATTACGGATTAAAAATTCATTAAACATAGAGTACAGCTCATACAACATTTGCATATAAAAACCATATTTACAAATAATATTACATTAATCATTGTTGAGAGGAATACCTTGTTACCTGCTTCCCCCCAGGGACCGTCTTCTAATTGCCCATGCCCAACCCAGGTATTTAGCTACCCCTATGACTATCGAATCCTGAGTTGTAGTACGTAGGATTCTTAGAGCCACTGTGCTGTCTCGTGTCCCCAAGTTTTTGCATACCGGCGAGAGCCATTTTCTCCTCGGATTCACATAAGCGTGGCATACGAAAAGAAAATGGCCTATGCTCTCCTCGGCATTTTCGCATGTTGGACATAAGTTATTGGTGTGTCTGTGCCAGCCAGATGTCAGTTTCTTGAGGGGGATAGATCCTGATCTTAGCTGAAATACAAGTTTCCTGTCCATTGGTACCGTGATGTTGTCCCAGTAATTTTCCAGGGCAGGAAAAATTTTTATCTCCAGGAAGCGACCAGTCATAGAGTCGGCCCTGGTGTCATTCAGCATCTTACCGCCAACCCAATCTCAGTATTGTTCTTTAAGGGCTTCTTTGCTAGGGAAGATCTCTCCCTCAGGGTTATTCCAAAGATTTGAAAACCCTAAGTTTACTAACATGGACTTCAGATGTTTTAGCCATTTTATCTTATGGAAGGTATCTTCCTTGATAATCCATTGAAAACCCTCCGCATATTGTCTTATTTCTGGAGTCGTCCAGAGACGTCTCCAGTAAAGGACTGGGCGCAATCGGGCTCTATCTACAATGGTGCGTCTACCTAACTCCAGAAACAGTGGGGTTAAGGGGGTACTCTGTGGGAGTCTTGTAATCCCTCGCATAAACTTGTTCTCTGAAGTCTGAAGAGCTGCTAAACCATCCCAGGCCCATAGCTCCGCGCCATATAATGTGGCACCCAAAACCTTCGCGTCATACACTATTAATGCGGATTTTATGGGTTTTGTTTTGGATTTGCGGTGTTCCCCCCTTAAAGCACCAGAAAGCTGCTGGTGCTTTAAGACCACTTTATCTACATGATGCGTCTAGCCAATGCCCTCTGCGATCTGTACACCCAGGTACGTAAATTCTTTGACAATGTCTAACCTACTGCTGTTTAAGGTTACCTTGGGGTAGTTCCTGCGTCCGGGGGAAAAAGCCATTAGTTTTTTTTTCCCCACATTTACCTCTAGCCCATGCTCAGTGCAAAAAGCATCAAAAATGTTTAATGCACGTTGCAGCCCCATGGGGGTCTTAGACAAGATAAGAGTGTCGTCAGCGAACATCAGGATCGGAACCCTGGTGTCCGCTAACGATGGGGCATCAACACTAGCCTTCAGCATCCTCTCAACGATTCCGTTAATAAATAACGAGAAAAGTAAAGGGGCCATGGAACAGCCCTGTCGAACACCCCTTTCCACTGGGAAATCCTCTGTTGTCTCTCCACTTCCACCCCACTGGACTCTAGCGAAGTTGGATTCGTGCAGTCGCATAATTATTGTTAGCAGATCAGCAGGGATCCCCAACTTTTGCAAAACCAACCATAACTTAAACCGGGGGACTAGGTCGAACGCCGTCCGCAGGTCGACGAACGCGACGTACAGGCAGCCCCTTCCCAGTACAACG
This sequence comes from Triturus cristatus, assembly GCF_964204655.1. Taxonomy (NCBI): domain Eukaryota; kingdom Metazoa; phylum Chordata; class Amphibia; order Caudata; family Salamandridae; genus Triturus; species Triturus cristatus. The sequence continues at coordinate 594,205,476 of NC_140581.1, read as the reverse complement.
GTCTTCCACCTTAATATGGTAAAGCGGAAGACCTGATCGATGGTACTGGTTGCTCGCCTGAATCCCGCTTGGTATGGAGAAAGGGCGTTGTTGTCTTCAACCCAGTCCATAAGCTGGTTTGTTACCATTCTCCCGACTACTTTCTGTATGGTGGCTATTAAGCTTATGGGCCTATAGTTTGCAGGCAGTGAACGATCTCCCTTCTTGTGGATGGGGATAATGGTTGCGCCTTTCCAGAGGTCTGGGACCACTTCCCCCTTGGCTAGGGCATTCGCTACAAGGAGGGTATATCTCGCCCATCTGGTCATATCGTGTTTAAAAATATCAGGTGGAATGCCATCTGGACCTGGCGCCCTCCCACATTTCGCGGAACCAATGGCAATTTCCACTTCTCTAAGGGAGAACAAATCGTCGGTTGCATAAACCGGTGTTATACTATCAGCTGCCACAGGATGGTTAACTTCCGCGTACTGAGGTCTGAAGTAATCAACCCAAGCTTCCTCTACTACATTGTTGTCTGGCTTCGCAGGACCGGCTCCACTACCCCACTTGATGATTTTCCAGAATGCCCTGGAGTCTTTACTATCAGAGGCCTCTTTTAGTTCGGCCCAGTGGCCTTCATCCCAATTCTTTTTTGCACGATAGATGGCCATCTTATACAGTTCCCTATTCTTTGTCACAGCGGCGTGGTCCCTATTCCTTATGGCTTGTCCCAGGGCTAATCGTGCTGATCTACAATGACTATCAAACCACCTTCCCACTTCTTTAGATTTCTTCCCTTTCCTTTTTTTAATGAAGAAGCATGGTCTCAGGAGGGAGAATAACTTATTGTGGATTTCGGTGATTCCACTATCCCCTGGAACCACTGGAACCGCTGCTTACATCGCGGAAATTGCACAATCAACAGCATTATTGATGTAAGTCATAGTGGCCTCGTTTGCCAGTACCTTGGGCCATTTTAACCTGCGTTCATCATTACTCATAACAGGGGTTTCATCGTATATCACTAGAGGGTTACCCGCACCAGTATTCCACCACCTATGAGTCACACAGAGGGGGTTGTGGTCACTTTCAACCCGGGGCCTAACTGTCATGTCAACAACCCCTTTCCACAGTTGGAGACTGCACAAAATGTAATCAATTCGGCTCCTGTTGATGCCATTGTCAAAAGTGTAGCTGCCCTCCTTGTCCCCAGGTGTCCTCCCGTTCAGTGCTCTTAAGCCATGTTCCATACAAATTCCATTCAGTGATAAGATCTCTTTTGTCCATCTCCTTACAGGTTTTAAGCATAGAGGTGGTACTCCCCAGAGATTGTCCTCTTCGCTCTCCAAGAGGTCATTTGTACAGTCCAGAGGTTCAAAAGTCCTGTTGAGGTCCCCTACAATTATCGTTACACTTTCCTGGGGCTTGGTCTCAATGGCAGTAGACAACAGCTCAATGGTGGATAAATTGGTTACGTTGCTACCTCTCACGTAGACATTGTACAAATCTATTAGTTGACCCTTTGCTACGGAGATTCTTAATAATTGCAAATCACAATTTCCCAGGTCCAACATTTTGATGTTGACCTGCAGGTCCTGTCTAACCCAAACAGTTAAGCCAATTTCACATACAATTTCATATTCTGCCACTTTTTTGGGCCACTTCTAGCTCTTCTTCATCTCACATTTTATAGGTTTTTTTTTAGCTCTTAGTCCACCTTGGTATTCAGAGGCCTCTTCTCTTGGTCTCTTTAATCAGCCTGTTCTTTTAGTCACTTTTTCTTATCCTCAGTCACCACCTGTTCCCACTGCTTACCCCTTTTTCTGATCTAATCTAGATTCCTCTTGCCAATGATTCGGTTTGTCTTGATGTGGGCAGGCTCTGTGGGAGCCCATATCCCTATCTCCTCGTTCTAACTTGTACTATATTTAGTCACTACACTGCTGCATTAAGTGTTCCTGTTTCCTGGTGAAGAAGCTGCAGCCAGGCCAAAGCAGCACCGAAGTGGGGGAAAGTGATAGATGAAGAAGGCAGTTGCAAGAAGGCCCCTGGAAGCTTGTTGTGTCCCTGTAGTTCACACAGGAGGTCAGCCAACTGACCCTTGGGGTCTCTCTGTGTAGCTTAGGATCAAGACAAGCAGGTCCTGGCAGTGACAAACACCTAATGTCATTTGTTCACTGTTGTAAGGCTGATCTTTCCCATAGACTAACTCTGGGCTATCTTATGTCAATTAATACATGCTAACCTCCGATTGGGAGCAGATAAATTAACTGACATTTAAATGTCTGTATGAGGACACACTGCTGCCTGCCCTGGACCCAGCAGGTGGCTTTATGCCCGTGGGTCTCCCTGTCCCTCTCTCCTCTAGGTCTGGGGCCAGGGACATGTGTTCTCTTCTCCAGGGGGCCTGGTCCTAGTCCTTCTTGTCCTCCTTGTCCTCCTCTTCATCCTCATCCTTTTCATCCTCATCCTTTTCATCCTCCTTTTTATCCTCATTCTTTTCATCCTCTTCATCCTCATCTTCTTCATCCTCATCTCTTCATCCCCATCCTCCTTCTCCTCCTCCATCCCCCTCCTCCTCCATCCTCCTCCTCCTCCTCCATCCTCCTCCTCCTCCTCCATCCTCCTCCTCATCATCCATCCTCCTCCTCATCCATCCTCCTCTTCATCCTCCTCTTCATCACCCTCCTCCACCCTTATCTTCATCATCATCCTCCTCCCTCCTCTCATCACCATCGTCCTCATCGCCATCCTCCTCCTCATCTTCTCATTCATCCTCCTCCTTCCTCCTCCCTCCTCTTTGTCATCCCCTCATCCTCCTCCTCCCTAGTCATCCTCATCATCCTCCTCCTCATCATCCCCCTCATCATCCCCCTCATCATCCCCCTCATCCTCTTCCTCGTTATCCTCCCACTCATCCTCATAATCCTCCCTCCTCCTCCTCCTCCTCCTCCTCCTCCTCCTCCTCCTCCTCCCCCTCCCCCTCCCCCTCCCCCTCCCCCTCCCCCTCCTCCTCCTTCCTCCTCTTCCTCCTTCCTCCTCTTCATCCTCCTCCGCTTCATCCTCCTCCGCATCCTCCTTCTTTCTCCCCTTTATCATCCTCCCTCTTCTTCATCCTCCTTCGCTTCATCCTCCTTCTTTCTCCCCTTTATCATCCTCCCTCTTCTTCATCCTCCTCCGCTTCATCCTCCTTCTTTCTCCCCTTTATCATCCTCCTCCGCTTCATCCTCCTCCGCTTCATCCTCCTTCTTTCTCCCCTTTATCATCCTCCTCCGCTTCATTCTCCTTCTTTCTCCCCTTTATCATCCTCCCTCTTCTTCATCCTCCTCCGCTTCATCCTCCTTCTTTCTCCCCTTTATCATCCTCCCTCTTCTTCATCCTCCTCCGCTTCATCCTCCTTCTTTCTCCCCTTTATCATCCTCCCTCTTCTTCATCCTCCTCCACTTCATCCTCCTTCTTTCTCCCCTTTATCATCCTCCCTCTTCTTCATCCTCCTCATCCTCACCCTCCTTCTTTCTCCCCTTCATCATCCTCCTTCTTTCTCCTCTTCATCATCCCTATCCTTCTTCATCCCCCTCTTGTGCTGCAGCTTGCATTTTGTGGCCCTCCTTCCAGGCTCGGAGAAATATCTTGTATTCAAACTTTGAACAGCTCTTGGCTGGCTTCAGCTACCTGTCCCTGCACAACCTTTTTTCAGCTCTGTCATACTGTAGGTTTCAAGTGCGCCCCGCAGCACAGCCTCTGCCTTTTTCTTTCCCCTGCCCACTCCATGTATTTTGAGGAGGCAAGGAAAAGAGAAAGGCAGAGGCTGTTAATTAGAACTTTGAGATTTTGAGTGCAGCAGGCCTATACCAGTTCATATAGGCTGCTGCTGCTCCATTGTCTTCAATGGAGCTCTCAACATTCCCATGTTCTAATAAACATGAGCTCCTTCAGTTAATGAGCTAGTGCCATAATGCACCTCTTCTCCCACAAATCATGTGTTCTGCTGCTTGTATGGCCACTGTTGCCTTGGAAATACTTCAACAAGTGCTTTCCATTGACAATAACTGTCATATTGCCACTTGAAGCCACTCATTTGCTTTGTTGCTGCTTACAAAAGAGGTCTGCTGTGATCCTTCTTCCAGCATTTGGATCAATGCCAGTACAGAAAAGGTAGCATTCAGGCTTCTTCCTGCATTTGGATCAATGCCAGTACAGCATTCATGCAGAAAACGAAAGCGGCAGACATTGCACAGGGAAACATACCTCATCCTGGAGTGGTTATCTGGGGCAGTAGGAGGTATGTGCTTGCTTATGTATTTGAGGGCCAACTCATCTTCACGGTCCCAGCTGGAGGAATGATTCAGGGCACTGAAATAGTGACCAATGTGAATTAAGCATCCTCAGCATAACTAGTGAACATCCAAAATGATTTGCTTGGGTTTCTGTGCCCCAGTTCTCAACTGTTATATGGCACTCATTTATTGTTATATTGTATTTCACAAATGCACTTTAGGCACCCATGGTGCAAGGGTGCATGCGTTTCGGGCAGGAATGTTTTTTGCAGGAAGGGATATTTTCCTGGCCAAAAACAATCCTTAGAGGCATATTCCTCTTTCTATTGCAGCATCCTTAGGAAGAAGTAACTAGGAGAATTTAAAATATTTATCCTCCTTACGCCGCCCTCGGGTAGGTTTACCATTTTGTCACAAACCCAGGTTTACTGCCTTTAGTAAATCTGGGTTTGCATCAAAATCCAAAGGTGGGAGCATGGGAACACCCATGGAATGCCTCCCCGACTCATAGTAAAACCAGGCAGCTCTGTGCTTTTTCTTTATTTAGGTAGCCATGCAAATCTGGCCTTTGTGTGGCTTAGTAAATCCAGAAATACATTTTGCATCAAGGCTGCGTTAAAATATTTGATGAAACCCCTACATAAAATGTTTTTAAGTTCTGGCCTTAATCTTTATTATTTCTTGATTTAATTGATATTGCATTACTATGAATTTAATCAACAGGATTCTACTATGGTTCATTGTTAAAAATGCAAACTGATTTGTCTTTTTTTCTTCTTTTCTTTCAGGACAAACCTAGTCCTACAGGATGCTGCTGTGTGATGCCTACGTTGCTGAACTCTGGTTGAAATAAACTGCCCATCTTCATACTACGAAGTGCTTGGAATGGGTTATTTCACATTTTGCTTGGCATTTGTTTTCCTCTTAGGAAACGCCATTTATTTGTGAGTTTGGGTGTTTTTCAGTGCACACAATTCATATTTGTGAAATGGCAAAATTAATACAACTGTACAAGTAAAATCGTGAAAATGACAGAGTAACTGGCTCTTTTTATTTTTCAAATCTCATTTGTTTCAAAGCTGGATTTCTTCCCAACAAAAGATCATTTTATTTATTTACATATTTAGCAGATGTAACATTTTGAACAGAAAAGTAGTGAGGGAAGCAATCAGGGAGGTGGTTGATGCTGACTAAAGAAAACGGAGGTGAATTATTCACATCACTTTGTGGACGTTAACAGCAAAGACAAACCTTAATGCACTTCACAAAGGAAGGTATTTCACAGAGCCAGGGCCGGCTTTAGCACTGGTGGCTCCCCAAAACCACATGACCACCTCCTCCGATTCTCTCACTTCCACCGCGCAAAAGTGCCCCATTGCTCTACAATAATAAATTATTGCTAAACACAGCACCCCCACCTGAGGTCAGTGCCCCCTCCACAGGCCAGCACCCAGCGCTGATGCACCGGTCGCCCTGCCCTAAAGACGGCCCTGCACAGAGCTTGTTGTGTGGTTGTTATGATGTACGACAAGCTGCCAGTGTGTAGGTCTAGGCGAGATTACTTGCAAGCAACTTGAATAACCTCCAAGAATTAGAGGCTTGATCACCTACAAAGACGCAGAGTAAGTCATTCTATGATCTAGATAAGAGCTTAATGTTTGCAAGCATTGCTGACTTGAAATTGAGCATGTGAAATGTGGACAGGGGTGGGAATAGTGATTTGATTTTTTATTTTTTGGGGACTTAAACTGAGACTTTACTTCCTCATGCCCTTAATCCTAAAAAACGTGGAAGGAAATTAAACTGAGGCTTAGTAAAGTACACATTTTTTTATAGAGTACTATTTAACCGTGCTACCTCCTAGATTCTATTTGGAAGCAAACCCAATACAATTCCGCTGGGACAATTCTAGATAAAGGGATTTTTTAAATTACATTTTTTAACAACCCGTAGCATTACGCGAAACTAAAAAGAAAACTATTCACTTTCCTAATCTCAACAAATGTGCTATTTATACAGAAGAGTGAATTAGTTAAGAAAATTGTTAACCCCTTCGGTGCTCATGACGGAATGGTTCCGTCATGAGCACCAATGCTCCTGTGCTCATGACGGAACCATTCCGTCATGAGAACTGGGGCACTAAATCCCTCTGCTGTAGACAGAGTGATTTCCCTTTTTAGGTCTCGTCTGAGCCAGTGCATGCGCTGGTCTGGCGAGACATTTAGAGAGTGGGCTTTAGAAATCCGACCACAAGCTTTTGCTAGTGGCCTAAAGCTTGCGGTTACGCGCGCGGGCACGTGCTCAGCCGCCATCTGGCTTCCTACCTCTTCCTCATTAAGCGCATCGCTCGCGGGCACCCTTAAATGCTTTTTTTATTGCCTTTGTTTATGTGACGGAGATCCGTTACATTTGGCAGAACATTTCTGGGTGCCGTATTGCATGAAATGCACCAGGTGGCGCTAACGTGTTTTACAGAGCATCAAACATTATAAAAGACGCTTTAGGAGCGGAAAGGAGCTATTGCTTTTATTTGTATTAAAATGTATTTTTAAAGGTGCTTCAAAAGGTCCTGAACATAGTTTATACCAGCATGCTCCAATACTGTCCATATTTCACTCCTGATTGCACTGGCCTTCCAGGTTCTAAGACTCAGACTCATGATTTTACTGTTATTTCAAAACCAATCTAACATTTGTTTTGTTTTAGGTATTACCTTAGTAAAGTATACCTATGTGATCTTACTCTCTTTGGTCAGTGTTTTATTAAGGATGACAAGATGTTTTCTCATTAGTACTCGCACCATAAACCCCTTCCATTCCAAACATCTGGAAACGCATTTGTCTCTGTAACTATATAGTAATGGCTTTCAGTTACATCAGGCGGAAATTATGCTACACACGTATTGATTGCCTTCACCAAGCGATTCTGCTTTCACTGGTGTGACCATAAAATATTTTACTGTTGTATTCGGCAGTGTCTCCGCTTCTGTCTGATCACTCCTCAAATGACACCTTCCTTAATCCCACCCACAAGCAAGGTAATCCACTCAATTTTATACTAATTTCAAACGGTTTATCCAAATCTAAACCCATCATCGCTCCATCTGACATCCCACATTTCACATGCAAATCAGTTCACCTCCTTGTAGACTGCTCTCCCGTGTATTACTTCCAGTAATACTGTGTCACCCATCTGCTGTAGAAAACAGGCTCCCACTGCTCTCACTGCTTTCCACGTGATCTTCATAAAGACCTCACTTCAGTCTTGCACTACAGCTCATACAACTGCTTCATTATCCACCTTGTACCAAAGATAGGCCTCAGCTATGGATTACACTTGAAATAAGAGCTCATAACAGTAAATGAGGGCAGCATGACACACATGGCCAAAGCACATATTCACTGCTAACTTCTCGTTTAATAAGCAAGCCCTCCATACACTGCATAATGATCTAGGCAGTGTCAAATCTATCTATTTCCAGGACCTCATTACTTCACCAGCGCTCTGTGCAAACCTTCAGCTCTTTACTCTCTCCATCATCTTCAATTATCAGTATTCTATTGTTTATCCTTATCTGCTCATGACTTCACCCTGCTACATCTGCTCCAAGATTAACTCTAGAATTAGTCCACAGTGCTCAAGTCCTCACTCACCCCAACACTGCGCAATTACATTATTACGATTTAACACAACATCCTCCTAACAAACGTTTCCTCATATGAAAGTAGCTAATCCACCCTGTGCCCCCCTAACCTTTTCGTCCTCCCTTCAGCAAATCTTTGCCTCTTTCATCCAACAGTTTCCCCTGCGTTTCCCTTCGCACTGACTGCCTGTCCTGTAACCGACTACTCAACCCTCTCCTGTGCTCGGGACCCTTCATTCCACTATCCTATCCTCTCCTCTGTTCTTGTCTATGCTCATACTCTTAGATCTCTCTGTCTCGCCTTTCATATTGCTGGTCACCCCACACTTTTCTCAATGAGCGCACGGGGCATCAGCTGGGTACCAGCCCTTATGCTCCTCAATAAACGGCAATCATTGCAGTTTCACCAAGCTGAGTTTAGTAAAAGTTTATTTTACTACTTTCGATAACTGGTGCCTTTCGCAAACAGAAAAGGTAATGACAATGTATGGCACATCACTAGATGGCATGTTTTAATACTAGGGCTTCTGATTGTATGCATAACGTTTGATCTAGCAGACATGATTGAACGTATGGTGAGACCCTTAAATGAAGGCTTAGGGCTCGATTCACAAAGGGACTAATATGCAATACAGTTAAGTGTGCGGAGTCTCTTCACTCATGGCAGAATCTCTGCACTGCACTCTCTGCAGTGCACCGGACAGAGATGCTGCCTCAGTGGAGAGACTCCACACTCGTACCTTTACTACAGGTAAGTCCCTTTGTAAATCAGACCCTTAATCTCTACTTCTTTGTGATTTTTAAAATAAAGAGAGGGAAGCATTTGTAGTAAAAATTGAAAACTTGTGTGTCTATTTACAATGCAGTTATTGGTTGTTTTTAACTTTCAAGAAAATAACACATTTGTTCTCAAACGACATCCATATCTTAAATCACACATTTTATGGTGCTGACATTTGGAATTACATGTCATACCCTTCACTTGTGCCCATTCCTGTCTTCTTATACCCTTGTTATCTAGCAGTGCTTTCAACACCACAGGCCATCAAATTCTGGATGGAACGTCCCTAAACGGTTTCGCCCATACCTCTCTAATCACATTCAAATGCTAACAAGCATTGGCATAGCCTATAGGTCTCGCCTTTGGGAAATTATAAGTGTTTAGTTATCCAGCACAATATCCTTGGTGCAACAACATTAACTGTTACATGGCTAAACACTTATAAGGTCCCAAAGGCGAGACCTATTGGCTATGCCAATGCTTGTTTTTTTTTGGCCTTGGGAGGTTGGGGAAAAGCTTCCCCAACCTCCCGAGCCCAATTTGCATTTTCATTGCAATGTCAATTGCGCGCATGGCGCGCTGACTTCATTGCAATGAAACTGAAACTTAGTTTCAGTTTCATTGTTTCATTGCTCGTGGGGCTATCTCAGCCCCCGAGCTCTGTAAAAGATGGGAGGAGTATCGTTGGAAAGGGGAGAATCTCCCCTTTCCAATGGTTCCCTTCCCTAGTAGATCCCTGCTTGGGGATCACCCCAGGAGGGCGATCCCCAAGCAAGGATCCACCCACTAGCACCAGGGAGGGGGGAGCAGCCCCTTGGGCAAGGACCTTTGCTCCCCCATATTTGTTTGGGCACAACAGTCTTTCTGCCCCCAATATGCCCCCTCGGGGCGGAAAGCCCACTAAAAACCAGGGATTATTTTTTTTATTGACTTTGCTGTGGGGGCTGTCCAAAAAGGGCATGGAAATGCCCCCACCCCCCCAGAGAAATGTCACTTTCTGCCCCCCCCCAGGGGCAGATGGGGGCAGGAGCCCCCAATATGCCCCCCCAAGGGGGCAGAAAGCCCACTAGAAACCAGGGATTTTTTTTTATTGATGTTTGGGTGGGGGCTGCCCAAAAAGGGCATGGCAATGCCCCCAGTGAAGTTCCAGTCTTTCTGTCCCCCGGGGGCAGAAAGCCCACTCGAAATCAGAGATTTTTTTTATTGATGGGGTGTGGGCTGCCCAAATTGGGCAGGCCAATGCCCCCACCCCCAAAAAAATGCAACAGTCTTTCTGCTCCCCCCAGGGGCAGATGGGGGCAATAGCCCCTGATCTGTTCCCGGGGGGGAGGGCAGAAAGCCCACTAGGCACCAGGGATTTGTTTTTTATAATGTAGGGGTGGGGGCTGGCCAGAATGGATATTATAATGCCCACACCCCAAAAACAATTACCACAGTCTTTCTGCCCCTCCCCGGAGGCATATTGGGGCGATAGCCCCTTATCTGTCCCCCAGGGGGGAGCAGAAAGCCCTCTAGGCCTCAGGATTTTTTTTTTTATTCAGGGTTGAGGTCAGCCCAAAATAGGCATGCAACTGCCCACATCTCCCCCCAATAATACCACAGTCTTTCTGTCCCCCCCCCGGAAGGGCGGATGGGGGCAGTGGCCCAAATCTACCCCCTGTGGGGCAGGAAGCCCACTAGGCATCAGCGATTACGCTGGCTTTTTTTATGCGTGGGGGCTGCCCAGAATGGGCATACCACCCCCCAAAATCATGGCCACAGTCTTTCTGCCCCCCTTGGGGGCATATGGGGTCAACCCCCCTGCCAATTCACCCCCGGGGTGGCAGAAAGCCCACTAGGCACAGACTTGTTTTTAGCAATGTGCCTACCTGTGGATTTTGGGCCCTAGTGCAGCTGGCACATAGGGAAACCTCGCAAACCTGTAAACGTTTTTAAACTAGACACCAGGGGGGATCCAGGATGGGGTGACTTGTGTGCCTTTCACTAAGTTCTGTTACCCAGCATCCCATGCAAACCTCAAACTTAGTTAAACACATTTTCCTCACATTTCTGTGATCGAAAGTTCTGGGATCTGTGTGGATCCAGAAAATTCCACCCACCCCGCATTCCCCAAAGTCTTCCGAGAAAAATGGTATCTCACTTGTGTGGGTGGGTCCAGTACCTGCGACAGGCTAGGGCCCAAAACCTATTGAGACTACCTATCACAAAACAACCTGGTTTTTGCAAGGGGGGTCCCATGAATTTTTGGCCCCGGGCTCGGCGGCCATCTAGGGAAACCTACCAAACCCACACATTTCTGAAAACTAGACACCCTGGGAGTCCAGCAAGGTATGGCTTGCGTTATGTTATGTTATGTTATGTTAAATTTAGCTTATAAAGCGCACGTACGCCCGTAGGCTTCATGGCGCTGTAGGAGGTTTTCAGAGCATAACACAACAACAGGAGGACAACTTAGAACGTCTAAGGATAAGCTTCTCTAAAAAGCCAGGTCTTAAAGGCTAGTCTAAAGGCTAGAATATCCTCGTGGGTCCCCCAACATTTCCTTACCCAGAATCCCCTGCAAACCTCAAATTTTGTTGAAACAATCAATTTTTTTCTCACATTTCTCTGTGGGAAATTTGTAGGATCACTGGGCTGACACAAATTTCCTACCACCCAGCGTTCCTCCAGGTCTCCCGATAAAAATGGTACCTCCCTTGTGTGGGTAGGCATAGTGGCTGCAACAGGAAATGGCCCAATTCGTACTGTGGAGGCTTCCAAAATTACCTATAACAAAACTACCTGGTTTGGGGGAGGGGTCACCTGGGGTTTTGGCCGGGCTCGCCGCCATCTAGGGAAACCTACCAAACTCACACATTTCTGAAAACTAGACAGCCTGGGGAGTCCAATGATGTATGGCTTGCGTGGATCCCCCAACGTATCCCTGCCCAGAATCTTCTGCAAATCTCAAATTTAGCTGACAAAACTACATTTTCCACATATTTTTATGTGGAATCACCGTGGTGGCACAAATGTCCTACCCCACAGCGTTCTCCTTAGTGTCCGGAGTAAAATTATACCTCACTTGTGTGGGTGTCCAATGCAGAATTGGCTAAAAATTTATTTTTTAAAACATGTAGCCCTTAGGGAATAAGGGTATAGCACTGAGAATTCTAAGTGCTACATGGATAAATATACCTCTAGATGTACTGATTACAGTAGGCACAGGGGTAACCCTTCCTAGGGATAAAATAGTATGGGATAACATACGATATATACATTCTTTTTTTTTTTTTTTTTTTTTTTTTTAAACCGATATATTGTTTGGAAATAGGTACAGTAAAATCGAATTTGGATACACATTTGAGGTGTTTTCCCACTAGAACAGACAGTGTAGTAATGGCCGCCAAACTGGTTATCCTCGGTACATGGGAGACAGCCTGAGCCCCTCTCTATGTCTATGAGTTGCATTGTCTCATGGGAGACGTGCTGACGTGATTGGGAGTAGCGGTGTGTAACATACTCAGTGGCTCATTATATGGAGGCGAACGCCGAAAAGTCCGGATCGGCGGAGGACGATTGTGGGGACATCGGAGACAGTGTCTCTTTGGAGTAGTGAGTAAATGCTGAATGCAGATGCGAGATTTCTTTGGGCATATTTACAGAATCGGTGTATCCGGTGTGCTGACTCTATAACTAAACGAGAGAGAACGTACTTTGTGTGGTGAATACGATCGAAGCTAACACTTCATAGTGAGAAGAGAGCTATGAGAAGCGTGTGGAGGCAGCAGATATGAGAAACACTTAAACTGACCGTTGCCATGTTTCATTTGTTTTGCTTTCTCCTTCACTTAATGGATCATTTGACTCCAGAGTGTGACGACAAGAGCACCACCCCCCAAGGTCCCGGGTTTAGAATAATATTCGTAAACTCTTGTAAGTAACACGGAACTACAAGGATAGCGGTTTAGATAAGTGGCGCGATTGCTATGGGGTGATGGTCACTGATATTATTCATCAGATAACATGAGAACTATATAGCTTGGTAGACCTTTGTTGAAGAAAGAATAAGGATTATGATATTTTGAATATACGAGCGGGTTATAAGCTAGATTTTAAACCCACTTCATCTTAAGTGGTGTCTGTGTTCACACGTGGTGTGGTGATCTTACTAATAAGGAATCAGGTGTGTGTAAAAAAATGGGTTGCGATGAGACAAAGGAGTTGCTTTAATGACACATGGGGAATTCAAAAATAGAAATGGATAAAAAGGAAAAAAAACGATGAGTACGGGAATTATGGATTGTTTTCCCTTTTTTGTTTTTTCTTGTTATAGAAATATGATTCCTCTTGGAAATTTCCAGAGATAGCGACGTTGGGACAGTGCCTAAAACACAAAGTAAAAAGGTAAAAAAACACCCGAATAGGGGTAAAGACCAGAAAATAGGGACCAACACCCTGACGTATGCCAGAGCGACCTGGCTAGGCGCAAAAAAAAGCTGGCAGAAACATGTTGGTATTTGCAGTGGGGATAGAAGGGTCGTTACCTTCCCTTAATACCCCATATCATTGGTTTTAATCCTACCAGAGGTTAACAAAAAATAAAAAATTGAGGGTTAACCGCTAGGCAGTTTTAAATATATGTATCTGCACCTCTCTTGGTCCCTTCTCTAAGGGGAAGATTTGTTTTTCCTTTGATTTGTGTTACACCTTTGTGTTTCGTTGTGTCTTTTTTTATTTTACTTTACCCTCACCACTATATTTCATATCGTTACAAAAAAAATTTGCGCTCCATCCAGTGTGTTGGTCTGCACCTGGATGTATGATGCGGCCCAATGTTAAAGCATGACACTGTTAAGTGTGTGAGGGCAGTACTAAGACATTTTTTGTCTTCCCAGTTCTAGTGTTTGGTAGGGTTGTATGTAAGACACACTACCCCATTGAGGGTAGGTGGAGGATTTTGTGTTTCTTCCTGCTCCCCAGTTTGGGGAACAGAACAACCCCTTTTTGGTAGTTTTTCTCTGTTGTGTGAGTTTTGGAAATTCAAGTCACCCCATCCTGGATTCCCCTGGGTGTCTAGGTTTTAAAAATATATACGTATGCTAGGTTTCCCTAGTTAGGGTTCGAAATCTATAGCTAGACACTTTGCAAAAAAAGGGTCTGTTTTCACTGTGAAAATGTGGTGTGTCCACGTTGCGTTTTGGGCCATTACCTGTCGCGGGCACTAGGCCTACGCACACAAGTGAGGTAACATTTTTATCGGGAGACTTAGTGTAAAACACAGAATTGTAGAGCAACTGTTATTATCTATTGACTTTCGATGCATTTCTGCCTTCCAAATGAAAGACAATGTGTAAAAAAAGGTCATTTTGAAAAATGACCTATTATTCTCATGCTAGTATGGGTACTCACAATTTCGGAAATGTGCAAATATCTATTGTTTCTAAACTCTCTATTTTGTTCCAATTTCAGAAATACATAGGTGTCTTTCATACCGATTTTTTTTCCATGTATATATTTTCCCAAATTAATTGCTATATACCCGGTACATAATAAAAAAAAAAAAAACATTGCAAGATGCTGCTCAGTTATTGGCTCTGGGTTCGTCGGGTTCTTGGTGAACCTACAAGTCCTATATATCCCCAAAAACTAGAATGGTCCAGAGAATGTAACGGTATATTGCTTTCAAACAGCTGTCATAATTAGAAGAAGTTACAGGTGCAAACGTTGACACATGGCAGTTTTTTTCAACTAATTTTCAATTTTTCCTATATTCAACTGTTAGTTTCTATATAGAAACCTTGGAGGATCTACACAAATGACCCCTTGCTGAATTCAAAATGGTGTCTACTTTTCTCAAATGTATAGCTTTCCAGGATCCATTCATTGTTGCTTTCAAACCCATTTCTACCATTAACTGGAAAGAGGTTGAAAGTACAATAAATAGCAAAAATAGGCTATGTCCCAGAAAAATGGCAAACTGTGTAAAAAATGTTGGTTTTCTGACAAAGTCTGCTTGTTCCTGAAAGCTGGGAAGATGGTGGTTTCAGCATCACAACTCCTTTTTTATTCCATTTGCAGGGAAAAATCCAGGCTCTTTCATCTGTAACCCTTTTTTCCTATTTTTCCCCCCAAAAAAACAAAATGTAGCCGTATTTTGGCTAATTTCAGTGTCTCCTCCAGGGGAACCCACAATGCCTAGATTCCTTTAGAATCCCCATGATGTTGAAAAAAAGGAACACAAATTTGGCGTGGATACCTTATGTGATCAAAATGTTACAGGGGCCTAAGCGCGAACTACCCCAAATAGCCTAAAAAAAAGGCTTAGCACGGGAGAAAGGCCTAGCAGCAAAGGGGTTAAAGAAAAGTAGATTCTGTTGGGGAGGCAGCTTTGTCATGAAGGCATAATGGCCTCAAGGGAATCCAATGGCGAGGAATCTCTGAAACTGGAGACCACACATGAAATTCTAAAACAATATCTTTAACCTCTTCAATGCCCATGACGAGCTGGTCTCGTCATGGGCCGCGGTGGCGCTGTGCCCATGACGAGACCAGCTCGTCATAAACCCCGCCCGCTAATGAAACGGCCGGCACAGGGCGGGGAAAGGGGCGGGCACAGAAGGGGTTAAGGATGCCAGATGCTTTTGTGCACCCGTTCGTTACAATTTTTTGAAAATGTTATTTAACACCTGGACCTATGATATTTCTGTATTCTTTGACTGGAGACTCTGTCTGCTTAACAACCCGGCAAGAGTAAGCAGTCTTTAAACATGCCACCCTTTCTGTCTTTCACAGAAGCCCTGATAACCTGCAACTGACCAGTTAGGCGGTTGACCGTGAAGAGGTAGTGGAATATTCATAACTCATACATTGCAGATCAAATGTAGGCTCTTGTGGTGTCAGTAAATTAGTTCAATTTCAAATCTTTGTTAATCAAAACTGTACAAATATTGAAAGTGCTTTAAAAATATTCCAGCTAATTAATTTGTCATGCCAACTGATCCATTTCTTTTACAGAAACGAAAATTGTGTTAGATGCAAGTAGAAGAGGATACAAAATGATGAAAATAATATAATTACAAGATCTCTTCACTTAACAAATGCACTCACCAATTGCCCATTTTCACCCATCAAGAATTCTAAAATGCCAGACTCAGTAGAGGACCAGTGGAGTTGCCTCCTTCATCACTGCATTTGTAGAATGTAAGTAGGTTGCAAAAAAGTCTCTTATGGGTTAGAAGCCAGATGTACCTGCAACAAAGCAGTCACCATTAACAATGTCCCCGTAGACTTCAGGGAGGTTATATGGTGAAAGTCCCCCTCTTTCTTGAAGACAAACAGCCAAGATTGCGGAAGTACAATCTCTTTCCACAGTTACAAAATGTAAGAACCACTTGCCAGTTTGGGGAGTTTCAAATAAAAAAATGATACCTTGTTTTTTTCCCTAACTGTGTATATGTATGTATTGGTATTTATTTAGCACAATCCTAGCTAGAAGGCAACCAAACGCTGCACATTACATGCGAGAGGATTCACAAGATTGTGTAAATCAAGACCCAGATTTATCAAGAACTAACACAACGCACTTCAGCAAGTTTAAGTTGTGTTGCATGAAAGGAAGAGAGCAGAATGGCACCACAGCTAAAATGATGTGGCACAGTTCTGCTGCCTCTGTGTGCTGGTGCGCTTTTGGCTGCCATGTGCCAAAGAGACACTCTTGCTTCATATTGCAAAGGTGTCTGCATTGTGCGAACAATAGGTGTGTACTGGAAGGGGAATTATTATGCTTTATGGCATTTCCCATGTTGTATATGTGCTGTAGGATACCTGCCCATTTCTTGAGTTCTTACAGTAAAATTTTGGCATAGCCCTTCACCTGGGAATCAGCTGAGGCTATCAGGCGATAGCTGTAAAGAGTTAGCCCTTCATACATGGAGGATGTAAGAGGAGATTTTCCAAGATGCTAGAATTGTTTGAGAATATATATAGAGAAGAAAGGGACTATGCAGTGAGCTACATAGCCAGGTGATCCTGTAAACCAAGCATGTGGTAGGCCAATTTGGGCCCAGGCCACACTGGATCAGCAATTAAAAGCAATTTGTGTGTGTTTCTGTAAAATTGTGTTTTTATTGGGGGGACCCTCAAACCCTCTCACTTTCTCTCTCCCTTTCACTATATATATATATATATATATATATATATATATATATACCTTAACCCCTTCGCTGCGGCGCGAATTCCGCCGCAGCACTGGGGGGGTTTGCGGCGCCGCTATGCTCATGACGGAAGCACGATGTCATGAGTCACGGGCGAGCTGTGCTCATGACGGCGTGGTTCCGTCATGACTCCACCCACTTGCGCTAATCGCCCGCACAGGCGGGGAATTAGCGCCGCGTGGGAGGAGCGGCCGCCAACGGCCGCTGCATGACGGAACCAATCCGTCATGAGCACACGGCGCCCGTGGCTCATGACGGAGTGATTCCGTCAAGGGCATGCAAGGGGTTAAAGCACTTTACCTCTACCCTCCTATGAACAGACTACCTTCCTTTACCTCGATCTGCCTCTGAACTCTTAAATCCCTTACCCCCTTTCCCTCTACCCATCCCTGATCTCCTCAAACACCGTACCTCTCTTTAGGTCTACTTCCCCATAATCCTAAAAAACCCTTACCATCTACCTACCCCTGTGCCCTACAAACCCTTACCTCCCTTTACCTATACCTACCCCTTTTCCCACCCCCTAAAACTACAAAAACAATCCTTCCTTTACCTCTACCCACCCTTTCCCCGAAAAACCCAACCCTTACCCCCTTTACCCACCCCTTGTGCTTTAATACTCCATCTCTGAACACTTATACCCTCCTTTTTTTTTAAAGTGACAATAAATTGCCATTCAAAAAACAGATACCTGCATTGTAAAGGCATGGAATGTAAAATGCTTAAAAATAGCCCTCATACTTACCTGCATTGTAAAGACTTGCGTTGTAATCTTCATCATGTAAAACACACCTGTTGTAAACGTTGCATACCAACATACAAAGAATTGCTCTTTCTGTGGTGGTGTCAGCCAGAGGAAATGGCTCTACTTCAAGAGACCCAGCCAACCAGAGACAGGCTCCTGCCCCCCTCCCACTTGAGAGTGGCAGAATAGGGGGTGTACCCACCCCAGGGAAGGGACCCATTGGTCCCAGCTCTTACCTACCAGTAACGCCCCTAAATTTAGTATTTAGGGGGCACCCTGAACCTTCCTTCCTCAGATCCAGCCTACCTACAAGAAGAAAAGAAGAAGGACGAAGGACGAAGAGACATGCAGATCTAACAAGAGGACGACGCCCACTGACTTGGCCCCAGCCCTACAGGCTGGTCCCCCCTGGAACCTGTGAAATCCTGGCGTGTCCAGCAGCCAGCAACCTCACAAACCCCGGAGGACCTGCCAGCCTTCACTTCCCTGACTGTTTCTCCTGTGAACACCGGACATGTTTAAACTGTAGCTTCTGGAGCCAGCCAGAGACCACGAATCCAGCCCACTCTACACCCACCGAACCCGGCCCGAGCTTGAGTGGAAAAATACCACGAGGTGGTCACCCCGGCAATCCTGACCCAAGATCCGGTGACCCCCGACCTGCCTCAAGCCTCCAGATGACATCTGCAGCCTCAATCCAGAGGACCCCCCCTACCGCGACCAGAGCGGGTAAGAAAATCCGATGTCCGAAGGCACCCCTGCACCCGATGCCCTTGTGTGCCCAAACCAACGGTGCCTAACCATCCCATGACATCCTAACTTACTCCTCGAAGGGGTGGTCGCACCCAGAAGATCCTCGTCCCCGAGCCTGCATTGTTTCTTTGCTCTCTCTATCCGTACACTGCTAGCGCGCTTCCTTTGACGCAGCTGTTGCGCTATATACATGTATCTTCATCCATTCATACACCCTGGTCCTCCTGTTTCATCTATTGCACCCGAGAGTCCACCCCTCTGGGTTCGAGCCCAGATGAACTCACCGATCGAGACAGAGAAGCTTGCCTGAGAAAGTCCAGTGATGACCCCGGAGTCCAGCCTGGAAAGGCACAGGACAGACACCTCTCAATTCCTAAAGGACCCCGCAGCCCAGAACAAGCCCATAGTCTGGTTCATCAAGAAACACCGCCCTTCCATGCCGCTTCTTCACCAAGGCCTGCGAAATCCATCCAGAGCCGAAATAAACTTCGAAGTCGACACCCAAGATTGCTCCTAGGTCAGCTTCAAAAGAATCCTGGACTCAGAGGTCTGACTCTAGTGAGGTCCGGATTGACCTGCATTTTCCTGAAGGGATTTTAGTCTGGCAGAAAATATATCCATCCACTGGAAAGAACCAGACCAGACTCATCCCTGCCAGGAACATTCACAATTTCCCCAGATTCCAAAAAAGACGGGGCTCACTCAGCCCTCGAAGAGATGCGCACCTCCCATCTCAGTCTATCACTAGGCCTCCTGCCCCGCCGTCTCCTCACCCACACACACCTGCCGTTTCTCAGTACAAGTAACGTGAATGAGGAGGAATATGGTGACTCACCCCATACAACATCAGGGAATCCTATTTCAAGCCTGCGCCCGGGGAGGGAGACGATCCCTGCGCGGGCTATATAGGCAGACCCCCCATATGACCCAGCCCTAGACCCCTACCTGATCAAAGCTTCCCCTCCTGGTGGCACAACTGAGTACCACACAGACAGCAGCTCGTACCACAGGGTGAAACTGTACATGGTGCAGGAAGAGGATGGATGATACGGACTTTGAGGACTGGAGAAGGAAATGTAATACCTCTCTACGCTCAGCAGCTTGTTCAGCACTTTGGCAGGGAATTTCAAATGCCTGTTCAAGGCTAGAGTTGTCACCCCCCATGTGATAAAAAGAAATATCAGGTGGCCCTTGACAACCTAGTGTCTATAAGGGGCCAGGTCCCACCTGACTCACTAGTGGCCCACATCGCTAGGAAAAGAGCCTCAGGCCAAGTGGTAGGAATGCTCCTGCCTTGTAAGTGTGTCACTCTGGGAGCTGGTCACGCGATGGCGCCTTGAAAATTCAGTCAGAGCACTCTCCAATCTCTTGCCCCAGAATGTTCAGCCATTTTTACATCCATTCTTAATCTGACCATGGGGATTTCGTACCTTAAACAAAAGACTGTTGATGGCATTCCAAAAGCTGCTGTCTCTTTTTCAGACATTGCGTCCTCTTATGGTGAGGATGGTAATGAGACTGCTGGGGATGATGGCTTCATTCATTCCAATATTCCCCGCACACGCGTCCATTGCAGGAGTGTCTAGCAAGGCAATGGTTTCAAATGAAGAGTCACTGGGAAGATCTAGTGTTGGTGCAGCCCAGGATTCAGTGCACCCTCGTATTGTGAAACAACAAGAACTTGTTGTGTTGCTTGTCAGGCTTTTTCCAGGCCCGCTTTTTGTAGGTGACCATTACCACACCCCAACAAATCGACTGTGCAGGGCACCTGGACACAACAACGATGAGATATTAGAACAACTACTTAGAACTCATGGTAATGAGTTTAGCTCTCAAGCCCTCTTACAGACTTATTCAAGGCAAAATAGTCCTCCGAAAGATGGGCAATATGACCGTGATTAATTACATCTAGAAACTGAAAGGGACTAATTTGCCTGGGCTGTCTGCACTGGCTCAGGACATCTGGCATTGGGCCATTTAATATTCTATACAGCTCCTATTGCAGCATCTGAGAGGGTGGACAATGACTTGGCACACCTGCTAAGTAGGCAGCATCAACAAGTCCATGAGAGGGAGATGATCTCCCAGGTCCTCCAAAGTACGTTTGTCAATGGTGCACTTCCAACATCGATCTGGATGCTACGGTGCAAAACGCACAATGCCAAATCTTCACCTCCAGGTGTGCACACCTGCAGTCATTGGGCAATGCTGAATGGGTGTACTGGTCAGGGATATTTGCTTACACTTTTTATCCACTTCACCTGATCCCACTTGTGGTCCAGAATATGAGGCAAGTGTCAATGACACTCACCCTATTAGTACTAATGTGGGCCATACATGCTTGTCATTACATAATTGTGGAGAAGTCTCTACATCCACACGAAAAACTACCCATGAGGCTGGATCTTCTGACTCCGCTTTACAGTCTGATCAGGCACCCTTAACTCACGCAACTAAATTGATCTACTTGGCATCTGAATACTCAGGGGCAGATTTACAATAAACAAATGCAGCATAGTGCAGCAAGTCATTTTGCTGCGCCGTGCTGCGTTAGTTTGGAAAGCACAGCGATGCAACATATTTACAACAATATGTTGCATCTCTGTGCTTCACCCTGTTCTGATGCACAAACTGCTGCCATGCGCCAACGCAGGCACCCTTGCACCATGGTGCAAGGATGACAGCGTCTTGGGGAGATTGTTTTTGTTCAGGGAAGGACACCTTCCTGAACAAAAACAATCTGAAATGCCGATTTTCAACTTGTATGTGGCCTGCATTAGCACCCATAGAAGTTGAAAAACAGCATTCTTTCAATGGTTGTTTATGTGCAGGAAGGGAACCCTTCCTGAACAAAATCAATCATTATAGGTGATTTCCTCTTTCAATGTGTGCTGCAGAATGCAGCACGCATAGAAACAGGAAACAAAAACGAGGAGAAATGAATACATTTCCAGATTTACGATTTCTCAGAAATCTGGAAATGTGTCTCGTTCCATGTGTGTTGCGTGGAAACACCCACAGCAACACCCATGGAACGCCAATTTCGTGCAAAGTGCTGCGTGTTGAGGGGCCATATTTACAAGGACAGTAAAAGCCACCCAGGGTGGCTTTTCCTTTCCTTGTAAATATGGGTCAGTGTTTTGCGCTGCCAATACATCGCAAAAAAGTGACGTACTGGCAGCGCAAGGGGCTTGTAAATCTGCCCCTTAGAATTCAGTTATCCAGCACTCTCGGAAGAGTGAATGCAGATCTAGGTGAGGTTCATGCAGCTAAGTGGAAAAGATTTGTCCACTATAGCATCAGTAAGAACATGAATGCCCTGATGGTCTCTGGGCAGAACATTTGTTATTCGTTGCATTTGCATAAAGTGGAATTAGCATACATTTCTATTTGTGCACACCTAGTTGCAGTAGCAGTCTAAATGCAGAGTAGTGAGCATTAGTTCCTTTTGTAAAATTCGTGTTTTCAAGGCTTTCATCATGGAGGATGCCTTCAGCGTCAGCTTGGAACCTTGATGTAATTCCCACCTACTTCTAGATCCTCCTTTGAACCGCTACACTCCTCTGGCATGTAGTTCTTATCATGGACGGTAGCCTTTAGAATTGACATCATATCTCTAAGGAGAATCCATGAGCTGCAGGCTTTCAATGTGGAAGAACCATTCATTCAAGTTCATATTGATAGGGTGGTATAAAGGGCAAATCCAAAATTCCAACCCAAAGTGATTTCCCCCTTTCATATTAACCAAACTATTGCGTTGGCCGTCTTGCTTACACATCCAGACTCTGTGGCAGAAAGGGCATTACACACTTTAAGATGTCAAGAGGGCACTTATGTTTTACCTTGACAGGACCAAATCCATCTGTAAAACAATGCAACTGTTTCTGGCTTCTGCAAAGCCTCACATAAGTTATCCCCTTCCAATGTATGCATTGCTGTATATATTGTTAAATGACATTAACCATGCTGAACAAGGGCAATGCGTGCAGTACATGTACTGCACATTCCATGCGTAAAAAGGGAGCCACTGTGGCTTTCCTGGTACCCATTCCTCTAGCAGACATTTGTAAGGCTGCTACATGGTCAGCACCACCCATGTTCACTAGCTGTTATTTTCTGGATATTCAAGATCGAAAGCAGGCTTTAGTTGCTCGTGGTGAGAAAATTGTTTCAAACATATGCATTATCAACTCCCTAGCCACAGCCTCGGGGAGCAACTGCTTTATAGTCTATGCAGAGGCTGGAGATCTACCATCTTACATGCTGCGAGCAGACAATATCACTTACCCTGGTCCCATCTCTTCAGTGTGTCGTGCTGTAGGTTCACATGCACCCACCCCCTCTCCTCAGGAGCCAGCAGTAAACACAAATGTCTTCAACACGGATGTGTTTCACAATGCAGAGTATCTGAAACGGTCTTTGACTCTGCCCTCCAATTACACTACTCACCTGCTGGTCAGAAGAACAATCTGAGGTTCAATGTTTTTCCTTGTGCATTGTGGGTGTGTGGGATTATGCAGAGCATGTGTTAATCTACAGCACTATGCCCTAAAAACAGGGGGCTTATTAACAAGGCCCTTGCGACACTGTGATGCAAAAGTGGCGCAAGGGGCTTGTAAATCTGCCCCAGGGAGATCGAATAGTTAAGGTACACAAATTAAACATTTTACATCACCCAGGACAGGCCACGAAAGACAGTGATGTGCTAAGGAAAGAAGCAAGCATTTGCATAGCCAAGAGATGTTTGGGAAAAGCCCCTGCCCTGAGAGCGACAGAACATATTTTGGTAAAAATTATCATGCATGAGGGATCTTGCATAAACGGCCAAAACACACCTTTTGAATGCACAGCTGGATTCCAAGGAGCAAGCACTGAAGGCAAGTATGTTGGCGTACATCACGCTTAATAAGCGCTGTGCATTCATGAAGTGTATTTTGGCAGTTTATGCAATATCACTCGTGCTTGATAATTTTCACAAAAATATGCTTCTGTCACTCTAAGGGCAGCCTCGTCACCCCAATGTATGAGGACAGTCGCAAATTGTTTCTTATGCGTGGATGTATGTGCCCTCTTTCCATTCAGAATCCTGCCTCACCCTGCAGAATCCTGACATAAGTGTTTGGCTCCTCAGAATCTTGAAATCTGTACTGAACCCCCCACTACTTTGAATGAAATTCCTCACGAACCTTGAAGTAAAGTGCCTGCCGCTCTGGGACCATGATATAAATGCCTGAACGCTTAATGCCACACACTGTTTTAATTGAACCTGCCTGTGCTGTGAGTCCTTCTTCTCTTTCATTGAGTGGTCTCTCAATAAGTGACTATCTGATTATTGCACACTGGGCAAAAGGCAGGAAGCTTTGAATTTTTGTAGATTTCCCATATTATCAAGAGGACAGCTTCTCTACACACCAGTATGTGTTGGTGGGTGGGAGAGTTCTGGCAGGGCCCCTTTGTTTCAGACATTTTCCACAGGTGTTAGTAATGTGCAGATTTTATTGGTAACGGTTGAGAAATCACTGGAGGTCGTAAAAGGTAAACCTTTGAACTTGGGGAAGAGCCTTGGAGCAATTATCTGAAGCAATAACACTGAGAGCCTGCACTACAAAGGGGTTTATGGGCAGCAAGGAGAGAGAACGTGCAGAGCCCTCACCTGTGTGTGTTTGTTCTAAGTGAGCATCTCTAAACCCACAGGAACCGTAGATGGAGTCTACCCACATCTGTGCGTGTGACGCTTTACATGGGTGCGCTCTCCCTTCTCACCCCCCTATAACTAGACACCTATCAGCCACTCTATGCCCCTGGGGAAAATACAGACGGGGAAAATACAGACAATCATATCTCACCCACATAGTCACCCATCCTATCCCAAGGTCCATCACTAAATCCAACCTCAAACTAGTCCCTATATTTCATCCGCCTTCAACGGTATTAAAAACAACATGAAATGTGTGTTACTCATTTGTCAATTTTCTGCAAAGCATTCTGCCAACATTTCTGACATTCTCCTCCTTACTCATGACCTGGATCTCCTACTACTCACTGAAACATGGCTTAATGACACCTCATACCCCATTTGGACCTGCTAGTCCCACCCAGCTATGACATCCGTATGGATCACTCAAGCTGTATGGGAGTGGGTATTGTCTGTATTCACAGCAACAATCTCTTGATAAAAAATATCTTGCAATCGAGCTTTGTCTTCATGCGAATATCTGGGGATCAATATTTCAACCAATGACCACACCTTGTGCACGCTGCATGTGATATACCAACCCCTGGTGATAATCACACATTCTTAGAACATATCGTCTCTACCAACAACAGCTCACACAACAAACAGATTTTTCTTGGTGAATAGCTTCAAATCCTTCATCCATGACCTCAACCTGGTTCAATTATGCAGCAGCCCGACACACAATAAAGTTGTTACCTTAGACCTAATAATTGCAAAAGAAAATACCATCCAAATTGAATCTATCCTACCGTGTGACCGCATAGCCCACCACTACATTATCTTCAACATATCTATAAGGAGAGTTACCACTAAAGGCCAACTTGTAAAAGCTAAATGTTGGGGCACAAAGACCAGAAACATCAACCCACTCACGCTAGCTACTCTCTATAGCAACACTCTATCCAGCCCACTTCTATCTCAGACACACAAGACCGCACCGATCACTACATGAATTTCATGTCTGACATCATGGACACCATTGCACCCAAACAATTAAAGAAAACCGATCTAAAAATCGAACCCCTGGTTTAATCTGAGCCTTAATGGCTAACGGCGCTACTAAAAGCAGCTGAAAGATCTTGGAGACAGCCACATCTCCGGACACCTGAGAGACCTGCACTGGCTCCCCGTCAACAAAAGAATCACGTTCCGACTCCTCACCCACGCACACAAGGCCCTCCACGACCTGGGCCCCCAGTTCCTCAACAGCCGCCTGACCTTCCACAAGCCCACCCGCCAGCTCCGCTCCGCCAGCCTCGCTCTCGCCACCGTCCCCCGCATCCGCAGAGCCACCGCCGGAGGAAGATCCTTCTCCTACCTGGCAGCCAAGACATGGAACTCCCTCCCCATCCACCTCCGGACAACGCAAGACCATCTCGCCTTCAGGAAGCAACTCAAGACCTGGCTGTTCGAGCAGTAGCGTTCCTCTCCCCCCCCCCCCTCCCCCAGCGCCTTGACACCCTCCGGGTGAGCAGTGCGCTATACAAATGCCTATGATTGATTGATTGATTGATCCCTCCAAAACTAATCTCAATCTACTGAAACTCAGAAGAAAAACCTACAACAGGCATATCAGAAGGTCCAAAGCTTCCTTCTTTAAACAACAACTTGCGAAGGAAAACTGCCCCAAAATCTATTTGAGCTGATCAAAAATCAAACTAATAGGACCTCTAACTCTCTTCTCTCAGAGATCTTAATACCGCGATGCTGCAAGGTATTTGCCGCCTCCTTCAATGAGAAAATGAAGCAAATTGCACAATTTCAAACCCCTTTAGAGCTCTTACCCATTATCGCCCCTCCACATCACCTCCCCCTCTATCAAGGAGTCCACCCTGTTTGTCACTCCCCCATAGCAAAAAACACTGCCTCCTGTTCCAGCTTTAAGGCTTTAGACAAATCTGGTATCATAAATCTATTATCGTCTCTGAAATACTCTAACCACTACAATGACCCCTAACCTTCAAAACCTCTCTACAAGATCAAACACTCCCTGCTACCTTTATGGACCAGGATTAGTACCACTTCTCTACCACAAGGCTCTATCCCAGACTGTCTAAAAAGTGGTCCGGTTACCTCCATACTAAAAAAAAAAAAAAAACCTAACGCTGACCAGTCAAAACCCACAAACTACTGCCTTATTACCAATATCTCAACCCTGGCCAAGCTCCTGGAAAAATGTGTGCACCAACAGTTATGCAATCACATAGATCAATTCCATCTGCTTGACAAATCCCAATCTGGTTTTAGGTCAGGTCACAGTACAGAAACTGCCCTAGTCCATATTGTTGATAATGCCCTGGGTATTCTTGACCAGAAGGAATCCTGCTGACAAATCCTCCTAGATCCGTCAGCTACGTTTGACACCATTAAACATGAGAACCTTTTGACCCTCCTAGAATGCAGGATGGGTTTATCTGGTACCCTGTTACAATGGCTCTCCTTATTCTTACATAATTAAACTCAAAGAGTTAAGTTCAATCACACTTTATCCATCCAAACTACATTACGATTGGCGTACCTCAAGGATCCTCTCCCCCCCCCCTCTCCAACATGCTCATGGAACCCCTGACTGAAATCCTTCAACTCTCTAACATCTCATACCATATGTATGCTGATGATACACAACTCTATCTAAAAATGGCCTCTCTAGAAAACATTGGCATTCTTAACAACACACTCACAAAAACTCAACACTGACTGACACGTAACCACCTCAAACTTAACTCCCTCAAACCTGAATTTCTCCTAATCCCTCCTCTCAATCAGACTCCGAACACCAAAGAATGGCTCACTGATCTAACAGCCTTGAACTGTACCCCACACATCATAACCTCAGCCAAAATGCTAGGACTAATATTGGACAATCATCTCTCCATGCAGGATCACATTAGCGGCACCAACTGCAGAATCTAAGGAAATTAAAACCTTTCATTCCGATTGCTGATCTCAAAAAGCAGTTCAAGCGCTAGTGAATCTTCAAACTAGACTGTTAGTTTGATCCTCGTGGGTCTACCCAAAGCAAAACTGGTACCTTCCAAGGCAACTTTTAATGCAGCAGCCCGACTTATCACATGTTCAAAACATGAGATATGTCACTCCAGATCTCAAAACACCGAACTGGCTACCATATGAAGCTAAGATACCCCTAGAAAAGACCTGCTTAACTCCTAAAGCTCTTCATCACAGCGCTCCAACCTACTTTGCCAAGAAACTCGTCCTATCAGGTGAGAACAGCCTTAAGAAGCATAGGCTCCCTTTTACTGATACCCTTCAAATGGAAAAAATACCATCTGAATTGAATATATCCTACCGTGTGACCGCATAGCCCACCACTGCATTATCTTCAACATATCTATAAGGAAAGTTACCACTAAAGACCAACTTGTAAAAGCTAAATGTTGGGGCACAAAGACCAGAAACATCAACCCACTCACGCTAGCTACTCTCAGTAGCAACACTCTATCCAGCCCACTTCTATCTCAGACACACAAGACCGCACCGATCACTACATGAATTTCATGTCGGACACCATTGCACCCAAACAATTAAAAAGAATACAGATCTAAAAATCGAACCCCTGGTTTAATCTGAGCCTTAATGGCTAACGGCGCTACTAAAAGCAGCTGAAAGATCTTGGAGACTCTCTCCCTCCTCAAGTAATCTCAATCTACTGAAATTCAGAAGAAAAGCCTACAACAGGCATATCAGAAGAAATAAAAAAGTAGTGGAGAAATAATGCCCTAAAATGACCACTGCATATGTTTAGGAGTAGTTGGTCGCTGGTCGCTGCTCTCTGGGAGGTCTAAACCCTGGAAGAGGCATGACCTATGCATGCTATGGACAAATGGGGGAGAAGAAAGAATAGTCCGAAGGCGGAGCTGGCAAATGGGAAG